>NC_138582.1:7840492-8468825 GCF_964289735.1 Phaethon aethereus | reverse complement strand
CAAGGACTTGGTGAGGCCATTAAAGAACAAGAGTGGAAATTCAGTGACAGATGATGCTGATATATTGCTGACACCCTGAATGAATTTTTTGTCTCACAATCCACAAGAGAAGCTGAAGGTCAGAGAAGAAAGTGTGGAATAATTTTTCCATCAGGAAAGTGAAATATGAGCATGTCTTAAGATCACTTCAAGGTTAACAATTAGGAACTCAGCATAATTAAAACCTGACAAAGTTGTAGGTACAAATGAATGATATCCCACAGAAAGGAACTCAGTATTGAAGAAAAAAAGCTAACAATTCTGAATAGGAGAGCATTACGGTCACGTTAATAACATTTAAAGACTTCTTTCCCTCAAATTAAAAATGGGTGGGGCTGTAATTCTGAAGCAATCTTCTGGTGGGAAGAAGTGGAAACTAACTAAACTGTGTAACAGATCAAACAGACTTTGATAAAACAGTGATTTATATAGAAAATTGAAAGAGAAAAAAATTAAAATAGAAAAATGAAAGGAGAAAAATTTAAAAGAGAAATATCATCATCATCACCATCATCTAGAGACCTCCCTTGGTCCTTGCTCTACTTCCATGAAGCCCACTGAAGGTCAGACAGCTGTCTCTAGGTGTACTGCCACCCAATCCTCCCCTGGGAAATCACCGATCTGCACACTCCTGCACACACAGAGTGAAAAGTCATGGAGGCTCCCAGAGAAAGAAATGAGTAGGCATTCCAGTACACGCAAGAAACATGGTAATAGAGAAACGGTGCTTTGAGCAGCAAAGTAAGGCATTAGTAAAATCCAGCGTAAACAGAGGTAGCAGAAGATCACTCAGCTTGAGATGTACTTAAATTCTTTACTGATTTTGCTTCTGCGCAACTTCAAGTTAGGGCATTTTATATTAATAAGACTCCAAAGGCAGAGGGAGAAAACAAAAAAGAAAAGCACCAAAGAGATTCTGTGCTCTGAGAATTCAATATTTGATTTGATATAGGAGTGGAGCTTGTAACAGTTTGACATCAGACCAGTGAGAGTCATTGATGTATACAAGGCAGGGGAAAAAGAAGTGATCAATGCTTAGCAGCTTGTAAACTCAAAAGGCTAGAAATATGGATTAAAAAGTGAGAGAGAAAATTAATTTGGAATATAAACATTTACTTACAAAAAGCTATCATCAAATTCAGATGGTCGAACACGGAAGACGATAGATTTTGAGATGAATCAGACATTGATCAGATTTAATACTTGGAGGCAGAAGAGGAGAATTGGAGGAGAATTTTTTTAATTATGTATTTTTAAAGTTTAACATTCAAATATCGAAACGTAGTTTCTCCTTGGCAGCTGTGACTTCAACAGTCACTTTCTCCTTGGCTTTTAGCAGAGGGGCCTCAAAAGATGCATTTTTAAGGGAAGAACAGGTTTCAGTAATATTGACAGACAGCATAGACAAACAGCAATGGCTAATACTGCATTCAACCCTTAAACAGGTCATATGTATAGCACAGCATAGATGTTGGCAGCGACTCCACTGTTAAAATTGTTTTGAAACTTCCACATAATAGGACTAACATGTCTCTTCTCTTTAGTGACTGAATTTAGTTTCCAAATTTGGATCTGTTATTCTTAAAAAAAAACCAAACAAATCCCTTACATGGTTTCTAATCAAAATACCTGTTCAATATTGCACAGGAACATCTCAAAATGCTTTGTCTTGAAATTCTGCCTTGTCTCTCTGACATTTGGGCAGCAAATCTAGGAATTATTCAAACACTGCCTTCACAGACTACAGACTTCCCACTTCTATGAAGCTCTCACGAATTCAACGTTCACAACGCCACAAAAAAATACTGAACTCAAAAGTTAGTTCTAGCACTCAGAATAATCAGAGTTTTGGTTCATTTAACTAAAAGGAGTTACTTAAACTCTTCATGAATTTAAGACTTCTCATGTATTTTCCTTCCCTCACTTATCAACCACATTAAGTGCAGAGACCTCAGTGAATCACTGAGCAGAATGGGAAAAGGGATAAGCAGAGAGGTATGACGAAACAGGAGGAACAAGTGGAGCTTGGAGAACACCATGAGGGGAAAGGTAAAATGTCAGCAATAAAGTTGGCAGACACCCGTGAGGAAGAAATACTAAGCAAATGTCTTGACATTTGCACTCAATAGCCACCTCAAATTGAAATTTTTTTTTCCTTTCATTTGTTTATTTTGTATATCTTCTCATTCTTAATTCCTAAAGTGCTTTAGTAATACTGTACATTGCAAATATTTTTAGCAAAAACTGTGCAGTACCAAACTTCAAGAAAAATATACAGACATACAAGTTACTTCTATCGATACCTTATGAGGTTTGCCTCGTTTTAAGAGGAACCATGTTGCCTACCACAAATTATATCACTTAATTATCAGCTGAATCCACCATTTTTCTGGAAAGAGAATTTGTGCAAAAGCCTAAAATTAACAATTGATCTTATACTTTTTTTTTTAATATTGATCTATATCTTCTGGTCTTGCACAATTTCCCTGGTAACAACAAAATTAATTACAGATCAACCAACTACTCAATTGAGTTTTTCTTCATTCATCTCAAATGTCGGTGGCCATGCTGACTTTTGTCTCATATAAGGAACGGCTGTAAGGAACACCTTCAATATTCTTCCTAGAGCTGCAGATCACTCCTGTTGCACCCCTCATTAGAAAGGCAGTGTGAACTCAGACTGAGTAGAAGTCTTATTTGTCCCCAGGGTACATGACTTTAGGACCCTGCAAGTCTTTCTAACTTCAGCCACAGGCCAGCACTGCAAAGACTAAAGACAGTGGTTCATGTTTGGGTATGGTCCTACCACGCTGTTGCAGAGCACGCACAATTCTGCACAAACAATGCCCTTTCATGCTCTTCTGGACCTTCAATTCAAAGGCCTCTTGATTCTTTTAGATGACAATGGAACTAAGTGCCCATGCACAATGCAGGTATGTTATTTTAAAAAGCCTGAAAACACCTGCTAGAAAAAAGCTGTATTTTCACACACACGCATACATATATATGTGCATTTGTTCACTCATATTTTATATACATGCAAAAATGCATGCTTCTTTATATGTATAAACATATATGTGTATATATGTATAAACTTGTATGTGTGTGGGCATACAAACACACATACACACAACATGTAGTAAAAAATTATTTTAGGAAAAATTCTAGGTGTGTCTTGCATGGTCATTCAAAATTTGGCCCTTGCAAAATAATACTCATTTCACAGTAAGTACATAAAAATTAAATATACCTGTTTTAGAGAAGAAAAGAGCTCCTACCTGCTTTACCACGGTCACAGTGCCAGGTGCCATGGTAACTACAGAAGCAACTGCAGTGGCATCATGGGTTTCCGAACCCAACTCAATGATTTGCTGCAGGATGTTTACAGCTGTTGGATCCAGTCTTTCACCTTATCAGAAAGACAGTAAACCATAAGATCATTACAGTAAACCAGCTCTAAAGGTATATGAAGCTAAGCGCTACAGGCACTCTCCCTTCCTACCTGAACCCTGAACCACAGTGCTGTTTATAAATTTCAAATAGCTCAGTAACATGACACTTTAATAATAGATCTGTGGCAGGAAAGTATTCACAAAACAAATTTGCCTGAGGAATGCATGAATCAGCAAGTGAAGCCACACTGATCATTTTTATGCCTATGTGAAAGAGTTCTAAAAGAATACAGTGAATAAACAAACAACAGGTACCACTCACAGCAGTAACTGTAAATTGGGAAGCTGCAAGACTTTACAAATTGCCAGACATCCAGCTTAAACAGAACCTGAACTCTATACCTATAACCACAACAGCTATTTGGCATATTACAAACCTGTGTTTGCCATCTGTCCGGCCATCTGCAATACCCCTCAACCTAAAGTACTGTTATCACTAACGTGCTGAAGGGAAAAGTTAATTGCTTGAGAGTGCTCATGCTTATCATTTTATAAGCATGGGATCAGAACATGTTTGCCCTATTTTAAAAAATCCTCTTGATGTGTGTAGCCCCACCAAAGGAAAGGCAAGTTTACAAAAAACCCAACCATATGTAGCTGTACTCTCGCTTCTCCCAATGTGTGAAAAGGAAAGATTCGTGCACTGGAAAATGTTTTTTGTTATGCAGGAATACGAATTCCCCTTCAGTGGCCCACCACTCCCACGCGCCCAGTGTCAGCATGACAGATATGTCAGAAAGGGAAAGAAACTCTCAGGGTCATGGTAAAGCTGCCTTATATTTGCTGTAATCACTGTTGGAACTAGGAAAGAGAAAGTAAATAGAATAAAGGTAATCTCTTAATCCCAAACCCTTTCAAACTGAGGCTGATACTGTGATGGGGATCTAGAGCAGGTAATTTCGTTTCAAACAGAAAGTAGTTATACTTTGTTATTTACGTAAGAAATAAATTTATCTGAGTGCTGAAAAATATTTGCTTGCCTTAGGGTTTTTTTTTTTATATAACTGCCTTTAGACAAGATACTACTGTTTTTCATACCTAGAGGGAATATGCTGGAAGAGTATACGAAGCTGGATGCACTAAAGCAAATCATTGTGTTTTGAAAACTACAGCCTCATGCTTAAAATAAAAAATGTGATGTACAGTATATTCCGTGATTATGTTTATTTTAATTTAGATATATAAAAGTTTAAAAAAATTTCTCAAGAGGTTTTTAGTCATTCAGAATTCCCAGTCATTAAAATAAAAGAATATACAGTAATTGTCAGTAACGTAATTTAATTGCAACATGATTGGAAATTCCTTTAAAAATGGGAGGTTTTAAAATGCATCTGTATTATGAACTATAAAGACCACAATGGTAAACAATTGTAAAATGTTATCTTCTCATAACCAATGCATTTATTTGTATATATAAAAGCAAAATATATGAACATCTTCTCTAGTCTCTGATGTTTTAACACTCTCAGAATCCTGGACATTTTTTCTTTCCTCCCAGTTTTTGTTCTTTCCCACTTAGCAATCATTACCTAATGCCACTCTTGTTCCTCCTCAGTCTAATATTGAATAGCTTACTTTGTTTTGTGTATCATCAGAATTAAGTTTGTTAGTACTGTCTTGGGAACATGGTAAATGAGCTATTCCACCATGTCACTTCTGCAGTCTGGCTGACTTAAGCAGGGAGAAAAATAATAGCTAGAGAATTGCCATTAGATACACATCATCTACGCTGCCTAGATAGCTGATTTCACATATATTTAATAATACAGGCAGGAAATTCCACACACCTAATAATAAAGTGCAAAACAGAGTGTGATAAGTGTTAATGACTAAAGGATACAGAAATTCGTAAAGAATGGTTACTTCTCATTATTTATCCTCAAAGAAAAATAGAAACCCCCAGAAGTAAGTTAATAATTTTTAATAGTTTCACAGGAGACCATATAATACCCAGTATACTCAAAAGAATTAGGTAATTATGAAAAAGGATGTATTTTGTGTTCTAACTTAAAAAGGGTAACTTACCATTCTCAGAAGTATACCTAAGGTTCTGTAATGCAGCTACCGCAGCTTGAGTACCTTGAACATCTTCTCCAGCCTCTGTGATATGGAGATACTGAGTGGATGCTTCTTCAGAAACTTCAGCAGTTAACTTGAAAACAAAACCAAGCCGAGATGTAGATACTCAAAAACTGTTGAACAAGGACTGCAGGATGGCTCTTCTAAATCAGGCATTAGGTTTATAATGGGGGCTAGAATGCCTGGAATTTAGTAGAACAGGTCTTAAACTGTAGAGGTCAGCCAACTGCAGTTGACTTCTGGCTATTTCCTCTCATTGGACACCAACAATAACCTACTCAGGCAGTGAAAAAGATTCAGCTTGCCAACCATAGTTCTTTAAATAAAAGTGTCTAGATATTTCTGTGGTTTTCCCATAGCTTCTGCATCTACAGTCAGCTCTGCTCTATACGAGTAAAAGTTTTATTTTTCATTTTAAAACAAATTGCTACACATATAACAGCAGAGGAAAGCTTGAAAGTGTAAGCCCTTTCAAGGTAGCTGCCCTACCCCACCCCAAACCATGAAAATTCAGGTTGTTGGTTTCTTTTTATCTTAATAACCCAAATTCATAGGTGTAACTTTAATTTTTTAAGGTCTGATCTTAGCAATACTGTGATTCCTATATAATTTGGATTGAAGCTGGAAACACAGAACAAATGATAGAAGACTTACTCTATATAATAGTACCTTTTTTTAGTTGATCAATTTACAAACTCAGTTTTCCAGATTCTAACATTTTCTGGACCAAACTATAAGCTTTTTTCATTAATTCAATATAAGCTTGCAGCTTTGCACATCTTGCAATTAACACCAGAGAACATTTGGCATATAACAATATGCAGTAAGTTTTTCAGTTTCACAATTTTTTGCTAAGACTTTCACCCTTTCTGCTGCAAATAGAGGACTAGAGCCCTAAAATGCAGAAATAAGCACTTGTTAAGCAGTCAAGCTCAACAGTCATAGCAACGTATGTATTCAAAATGAAGATCAGAGATCACATGACCTCCTGATCTTATATAAAGTCAAGAACACATTTGCAAATACTTCTTATTCTTATCCGTATCTAAAGTTTTTTAAAATCTTAGGGCCAAACCTATGACAACTTTGGCTTACCTCCCACTTGGTCTCCCCATCGTGTTCCACTAGCTTCATTCCATGCTTGTTTTTAAGATGTCTGTTGAACTCCCATTTTGTACCATACACAAAGCTGCAAACAGGACATTTAATGCCACCTACAAGGAAACACAAATAAATTCCTTGAGCTATTTTTAGGTAATTTATTTTTCAAACAGCAAAGACCCATTTTATTTGACCCCATCTCAGTCAAGCCATGTAACTGTAATTCAGGAAGGTTTCCTTTAGCCATGCGTCCAACGTTAAAAAAGGAGAGGGGGAGAAGTTGTTGAACTCTTACGATGCTTAAAGGGCAACTTTGGATGATGGTAATGGAAGGATTCTGGAACAACTCATATATCTGTGAAGGTATAGCAATCCTGCTTCCCTTTCTGCATGCCTCCCTCTGATGATGTGAAGTTGCAGGAATGTTGTTCCCATCTTTCGCTCCCTCTACATCTCTCCCCCTGGGGAACCTGTACCGCAGACCAATTAGAAAGAGCAGGAAGAGACAACTATCTGCATTAATCTCAGATACTGCCTCATCTCTGCAATTAGGTCCATGTTAGAAGTACTGGTTTAATTTCTCAGGATCTAGGTGTTAAGGGAGATAGAGCCAAACTATAACAGAGAGAACATAAATTGCAAAGTAAACAATAACTTATCTACCAGGTGAGAACTTGTGCTTGTTCTGCTAACAAAAGCCTTTCTAGAAATAGCACATATAGTAGAAAGTGAAGTTTTTTGAAGGAATGACAACATATTAACTTTGACCAATGCCACCCTGGTTTTTGATTGGCCACAAAACAATACTGCAAACCTCAGAGATGTTTCAGCCTGTGCAGAATCATTCCCAGTCATGATTCTGGTTGAAATTGAAGTTAAGCAGCACCATTGGAGAACAGTCCTAGCTTCCAAGTGAAATTTCTTTCAAGTCCAAGGGTGCCTATGACTTATATTCAGCTTTAGGCCCACCATAAACCATGCCTAGCACATGGTTTAAATAATTCTGAACTAATGCTTTTGCCCTGTAAATACTCTTTTATTTCAAGTCATAGACTCCCTTAGAAACTCATTGCTGGCCTTCAGGACACAGTGCAAAACCACAGTGCACTGTACTTTCATTAAGTGCCAGTATTTTTTTTTAAGTGTTTATAAACAACACTGAAATCTTAATATTTAGCATACACAGTAGTGCAATACGTTAATAATTTAAAAAAAAAATCTTCTCTAAGACAGCTGTTCTAGTCTTCTCAAGTTTCACACACGTATTATTAACTTTTCTGGCACATCATCAAAGCAAACCAGGAAGAGTTAACAATGTAATGTCATCTTCACCCAACTATCTTTCCTTTGGGGAGTTTCTACGGTTTATACTTACACACACACACAACTTTAAACTTAAGTTTTCTGTCTATCTACAAAATGATGCATAGCATGAATTTAGCACATTTACTGTCTGAGTATGCAGCATTACAGGTAAAAAACTGAGCATGACAAAATCATAAGCATCCAATTTTCTACACTAGATTAAACAGTTTTTACTTCTTTTTCTTATGAAAGTCATTTGGTCAAATGTTAGATCTCAGTTGCTTGTAATTATGCAAATAAGTATTTCTCTTTTTCCCCCCTATTGACTAAAGCAGAACAGAAATAATCTGCATGTGATAAATTGCTGCATTAGGTGACCAGAACTCAGTCTAACAAATCTAATGGCTAGGGAAGGGTGTTACACCACTTTAGGAACTATACTACCAGATGGCTGTCTCCACATTGTCATGGCAAATGATGACTTCTACCCATCATGTTCAAATGCTTCAAATATACTCTCATAGGCTGGTCATAAGCCAAGTTCTTGTTGCACATATTCTTTAATGAATAAGGTGATTAGAAAAAGCATTCAGCTTTACAGTAACGGAAACCTACCATATGGTATTCTATCAGGTGAATAGAAATGAGCTTTTTATTTTGATAAAACAAAATAGAACTACACTTAGTTGCTAGGGTCTTTCACTGACACTTACTACTGCTCTACAATTTCCCCTCTTTGCTCTCAATGTATTGTAAGTCTTTACCATTATAGCAGATGCTCAATACCCTGTCTCTACACAAAACTGAAATAGTTTCCCTACCAAGGGGCTTAACACTCAACAGTTCACAAAAGCAAAATACCTTCATTCAGATTAGGACAAAGACATTATCAGTTGCAGAAAATATTAAATATTCATGTCACACCAATATGTACTATTAGAAAAAACCTGCTGTCATGAAAGAGTGGACACTTTTCCACTTTCCTTTGATATTGAAACTATTATAACAATACACCAGATAAATTAAAGCTGTAACTTTTGTCATTATGACTTTAATTAAAGAACAAATAACAAAAGCATACAATTAAACTGGTAATATATAACTCCACATCAGTGACTTGATATGAAAGCTCAGGAAAACTAATTTCTAGACAATTCTTTAAAGTAATGGGTAACATACAGAGAAAGTCAACAAATTACACCTTATCTACTTTCAATACCAAAACTGATGTTTGCAACAAAATAATGCACACAAATATTATACAGCTTCACAACTTTTCAAACTGGCATTGATACGCACTCTCCGAACAATTTATTTATTGGCCTAAAGACTCCTCAAGACAACTAGTGTTTTATGTTAAAAAAAAGCATGTAATGATCTCCTCATAATCCAGGAGGAAGCAGTCAAGGACATGCTAAGCCACCTGGACACCCACAAGTCTATGGGGCCTGATGGGATCCACCCGAGAGTACTGAGAGAGCTGGCGGAGGAGCTTGCCAAGCCACTCTCCATTGTTTATCAGCAGTCCTGGTTAACAGGGGAGATCCCAGAAGACTGGAGGCTTGCCAATGTGACGCCCGTCTACAAGAAAGGCCAGAAGGAGGATCCTGGGAACTACAGGCCTGTCAGCCTGACCTCTGTTCCAGGGAAGATTATGGAGCGGTTGGTTTTGAGAGTGCTCACAGGGCATCTGCAGAACAGCCAAAGGATCAGGCCCAGCCAGCATGGGTTCATGAAAGGCAGGTCCTGCTTGACCAACCTGATCTCCTTCTATGACCAGGTGACCCGCCTAGTGGATGAGGGAAAGGCAGTGGACGTTGTCTACCTGGACTTTAGTAAAGCCTTTGACAGCGTCTCCCACAGCATTCTCCTGGAGAAACTGGCGGCTCGTGGCTTAGACGGGTTTACTCTTCGCTGGGTGAGGAACTGGCTGGATGGCCGAGCCCAGAGAGTTGTGGTGAATGGCGTTAAATCCGGCTGGCGGCCGGTCACGAGTGGTGTTCCCCAGGGCTCGGTTCTGGGACCAGTCTTGTTCAATATCTTTATAGATGATCTGGATGAGGGGATCGAGTGCTCCCTCAGTAAGTTTGCAGATGACACCAAGCTGGGTGGGAGTGTTGATCTGCTGGAGGATAGGAGGGCTCTGCAGAGGGATCTGGACAGGCTGGATCGATGGGCAGAGGCCAACTGTATGAGGTTTAATAAGGCCAAGTGCAGGGTCCTGCACTTTGGCCACAACAACCCCATGCAATGCTACAGGCTTGGGGAGGAGTGGCTGGAGAGCAGCCCGGCGGAAAGGGACCTGGGGGTGCTGGTTGACAGCTGGCTGAATATGAGCCGGCAGTGTGCCCAGGTGGCCAAGAAGGCCAACAGCGTCCTGGCCTGTATCAGGAATAGTGTGGCCAACAGGAGTAGGGAAGTGATCGTGCCCCTGTACTCGGCACTGGTGAGGCCGCACCTTGAATACTGTGTTCAGTTTTGGGCCCCTCACTACAAGAAGGATGCTGAGGTGCTGGAGCGTGTCCAGAGAAGGGCAACGAAGCTGGTGAGGGGTCTGGAGCACAAGTCTTACGAGGAGCGGCTGAGGGAACTGGGGTTGTTTAGTCTGGAGAAGAGGAGGCTGAGGGGAGACCTTATCGCTCTCTACAACTACCTGAAAGGGGGTTGTGGCGATGAGGGTGTTGGTCTCTTCTCCCAAGTAACTAGTGATAGGACAAGAGGAAATGGCCTCAAGTTGCGCCAGGGGAGGTTTAGATTGGATATTAGGAAAAATTTCTTCACTGAGACGGTGGTCAGGCATTGGAACAAACTGCCCAGGGAGGTGGTAGAGTCGCCATCTCTGGAAGTGTTCAAAAAACGTGTGGCTGTGGCGCTTCAGGACATGGTTTAGGGGACATGGTGGTTCTGGATTAATGGTTGGACTTGATGATCTTAAAGGTCCTTTCCAACCTAGTGATTCTGTGATTCTGTGATAGTGGTATAATAAAACATAGATGCCACAACTGGATCATCATGTATGTGCTGCACAAACACTAACAGAAAATCCGTCTCCCAGAGAGTGAAGAAATACAATGGATGGTAGGGAATATCAGTGAAGGGAAAAAAAAAAAAATTGGGGGAAAAATTTTATGCAACTTGTCCAGCACAAAGCAAATGAAACTAAAAAAGGAAGCTATCAAATGAGCAAGTAGACAGGGTCTCACAAAAAAACTAATGGGTCATGTGTGTATAATACTCTTGTCCTCTATGCAGAATACATCAAATTCTTATAGTATTTATTTCCCTTTATTACTTTAAAATACTAAAATAAATGTTAGATCATAGATTTCTATTTAAAAAACAAACAAACAAACAAATCTCAAGCATATCTCTGATCCTAGCTGATCCTAATTTCTAATTTCTAATATAAACCCAGAAATTAAATACTGCTGTCTATCCCTGGTAATGCAGTTGCTCAAATGAGCATGTTCCCTCTTCTACTCTATGAATCATTCATTTGTTTATAAACTAATTCTAGGAATCTTAAGTAGAGTCCAGCAGTCCACATTCATATAAATATTTCCAGTTAGGACTGTTTGCAATGTCTGCAATGCAGTCAAAAACCGGTTGAGAGTAGAGAAGAAAAGATGAGGAAGTATGAGGCAATTCACTCTGGGCTCAGTGGATAACTTAGAACAAGCAGAATACAAAAAGACGAATAGATATAGACAGCTTTTATTAGACGTTAATCTTTGTTAGTTCCCCCTCTCACTTTTTTCCAAACGCTTTCGCTTGCTGGCTCTCCAGCCTTTTCCTTTTTGTCTATAGTCCTTTAATTTCAAAAGACTTGTTTAATATCAAGTCTGAAGGTCTTCTTCCCTTGTATGAATACATGAATAATTTTCCAAAATTGCTTTTCAGATCTATGAATATGGTAAATTGAAACTTGATAGAGGCTAGTCAGGCAGCAAGTTGCAACTGCTGGCACAAGCAGCTCAGAAGCACATATGTTGTCATACTGCGTAATTCATTCATATTGATCTGTTTGTGCTGTGTGACCCAGATACAGAAGGTCTTCTGATTCCAAAATCAGGAAAATTTTTATTACCTTCAATAGGACTTGTGTTTATCAACTCCAAATGCAAATCCCAATTGACTCAAGTCTCCCACAAGGAACTTTTTTTTTCCCAGTGAGACAACAAAACATTGACAAAACTGATGTTTCTATAGTGTGATAGAAATCTGCAGGTCTCTTGTTTTTATTTAGAGCTCAAGTGTAAGATCCATGAGATGCATCACATAGCAGGAAATGGAGACAGCAAAGGAGGTAGCATGTGGGAAAAGTGCACCTACTAAGATGGCTTTCTTCATGGCGGAGTCCGGGTAAGAGGCACTGACTTCATAGCTACTACATGGATTTGAAGTCCCTTTACTGCTCTAAAACTCCACACTGCAGAAGAACACATGGAAAGCAGGCACAGCACTAGTGGTAGCACAGGAAATATAAATGCTGTGTAAGGAAGGGAAGAGAAAGAAGGATGCAAGGTCAGAAACTGAAAGAACAGAATAGAGTATTTCAGTTGGAAGGGACATACAACGATCATCTTGTCCAACTGCCTGACCAACTCAGGGCTGACCGAAAGTTAAAGCAAATTATTAAGGGCATTGTCCAAATGCCTCTTAAACGCTGACAGGCTTGGGGCATCGACCACCTCTCTAGGAAGCCTGTTCCAGTGTTTGACCACCTTCTCAGTACAGAAATGCTTCCTAATGTCCAGTCTAAACCTCCCCTGACGCAGCTGTGAACCATTCCCATGTGTCCTGTCACTGGATCCCAGGGAGAAGAGATCACCACCTCCCTCTCCACCGCCCCTCCTCAGGAAGCTGTAGAGAGCAACGAGGTCCCCCCTCAGCCTCCTTTTCTCCAAACTACACAAGCCCAAAGTCCTCAGCCACTCCCCACAGGACATGCCTTCCAGCCCTGTCACCAGCTTTGTTGCCCTCCTCTGGACGCGTTCAAGGACCGTCACATCCTTCTTAAACTGCGGGGCCCAGAACTGCCTGCAGCACCCGAGGTGAGGCCGCACCAACGCTGAGCACGGCAGGACAATCGCCTCTGTCGAGCGGCTGGCCGTGCTGTGTTTGATGCCCCCCCAGGACGCGGTTTGCCCTCTTGGCTGCCCGGGCACACTGCTGGCTCCGGGTGAGCCTGCTGCCGACCAGCACCCCCAGGCCCCTTTCTGCAGGGCTGCTCCCCAGCCACTCCTCTCCCAGTTTAACTGGTGCCCCACCTTACTCCATCCCAGGTGCAGAATCCAGAATTTGCACTTATTAATCTTCATCCCATTAATCATTGCCCAGAGCTCCAATGTGGTAGAGAAAGCATGTCCACCACAGAAAAAATTAAAGGCCATTTCTCTCTCATCTCACTTGAATGTCTTCATTATAAGATGCGTTCTCAACAACTTTATAGGTTTTTTGTTTCAGTGGAAAAGAATTATTTTCAAACGTGCATTTATCTGGCTCCCAAAGGGTAAGGAAAACCTAACTTGCATAATATTAGTTTTATTTCTTCAAAACATTATAAATATGATCCTTAATTTCATATTATCAGAATTCAACCTTGGGTACCTATTCTTAAGAGTGGCTATGGACAAATAATTCCTCGCAGTGTGCAGCTATTTGGAAAGACAAACAAAGCTCCCCACAGTGCACAGTGCTTCCTTCACCAGCATAACTACAGAACTGAGGCTGTAAGTACTCATCAAGTAAATATCACCTCTTTAAAACTGCAGATTCCCTGACAACTTTCACTGTCTGTGAAAATTATCGTAAAATTCTACTATACATTCCTGCCCCAAAATTTACAGACAAAGATCTACTTTTTAAATTATTTCTGTTTTTATTTTGACAGAAAGGAAACAAAGAAGTGTCATATAAAAATAAGACAGGCTCAAACTGCTTAATGTAGTTGTACCCTTCTCCATTATAGTGCAACTTTAAAGGGAGAGTCTCATAATCGAGTGTCTTTCTCTGTGTCATGATTTCAGTACTATTTTAACATGAATTAATGCCTTCAGTAGATAAATGTTCTGTGTTAAATGAACAATTTGGAAATACTATTTAGAAATAGTGTCACGGAAGAATTATATTTAATTCATTATCTAATACAATAGCATTATTTTAGTCTATTCTACTTTAATAAAACCAGAAATTTGGAAGATCCCAAAATATATTATAAAAAGGCTGGTCGTTTCTATTAAAAAATAGGGAAAACACTTTCTAAAATTATCAGAAACAAAGTAAGAAACTCAACTCTACAAAGCATTAAAATATTTTCAACACAATTTAATATTTAATTTGGCTTTCTCCTCTTCTTCCCCACTTCCCTCCACACCAGGCACTAGAACTGAAGGAGCTTTGTGCTTCCTCAGTGTCTAAGTACATTTTACACCCAAACCCAGTATCTGACTGTAGAGTCAATAGTTTGCTTTGGTTTGCCTCGCGAGTGTGCAATAGCAAAACTATTTATGGAGACCAACAACTTGTACATGCCTCCTTTGCTAGCACTCAGACACTGCAAGGAATGAGTTACATTTGTGACACCTGTATCAAGCAGAAATAGCAGAAATAAAGTAACTAATGGCACCGACCATCTTTTCATAAGGGTAGAGGACTTCAGCTGGGATGAAATTTATAAACAAAGCCAGGAATGTAATTGTTTATGCTACTGTATAAATGTGGTTAAAAGTACTACAATCTGATTTGCTCTTCCTTCTGGCATTCCATTAGACCTTACACTTAATCTTGAATTTTTGATCCTCCCCAAAATCATTGTTGCCTTTACTTAGTTTCTCTGTGACAGCAATTATTCCAATGGACCAGATGTCTATATCTAATCTATTTGACTTTACCTTTGCGTGGTCTGACTATAGTTATACAAATAGCAGCAACAAGCAATTGTTCTAGGCAGAATGAGCTATTTCGGACTACAACATAGAGATGTAACGTAGAGAACTGCAGGCCTGGCACGACAGCCTTGAGAAGCAGAGACAGGATGCAGCACAGAGGGCAGGCATGGCGTGATAAGAACCCACAGCTATAAACAACTCAGAAATCATTAGTTAAAAATATGCAAATCCAGAGTTAGATAAAACTGGTTTTAGGGACAACAAAAAATAGTATTTAACATACATGAAGAGCACTATAAGCAGTAAATTTGGATTTAATCCACAGTTACAGACCAATGAAAAAGAAAAACATAATTATGTGTAAGAAAACATGTAACTGGCCCCAGCTGGAAAGGGAGAGGAAGTCCATAGAATCATAGAATCATTTAGGTTGGAAAAGACCTTTAAGATCATCAAGTCCAACCGTTAACATAGCACTGACAACCGCACCACTAAACCATGTCCCTAAGTACCACATCTACATGTCTTTTAAATACCTCCAGGGGTGGTGACTCAACCACTTACCTGGGCAGCCTGTTCCAATGCTTGACAACCCTTTCAGGGAAGACATTTTTCCTAACATCCAATCTAAACCTCCCCTGGCACAACTTGAGGCCATTTCCTCTTGACCTATCACTTGTTACTTGGGAGAAGAGACCAACACCCACCTCACTACACCTCCTTTCAGGTAGTTGTAGAAAACGATAATGTCTCCCCTGAGCCTCCTTTTCTCCTGGCTAAACAACCCCAGTTCCCTCAGGCGCTCCTCATAAGACTTGTGCTCCAGACCCCTCACCAGCTTCGTTGCTCTTCTTTGGAGATCAAGATGAACATCATACTCCTCCCAGTGAAGAACTCCAAATGTTGACAACTTACTGAAACCCCCATTCCAACACCAACACCAGAGAGAAACCACCCATCTTAGGAGTCAGAGAAACAGTGGAACCAGGAAAAGGAGTAGAAACTAAGTGTGTGTGTTACCATTATAATTGTAATAATAATACTATTGAGACTTCTTCTGTATATAAGTACTCTAACTACATTTTATTATTTTTTAAACTAATAATTAGATCTAGACTAATTGTGATTCTTGAACTACATTGTTAAGAATTCCATTATACTAACAATAAATCCATGATGTTACTTACATAGATAAGGTGTCCTTCCTTTGCCCATAAACAAGATTCTGAGCATAACGACTTGTAACCAGTTTTACCTGTACTTTCTTTTTCCCCCATTTTTCTAGTGGGGAAATAATCTGCTGCCATTTACTCTTCAGTCTCTTTCTTTACATTTGTTCAACCTTACCTTTAGCTCAACCTTGCAAAACTGTCATAGAAATATATCAGTAGAATGATAGAAATTTGTCATTCATTTCAACAGACAGTGATATTTTACTCACAAAAGGAGTCAAACAAGTGAAAATGATAAATGAATGCAACAATGAATAGCACAAGCAAGGTCAGTCAAAGCTTTGGTTGACTCACCCTTAGAAACCAAGAACAAAGGACACTGAAGGGTAAAAGGTGGCTGTTTCAGAATCGCTAAAAAGTAGTAATGAGTCATCATATAACACTTAATGAACTGAGGATATCACACAGAAGTTTACCTTTACATCAAGTTTGCTTCAGCAAAAAAAATAACAAGACTTATATAGTGCATATGTACCTTGTTGGATAAGGGCTTCTGCTGCAGGCTCCCCAGAACCTACATTTACATACTCTTCATTAGGATGCTTTCTGTTGTAATGCCTTTTCAGGGAACCAGATATGTTGCAGGAATAGTGGCAATGTGCACAACGGAAAGGCTAGGAGGAAAAAGGAAAATGTTAGAACACATTTCCTGACCTCTTCAGGACACAGGTCTAAGCTGCAATGTTTTGATCCTAAGAAACCATGTTCATTTCTGGTTTAGCCATCTTCCAAGGAGACCTTCAAAAATTGGATATAAATGGAAGTTGTAACTAGATGTTACCTAAAATTTGGTACTTTTTATCACGTGCAAGACACCGAGTATTCTCAACATTATAAGATTATTACCTACTTTTCGTAATTCAGTAAACTGTGTGTTTTCATAATTGATGATCACAGGTCTGACCACGCAGAGACCTTCTACTACAAGCAAATGACTCAGCTGCCGTGAGCTTTGGTCTGAAAAGGGGGAGTAAGAGAGCTAAAATAACTGAGGGTACAATCTGATTGTACAGTCAACCTAATTTAACAAATAACTGTACCTGAAAGGGTTGATCTCTTCCCTTTCCTTTCCTTCTCTCTCCAACATGCTCCCAGCTGCTTCCCTTTCACTGGCACTTGCATTCATCTGACCATTTGGTGAGTTAAGTTTTGGGAACTAAATTAATTTTTAAGAACATATGTCTGCCTTCAACTGACAGGGAGAAACATTTCTAAAGAAAAAAGTTTAGGAAAACAGAAGTTCGGGCCTGAAGTTAGCCTTTGAGAATAACCTTCTGACTGAGATATGTCACAATTATAGGAAGCTTGGCACAACCATTAGGGTCCTGGAAAAGAATGCAGACATTGACCAAAGCCCTTGGGTCAAAGTCAATTACCTCAGAATGGGATGCAAAATGTTTCATGCACAGCAACCATGCCCAGCTAAAGCTAGTCAGCAGAAAATGGCTGGTACAGAAATGTTTATTAAGAAGCTAAATTTAAAGCAGGGAAATGTCTGCAGTCAGGGTCCATTGACCAGAACATTCCCCTAAGCTTGTTGCTCATGACCTTCCTTCAGTCTCCAAACAGCAAAAATAAGGAAGAAAGGTATTGTTCAGATTTCCTTAACCTTACAATTCAGAGGGTACTGTAATATTCAGCTATCCATTTTTTCAGAGAGGGGTAGTCTCCTTTTCTACTGTTGAAACTGTCTTTTTTTTAAAGACTATAATCCAGACAGACTGCTGTGTTCTTGTACCACTCTCTACATACTTGCATGTCCTGCATGTTATCTGCTATCGGATAGCAGGATTGCAAATTCACGGAGCTTGGAAACATGGTGGATTAAATTGTCATTAGGTCACACAACTACTGACATTCCTCTTTGAATTTGACATGCATGCAAACAACTGTCCCAGAAGGAGGCAATACATTACTAACAGAGAGTTTTTTAATTCCTTTTGACAAATACTCGTGATTGACCTATTTCAGTGTTTTGCAGTTCTCTTGATAACACATTGAATAGCCATACTCATATGCAGGCTATGACAAGAGACGCAAAGAGGTGCTGAGTCAATTCTAAAGCTGATCCTGAGGTCAGAACCAGCTATATTTCAAGAACTGCATTATAAGTACATTCATCCTGTTAGCCATTAAAGAAGGAAAATTATGTATTTTTATTTTAAAAAATCCTTTTGAAAAGATAAGTCCACAGCAAAACTACATACTTAAGAAAAAAAAAAGTATTTGTTCAAAACGTATCATCTCTTTAGATGACTTGCTTAATTTTCTTCTCTGTCTTGTCTTCCAAAATTTAAACCATGAATCAAAAGGCTGTCTTCCTTTCTGCTTTACAGGGGTATGTAGCATTGGTACTTATTAAGAATGGCTGAAGTGTACTCTTTATAGAAGGAAAATGATTTGTTAGATAATGAAAGATACAGCATATGAAAGCAGTATGATGTTTTCAATAAGAAATACGCTCATTGCTAAGATAAAGTGTTACATTAAAATGAACATTTTCATACAAACAAGATACTGGATTTTTCTGGAAAAGAAACTAGCATCATTTCTATTTCCTGAATATAACATTTCACAATTCATTACATCAAGACCTATCATGCTGAGAACCAATGTGAAATTTAGGAATAAAACCATACTACAGTTTATTAAAATAAACCGTATCCCTAATCTAAATACTTCAGAGAAACATTAACAATCTTCAAAACTCTTTCCAAGACATGCTTCAGATAAATGGGGTGTTTTAAAATTAATCCTCTTCAATTTTCTTCAAGTATATGAACTCATCTGTAGTACATTAGACTGGCAAACTTTCAGATAAAATTAAGGTGGGCACTGAACAGTGATGTACGGGATTTGCTTTCCTACTTCCCTAGGACATTTTAAGGTACATATTAGATTAGTTCTCTCAAGAACTGACAGTCAAAAAACCCAATAATGTTTATATTGCAAAGTACATATAGTTTTGGTAAGTAAAGATACTAATTACAAATTGTCCATGAATACAATAACCCGAATCTCAAAAGTCTGAATAGAAAGTAAAAATTGCCAAAATACTAATATGTCAAGATGCCATAACTGCCACCAAACAGGAAAATGTGCCAGTTTTAAAACTGTTGTCTGAAGTTCCATGCATTTCTAAATGACTTATCAGCAAGCATGATTTATATGTTTTCTTACCTTGAAAGAGACATGTTGTTCCATATGACGTAGGAGCTGTGGTTTTTGGGCAGCTGTATAGTCACACACTGTACATTTAAACTGCTTTCCTGAAATGGGAATAGAAAATGGAATAACTTTTTTCTATTAAGCTCAGAAAACTACTGATTCTATTTCCTCATAAAGATGATTTCAAAAATGCTACGAATTAGCAATGAACCATCCTAGAGGTCTGGCACTTGCTCTGCAAAATTTTGGTTAAATAGAACTAAGAGCAGAGTAAGGAAGGCAAAAGGCTCGAATGTCATCTTTAAATTATAAGCATTAAATAGTCTAGATGTTCCTGGGATATTCACTTGGGAAAGAAGAAAAAGAATCGTTACAGTGTAGCCTAAATGAAAAAAGGAAATCAATTATTTACAACTGCAGGCATAGTTATTTTGCTATTTGTAAAGCAGGTTTGGAAATCCTTAAAACACAGATGTTTGATCATGTTCACATGTTTTACCTACTTCTGACTCAAGCACTAAATTGTTATGATTCAAATACATTTACATTTTCTTGGTTTTTCCACTAAGTTTTACTGAGGTATTTCTGATAGGATATGACATGCCTATTGTTTCTACCACAAGATTTGGTTATGTGTTTAGCACCACTCTTTCAATAATGTCTCAAACTGTCATAAAAGGGTTTTCTACACTGGCTTGACCCTGCATACAGGGAGAAATAAAACATGCTGTAGACAAAAATAAGATTAGAATGGCAAATAATACAAAGGTTTTGCATTTTGACCTTTCACTTCTGCTCACACAATTTTAAAACAATGGGCACAAGTTGCTCCATCAACATCAGGTTGAATGATGCCTGCTTGCCTTGTTCATCATGACATTTTGTCCTTTCTCATCTAAATCTCTGCAGTACCCCTAAGTCTCACATAAAGCCACACAAGGCAAGAGAAAGCACATACTGGGACTAGTTCAAACTTTACATGTGGTGACTTAAGTGATGGAAGCTACCAAACAGTAGGGATAAAGGGTAAGTTCTGTGACCTGTTCTTGGAGAGTGCTGATACATATTTCTTTATTGTACCTGGGCAGAAATTTTCTCAAAATCTATGGAGTTAAATTAACTGTTTGTTGGATGACTTCTCTTCTGCATCAACTGTTTCAAAAATCATAGAGTGGACTGGGAGACAATCTCTGTCTCTCGAGTACTTGGCAGACTGTACTGTCTGGTAAAGTTAGTTAAGGTCAGGTAAGCAGGTCTTCTACACAACCTAATGCAATTAAATAGTCAAAGCAATTTATATATGTTGCTTTTTAGAAAAATAATTTAAAATACTTCAGTTCAGAAGTATCATCCAAAGAAAGGTGTTACTTTAAGTTCTACAGACAAGACATTATACTTGAAATTTCTTTACAAGCTTGTGAGCTTTCTAGTCAGGCATCAATACTGAAGGTAAGTCTCCAACCTGAAATAGCGACAATAAAATGGAAGAACAAGAACTGGAATTTCAACTAAGGAAAGTTGACACTCAGAACATTGTCTAAAATAAAGTCAGTATTTTTAACAGAGGGCATGATTAATGACTGTGACAATTTACTTAAAAATCAGATGGATGCCCTGTCATATGAAGCCTTTATATCAAGTCTGCTTAGCCCTTCCTAAAAAGATATACTACAATGCAGCAGAAATGTGATGCAAAATTATTAGATTAAGTCATGGCCTGTACTCTGCAAGATATCAGACTTTGTGATCGATAGAGTCTGCCTTTGGCCCTGAAATCATTAGTCTGAGTCCTTCTCAAGGCAAGATGGTCAAATTTTGTCACGACATATTTTTAGGATTCTCTAACAGGAATGAATGACATTTTTGAGAAACATCTGTTGCTGTTTGTGGCTTTGCAAAGAGTGAAACTCCCAAACATATTACCATTCTTTAGGTTTCTCTTACTTTCCCTTCAAAGCATTCTCTCTCCCAGATCTTTTTTTTCCTTATGATTTAAAATAACACAATATCCTTCCTTTTATTCTTGGGGTTTCATACTCCCTTTCTCCATATTTCGGCTTTAAGATTCTATCAGTCCTGCTACCTCCAGCCAAATTACTAGGTGTATTAAATACAGAAAGACTGCAGTCCTGTATTAAATCCCCATGGTTCGCAAACTGTATTTGACTGACGTGGAATAAGTATGTACTAAAAAGTACTCCAAAAGCAAAAGAACCAAAAGAACGGATGGAGAAGAAGTACAATACAGAATATTCTATATTATCCTGAAGAGATCAGGTTTTGTTAGGTTCCTGGATCTTGCTCAAAAAAGTTACAAGCATTTTGTACTGAGTGGTAAAAACTTCCATAACACACAGCTATGAAAAACCTGAAGACAATTTCTGATATGTGATTAAAATAATGAAAAACAGGTTTTCTGGTTTATTTCTAATCACAAACAGTAATAAGCCTGGACTACAGAATTGCTTCCTATTGTGCCACTCTTGAGAAGTCTGCCTTCTGGAGAAGAATAAAGCAGATAGAAAACTACTTTATATTCCACTGGTTAAATTAACCTTGCAGAGCTGATATTTGAACAAAAACTGCTTGGATTCATAAGTCAGGAAGACAAGACTAATAAACAGCAAAGCATCTTTCAAATTCATTTATTTGTGAAATAACTGAAGAACACTAGATATGCACTAGTAAGAACTTTTGAAGTGCTGTCACTATAGAAAGGGACACTGGACAAAGAGAAACTGTCAGCATTCAAGAGGCTGAAAGTCCTTTGACAATTCACACACTACATTCCTAGTGGCAAATGTTATCTTATTTTTCACAAGTGTTTGGAATGCATGAAGAGTTTATTGGGGTGGATGCAGTTAGGAAAATTACTTAAGACTCCACAGACATTGAGATTCTGTTCCCACTGGAGCCGATGGCAAAACACGTTTTCCACAGGTACGGGGAATTACCTGGAACATTTTTGGAAGTGCAAAAAGCAAGGTGAAAGAGCGTAGTCTTGGATTTATTTGGATCAGTGAAAAAGGGAGGTGCATCAAAAAGAAACATGCAGTCACCTCAGTTATTGCAGAAGATGATGACAGTCTGAAGCCAGATAAAAAAGGCTCCTGGAAATAACATTGCTTCTAGAGTCAAGGTTTCAGCCTGACCTAGCAGTAAATGATAAGAGAACATAGTTCTTTGCATGCAATTAAATGTAAATTTAAAACTAACTTCACACCTTTAAACCAAACCCTGGCAAGGCTAGCTCCTGCACAACTACAGTGCTATTCTTACCAGTGCCAAATTTCAAAGCAGCCTCAATAATTACTTACACACGTATGTATTTTGTTCAAGAAATAGAAGTAACTCACAGGCAAAACCAAATTCAACTTTCATTGCTGCTTTTCAATATTTAGACAGGCCAGATGGTGAAAACAAAACAGAAAAGTTTTGAAATGAAACCCCATGCAGGGATTTTTTTACGGCACCACAGAAACAGGCCCTTTTTTCCTTTATAGTCTGATTGTGCTCCAGATTTCCCTTTAATTCAAATACAGCCTGCCTCCTTCTCCCAGCCAGGAATCAGCTGAGGATTGCATTTCGTAAGTAAAGTCATTGATTCTTGCATATGAAGTTTAGGTGTATGTGCAACACCTGCTTGTTGTTGACTAAGTTATTTCAAAATAATGGCAAGTACATTTGAATAACGAGTGATTTACTGACTCATCGTAATACTACAGTAACTTTGGTAATACTACAGCAACTTTGGTAATACTACAGCAACTATATGCTTCCTATAATGTGCATCATCAATGCAAAAGGGACCACTTCACTAATGTTATACATATAGATACAAGCATACATAAAAATAAATACATATCTCTGACACAAAAACTTCACCTATATTCTGAAGACGTAACAGAGAATACGTGCTTTCTGTGAAAGGACAATGCTAGTAAACATGCAAAAATTTTTAAAAAGAATTTACATGAAATGGTCAATAAAGAGTGGAATGAGGTTTCACAAGGTTGCATGAGTAACAAAGATCAATCCACTAAATCACAATGAAGGTCTGTACAACTTATCTTGCTAACTCATTTACTTCACTTTGATAATCATATGGGAATAAAGTATTGTTGCATCCCAAATTTTGAAATAAAAGAGGATATTTTTCTGGATGTGCCTCTGACTTTTTTCTGTTACCATCACAGAAATACTAAAATCATGGAGCAAATGCATGTGCTGCATGTGTGCCTACAGGAAATACGCACTCAGGCTTGCCACTGACTAGACCTCAGGACACAGAGGTGCAGCAGCCTTGTCTCTATCGGGCTACTGGATGTGGCAACTCCTAACAATATTCTAACAAAAGAAAGCAGTAAGAGGCTTAACCATAGAACTATTTGTATTTTCCAATTTCTGCTGAGATCAACAGCTCTCTATAAGAGGGATATAAGGCCAACCCAAAATTTCAGAACAATCAGTTATTCCAGGGACAGCTGGCTGTCTTTCACAGAAATTCATTTTGCAAAGTTTTGAATAATTTCACAGTGTCTCCTGGGAATAAATAAAATATGTAAGTAGCACTTAGTGTTCAACCGAGAAATGCTTGTTAATAAGGTCCTATAGTACAGCCAGTATTTATTGACTTAAAATAAACTTGGATTTAAGAAACATGCACTTACCATCAGCAGTATGAAGGAGTTTATGGCTCTTCAAAGTGCCTTTTGATTTGAACTTTTTCCCACACATATCACAAAGGTGTGTTTTCTCAGTGCTGTGACGATTCATATGTGCTTTTAAGTTACTCTTGCTGCGAGTGGCATACTCACAGAGAGAACATTTGAAGGGTTTGACACCTAAAAATAAAAAAAATATACTGTGAAACAAAAGAGCTGTACTTTTTGATGAGACGGTAGACATTTTCTTGAAAGACATATCAGATTGTTTGAACAACACAGACAACAAGGTCAATATTTTAATATTTTGATACCTACATTTAAGAAATTTCTTCTATAGCTTTTATGTAAATGACACCGACCTCTTGACAGCATCACTTAACTTACTAAGAGAATGGAGGGATTCTTTTAGAATTAAATACTTCCCTATTGAACCCATGTTAATATTTTGGTCTTGGTATGTCCATCTTTCATTTAAAAGTAGAATCCAGACTGCCTAAGCTGGTGTAAAAACAAAATCTCCCTCTCTAAGTTTTCAGGTAACTACCATTCTCTATTTACTACAATAAAGAAGGAAGAAACCTGTTTTAGGAGGAGTGTTTCACTAGGTACTTCATAAGTTAAACGTGCAAAGCTCTGTTTTATTTTAATTAGCATCAGATTTGCTAATGGCTCATGCAGTAGTACATTTTCTTTCCCCCTCAGCAAGATGCAAGCACTTACAATTTCATTTCTTTCAAAGAGTCCAAAGCATGTAATAGAGACACACAGTATGTCATCTAGCAGAAGGTCTACAAGAACAAAGTAAATCCTCCAAAGAAAAGTTGAATAAATCTGAACTGGCAGAGTAGTTCAACAGCTTCATGAGGCTCTGGCAGTTTTACATTGATATTCATGACCTTAAAACTAGATTTACAAGCATGACGAATTACAGCCTTCTTTAAGCAGACTTGATTGCACACTTTGATTTTGGAATAAATTTCTATTCACCTCTTTCTCCTGCTAGTTAGACGATATGGGTTCCAAGCTTTCTCAGTTGCATAAACAAACTATCTATGGAATACACAAGCAATTGCTCTAAGCCTACAATTCTGAATTACCTAAGCTCCTGAATGGAGTAAAGGCTACTGGAGAGGACCGCTACTGTATCACCCAGGCAAGTACGCTCATAGTGAAGGCATTCAAACAAATATACCGCTAGTATAAATGCCTGAACTATCTGCATGGACACAAACACTTTGAAACCTGAAATATCAGTTCAGGCATAGCAAATCCTCTTATCCCCTTCATGCAGAGGGATGGCTAAAGAATTCAAAATAATGCTCAAACACCACAGGCAATCTCTTCCATAGATTATTAACTAACTAAAGAGTGTATGAGTGGTCGTCCACCTGTTATAAAAATAGACAGACTGGGTAGACACAAGATTTTCCTGGGCATAGATTTTAAGTTCAAGGGAATTTTTAATCTGTGTGTTGCCATATTACTGGAATTCCTCCCTAAAAAGTCATAGATATGATCAGCTTTATCTTACAGGTTTTTCATCACTGTTTATGTCTGTGTCAGCTAGCTGCCATGCTCAGCATGATTTAATTAAAATGCACACAGAATTTATAAGTATACATCAAAGCAATCGGATTTCAATTGTTTTCCTAATAGATATTCAGACCAAGTGTTCTTGGACAAATGTGAAAGGAGCAGCAGTTATTCATTCAAAGATACAGAAAATTACTTGTTTTAAGAGACTGAGCATGTATTTAATTCACTCCTCCTTATTCACATTTATTATAGAATACTTTATAGGTGTTTATGAATGAGTTTTGGAAAAAAATGAATGAGAAACTTATTAATTTTATAAAACATTTAAGCTGTCTACTCATGTTATGAGTGTGCAGTTTCATATGTGATCCAGAATCTATTAAGCTAATTATTTAACCTCTACTGTAGCTTAAAGATTTGATTCAGGTATAGCAATAAATTTGAATTCCTTTCTATGTCAGCAAAGCTTGTGTGGAATATGAGACTGATTATATGCCCAAAAGTTTAAACCCAGAGTTTTACCTTCATGAGCCCAAATATGACGTTGAAGGTCTGATCCATTCTTCATAAAATAAAAATCACAGTAGGGACATTTCACAGCTCGTTTTCCAATAAGTCCTTTTAGCTGAACTCTTCTGCCAAGAATCTCAGAAATAGTAGTCATTGAAACCTCTGAGAGAAAAGTAAAAGATAATAAAAACCAGAATGACATGAGGGAATTTGTTCTATAAGCAATATTGAAGAGCTAGACCCTGATTCACTTCAACTTTTTAAAAGCTCTGCTTCCCCTACTGCCACTCAGGTAAGACCTGAGCAAAGAACATAAGGACTTTTTTCCTTTAGGGCTTCTAGGATGTTCTGTCCTTTCTCTCCTCATCTGTGTACTCAATGTCCTCACTGCCTGGTTAAAAAAAAAAATCAAATATAAAAATATTTTTTAAATATAAAAAATTATATATAGGTGTGCCACTGCCTCAGAAATAATTTTCCAACTACGAACTTTCCCAACAAGAGGCTAATTTGGCACTTTTTTCTTCAATATTTTCAAAAGACTTTATTCAAAATTTCACCCCAGATTTCCAGATGTCAAGGATCTGAAGACAATTCACTTCAGCCACAGCTATAATGATCAGAATGCCTGATAATCAGGAAAAAAAAAAAAACAAACTTTAAAGCAAAAGGAAAAAAGAGACTCATGCAATAAATGTGATTGTAAGGGACCTCTAAGGTCACCTGCTCCAAGCAGGGACAACTTTGGCGTTCCAACTTCAAAGTTACAACAAGTTGCTCGGGGTCATATCCAGTCCTGTTCTGAACATATCCAAGGATGGAGATTCTACAGCCTCTCTTGGACCATTCCAGTGTTCGACCACCTTTACAGTCAAAATTATTTTCCTAATTTCTAATCAGAATCTTCTTACTTCAACTCATGTCCCTTCACTTTACACTTCTAAGAAGATTCTGCCTCTGCCTCTGTCTTCTTTTTAATTTGCTATTAGAGAGATGAAGACAGCAACTAAGATTCCTCTCCTAGCTTTCACTTATTCAGCCTAAGCACACTCAACTCTCTTAAGTTTTTCCTTCATACGATCTAAAGGTTTGGTTGTCACATTGAAAAAGCTCAAAACAATGAAGTTTGAACGAAAACATCCCAAACACACATAACGAAAACACTACCAAAAATGTTTTTAAAAAATAAATCAAATTATTCAACTCAGATGAATAAAATACTAAATACCACATGAATCAATGAACGTACAGCACTCATGCAATCCAAACATTAAGACATGAAAGCTGATGATTTATTATGCCCAAAATCTTTTAAAATTTGAAAGTTACAGTTTAAACTTAGATTTTTGCCATATACGAACTGCCATACCTAGTCTCCTGATGACTGGTCCCTAGAGTGGAATCAAAAATCCTGCCTGAACTCATATGCACAAGGAAAACAACCTCAAAATGGAAATATAAAAGCCCATGAACTAAGCAGCGATACGTTCTAAAGTACCCAAAAAAGAAAAATACAGACACAGTTCTGAACCCTCATCTGCCTCCCATGGCTTAGATCCTTCATGACTGCAGGCTAGTATGTCTGCTCAGTATGAAAGCTGATGCCTCTCATGTCTCAGGACTATTAACAAATATATTAAATCAGACAGTGGATGAAAAGGTAGATAATTCTGAGAGCTGAGACCAGAATCCAAGACTCCTCCTTCACTGCTGAGTACCCAAACCATTTGGCAATAAAGCCAGGCTCTCTTATTTCTTTGGTTTGAAAGACTGCTCTAACAAAGCCTACAGAAATTTTTGTCCCAGTGCCTTCACGGGACCAGAATTCAACTCCTATTCTCTGCAAACCTAGAAGAGTAAGGAGTACTGTTTTACTTCATACTTTCTACTTGATTAAATAAAAGAGACAAGAGAGGGGTCATGCTGAATGATATTAAGAAAGGAAGGAGAGGGGAGCTCCAGAAATAGCATTTTAATGATAAATATGGAAGAGTTCAGTTTAAATTAATTTTTGATATGTCATTTTAAAATTCAGTTCCTTTTAACAGTCTCCATTTTTCTTTTCATCTTTATTTTTTTCCATTTACATTTTTAAATATCATTGCACTCATTCCACTGCAGTACTTGATAGTTTATACCATCAGACCCCCTCACATTTATTTGGCTTGTAATTAAGTATGTTGTACGAATAAACGATTTCCTCCTGATTACAAGGACAGTATGCACAGGAAAAATATTTGTGCATTAATTCTCCTCCATATATTAAAATATGTTGCATAGATACTGCATAGGCATATCTTAGATGTAGTATTTCTTTACCACCATGGAGACGTATCTAATAAATCTGGCATTTTGCTTCTAAGTTCTATTCGCCTAGGATATATGAATTAAAAATGAGGACACACAATAATAGGCTGTGCAGATTTTCTTTCTTAAGCTTACCCCTATTATAACACTCTCCTGCATCAAAAAATTTACACTATACTTTTAAAGCAATTCAGATACCAAGTGAATTGTTCAAAAGTATTTAAACGCAAGAGTTTAGCATGTCACGGCTCCAGAGTTAACTGGTATTTCTGGACCCCAGTCACACCATACACTAATAATTCAGCAGTCAATGGACCAGTGCTGACCAATGGCAACCTGTATGGGCACAGCACATAACGTACTAGTTCACAGATCACATTATTTAGGGAGGCCTCCTATACTCCCTGGCTGAGACAGCACAAATGCTTTATAGGCACAACTCTTGAGATTCAATTTCTATGCTTACTGGGTGACATACCTCCTGACTACAGTACAGCACAGCAGCCCTTCCTCATTTCAATTTGCTGCATCAGACATGTCCCCTGATGTATGACAAGCCCTCCAACCACACTGTTGTAGAGTGGTCTGCAAATAAAGAGGTTTGGTAACTAAAGAGCTGAAGTGGGAGTTAGTCTGAAATAAGTGAAGGAAATAGTTTAAAACACGGGTCTAGCACTATCTAGTGGCAGTAGCAAGGTAAGAAACTACTGCTTTACCCATTATGTTGTATTTCTGACAAAGACAAGAAAAGTTACATCATTTTAATTGTAACACTGTAGGTAAGTTAAAGTATGTTGGGCAATGCAGTCAACTCTCCTTGATCCACAGTAGCAGTGGGCCTTTCTACACAACATAGTACAGGTACCAAGGAGGAAAGTATAGACACACCAATGCGGCTCCGCCGAGTTCACATCAGTTAGATTTAAATCAGTCCCTGCACCAGTCACTTGGGAACTTTGGCATTGAGTTCCCAAGATTTGAGAAAGGATTGTTTACTCTGGCACAGCACACTGACTTACTGCATTCATTTTATGTTGTGCTTGCTCTGATAAATCAGGGCAGTAGAATGCAAGGTATAAACAGAGGGACCTTGACAGGCTGGAGAGGTGGGTCCATGCGAGTCCCATGAAGTACAACAAGGCCAAGTACAATGTCCTGCACCTGGGTCAGTGCAATCCCAAGCATAAATACAGGCTGGGCAGAGAATGGATCGAGAGCAGCCCTGAGAAGAAGGACTTGGGGGTGTTGGTTGATGAGAAGCTCAACATCAGCTGGCAATGTACGCTCGCAGACCAGAGAGTCATCCATATCCTGGGCTGCATCATAAGAAGCGTGGCCAGCAGATCGAGAGATCTGATGGTGATTCTGCCCCTCTACTCCACTCTGGTGAGACCCCAGAGCTGGAGTCCTGCGTCCAGCTCTGGGGGCCCCAACATAAGAAGGTCATCGACCTGCTGGAGCGGGTCCAGAGGACAGCCAAAGATGACCAGAGAGCTGGAACACCTCTCTTATGAAGACAGACTGAGAGACTTGGGGTTGTTTAGCCTGGAGAAGAGGAGGCTCCAGGGAGACCTTATTGCAGCCTTTTTAGTACCTGAAGGGGGCTTCTAAGAAAGCTGGAGAGGGCCTTTTTGGAAGGGCATGTAGTGATAAGACAAGGGCTTTAAACTGAAAAAGGGAAGATTCAGATTATATATAAGGAAGAAATTCTTCACTATGAGGGTGATGAGACACTGGCACTGGTTGCCTAGAGAAGTTGTGGATGCCCCATCCCTGGAAGCGTTCAAGGCCACGTTGGATGGGGCTTTGAGCAACCTGGTCTAGTGGAAGGTGTCTCTGCCCACGGCAGGGAGGTTGGAACTAGATGATCCTTAAGGTCCCTTCCAACCCAAACCATTCTGTGATTCCATTAATGGACTGCAGTGGTTAGCTTGGATCCAGCCAGGCTTGTCAGCTCCAGCTTAACACCGGCCATACTATATCACAGCTGGCTCAAGAGCCTGCTGCAGACTTCATCTGGCCTTGGAGGTAAAGCCCAGCCACACACAAACTGAGCACGCATAGTGTCATCTCAGGGACCTCTGCATTCATGTGAATTACCTACAGACAAAATAATGGACAATAAATTAATTTCTGTCAGTTTATGTACAGCCAATGGGAATTTCATGTCTCATGGGTTGTTACAGGATGTCTATATGCCTAATTCCAAACTTCCCAATGCTTAATTTGAATTCACCTAGGTCCTCTTTTGGAAATTAGTTCTTTGCCAGATGGAGACAGATTTCCTAGCACAATTATCTGATATACTCCACAACATACAAGCTGTAACAATAGCTTTTTTCACTCTAAATTCTAACATCTGCAAACCCAATACAATACTTACTCTAAACCAGTTAAATTAGACATAGACTCTTCTCTTTCTTTGGAATGTAATCACATTACCCTGCTCACTCTAAATCTTTATCCATTTATTGCAATAGACTGAGAAATTTTCCTTGATTCTTTCTTACCAGGGTGATTTGTCTTGATGTGAGATTTTATAAGTCGATCCTCAGAAAATGACTTCTCACATACAGGACAGGAATAACTCTTTTTATCCTTAAGTGAGAAAGAAAGAAAGAAAGAAAGAGATTGCATTATCAGTCCACTGGTGTAATCACTATCGGCATTATTCAGTAATACATGATTCTCAACAAAGTTATAATTGAAGGTTCAGTTTTTAAGGAAAAAATGAAGATATTTATAGTGAAATAAGTGAAGGAGAAATATTAAAGTATTCTAAGCACATCATTAATCTTCATGAATGAAGGGCTCCAAGTTACAGCACATGAGAAAATGCACAATAAATGTAAGCACTATCTTCTGACTGACTCTTTAGAGAATCGAGAGTCAAAAGATCAAGGCACATAACAGAAGAAAACGTATTTGATATAAGCAGTAATATTCAGCGGTTTTGGTTTTTTTTTTTTTCACAAGTCCACCCTTCTGAAACCTAGGGATCAGATCTTATTATTCTGAAGACATCCATCAGTATGTGTATTTATAATACTACTTAATGGCCTGAAACTGAGTAGAAGAGTTAACAATGACAGATGCCATCACTTATTCAGTGTCTACCTTTCTAACTATTTATAAATATTCAGCATTTTATGTATTACCAATAAAGTATTCTACTATTTTTATTTAAAAACTTACAGACTACTCTGGCTTTTATCAGTGTCCCTGATGTCATAAAAGATTTAACACCATTAAACAAGTTGAACTGGAGAGTTTTGATGCAATTTCTTCCTACATGCAATTTTAGTGTAATTGTAATTCTAGTGTTTTTACAAATGCATCTACTTCCACATAAAATCTAGGACTTTTCGCCATTAATTGGTAAATTAGCTAATTTAAAATAATCTTTGCTGCTTATTATATAAATTGAAGAGGTTGTTCTTTCCAGAAGTACCTGCTGACACAACAAACTGGACGGTCAATCAGATGAGTGGGTCATCTAGTCACCTCTGCACTGACCAGATTAACAAAGGAATGGATTATCAAAACATCAGATGGAGTGAAGAAAGTCTAGTTAGTCCTGACAACTGGGCACATAACCAGGTAAAATATTACCTGGTAGGAGATGTGTACCTACCAAACTACCAAGAGATCACTGTAAAAGGCGAGCTGAAGGTACAGAACAGATATTTCACTACTTATTTCAAGAGGACAGAAAACTTCTTGAAGAGAGTGGAAGGAAGATTACTGTATCAAAGAGACAGATCCCTGTGTTATGAAAGAGAAATTAACAGTTTACAGGAGAATAAGGGTCCTGCACACTACCAATTTCTGACCTGAAACCAAACAGCATCTCTGAGTAGTGAGGAAAAATGTACAGGAAGGTTATTATTGCCTGCATGCCACAGTTACACATATATAAATGGACAGCTCTCTTAAAAGAAAAGCAAAACTGATGATTTTTCATGGCAAACAGGTTTTGGAATATGACGCAGTATTTGCATTCAGTATCATGTACCTCTGAGAAAGAAAATCCCTACGCTGAAGTACCTACAAGTTAAAACCAGAAGTAGCCCTAGAACTCATGGGCCGAAATAGCAATAAATAATTTCATTACAGTAGAATATGGAACATAAGATGACATTGCCGTTAATTTGGCAATGGCACACTGAGAATTCTGCCTGCGCTGTTAGAAGGTCATTTGCTCTGGTGAGCAAACCTACACCAGGGCCTGGGGATGGCAGCTTCTAAAGGATTACCACCCTGAGTAAAGCAAGGAGAATATCTTGCTATGAGGGAGTTGGAGCAGTCACCATTTCGAGCTCTGAATCTCAAGTGAAGAAGGAACAGCAGACAATACCAGCTGGTTTTTGTAAGAAGAGGTTCAAGGAGCCTACAATGCTGACAAAATCTTCTCGAGGAAGAGCTGTTAATGTGCAGAATTAGGGTCTCTCAAATGATATAACCTATTATACATAAAACTGCTACTGATAATTTTGGACCTCTACACAAACAAGTTGCTCAAATGAAAGTTGGTAGATTAATTCTAATAATGCCCCATAGCAATGGTGGCACCTTTTCAAAGACTGGGTTGCATGATCACATTCATAATTTGGCGTGTGTAAGAAAAACATAAACACAGTATCATTTAGGGGCTTTTGAGGGACCAGCTGAAATTTGTTGATAGATCTCAGTCTGTTCCTCAAACTTGCTATATAACTGGTTTCAAAACATACAATAAATGAAAACAAAAAAAAAAAATTAGTATACCCTTAATGTACAGTTGGGTGTTGCTGGTCTTTAATACTCATTGTATTAAGTGTTTCCCAGTGTGCTCAGAACATTAGGACAAATACACCTTGCTGTTTCATAAAGTTAAATAAGAAAAAAAACACCCAACAATCCACTCCACACACACTACTTCAAGTAAAATGGTATAATTGTGACAACTTTACACTCTTGCTAATACTCTTCAGGAATGCAAGGCTATAAGCCTATGCCTGAGAGAAAAAAACTCGAAGTCATCACTAAATGCATCAAGAGCTATAGAACAGCATGAAAGTATGGGCACCAAGAACACATCTTTTCACATGATGATGGTAACAAAATTTTTCAATAACAAATTAATCCAAACAGCTTTCTTCAAGGAGTTAGAAAATTATCTATTACAAGTTCTGCAGTAAATGATCTTCAGAAGGGGTCTCTTGTGCAGTGTAACAAGCAGATTAGAATTCCAAGCAAAGTCCCTTCCAAGCATATCTGTCAAGCTCCATTCTATCACAGAAAGCATCCAGCTGAAGCCAAAACTTTCACAGTTGTTTGTCCAGGTCAGTGCCACAGACCTTTGGAGCTTACGTTATTAGTTTTGAAGGTTTAAGTGTACTTCTGTCACTGCCTTGAGACCTTGTGACAGTGCTAGTCCTTCAGCGTAATCCCACCCCTCTCAAAACCAGCCTTTAAGAAATCCTCTGTTGCAAGCAAAGTATGTCAGAGCACCCAGGTCTCAACACAGAGCCCCAGAGAAGGTCTCTCCCACCACAGCTCTAGGTCTTCAGAGTGCCCTTGTCATAGGCGATGACAGAGACACTTTGAAGGACTTAGACTGAGGTTGTAGTAATACTTCCATCACATTCTCAGCATGCAAGTTTTCCTCTGGTAAGAATAAAAGTTATTTATCCTATGCCTTATCAGAGTGCCTGCCTTTTAAATGCCTTTGAGGGTTTTTTTGATGACATGAACAGAAGCAAAGTATCAAGAGAGCTGGATCTACCTTTGTTAGAGACCAGCTGCATAGTCCAATCAGCTACTTAAATTTCAAAGTCACATCCACACTTCCTGAGATTTGCTTAACCCCCTATTAGCCAACTTGAGAAAATGGAAGAAACTCACAGAAGTTTATTGTTTATGCTATGTTTCATTATAAAATCAGGCCACTTACATAGGAATCACAATGCCTTGTGTAAATGAATTAAAATTGTGCTAAGAAAGCATCAGCTATATTGCATTACCAATTTATAGCTCTGTGAAGAGAATTTTGTTTCTCTAAAGCATGTGTTTCAAGATAATTCAAGGGAGAGGTGTACTAATTTCCTGAAGAAATTAAAAGCCTCTGTATATGTAGCATTCAAGCCAACGGGCCACTCTGAAGTTTACTTAATAAATCAAATAGTACTAAACATGACCTACACTGCAAAACATCAGAAACATTAGCAGCTATTCTATTACACTCATCAGTAAAGAGACATTCATTCTGATGTCACAAATATCTTCTCTTATAAACATACATAGAATATATAAGATCATATGTTATAAGACCTATACAGCAATTCTGCCACTAATTTCAAAGACTGAAATACTTGACAGCTTTGTTACCAACTGTACCAACACTTATTACAAGTGTTACCAACTTCATTAATAATGTAAAATTAAGACCACGGCCATAATAAAAAGTGTTTAGGCCCAAATTAGACAAATATGTTATAGGAATCAACAGTCCATTCCCCTTCTTTTAGTAGTAGAGACATGATTTTATGAGCAGGAAATGAAACAAAGCTCTACTAAATATTGGTACTCTGAGAGCATTTCCTGCAAAAGTTCCCACAACTCAATTAACACATTTGATTGTATAATTTCGTAGACAATAGAGAGCCAAAGCCTGTTCCTGCATCTGCTCAGATTAACAAAAATTTAATTTCTAATGCCTATGGGAACAGAATTAGGCCGCTGAGGAGTGAAGACATTCAGAAATCTTCACCACAGTTCTCATGATGCTGAAATCAAAATTTTCATGAAAGATTCCCAAATTAAGCTGATGTCCTATTAAAATGCAACTAAACTAAAAGGATCTGATATACCCAGGAGGCGGCTATGCACACGTGTGAAGGAGGCGACAGAAAAAATTGCAAATGGTTAGACAGACTTTTACGAAGTCTGCAAAGCAGCAGAAACTACAGCTCACAAAATGGCAAGCACCCGCACACAGTACTGCTTAAGCATTTTTTTCTTAAATAACTGCTAGTAAAAATGAATGACTAGCTGCCATCCATTATGGAAGCAAGGACCAAGAACACAAGCCATTTTCTAACTGAGTGCCCAGTCGCTGCACCACAGGTTTTTTGGTTCATTCCCTCCCTTGCCAGTACCTTGCATTCTCGACTACACAGTGGCACTGCTCCAGAGGCAAAGGTATCACAGCCAGCCCAGTGATGGTCTGCAAATGAACAGTCCTCAGGAAGGGGAAATAAGTATCTCACTTCCTACCGAAAGCTCTAACTACACTATTACACAAAAGGTCAGCAGCATAATGCAATTTCTGTGCACACTTCCAAAGACAAGAATCATTTACACGCAGAAACGTACATGAATGCAGATGTAGGCACCTAAGAGCAAGTGGTGGTTCTGGGTCTGAACTCCAGTTTTATAGAGGTGCTTATCTTGGAGTATCAAGTACATACATAGATTTAAAATCATTTCAGAGACAAACCTCTCTGTGATGTTTATCTGCTCAGTATACTGAGTATTGTAAATCCCACTGGAGGTTGTAAACAAACTCTGTTACCCACATCAGCGTTGTTTAGTTTCACAACCAGTCTCTAATCTTTACCACTAGCTCATTAATAACTATAAATTATTCTAAAGTCATTACAAATTGCCCACCCCTTCCCTTCTATGACATGGAAGTGATTCACATGTGTCATGGTTTGAACTTCTTAAGAGCTCCATAAATGCCAAGAATTGTCAAAAAACACTACACAAGTCTTAGAAGTAAATGACGGGTACTGAAAATCAGAGAATATACGCAAAATTTTGGGTTTATATCAAGCCAAGCCACAATTCCCAAATTTCAACAGTAAAAATCTTCACTGTGACAACGATGTGTGGCCAACACTGAGACAGCAATGAACAGTAAACTGCTTTTTAATAACCATCATTTATCCTATTCACCAAGTAAGACAAGGATCCAGCTGAAAAGCAGCCAGCAGTAAGGTAAGGAAAGGCATACATTCATACTAGGAACTGAAATGAGATTTTGATATTCACTATCTCTTGGGAAGCTTTAATCTTAATATTTATTAAGTATTGGTTTTGCAAAAAAAACCTAACATTAAAGTAGCTTTCCACATTTAACTTCGTATAGCTTGTTAAAGTACTATATTTGGAATGAGTGGTCCTGTTCAATGAGATATGCATTAAGTAAATACACAAAGCAGTAGGCAAAAAGGCCAATATGAGAATGGCCAAGTTTAGTTACTGAGTAAAATCTAATTTTTCAATTCATTGAAATACTCAAATATATTTGACGGTAAGCATCGGGAAACATAATTCTGAAAGATCTTGCTGTCTCACTGTTTTTAATTACGAAATGCATTTTCTCGGTTCTATTCAGTAACATGAAAATGATCCTGCTGGTGGGAGCTGCCGGACATTCATCACACTTGAAAAACAGGTACTTCTGTAAGGATATAGGATATGTAATTTTTCTTAAGTAGTCTCAGACATCATTTACACAGATTTTTGCCATCAGATGGACATCACAAACATAATAAGCTCAGAAGCAGCCTAATGAATGTCTATTATGTGAGCTTTCTGTACATTTCATAACAAATTCAGATTCTGTTTAAAATACTACAGAACTGGGGGACAAAAGGGGAAAAAATGTTCCCTTTTGTGTCACCTGTTTTGTTTTGGTTTTTTAAGCTGCCCTTCAGTTACAAAAGATTAGTACTTAAAAAGAGTAGAAGGCGAAGTGTTCTGTTCTATTACAAACACCTTTAAGGTAAATTCAGCTGCTGGAAATATTGGCCAAGAGCCCACCTGGTGACTGCAGAAGACATCCTGAAACCAGTCAACACAGTATGTTAACAGCTTTTTTAAGTAGCTATGCAGAAATTGTCCACATCTGGGGAAAAATTAACATGAATCCTTAATTTAAGCATCACATTTCACTAGTAAAAGGAAGTGTGACAATATTTATCACAGCACTTTAAATGAGTTGTGATGCTGCTTTCTCATGTGATTAGGAGGAATGTGTCATATGTGGTGCATTCTATCAAGGGTCTGTAAGACTTATTTACATGACAATGACAGTGAAAACTGAATAACGTTGTGTAAAGAATGAAGAAAGGCCCATCTGTGTGAATAGTTCCTTGTTCTTAAAGGTTAAAAGAGTGAGTGTTGTTATTAAACAACTGGCATTCTTTTCTCCTCTCCTGGAATAAGAATAAAACTAAATTCAGGAGAAGGGTAAATTGCCTTTTGGAAGTATTTTACTGCATAAATTATTAAAAACCCAAATTGTAAGGACATGGTTCATACCAATTTTCTGGCGTTACCTGTCAATAAAGTTTAAGTAGCATGGTTGACAAACATTTTATGGAATCCTAAGCTGTACTTCAATACCAGTATCTTCATATAAAATTATATGAGGTAATACACTCCAACTAAGCACTCCAAAAGGTCTTCAGGAAAGACTACAGTCAAAAGTGGAATAAATTCATTATTCCTGAAGAGCAGGAATAACCTTTTCTAGAGGTCAGTTTGGAACAAGAAGGAACTTACCTGTATTCATATACTTTGTGACTGTATGCATATTGTAACCTCTTTGGGTATATGCAAGTCTAGAATGTCCCACATCAATTATACCATGCAAGAAGAAAGGATCCTGCCACGTGGTAGGAAAAGAAGTCCATGGTATGCAGAACTTTTCTGACAATAGCTTAACCTATTTGAGCCACTCATGCAAAGTAATAAAAGATCAACAAGAAAAAGCGAGGCAACACTGATGTAAAGAAAATAATTGTTCTTTCTTAATCTTGCAAGAAAAGCATGTAAATAATTTCACTTCTAAAAAAGCATCTTAATCAACAATGAAGAATAAAAATCTCATTCCTAAGTTTTAAAATATTTCTTATTCTGAATACCGTAATATATTTTTTAAAACATACTTTTGAAACTAATGCAAGCAGGGTTGATGTAGAAAACATTTTTCCTCAAATGATTACTCATGTTATAGTGTTGGATCAGAGCAAGATCACACACTTGCACAAAGAGGGCATGCAGCCCCTTCATAGTCTCAAAGAGAACATGCATTAGGGCACGTTGAAGAAGTAGACCAGACCTGTTTTTAACACAATGGCATTCAGAGCTGGAAGGCTTACTGAGTAAGATAGGACCCTTTAAAAAGTGATCTCTTCATCTTTGTAGCCAAAACAGAAACCTATAGATGTTCAAAGAGATTGGCTGCAACTAGTTAGAGCTACTGGGGAAAAAAATAATTATTTTCAACAACTTAAACTTCTTCTGTCTATAGTAATTAAGATAGGAACATATTTTCATTTTACTGCAGTCATTTATTTCTGAAGGAAGGGAATTCAGGTCCATGGAATTAAGTAAAGTAACAAGAGCACCAGATCTCATTTTACTCTCTCAAAACCCAAAGAATCGGAGAATCCTGGGAAAACCAAAGGGGAAAATTAAAGGCAAAACTGTTGACCTTATTGGCAGGGCTTTACACTAGACTTGAAGTGGCAGGGGGATAATATCAGGCTTACCCATTACAAGCTGTGGGATGACACACCAAGGTTAGAGGGACGGGATCCCCAAACTTATGGGTAAGAATCAGCGACTGAGGCAACAAAGGAACCTTGTGGTTGGTGTCTACTACAGGCTGACCAATCAAGGGGAGTCTATTGATGAAAACTTCTGACTGCAGCTACAGGAGGCATCAAGCTCACAGGCTCTCGTCCTGGCGGGGGACTTCAACCACCCCAACATCTGCTGGAAAAGTAGCATGGTGAGCTACAGGCAATCCAGGAGACTCCTGGAGAACATTGGGGATAGCTTCCTGTGCCAGCTAATAGACAGCCCTACCAGACGGGATGCCATACTGGACCTCTTGGTCACCAACGCACATGAGCAGATTGGTGACATCAAGATTGGAGGCAGCCTGGGCTGCAGTGATCATGCACGGGTGGACTTCACAGTCCGGAGGGATATGGGGCAAGCAAAGAGTAAAGTCAGGGCCCTGAATTTCGGGAAAGCAAATTTCCAGCTCTTCAGGGAGTTGGTCAACAGGACCCCTTGGGAAACTGCCATCAGGGACAAGGGAGAAGAACAGAGCTGGCAGGTCTTTAAGGATGCTTTCCACAGAGCACAAGACCTCTTGATCCCCAGGGTAAGAAATCAGGAAAGGAAGGCAAGAAACCAGCGTGGCTGAGGGGAGACCTGCTGGGCAAACTAAAGGGCAAGAAGGAAATGCACAGGCAGTGGAAGCAGGGACAGGGATCCTGGGATGAGTACAGGGATGCTGCCCGGTTGTGTAGGGATGGGGTCAGGAAGGCCAAGGCATGGCTGGAGATGAACTTTGCAAGGGATGCAAAGAATAATAAGAAGGGCTTCTACAGGTATGTCAGACAGAAAAGGAAGGTCAAAGTAAGTGTATCCCCCTTGATGAGCAAGACTGGCAACCTGGTAACAACAGATGAGGGGAAGGCTGAGGTACTCAATGACTTCTTTGCCTCAGTCTTCACTGGCATTGTCTCTACCCACACCTCTCGAGTGGATGCACTGCAAGACAGGGACTGGACGAGCAAAGTCCCTCCCACTGTAAGAGAAAATCAGGTTCGAGACCACCTGAGGAACTTGAACACACACAAGCCTATGGGACCTGACGAGATGCATCCCAGAGTCCTGAGGGAATTGGCTGATGTAGTTGCCAAGCCACTCTCCATGATAGTGGAAAAGTCCTGGCAGTCAGGTGAAGTCCCTGGAGTCTGGTAAAAGGGAAATATTGCACCTGTTTTTAAAAAAGGTAACAAGGAGGATCCTGGGAACTACCGATCTGTCAGCCTCACCTCTGTGCCTGGGAAGACTATGGAACAGATCCTCCTAGAAGCTCTGCTAAGGCACATGGAAGGCAGGGAGGTAATTCGAAACAGCCAGCATGGCTTCACCAAGGGCAAGTCCTGCCTGACCAACCTAGTGGCCTTCTGGGATGGAGTGACATCGGTGGACAAGGGAAGAGCTACAGATGTCATCTATCTGGACTTCTGTAAGTCCTTTGACACGGTCCCCACAACATCCTTCTCTCTAAATTGGAGAGAAATGGACATGATAGGTGGACTGTTGGGTGGATAAGGAATTGGTTGGATGGTCACATGGAGACAGTAGTGGTCAATGGCTCAATGACCAGATGGAGAAGGATGACAAATGGTGTACTTCAGAGGTCCGTACTGGGACCAGTACCCTTTAATCCCTTCATCAGTGACATAAACTGTGGGATCAAGTGCACTACCAGCAAGTTTGCAGATGACATCAAGCTGAGTGGTGCAAGCTGAGGGACGGGATGCCATCCAGAGGGATCTGGACAAGCTTGAGGAATGGGCCCATGTGAACCTCATGAGGTTCAATATGACCAAGGGCAGGGTCCTGCACCTGGGTCGGGGCAATCCCCAGTATCAGTACAGGCTGAGGGATGAAGGGATCGTGAGCAGCCCTGCTGAGCAGGACTTGGGGGTCCTGAGGGATGAAAAGCTGGACATGAGCCGGCAATGTGCACTTGCAGCCCAGAAGGCCAACCGTATCCTGGGCTGCATCCAAACAATTGGGGCCAGCAGGTCGAGGGAGGTGGTTCTGCCCCTCTGCTCTACTCTGGTGAGACCCCACCTGCAGTGCTGTGTCCAGCTCTGGAGCCCTCAGCACAGGAAAGACATGGACCTGTTGGAGCGGGTCCAGAGAAGTGCCACCAAAATGATCAGTGGGATGGAACACCTCTCCTATGAAGACAGGCTGAGAGAGTTGGGGTTGTTCAGCCTGGAGAAGAGAAGGCTCCAAGGAGACCTTCTTGCGGCCTTCCAGTACTTAAAGGGGTCTTCTCAGAAAGATGGGGACAGACTTTTAAGCAGGGTCTGTTGCGACAGGACAAGGGGTAATGGTTTTAAACTAATTTAAATCCTTTAAACTAAAAGAGGGTAGATTTCGACTGGATATAAGGAAGAAATTTTTGACAATAAGGGTGGTGAAACCCTGGCACAGGTTGCCCAGAGAGGTGGTAGATGCCCCATCCTTGACAACATTCAATGTCAGGTTGGACGGGGCTCTGAGCATCCTGATCTCGTTGAAGATGTCCCTGCTCATTGCAGGGAGGTTGGACTAGATGGCCTTTAAAGGTCCCTTCCAATTCAAACTATTCTATGAGTCTATGAAAAAATGGATACAGACATATTCTATTGGAAAGTACTACAAGAGGGACTAAATATGTAATTAGTGTAATTCATGTATTCTCTGCACAGAAGTATGCAGAGAGTGCTTGGGTAAGAACTTACCTATGTCTTCGAATATTGCCATGCAATTCCAAACACGATGACGATGACACTGAATTTAGAAAAACATATTGTTTTGTTTGTTACTTACCAGTTCTGTGTGAACTTTAAGATGTGCCTGGAGCTTGTATTTATCTGGAGTAGAGTAGTCACAATGTTCTGTGGGACATTTCAGCAAAATATTACTGTGTTTCTGAATGACGTGACGCTTAAGGCAGTTTTTCGTGATGGAAGAATAATTGCACTGGGAGCAGTAATATAAATGTTCTCGAGTATGCGTACGAACATGCATGTCATAATGTACTTGGTACCAGAACAACTTGCCTGAAAAGAAAATTAGACATGAAGAAAGTAATTTCTAAAAAACTCTTAGTGAAAATTCCAATACATACACAATTTTATTTCAGGGCAAAACACAATGTTTGAATGCTGTCCCTTTTGTCTTTAATGAAAACTTGTCCCAAAGACCCTTCGCTACTGAAAAAATGCTTAAAAAACTACTTTTGTCTGAAAAGATTGTGTCATATATCCTGAAACAGCCTAACAAGGGCAACTTTAATACATATCAGTGATCTTTTTCCTAATGAGAAAGTCCTTTAAATCTGTTCTCCTATACAAAGGACCTGAATACAACTGTACACTAAAAGAGATTGTCAAAATCTTTTTTGTTACTTCCTTTTGTGTTACTCCTTCCTAAAAGCCTTTCTGACACAATGGCACCAAAAAGTGCATAGCAATTCATCTAATGTATAATGTTATGGTGTTTCAAAAACTTTTTTTTCAAACTTTGATTCCTTCCCCTTCTCAAGAATGAAGACTACCATATATATATCCCAAATCGTTTTCTTTCCAGTTATGTAAACACAAACAAATTCAGTTAGAATGAATGGGAATGGTCTATTATTCCCACTTTCATAAATTAAAAAAAAGAATTACAATCAGAACAGTCTTGATCTGATACTATGCAGTGAACTTTTATCTCGAAAAGAATGGTTCAAAACAAGTCACAAAAATATGCCAGTATATACCTACCTATTGTATAGAATGTACATTATCACACAACCTCCCATACTATATGAAAAAGACTCTGAATTTGACACTAAGCTGATAATGAAGCTTAAGCATTAAAGCACGGACTGACTAATGCTGACTGTATGCCTAAATCTGCTGTGCTTGATCCCAGTGAAAGTTATGAGATGGAGAGAGGCATGTGGACAGAAATAATCTAATTCTATCAAATTTCACATCAACAGAAAATTGAGCCTAGCAAAGCATTGCTTTGCGATATTCCGCTAGTGGGTTTTTTTGAGGAGATTTGAGTCATTTCACAGTATTTACACAGCAAAAAGTAAATCTCGCTGGACCCCAGAATCTATACTGAACTACAAAATCAATGCTGCTACAAAGATACACAAACCAGAGGAGCAGGAAAAAGATGGCCCACTCCATAACTTTTAAAAAACCCAAACATAATTCTACTGCTCCTTACCGCAATATTCACATTCTAAGTCTCCATAAACCTTCCTTATCCTCTCACACAACTCTGTGTTCATTTGTCTCTTCTGCAAGCTATCCAAGATCTGCATAAAGGCAACAGCTCCGCTCCTGCTGTCTGGTGTAACGGCATTAGAAGAGCCTGCCTGTGGACAGACGGCTGCACTAGCTTCTGGTGCTGGCAAAGGGTTTGTGGTTTCTGCTGAGTTTTGAATTGGTGGATTGCTTGTTTCTGGTTCACTAGAAGGAACAGATTGATTTCTCTCTTCAGAGACTGAAAGGTTCTCAGTCATTGCATTGTTCTGACTGGGATTTAAACTTTTGTCTTCAGGCAGCAAAAGCTGAATTTCTTCACCCTGCTCATTTATGGAAATGCAGTGATTAACCTCCTCTTCATTTGCAGGAGAAACTTTTAACTCATCAGGACCAGAAGTACCATTTTTCAGCAGAAAGCAATCTGATGCTACACAGGACTGAACGTTTGGGACTGCTATGTCTGTTGTCTGACACAGTGTCTCTGTTACATTCTCCACCAGAGGATTTTCAAATTCTAAGGAAGGGACCGTATTGATTTTTAAGTCACCATTATGTTGACCATTATGGTTTACATCTGCAGCTGTTGATTCACCTTTACAGGTAGACGGTTGCGGTGTGTTAACAACATCAGTACTCGCGATAGTTAATTCATCTGCACTCTGTGCTAGTCGTTCACCAAGGGCTTCTGGCTGGATATCACCTCCTGGTTCGAGCAGGCAGAAACTCTGATTGATAGAACTCTCAAAAACAGAAGTCTCCTGCAAATCTGCGTGTACATCTTTGATGTGAGCACGGAGTCTTACAGAACTGACAAATTTCTTCAGGCACACAGAACACACATATACAAATGGGTGCTTTCGAACATGAAGCTCAAGGGCTTGGTATTTAGTGGCTCCATGACCACAGAGCTCACAAGCAAAGGGTCTTTCATCGCCATGAACAAGCATGTGACGGTCTCGATCAAGTTCATTTTTGAATTTGCGTTCACAAATATGGCAGTCATAAAGAAGTTGTCTTTTGCCCTCTCGTGTCATCAAGCGAAGCTCATCAAAAACATCCTTCACCTTTTTATCTTGAAGGTCATGTGTTTCCTTGATATGCTTGATCAAATTTTTAACATCTGAGTATTTCTTTTTGCAGAAGCGACAATGCTGCTTAATTTTCTTATGAACTCTTTCAATATGGACTTTGAGATGGCCTTTGCTGAGACAAGTGAATGTACAATAATCGCAGCTAAACTTCTCCCCTGTATGCTTCCGCATGTGAACATTAAGGTTGGCTTTGATTGCACTGGCATAACTGCAGTATGAACACTTGTAAGGCTTTTCATTTGTATGAATCCTCAAATGTGCTTGGAGGGAGTGTTTAAATTTGAACACCTTGTTACAGTATTCACATGTAAAAATCTTCAGTTGAGTTGGACCCAACCTAAAAAAAACCCAAACCAGTTATATTTACAATATTGAAACTTGGTGGCACAATATATCAAAATTTCCCTAGATATTCATAATGGAAAGAAATTTTTAATTTATTTTGAGAAGGTATTCTCCACAGGCTTTTTAAATTCTACAGCTTATGCACAGATTGTTTTCAGCTGTTCCTTTATTTAAAAGGCTCAGAAAATTTTCAGTTTCATGAAAATGGATCGGAAAGCATTTCATTCATATTTTGCTTGAACACAACTAATAAGTACTTCAAAATTACCTGCTTGATTTCATTGCCTGTTCATATGGGGTTTGCTGAATGGCATATTCTTGATATCCTCTTCGTTGCGATGGGTCTTGAACTGTTGCCTCTGGAGTCGTGGGTTCACTTTCTTGGGGAGCAGCCTCAACAGGAACAATTTTTGTGGCTCCTAAAAGCCGGAACAAAAAATGCTATTAAAAATGTCATATTAAAATGTGCATTGTCTATAATACACAGGCGTCAACAAAACATTAAACTCTTTAATCATTAGTTCAACTATTTTAGTTTCTGCTGTTAAAATTCATGTGCTTAAAATGATGGATATGCTACCAGAATACATCAGTACTCACACCACAGACCTGCTTAAATAACACGACAGGACTGCTGGTTCTGAGGGTTATTCATGGTGCTTGATGCCTGTTATTATGAGATCCTACATCCAAATACTTCCACCTTTGAAAAACTGTAACTTTTCAAAATGAAATTTTAATTTTTCTACTTCTGCCTCATACTACATCCTTTGAAAACTTCAGCCAAGCTGTTGAATCAGTTCCACAAATAAGGCTGGGGAAAAGACACTGTTTAGTCAATATTTAAAAGCCTGCACATCTTTTCCTTAAACAGATCTTTTACTGCTTATATTTTGGCGCATACTGCCATCCCCCCAGAATGAAAGAATATGTTCCATGAGCACTTCTCAATCTCCATCAGAAGCAGGAATAAAGGCGTTCTACCGAATGCAGTAAGATCAGATTCTCTCCCCCAGAGCTTTACAGTTAGTTGAGGCAAAAATAAACATATTCTGAGATGCGATTGAGTTGAGATTATTTAGCTGGATGCTCTTTATTTTCTGAACAGTGGCAGAAAAAACTTAATGTTGGGCATTCTTAATTAGCATTGAAGGTAATGAAAACCCATGAAAATAATAATTTATACTGAAAAAAAATCTCAAAACCAAAACCTGATTTGTATCAAACCAAGCACCCGCTATTGATTGATGCCCTCCTTTTTAACTTCTTTGTCTGTCTGTAACTCATCCACCCACGTGTTCAACAGGAATGCTATCATCTTCAAAAGTTGAAATTATATATATTAGTATATTCATGTATTTATTCACATATATATTACAATTCTATATATATTCGTGAAATCTTCATATTCTACTAAAAAGTGCTATAGAAAAATCTTTCAAAAAAAAAATTTGGCTTTCTGGTCTGATAATGAAAAATTAATCGTAAATGAGGGACCATATACTGAACAACAAAAAGAAAATAAGATATTAAATATGTAGTAATAAATGATCACCCATCCATCCTAGGAAAAAAATATTACAGGACCTGTAATTAAAGATTATTATATCATATACTGAGGACAAGGAAGCAAGAGAGGTTGCACATGAAAATTTCTTTGAATTAAATAGCAAAGTTAACAACTTCAGGTAAAACTGATATTTGGTAAGTTTCCCTTTATTTTCTTTTTGTTGGATATTACATTAGTATCTGATCTCGTTTCAATTCACCTGATTAGAAGCTGAGAGGTAAAAAAAGTACAATACACCTTAGTGACAGAGGAAAGAATTTACAATAAGAAGCAAAGAAATCTGAGACCCAAGAGCCTAGAAAGAGCCTAGAAAGCAAAAAACAGAGTCAACATACTCAACATATTTTTAACAGATTCTCACTGTTATTAGTATATGTCAACATAAAATGAAATAGATGAATAGAAAGAAGAAAGTTCAAAGAATGATGCATGAGCTATTCCTTTAACAAAAGCATGAAATTAATTCTTGTTCCACTGAAAGAGCACTGTTCCTGAAGATATTATTTACAAAATATATGCAGTATTAACTTAAAGTCTCTGAAAAAAACAGTTATAAGAACAGCAAAACTAAACCACACAGTCCAAGGAAAACTAGCTGGTTAGCAAATTTCCCTAGTTTCCATAAAACTAGTTTCTCTAAAAAAACTTTTAGCCTGCAGACTAGCAAAAGCATCAGGAAAAAGGCAGGGAGAGTATACAGGAAAAATCAGTAATAAGTGGGGGTTACCCAACAACATGTGTGAAAGACTTAGAGACATTACGTTGAGGAAAGCAGAGCTGTAGACAAGACAGGGGAGAAAGATGGAGGTCCTGTGGGTCCTTCAGAGTGATTTAAAGTGGGAAATGGAGATATATTGAAAAGGGGCCATTTGGGAGTGTATAAGGCTATTGAAGCTTTTTGTGTCAGATGGGATATCAGCCAACTCTGTGGCTAAACAGACCGTAATAGCTCTGTTGCTCACTGAACTGGCTGGATCGAAAAATGGCTTTTTTTTACTACTCATTTTTAATAATGCTTTCAGTTCTGTACTAAAGACTCTGCCAGTTGATCAGAACTGATCTTCCACATTTTCAACCTAAATGTTTCCAGAACATTATAATTTCTGTTCTTCCTGTCACTCCCTCTCCCACAAATGCCAGGTTGTCCAGCAGGACCACATCTCCCAAATCGCACTGTAGTAGCCCAGTGAGACAGGAGCTTGTCACTGCAGTACAGGAGATGTGGTTCAATCAGTGGCTTCAGTACAAAGATGATAAAACAGACATTAGACATCAGACCAGTGTTCCTATACTTCAATATTCTTAAAACTGAAGCAAATTCTTCTATATTTAGAATGACACAGTTAAAAGAAAACAGATCTAGAACTGCTCTATATGGCTACCTCTTTGAGGCCTCCCATTTCCTGAATGTGAGACAAAGATCCTCATTAAATGCTCTGCACTAACCCTCCTCTGTGCTCTTCTGCCTTTCAGGATGTTTGAGCATTTCCTCAAAAGAGTGTTGAACTGTTTAATAGACTTTTGTGCTACCAGCATAAAATTTTCATCACCTAAACTAGATGAACTAGAGAAGTACTAACTCACCAGTACTTTGCATACTTGGAGTGGACAGAATGCTCCAGGTCACAGAATCATAGAATAGTTTGGGTTGGAAGGGACCTTTAAAGGTCATCTAGTTCAACCCCCCTGCAGTGAGCAGGGACATCTTCAACTACCATCAGGTTGCTCAGAGCCCCGTCCAACCTGACCTTGAATGTTGTCAAGGATGGGGCATTTACCACCTCTCTGGGCAACCTGTGCCAGTGTTTCACCACCCTCGAAAGGTCATCCTAGTATTACCGCCTCTAAATTCCCTATGCAGTTAATAGAGAGACAAATGCCTCTCAAAACCTAAAGAGGGAGATCCAGTTCTTTGAACATACTGACAGAGTACTTGCTCACAGTAGGTGATCATGTCCCCTCGTGTTAGATGGTTACTTCCTACCCTTAGAAGATACGGAAGCATTAAGAAACATTAGATGCCTCCGTCCGCTTGGGATGCTGCCTAAGTACGGGTTACTAATGGTCCAGTAGCCACAGCAATCACTGCTATGTCATAAACTAATGATTAAAGCCCAGAAAGTGAGAAGCCCATGACATATGCCCAGAAAGTGAGCAACTTGGTTTCTAGGCTCTACCCAGCCTAGTAAGTAGTGAACCCACATGTCCCACATCCCAAGAGAATGCCCTCAAGATTTGTGTCTCTAAAAGCAGCCATAGGCTAGGGAAAAGCGTAAGAACAAGCCAAACAGATACAAGGACTGGTTTTCCATTAAAAATATCCTATGGCAATAAGGAAGAAAAAGTTTTCCTAACTGTTTCCCTGGAGAACCATTTCAAGAAGTCAGAGGATACAAACATCAGGGGATAAAAAGAGGTTAACTGTATTGATGATTTCTTTCACAAAAATCCTTTCTCCAGCACTATCATATCTCTAGTTTAACTGCAGAATGGACTTTCATTTACTAGACTTTATTTATGACTTTTGCTTTCCTCTTTTCAATCAATATCATCTGTTCTAAGTAAATCTGCTTTAAGAGTAAAATGATTTGCGTTCCTCATGACATTCTGACAGCAACTTCTACAGATAAGCATTACCCAGTATGCCTTATCTCTGGCTCAAACTCGGTGATGGCCTCTAGTCTCTCATAGTCTGTCCCTTAGAAAAGTAGCTTGCCCTTCACTATTGAGCTCTCCAATACTTATCAATAAACTGAAAGGTAATCAGAATGGAAGGAATTATTATGAATAGATCAGAAATAAAACAGGAGACATCACTAACCAAATTCTATTAAAATTCGACTAAATTCTGTGAACCTCCTACAACTTCAAGTATAGACAACAAAAGGATATGGAAGAACCAGAAGACAGCAACAAAGACAAAATCAGAAGCATTTTGTGTGGAAAAAGGATACATATCTCAGAGTCCTTCAGCTTGGAAGAGAGATAAATGAAAGAGGAATATCAGAAAGACCTCTAAAATTAGAAATACTGTGAAAACATTGTGAATAATCATTCTCTATCTCATAAATCACGAACAAAGACCAGTTCAAAGAAATAAGCAGTCAGCAGGCTTAAAACAAAGCAAAAGAATGTACACTTTCATCTTGTGTGTAATTAAATTATGGAAAAATTACTGCACAATGTTACAGAGACTGAAAATATAAATGTATTCACAAAAGAATTTATACAAATGAATAGATATGTTTTAAATATGATGATCCACATGCACCCACCACCTCAATGGCTGTCAAAATCTGCGAGGCTTTACACAGTAAGTTTCTTATTACCTTCCTATAGATGTGCTACAGGCTGCCTTTAGAGACAACTGATCTGACTAGATGAACCTTTAAAAAAAAAAAAAAAAGCCCCACAGCTTATGTTTAAGTTTTAAAAAAACCTTCATAATCTAGGCACCCTGGTCTGTGCAGGTAAATTAATTTGCTAAGGGTATGAAGTGAATATTTGATTCTTACAGTCTCTTTTTGAATGAATGTATTTTTTCCACCTTCTCCAATATCCTCTGGAATGTGCTCCAAATGCATATGACCCCTGGTAAGACTGCTTGGAAAGTGAAACCAACAGAAACTAACCCATAAAGTTCCCCATGCAAACCTACCCCTCACCCCCAAAATAAGCTTAAAAAAAAGCAAAAGAACATTTTAATATTTTTATAGGTTAGCTCACCATGAGGTTAAACATATTTTAACTCAAAGAAATAGAAACACAGAGCTGCATCTGGTGGGATGAAGATTACTACCCCTTTCAACAGAGCTGGACATTGGATTGGCTGAGCTAAATCAATCTATACTAAATCAATATTACCTACTAACTCTATACTATCCTGTGGTAATATAGATACCTGCTCACATTCAGAGGGGAAAGCTTTAATTTTCCTAACCTTGCTTAATTCCACATAAGGTTAGCTTCTTTTTCTCTAGCCCTCCACTCAACTACATGTTCGTGATGCCTTAAAAGTGCCAGCAACAGGAGTTTACAAAAGATGAAGAGGATCAGAGAAGGGATCTGGCCAAAATCTACACCAGGTCTCTCCTTCTGCAAATATATAATTAGTTTTCTAGTGTGTTTTACTACACGACTGCATAAAGAGAGACAATGATCCAAAGGACAGGAATGTGGGGCCAGGAGGGCAGTACTGCCCCTGTGACAGCAGTCTATACTTACTGACCCAGCTACTTTAAAAAGGGGTAGTCCCAATCCTCCTCCTTTCCCCTGAGAAAACTGTCACCACTTTCCCTCTTCCCACTTTTGAAACTCGTGTGGCCCCCAATGTGAGACATTTCAGTAAGCAAAACTCGTAGGAAAAAAATTCTCTGACAGAGAAAAAGTGTATGTGTGTGCGTACATGCACATGTATGTGTGTTTATTTTACCAGTTTTTTGAATCAGGCTGACACAAGCACTAGCGCTGCTGCAAGAAAGGGGAAGTGAACTGGGAAATAAGAGACAAGCAGGAAAGTTCCCTTGGCAACAGTATGATATTAAATCCATTCGGATGTGTCATAAACCCACAGCCATCGTTCCATGAGCTACAAAAAAGTCATCTTAAACAGAAGACTGTTATCAGTTTAACGGAAAAGACTGTCATCAGTTAAACTAGGTCAGTCCCAAAATAGTACACAAAATTACATTCTTCCACTTCTTCCCCGATTTTCCCAAAAATGTCGATGGGAGAAGGAACCAAGTGTTCATAAATTACAGCACAGCGTACAGTATCATGAGAACATAGCTGGCATTTTACAGATAGCAGAAATCAAAAAACAGTTAGCATCAAGAATTTAAATACTTTTTGCGATTTTTTTATATCTTGAGCTCTACCAAAAAACCCAAGAATTCTACCACCGACCATCTTCACAACAACTTAAAACAATTCTCCTAGTAACAAGCTGAGACTTTAAAATATTACAGGACTCTCATAAAACAACAATTTAAATGTTCAAAGTAGAATCTCTCCTGAATCAAACTAATTGAACATGAGAAATAAATTGGTTTTAGAAGCCTTGATAATATTACAGAATTTAAACATGTGAAATAAAACACAAAAAAACAGGAGATTGAATATTTGGCAGAGTTTACTCACTGGTTCTTAAAAATAGACTATCAAGAAAAGTATCTGCCATTCAAAACAAAGTATTTTTAGATGTGCATGTAATTGTAGTTATTCACTCTCATTCTTAATTGCGATGCTTATGAAAAACTGTACTACGTTTAATTGGATACCAGGCATCCACTTTCATGAACATAGCACTCCCTCTCTTCAAGGTCCTTGGGGTCCCTCCGGTTATAGAATCATAGAATGGTTCGGGTTAGAAGGGACCTTAAAGATCATCCAAACTCCCTGCCATAGACAGGGACACCTTCCACTTAGGTTGCTCAAAGCCCCATTCAACTTGGCCTTGAACACTTCCAGGGAGGGGACATCCCACAGCTTCTCTGGACAACCTGTTCCAGTGTCTCACACCCTCACAGTAAAGAATTTCTTCCTAATATTGAACCTAAATCTACCCTCTTTCAGTTTAACACCATTACCCTTTCTCCTGTCACTACACTCCCTGACAAGGAGTTCCTCCCTATCTCTCCTGTAGGCCCCCTTTCAGTACTGAAGGCTGCTATAAGGTCTCCCCAGAGCCTTCTCTTATGCAGGCTAAACAACCCCAACTCAGTCTGTCCTCATAAGGAAGCTGCGCCATCCCTCTAATCATTTCTGTGGCCTCCCCTGGACCCGCTCCAACAGGTCCACGTCTTTCTTATGCCAAGAGATCCAGAGCTGAACACAGTCCTCAAGATAGAGTCACACGAGAGCAGAGTAGAGGGGCAGAATCCCCTCCCTCGACCTGCTGGCCACGCTGCTTTGGATGCAGCCCAGGATGCAATTGGCTTTCTGGGCTGCGAGCGCACGTTGCCGGCTCATATTCATTTTTTTTACTGAACACATGATGTAAAGCAGTGTCCCAAACCTAAATAGTGTCTATGAAAATTACAGCAAACTGTTAATGTAATACTCCTAAAAGCCTCTTTCATTTAAGGAGGCATACAGTTTGCATATTTCTTCTATACCATGAATAAAATACAACTAATTCTTAAAGCCTTCTCTATTTTTCTAATTGGCAGAATGCTTATGTGGTATCTTCAACAGGATTTTACTGCACTGGACACAAAAAGGGATATTTCCATACATCTTTGAAGCAGGATAACAGGTGGCCTCAGAATGCTAATGCTTGCTGAAAGATGACTAAGTTCTGATAGTGCTTAACCACTTTTAAACTTTATTTTCAACTTAACTTTACAGATGATCTAGCACACTGAAAACAGGGGAGAAGGGAGAAATGTTTTATCTATTTATATTCTTCAACAGCAGTCTACAGCAATAACTCACCTTTTCAGCGTATAATAAAACTCCAGAAAAATGGAACAAAAGACTATGAAATATCTTTATAAAAACTCCAGGCATTAAAGTATTTCTGAGAAAGGGGACAGCATAAGAATTGCTATTGACCTTAAAATATAGCTAGATCATGGAAATTAATGAAAGAATAGAAGGCAAAGCAGTGAAAAATAAATTAAAACATAATTGTACTAAATGTAATATTTTTCCTGTGATTTTTCAAAGAGTTAACCACTTATATAATATCTTCTAGAACCTCCAAATTCTGAAAAGTAGGATGGTAATTCGTAACTGTCTTAACAGCAATGACTTTTATATTACACATATTCTAGCTGGGAACTTGAACATAAGATTACTAATGGTCAATCAAATAAATGAGAGTACCTTCAAAAATAGCTCCAGATTCACATTTGACCGTAAATCCCTTCAGTTCATTAAATACTTTTGAATCTAAAATGTACTACGCATAAGTAACTCCAAAGTTGAAGTTGTTTTAATATTTTGAGTCACTCAAAAACCGTATGTGTAAAGAAAATCGAAACTTTTTTTGTCCAAAGAAAAATTTTACTAGGTAGTAATTAAGGCACCAATCTCCTCTAGATTTTCATTTGCTCTCCCACATCACATGCTTACTAAATTTTCTTCACTATCTATATTTACTATTATTTCGTTTGTATCTTTTGGCTAGTTTCCTAAGAAAATAGGTCTTTGATTGCACTGTCCACCACGTCTTTCCTTCCCCTCTTGAAAAGTCTTCTAGCCCTTACCAGAAATGTGAAGATCTCAAAGACAAAAATTCTTACAAGGTTCATAAAATTTAGCACCTGGAGGGAGGAGACCCCAATTACAGCTCTCCCCAAAAGCCCTGAGGAGGGGAGGATGGGTGTATAAATCCATAAACCAACACCTATATGAACCCATTTACTGACACCTACATGAGTCCCTTAACCAGCCATCCCATGCTCCCCTGTGCCCGGAGGAAGAAGTAGAGGACAGGAGGGGAGCCTCACGTGTGGCAGCGAGGGGAATGGGCACCAGGACGCAGGAGAAGCTACATACAGTGGGAAAGAGGCAAAAGAGGTGGGAGACAGTGGGAAAATGAGTGTTCTGCAACAGCTAGGAAAGAGACCAGGGTTACATCACACGAGAAAAAAGGGCCTGCGGTTAGTGAAACGAAGGGTGCAGATCTCAAACCACCCTGAAGCCAGGTTTCCACACTTCTAGTGCTCATGGTCCTCTCCCACGTTCCCCCGTATTTACAAAACTGCAAGACCAAATTTTTAACAGCTCAGTGTAAGTCCCAAACCCTGTCTGATGTTTCTCAAACAATGAATGTGAAAGTGTTTTTCACTTCTCTTCTAAGCACATAGGATATTTGTAGGTGAGCTCATCCAGCTTCCTCTACCATCACAATTAGAAATGCATTTTAGCAAACGAAGTCCAGGCATATCACAGGTCTCAATATCAAAAGATATTAAAGAACATGGAAAATCCAGCTAGCTTCCAACCCACAACAATAACATAAATAAATACATTCTAGTTGTCTTGAGAGCTATAAGCAAAACAAACACTCAGAAACGTTAGCAATAATGAAAAGGAGAACAATATAGCTACAAAGCAGAAAATAATGCACAAAACTATTAAAAAGGGATTCTGCCAGTCAGGTGAGTGAATGTTTTATATAAACAGGCAAATGCAAGTTTAGTTCTTAAATAAATGGTTTTAAATTATTACAAAATCCTTTGATGAAAAGGCTCTGTAGAAATTTATGGATGAAGACGCCTTTAATCATTATATAGGAACTTTACTTGATTTTCAAATATATATACAAATTTTCTGTCAAACTATTTATATGCATAAATATTAAGTTATATATACTAAGCTGTTTGTGTTTTCATAAAGAAATTTACATTTATCATAAATATCACACAAATCAAAGCTGTAATAAAGATATTACAGGGGAAAAATACTTTCCTGTTCTTTGGTCACTGTTTTTTTCATTTTCTTCTTTAAAACTGTTCACAGATTAAACATAAATGATATTAATGCAGATAACTACACTCAGGTCCAACATTTGTCATACCTATGAAGAAACGTGATGGTAGTTCTAAAATTATGTAGCTGCCAGATTCAGATATTAACCAAATAATATTAAATAATTTTCAGCTAACAAATATCCTAAGCAGGTCAAACTTAGACCAATGACCATTTTATACAGTGTCAGCATGGATAAAAACAAATTTGATTATATAATCAGCGATTCTGATTACCTGGAATAGCTTCATGTGCTGTCAAAACCACACTTATAATAGGATTTTTAGCTCCTGAAACCTGTTCAGTCTCCTTAGTTGATGGAGTTTTCTCTGTTTTCTGAACTCTGGGCCTCTTTGGAGTTTTTTCTCGCTCATCTTCCTTCCTGTCAAGGTCAACGTCAGAATCATTACCTAAAGAGCAAACATCAAAAAGAATGTAACTATGTACAAAAGAAATGCAGGTAACAGGGTGACTAACACTACAAGAAAGAATTAGGACAAAATTAATGCTACTATAGAAAGAAATACATGTTATCAAAACAAGACATGGTGCATGAGTCCCTAAAGGGGAACTTTTTTCCCACTATTTAATAAATCTAATGATCCTTATACAAATAGAGAAACGAGAGAAATTAGACAAAGAAAAAAATCAAAATTTTAGAAATGGACTCTCAGAAAAACTTGTGTTTCAACATTATCTTGTCATTATTGTGGATTTTTGTGAAAATTCTACAAGTTTGTAGAATTTCTCATGATTTCACCATTAATGAACAAATTATTTTTCTCCTTCCCATATGTAATTGTTCTGATGACTTTAGGATTATTTCTGCTAGTATTAGATTCTTTATCCATCTTATTTATTGAAAAGTCTTCCAACAGTCTCTCTGGATTAGACTTTTTTTTTTGCCACTGTTATTGTGAATCAATAGCTAGAAATATACTTTTCTTTTTCAGTGTTGATTCCACAAGAATTCAGGTTTAAAACAGTTCTTTGGTTCAACCTAACTCCTGACATGTAACTTTCCATTTTGAAGACCTGCACTTCTAAATCATTCCCTGTCACTATTCAGATTGTCTTCAGCCTCTTACATTGGATAACTTTCGGACCTGTTAACTAGAAAACAACACAACAAGTTGTAGTCAAAACATTCATCTGGAATAAGAATGAATAGTCAGTAATCACCTAAATTGTTCCTTGAAGCTATTTATTCCTTAAAGCAAGTGAGGAATTCCTTACTGAAATTCTTAAAAACAAAATAATAAAAATGCTTGTATATAAAGAATTAGCAGCATAAAGAATAAAAACTGAGGGTTGCAAGTTTATACCAACAAAATATTTTTATATATGAGATGAAGTGGTAGAAAATGAAGGCTAAAGAAAACAAACTTGGCAAATTACGGCACTATTGAAATGTTCCAGAGGTAATGAGTAAGGAAAGAAAAAACTGATGGAAGAAAACTATAAATGAACACAGTGAATTTCTTTTTTTTCCGCTGAATCTAAAGCAGCTGGCACAATCTCCAGAATAAGTCATTCAATGTATTCATAACATGCTGTAGCTGCTCTGCTGAGATGGGGAAACACTATATAAATAAAACCAGTAACAGCAAAGCTGTAGTGTGTCTAGAGTTGTTTATGACATGCAAATAGCAAAAGCAGTGAAAAGATATGCTACATGGAAATAGCTGTGGTTTAATTTCAGTAATATTTTGTTAATACTCAGCTGAGATTCAAGCAAGTCTGTCTCCCATGACCTTACCTTAATGGAACAATTGGTTAAAGAGTGTTGGCTGTTCCTTAAAAAAACGAAGGACACAAGCACAAACTCAAGTAGCAGAGCTAGGACTGATCATGTAACTATCAGCTGGATAAACTGCAAGCTCGTTACTACATACAAAACCAGAAGGAAACAAAGGATGAAGGAATTATTTTAGATTCCTCAGGCATACTGAGAAATCTAAACTGAGGCAGAAATCTGTATACTGACAACTGTTAATGACTTGATGCTAATCCGTTAATCTGAAATTCGTATCTACAATACCTAGAAAGAGCAACAACCACATGGCAAACTGAGTTGAAACACAGTTAGCAAGCCATCTTTCCATGGAGTCACGTTAGCCATGTTTTTGCCCCAGCTTCCAGTTTCTCGATTACAGAAAATTACATCCTGCCTTCCGAGCCCGCAGCTTTCCAGTGCCCACTAATGATTTCTTCAGTTTCATTAGATAAATTAGACACATTAGATATATGCCTCTTCCCAACTACCTTTTTCTCTGTAGATTTCTATGATTTTGGAAAATACTGCTGCTTTATAGGTATAAATACGTCCCCATTCAACTCCTTAATATGGTTGTAAATTACTGATCGATCTTGAAACCATGTAATTCTAACACCGGCATTTCTCTGCAATACTTCAAAGGGATATTTGACTATACAGAAATATCCCCTTCAACCCACAATTTCTTGTGCAATGTTTTCTTTTGGTGTGATGAACAAGGGTGAGAGGAAACAAGTTCATTTTTCCACATTTCCTTCATGAAACAGCGTCTGTTACTTTATTATCAACAACAAAATGAATCGTCACAAATTTCACAGCAGGGCCAGGCCACCAACAGAAGAAAGTCTTCTCATAAAGAATCACAATACACAGAGAATGGAAGCTGCTTATTACATCCTGTTTCCCTGAGGCTACTTCACATACTGTTAAACAACAAAACCAAAAATTAATTGGGTTAATTACTCTGCTTTTGTCAGTGGACAGTAAGAGTTAGAGATAGTATTATGGGTAAAAAGAAAAAAAGAAAAGATTTGATATAACTGTGAACAAAACTCTAAGTCATTTTTTGCATGTTTTAGCTAAAGGAAAGCCATGATGAGGACAACAGAATTTTCTCCATTTTGCTTGGGATCACATAATGAATTCCTAGTAGGCTTGAATAGAATCTAAGCACCCTACTCCTAAATCGTCCTTTCTAACCATTACAGGGCAAGAGTTAGTCACTTCAGTGAGAAAATACAGTGGACGAAACCAAATGACAAAACAGTTTTATTTCCTTTTCATGTTAACCTGTAACTCTATTAACTTTTGAATATTGGAGTTCTATGAAAAAATAGAAAAGGAAGAAAAAGACAACCTACAGTCTTGAGTTTGCTACTGATCCACTCTAACAAATAACTATGTATTGGGTTTGCATGGCCAGGTTTTGGTAGCGGGGGGCTGCAGGGGCAGCTTCTGTGAGAAGTTGCCAGAAGCTTCCCCCATGTCAGACACAGCCAGTGCCAGCCGGCTACAAGACGGAACCACTGCTGGCCAAGGCCGAGCCCATCAGTGATGGTGGCAGTGCCTCTGGGAGAGCAGCGTTGAGAAGTGGGAAAAACCCCTGTGCAACTGCAGCCGGAGAGAGGAGTGAGCATGTGTGAGAGGAGCAGCCCTGCAGCCCCCGGCCCAGAGCAGGAGGGGCAGGAGGGCTCCAGGCGCCGGAGCAGAGGGTCCCCGGCAGCCCCTGGGGAAGCCCACGGGGGGGCCGGCTGTGCCCCTGCGGCCATGGAGCTCCACGGGGGAGCAGATCTGCACCCGCACCCGGGGAGGGCCCCACACCGGAGCAGGGGGATGCCCGAAGGAGGCCGTGACCCCGTGGGCAGCCCGCGCTGGGGCCGGCTCCTGGCAGGGCCTGTGGCCTCATGGGGAGAGAGAGGAGCCCCGGCTGGAGCAGGTTTGCTGGCAGGACCTGGGACCCCGCGGGGCCCAGGCTGGAGCAGACTGTTCCTGAAGGACGGCACCCGTGGGGGACCCAGGCTGGAGCAGCTCGTGAAGAACTGCAGCCCACGGGAAGTACTCACGCTGGAGAAGTCCATGGAGGATGGTCTCCCGTGGGAGGGACCCCAGGCCGGAGCAGGGCAGAGGGTGAGGAGTCCTCCCCCTGAGGAGGAAGGAGCGGCAGAGACAGCGTGTGATGGACTGACCACAACCCCCATTCCCCGTCCCCCTGCGCCGCTCGGGGGGAGGAGGGAGAGAAACGGGGAGTGAAGTTGAGTCCAGGAAGAAGGAGGGATGGGGGGAAGGGGTTTTAAGGTTCGGTTTTAGTTCTCATTATCCTTCTCTGATTTGACTGGCAATAAATTAAATTGATTTCCCCAAGTCAAGTCTGTGTTGCCGGTGACAGTAATCGCTGACTGATCTCTCCCTGTCCTTATCTCCACCCACAAGCCTTCCGTTACACTTTCTCTCCCCTGCCCAGTTGAGCAGGGCAGGGACAGAGCGGCTTTGGTGGGTTCCTGGTGTCCAGCCAGGGTCAGCCCACTACAACTACTATCACAGTAACAAGCTAACAAATGTTTCATGCTTGTTTTTCTTCCCTAATGTGCCCCTATCGGGCAGATCAGTTTGCTAGTTCCTTCAGTTCAACCAAGGGTAAAAGCTGTGGAAAAGAACAGATGTGTTACAATAAATACAGTCGACTATGCTTTGAAAACAGAACTCCAAAAATGGTATTGAAAAAGATTTTAAAATAACATACAGAATTGCAATATGAAAATATTTCGTTACTCAAATTTTACTATTTCATATGCATATAAACCTTGTACACAGATGCTAAGCACTAAAAATTAAGATTATGGCCATGTGAAAATATTTTCTTAAGAAACTCAAAGCTGATAAGTACTTCAAACAAAGGATTGAATTTCAACCTCCATCTTCTTAATACAAGCTGAGAACATCCAGCAACTAACAGGAGGACTACATTCAGTATCTGCAAAGATGTGAGGATGGTGAGTGCCATGCAAATTCCATTGACACAAAAAAAGCCCACACATACATTGGCCAAAAACAAGCAAGCAAGAGAATTCAATTGATTTGCTAATCATACACCTTCAACTAGTGCTGAGTATTTGTACGAACATTCTCAACACTCACATGATACATGAAAAAAAAAAAAAAAGATTGTCAGCTGTCTATAGACTGGTCAAGTTCTGATACTTAATGTTAAAATTTATTCATTAGTCTGATGTATGTTGATGGCAGTAGCCCCATTCTTCCCCCTTCTGAGAGGAACGTGCATCTTCCAGAAACAATTTGTTGATAGGGACCTGGGGTTGCACACATTGCCAATACTTTTTGCTTCAAACATAACTATTTCATAGTCTATGTGTAACCTGAAAGAGACTTAAAAAAAACCCCAAAACCAACACTTTCCATCAAATCACCAAACCAAAAAATGTCTTAACTCTCAATGGCAGCTGCTTTCTTCCTGAATTCCCTCTATACCAAAAAACCATGAACTAGAAGGTGTGCTTTAGGAAAGGATTATGAGGGAGACAAAAGCATATTCTAGTGAAAATCAAGAGCTTCAGCTTTGACCACAGGGCTCAAACTGCCTTTCCATAATATGGGAACATCTCATCAGTAATTTAGCTGTGTTCCTGAAAGAAATTACTTAAGGATTAGCACTGTGGATTAGAGTGTCAAAATAAGTGTTTTCTCTCTCACAACTAGGACAATTCACCTGTTTAATACAATAATTCTTGTTGTATTATAAAGGAACACCCATAAGCGATTTCAAGATGATTTATGAGAAAATGGAGTATATATAACTTAGCACAGCTAAGCAAAGTTCCTCCAAGTCATAAGGGTTTTGCTTACTCCTAAACAGATTTTATTTAGACTAACTGCCTCATTTTGCATCTCCCTTGCTAAACAGTCAGCTTAGCACTCTGTCAGCTGGTACTTCAATTCAACAGACAAATAAACTGACCTCCCCTATCTAGCGACAGGCATTTTAAATGCTTGCTTCTGTTTGTGCAAGAAATACAACGCCGTGCCTGTGCCTTCTAACACGTTTAAGAAATGGCCGTATCTGTGTTGATGAGTAAAGCTACTGTCAACTCTGAGTGAATCATTGCTTTCAGAGTCCTGTCGAACTAGTTGTTCATCTGTCCCATGATTCTATTTGAGTCATTAATTGAAGATACTGCTTTCTGCATTCATAATTGGATGTACGACATTTTGCAGGCACAGCTACACATCCCTAATTGGCATGTTTTTAAACTACTCTTCATTCAAATTACTTTTTTTATCCCCTAAAAGATGCTGATATTTCCATACTAGCAAGACAGCAGCATGGGGAAAAAAAAAATAAGATGGCCATTCAAAGTGAACACATGCAGCTGCTTACCCTGCAGATTGACATATAACTCACAGAAAGAAATAATTTAAATTAGAATCCTGATGGCAAAACCATTTTGAACTAAGGCCAAAAGTACCATCTTTAAGAATTATGCATGCTCCTAATTCAGTAGGAATGAACAGCTCACTCCAGAGAAGAGGATTTGCCCTCTGCTGTAATCTGTCTTCCACCCAAATCCCACTACCCAGCCACTAATTCATAGAATCATAGAATCATACTCTTCATACACAAATGCTGAGCATGTAAGATATTAAGGTGATTAAGAACAATAAACAAGACTTTTCCTTGGTAGCTTGTTTAGGTAGAAGTATTGAAATCGTGACATAATAGTTAATCATAGAATCACAGAATAGTTTGGGTTGGAAGGGGCGTTTTAAGGTCATCTAGTCCAACACTCCCGCAATGAGCAGGGACATCTTCAACTTGATCAGTTGAACTCCGTCCAACCTGACCTTGAATGTTGCCAGGGATGGGGCATCTACCACCTTTCTGGGCAACCTGGGCCAGGGTTTCACCACCCTCATTGTCAAAAATTTCTTCCTTCGACCCAGTCCAAATCTGCCCTCTTTCAGTTTAAAACCATTACCCCTTGTCCTATCGCTACAGGCCCTGCTAAAAAGTCTGTCCCCACCTTTCTCAGAAGCTCCCTTTAAGTACTGGAAGGTTGCAAGAAGGTCTCCCTGGAACCTTCTCTTCTCCAGGCTGACCAACCCCAACTCTCTCAGCCTTTCTTCCCAGGAGAGGTATTCCACCCCTCTGATCATTTCTGTGGCCTCCTCTGGACCCGCTCCAAGAGGTCCATGTCTTTCCTGTGCTGAGGGCTACAGAGTTGGATGCAGCATTTGCAGGGGAGGGTCTCACCAGAGAGGAGTAGAGGGGCAGAATCACCTCCCTCAACCTGCTGGCCATGCTTCTGCATCATATGAGCTGCTACGAAGGAAATGAACTCCATCCCAGCCAGACCCAGTGCAAAGTGAAAACACTTGATTATTAATCAGCTGTCCATACAGTGCTAAACTTTGCAAGAAATGAAAAACATGAGAAAGTAGTAAAAAAAACAACAGAATAATGCCAGAACCATTAGAGAAACTGATAAAAGTAATTTCAAGTGGGAAAGACATGGACAAAAAGGGGAAAGAAAAACACTGTGTGTATTAGGTAAGAGGTCAGAGGCTAAGGGATAAGAACTTGCAGTCAAAGCTCCTTACGATTTTTAGCCAACCACTCTGAACTACTGTGTCTGAAATGCGAGAGGAGATATTGTAACTCTGGAAGGTTCAAAGACCCTCAATAAAATTCTCCACCTAGCTCTAAGAACTTCAGCAGCAGAGAAATCTCATCAAATTAGAAGTTTCAGTACTACTCTTCTCATATACACCAAAACAAGTGTGATTGCAAGAAGTTTTTGTCTCAGAGATAGCTCACTCTAGAAAATGTTATCAACCACATTTGCTCAAGTAACTGAAATATTGGTTGAACATTTTACACACAAAAAACCACACACACAAAATAAATACCTGGTGTAATACTTGCAGTACTATGTGCTGAGACAGTTACACCACCATCTGTGTCCAATACATTTAGATGCAACACCATTTGATGACAATGAAGCTAAAGAAAGATCTCTCAATAATCAGTAACTGGTGACACAACAACCTGGAATTAAATCAGATTAAGGCATCCGCAAGCTACATTTCTAAATTGCCATTATAGACAGAGCTCTAGTTAACACAGTCCATGGAGCCTACGAGCAATCCAGCTAACACTATGTTGCTCCTCAGGCTCCCCTAAAGTACTGACTTGATCTTTGCTGAGTATAATTAAAGCTTAGAAAACCTAGTGCATAAACACATAGGTGTATAAAGGAAAATAATACTCATGCATTCAGAAACTGAAAAGTTGTCCCAAAGCAGTTCACATGGTAAAGCCAAAAGTGAAAAGTTTTCCTGTGATGGGACTGTAATCAATAGATGGCTGAAGACTGAATTTCCCAGATGTATTCCAAAGGAAGAATTATCCCTTCAGGAAAAAACAGTCCCCAATACCTTCACAGTTTGCAGTCAAGGTAGGAAGCTTTGGGCTGGACACATTCTAGCTGCACTAGTCACCAACAACTGGAAGCCCTTGTTATTTGCTGCTCAAGAATGACTTTGCTTAATTGGTTTGTTTTTGCCAGAGGATAAATAAAATACATTTCATCTGCCCAAAACTGAGGTTATTTTCTTTTTAAGGAGGGAAAAGGATGAGCAACTTACTTTGAAAAATCTGCCAGTGTGCTTTGCAGCAAAACAGATCAAGATAAGATTTAGGAGCTCTAATGAGCTAACAGGTCAAGAACAGTTAATTTAAGTTTATACTCTGATCTGAGATTTTATTTTAAAAGGACATTAGAAAAGCCAACATTGCCAAAATAATGCAAATGTTAACATCGTACCCAGCACATACAAACAGCAAAGGGCATGGACACTTGTGATGTCAGAGGTGAGACAGCTGGAGTAAAGGTCACTATGCATATTTGAAAAATCCTACCACTGATGATAGAAAAAAAATAACCATGTACTTTATCAAAGCAAGAGTTTCTGTGCTCTGTCAACATATTCTAAAACCATTTTAATTAGTCTTTGCCACAGAAGTTAAACTCTACATCTCACTGAAAGTAAAACAGTCATACTAGCTGTATATCATGACAGCCTGAACACAAAAGGGTAATAGAAAACTGGAGAAAAATCAATAGCAAATTTTGTCTACAAGAAGATTCAACAGGATATCATGCTAAGCAGCTGTAGTAAATGCAAAAACCTAACTTTAATGCAAATAAAAAACTCACATACAGTCAGAGAACTTGGACAAATGTATTACTTTGTATGCATGTGACATTCGCCTCTGAGCAAAGTTAAATAGGCAGTTGGACTAGACAACTGTTGTAGGTCCCTTCCAACTACTCTATTCTATTCTACTCTGGCCTTCTATGATGGGGTGACCACATCAGTAGACAAGGGAAGAGCTACCAGTGTCATCTATCTGGACCTCTGTAAGGCTTTTGACATGGTCCCCCCAACATCCTTCTTTCTAAATTGGAGGGAGATGGATTTGATGAGTGGACTGTTGGGTGGATGAGGAGTTGGTTGGATGGTCGCATCCAGAAGGTATTGGTCAACGGCTCAATGTCCACAAGGAGATCGATGATGCGTGGTGTCCCTCCAGGGTCCGTACTGGGGACCAGTACCCTTTAATCTCTTCATCAAGGACATACTGGGATTGAGTGCACCCTCAGCAAGTTTGCAGAAAACACAAAGCTGAGTGGTGCGGTTGACACGCCTGAGGGATGGGATGCCATCCAGAGGGACCTGAACAAGTTCAAGGCATGGGCCCGTGTGAGTCTCATGAGATTCAAGAAGGCCAAGGGTAGGGGCCTGCCCCTGGGTCGGGGCAACCCCCGGTATCAATACAGGCTGGAGGATGAAGGGATGGAGAGAAGCCCAGCCGAGAAGAACTTGGGGGTCCTGGTGGATGAAAAGCTGGACATGAGCCGGTAATGTGCGCTTCAGTCCAGAAGGCCAACCGTATCCTGGGCTGCATCCAAAGCAGCGTGGCCAGCAGGTCAAGGGAGGGGATTCTGCTCCTCTCCTCCGCTCTGCTGAGACCCCCTCTGAAGTGCTGCGTCCAGCTCTGGAGCTCTCAGCACAGGAAAGACATGGACCTGTTGGAGTGGGTCCAGAGGAGGACCACAAAAATTATCAGAGGGATGGAACACCTTTCCTATGGTAGATGCCCGTAGAAGCATAGAATAGTTTGGGTTGGAAAGGACCTTTAACAGTCATCTAGTCCAACAGCCCTGCAATAAGCAGGGACATCTTCAAATGCATCAGGTTGCTCAGGGGCCCGTCCAACCTGACCTTGAATGTTTCCACGGATGGGGCATCTACCACCTCTCTGGGCAACCTGTGCCAGGGTTTCACCACCCTCACGTTCAAAAATTTATTCCTTATAGCTAGTCGAACTCTGGCCTCCTTTAGTTTAAAACCATTACCCCTTGTGCTATTGCAACAGGCCCTGCTAAAAAGTCTGTCCCCATTTTTCTCAGCAGCTCCCTTTAAGTACTGGAAGGCCACAAGAAGGTCTCCCTGGAGCCTTCTCTTCTCCACGCTGAACAACCCCAACTCTCTCAGCCCTTCTTCATATGAGAGGTGTCAGCTGCACTACTCAGCTTGGTGTCATCTGCAAGTTTGCTGAGAGTGCACTCAATCCCACTGTCTATGTCATTGCTGAATCCATGTTTCTGTCCCTGGAAACATTCCAGGTCAGGTTGGACGGGGTTTTGAGCAACCAGATCTAGTTGAAGATGTCCCTGCTCACTGCAGGTGGGTTGGACTAGATGATCTTTATAGGTCCCTTCCAACCCAAATTCTTCTATGATTCAATTCAATTAGATTCTATTCTAAATGAATATCCGCTGTTGTCTTTTTAAACAGACTTCCCAGAGATATCATCAACGCCCCAAGTCAGTCAGTGTTTAAGGGGCATTTGAACAATGCCCTTAACAAAATGCTTTAACTTTTGGTCAGCCCTGAAGTGGTCTTGCAGTTGGACTAGATGATCATGAGGGTGGTGAGGTACTGGAACAGGTTGCCCAGGGAAGTTGTGGATGCCCCATCCCTGGAAGGCTTCAAGGCCAGGTTGGATGGGGCTTTGAGCAAACTGGTCTAGTGGAAGGTGTGCCTGCCCATGGCAGGGGGGTTGGAACTAGATGATCTTTAAGGTCCTTTCCAACCCAAACCCAATCATCTACTATGATCATTGTAGATTTCCAATTGAAAATACTCCATTCTCTTCTGTTCTATTTTAAAACTTTGAGAGGCTGAATATATTCAAATCAATCTTAAAGCTAATTTTAAACAATGAACTCTCATACTCCAGAGACAGTCATTCACATAAACTTTTGTAAAATAGAAGTGAGTTTGGCATTATTTTTTATACAGTAAAACAATCCATCCAGAAAAGCAGTCTTTAAATCTATGACAAGAACAGGACAGAATTCAGGTTTCCCAAGTCACAGTATAGAAACGCCTCTACAGCATCATCCTTCCTCACCCATGTGTGATACTTAGCTATGTGGCCCATATCACTTCTCACTGGAAAACTGCAATCCTCTTTGTGAGAAACACAACAGTTGCATATGCAAAAGAATCCTTTCAGGAAGTTTAAGACAATCATTAGTGAAATAAACATTTTGAGCTTTTTGAAAAAAATTGAAATACCTCGTCTGACTTTATTCTCAGTTTTGCTTCAGTGTGCTTTTTGTGTTAAAAGAAACAGATAACTCCATTCCATTTAAAATTAACTGTGTTATGAGTTGTTACCAATCAGGTCATAGGATGGAAACACACTGTTTCACAACATGCTTCAGATATTTTTGTTGGCTATTTCCTTACCTGCATCTCCTTCTTCCTCTCCTTCATTTAAAACAATAATGCAGATATGCTTCCTCAGCTGACGCGTGTTGGAGAACTTGCGATTGCATTTTCTACATTCCAAGCTTCCTGGTGAGATTTCAGACAGTTCCAGTCCTTCTTCTGTCCCAGGTGGAGTTTCTTCACTTGGAACAGGGTTATTTTCTGCCACATCTTCATCCACACAAAACTTCTTAGTAGACCCTTTTGGTCTGCCCCTTTTCCTCTTCGCTACAAGAAGTTCTAGAAAAGAAAATTAAAGTTAAAAAGAAGCTGTAATTAATTTCCACAGCTAATTAGCTAATATCCATCTGATCTTTGTAAAACAGCATTATTAAATGAAGTTTGAGATCCTCTACCCCTAAAGCTTAAAAAAAGGTTAGCTTCACACAAACTTATTTTTAAGCAGTGGTATTTGTTGGCATTTTTGCTAGCTGCAAAGCAGTAACATTTGTGTTACTGAGATCAGCAGATGTCAAAGTGCCACAGTTTTGCAGAAATTACACTGCAAGCACTCTTTTAGATTGTTGTATAGCTGCATCAGCATGCATATTCTACACAGTTGCTCTGCTGTGTTCTGATGCTCTACAAAAAGCCTTTTTAATTTAAATCATTCTCAAAGAAATTGCTTAAGTATTGAGATGTATTCAGAGAAAACCAGTTTACCCGTTAAAACCAAAAGCTCATTGTCCTTTTAATAAGTTGAACAATTACTCTCTAATATTTCCTGTGTTTTTTTATTGTTAGCACTTTCTAGCCTAAAGTTGGTATAAAAAATTGTTGGCAACAAATAAATTCCAGAAGTCTAAATTTTAAAAAAAAAAGTTTCCTTAATGAGTATTACAAATAAGTAAAAACAGAAGTCATCCACAATTCTTAATAAATACAACTCTGCATTTCCATATTTCTGCAGAGGAAACATTGATAAAATCAATTCGATGTAGTGAATGTAGAAATGCGCGACAACATAAAAAACTACACACTCATATTTCCTGCTTAAGAATTCTCTCATGACTGCTGTAGTTACTTCAAAAGCCACCTTGCTATCATCCGCTCACAGATGTAACTGTTGACTTCATTGACCAAACCAATTAGATCTCAAGAAAAGAAGATACTCGGAGGGAAGTGGGGAAATTTCTGGATAGCGATCAAGTTATTTTCGGAGATTTCATCCTAGCCACAAGTTACTTCTAATAATTTAATACAATGTAAAGAATCAGTCTCTATCAGTCTCTATTTTTCTTGTTAATCTTGGGGGTTATTTGCTTGTTTTTATACTTTTTTATATTGTGCTTCTTGAGGAATTCTCTGTTATTGTATAGTTTTTACTTATTTACTTTGAACTTGCTCTTCTGGAAGAAGCAGTCAGTTCACAAAAAGCAAAGGATGGTAGCATTTAAAAGATTTTTTTGAGATGTCTAGCAGACATCTGGTGAAGTATCATATCTACCCTGCATAGAAGGAAAAATTAGGGTGCATCGAAAAGAGCTTGGCTGACGGTATATGGAGAAACAGGACACAGTCAGGCTTCTTCCAGGCTTTTAGGATTCATTTTATCTAATGTTAAACACTTGAGCTCTCAGATTACTTAGTATTTGTCTTCTGTATTGAAGGAACGGAGAAACTACTCTTCAGAGTGCAGTTCAGACCACATAAGGCTGGAATCATCTCTGATCCCAGGGTGACTAAGATCCCAGTTTAAGAACTTCAGTTACGTGCTGTGAATTCCAGCTTTGAGAACTAAAAGAGCCTGATACAGATGTCGTAACTGCAAAAAATCCCCGGAGTATAATGTGCATTAATATGTGCTAAGTGAAACAGAACAGGTACGAAGCACCTGTCAGCCATCATCTTCGTAATATCAGAGACAAAGGACTGGCACATACAAAAATTTTGCCAAGAACTCCGTTTTTAATGCTGAGACAAAACCAAGCAAACTTAAATCTCATGCATGTTTCAGCTTATGGTAGCCACAGCAAAGAAGTCTCTTAAAGTTTTTTTACACCAGAATATTTCCACATCCTGAGACTTGTACAAAAATAAAAAATAAAACTATTCTGCTCAGAATTTCATACTTCTGTTTTGGGGGGTTTTTCGGGAGGCTTTGCTTTTTTCACAGCACAGATGGGAGAAGCATGAAATATGTCTTCTGGATTATAAAACGACATGTAATTAAGCAACTGTTGCAGTTCCAAAGGTTTTAAAGTATTTTGAGATTATTCAAACTGAAAGAGACTGACAGTACTACACATAAATTGTGCCTCTTCTGAAAAACTTACATTTCTCCTGCTCCTGTTCCAGAAACTTTCACCAAAACCAGAGTACATCAAGAGTAAAGATTAAGAGCTGTCTAAAGCTTTTTATCAAGCCAATAGCCTACCTTCTGCCTGATAAATTGACACTGACAATGTAAAAGTCTGAAAAATCATGAGAGAATATAAAAAACCCCCACCTGAATAATTTTCAAGTACCCATGCCAAAAGACCTTAGTAAATTGCTTGACTTAGAGCATATGAAAAAATAAATGACCTCAAGGAATCTTAAGGGAAGATGATGCAAGAGAACCGGAGGTGGCGGTAGCATCTTATTCAAAATCTCTTCAACATTTCCCTTAAGTACACCAGACAAACACAAACCCACAGACAGAGACCATAGCTTTGAGTTAATCATGCAATTAATATCAAGTGAAAAAGAAAGCATGGTCTTGTTATAGGAGTGATTGAGTACCTGTCTGCTTAAGCATAATGTAACAAGAACACTAAAAGCCTCATTATGAATAGGAAAAAAGCAAGCCTTTCACAAAAGTTTTTGCAACACTCCATCAGTGGTGTTCTGAATTTCTGTGCTATTGCACTCCAGTGAAAGTGGTTTTGTCAGTTATCAGACAAAAAGAAAGAGGTGATTTCGGTGCTCTCAAAACTTATCTTTGCTACCATTCATGTTACTTTGATATCCGTCAATGGCAGCAATCAGTGTTTGGTGCCTTGGTCAAAGAAATCAACATCCAATTAAAACAAGCAAATAAACAACATTTATCTTCACATCAACCTGTAAAAAGGCCACAGTTCGCCAACATGTCAAACATAATATGAGGAATACAGATGTGGATGCTGCTCAGGTTACTATGAAATAATTAAATCCCAAGATTTGAAGAGTGAATACAACCACTATATTCTCTGTGTATGATATTATTTTCATTCTTTTACAATCATCACATTACCCAGTAAAAAGAAATGAAGCAGAATCAGGTAAAAGAGGTATGCTGCTTCTTGACTGTTTCAATGTAATTTTAATGAGTTTACATTTTAAAAGTATTAAAACAGAAATTGAAACAAAATCTTGTCTGCAAGTGGAAATGTGAAAACTGCTCCTTTAGATGGTTGGTGGTAGGTCCTTTCCTATGGCTTAGAAAATTGTAGTTTTTATCACTGTGACTACTAATGGTGTGGCAAACATATATAGAATGTGTACCTTTTACAAATGTTTGTAAATGAACCTACCGGTAGGATAATTTACAGCAGTTCTCAAACATTTAAAAGGCTTGGTGGCAAGCGCTGTGTAGCAGCATACACAGGAACAGGTCTGGGCATACCTGGTCATATGGGCAACCGATACATCACCAGAACTTCTGATGCTTATGACAGTCATTTCATTTCCTTGCTCCTTGTTCTCCTCCTTCCAGGACAAAACATATTTCAAACTACTTTGAGTCAGCAATGCCAGAATTAAATTTTTAATGATGCACATGACCATAAATTCCAGCTGTCTCTCTCTTCCCAGCTTGCCACCAGCTAGCCATTCACTCTGCATTGTACTAATCACAGTTCAAAGCATCACCTAAGATTAACAATACACAGTAACTGAAAAGTAGTACGTCGTCCTTCGTTAGCACATAGCCAAGTCAATCAGAAACATCACCACTTGCTAGAAAAAAGAATCCACTTAACCTTTAAAAATAAAGTAGTCTATTACATAAATTTAAAAAAAACACCAAGAGATTTCAAGGATGCTTAGTCAGAAGTAGAAGTTTTAAATTGGTCATTAAAAAGATTTTAAAAGTAAGATCCTGTTCCCCCAAGACCAACTTAGTTGTTTCTGGGGATTTTACACTCATCACAGACTCACTGAAACCAATCTTTACGTTGGCTGGCATTGGATGAGCAATGGCAATATTCAGGGAAGACACTCTATGTACCCAAAGACATAAAAAAGGCACTTCAAAAAGAGAATAATGAAATAAAACTATAAGCCTACTTTTTTTACTGTTCCTTCACAGGAATTATTCACATAAGCTTCTCCAAATCAGTCCATTTAATAATCAATTGTGTCAAAAATACTCAGAACATGACCAACACAGAACATTTCTATTTATGAGGCCTTCATGTTATTATACAGCAGAATTATATTTAATTAATCCCCTGAAGTTTAGCTGAGCAGAATATATATAAAACATACATATTATGTATATAATATATATAAGATATCTATATTATATAGATATTATATGTCTATTTTATAAATATACACACACACGCATATACATCTCAATCCCCGAGGAGGAAGGAGCGGCAGAGACAGCGTGTGATGGACTGACCACAACCCCCATTCCCCGTCCCCCTGCGCCGCTCGGGGGGAGGAGGGAGAGAAACGGGGAGTGAAGTTGAGCCCGGGAAGAAGGGAGGGGGTGAGGGGGAAGGGGTTTTAAGGTTCCATTTTAGTTCTCATTATACTTATCTGATGTGATTGGCAATAAATTAAATTAATTTTCCCCAAGTCAAGCCTGTGTTGCCCATGACAGTAATCGCTGACTGATCTCCCTGTCCTTATCTCCACCCATGAGCCTTTCATTATACTTTCTCTCCCCTGCCCAGCTGAGGAGGGGAAGTGATAGAGCAGCTTTGGTGGGCACCTAGCATCCAGTCAGGGTCAACCCACCACAGAAGTCTAAATTATTTTCAGCTCATCGCTAATATTACCAGGGATTGCAGTTATAATCAGTTAAAAATTGAATTAATGTAACTTCTTTCACTGCAGAATAAAATTGTTCTGTATAACTAATTCAACCTTTGACTACCGGATTGCTTTATTTACCAGTGCCAACATCAAAGCACAGTTATAAATTATGAATCATGCCACTTCCTTTCTGGAATAGAACTTTTGATATTATCTGAATCACAACAAACAAGTTAGACAACTCAAACAGCACACCACCATTCTTAAGCCTCAAGACACCACCTCCATGGTGTCCTGGTTGTTTTCCACTGCTATTAAACAATCTTCCCACTGCTACTACACAGCTCAAATTATAGCTGTAGGAAGCAGAGTTTGCTGTACTTGACATTTAAACTTAATGGACCAATGTCATCATCATCCCCTATCACATGCTGAGTTCAACCACATCTGTCCTCTGATCTGTTCTGCACTGAATGAAATTCAGGGTGGCAGTTGTACAGCGACCATTCTAAAAACAAGCTATGTAAAACGTTCTGTACACAATGCAGAATTATCACACCACAGGTTTATTGAAAAACTACATGACTTGGAAAATTACAATTCTCTCAATTTCTGAATGTACCTTCTCCATCTTTGTTTGTGTTTGTGGGTACTGTTAGAGGTTGGAGCGGAATAATGATGTCATCCACATTGGTCCCTTCTTCTGTATGCTTTTCAGAGACATGAGATAATAGTTCGGATTGATTTGGTGAAAATAAGTTACACAGCTTGCACATAAAGATGGAATTGGTGCCTGAAAAATAAGTTTAAAAACAAGGAGTTAATACTTCCAAACTTAAGTTGTTTATTTGTGCTACCACTAGTTACTGAGAATTTTGGTTCAGCTAAGAGAGTAACTATCAGTTAACTTAATACACTTAACAGAGAGTAATGAGCTGAAATGAAGAATGTTACACCGTTAAATGAAGACATTCATAATAAATCCCAAAATTAATTAACTTAAGAAATGATGTAAACTTCTACCCAGATCCTCTCAGGGCAAAAAACTTCTTCTGGCTCAAATCTTAGAAATTTTCTAAAAAGACCCAAAAGGAAGCAGGAGAGATTAAGACCTTTTTTTCCCTTCCCACCTCAGACAAGGTTACAATATCATATTTTTTTCAAACATATCGTAAAGTTTTATATGACATTAAGTCACTGTCCAGGTTTGTTGTCTATCAACTTGGTATAAATGTAAAACATATCATCCTTTACAAAGCAGCTCTGAAATACACCTGGACTCCAAATCCTAATTTATGTTCATGGACCTCACTGTTCTTTCCTACATGTTCTTAACCTTTCTACTTACCTTAACTAAAGAAGTCTAATTCTCTAATTACCTGTGTAAGTGCTGGAAACAAAAGAAGGAAGGAAGAATTAAATACCATAAAAGATAAAAAGAAACTTTTCCTTCACTATAGTAACATTTGTTAGAAAAAAAATAATTACAGTATCACAGAATCATTAAGGTTGGAAAAGAACTCTAAGATCACCAAGTCCAACCACCAACCCAACACCACCAAGCCCCCTAAACCATATCCTGAAGTGCCACGTCTACGCGTTTTTTAAACAGCTCCAGTGATGGTGATTCCACCACCTCCCTGGGCAGCCTGTTCCAATGCCTGACCACACATGCAATAAAGGAATTTTTCCTAATATCCAATCTAAACCTCCCCTGGCACAATGTGAGGCCATTTCCTCTTGTCCTATTGCTAGTTACCTGGGAGACGAGACCAACACCCACCTCACCACAACCCTCTTTAAGGTAGTTGTAGAGAGCGACAAGGTCTCCCCTCAGCCTCCTCTTCTCCAGACTGAAAAAGCCCAGTTCCCTCAGCCGCTCCCCATAAGACTTGTGCTCCAGACCCCTCATCAGCTTCGTCGCCCTTCTCTGGACACACTCCAGCACTTCAATGTCCTTCTTGTAGTGAGGGGCCCAAAACTGAACACAGGATTCGAGGTGTGGCCTCACCAGTGCCGAGTACAGGGGCACGATCACTGCCCTGCTCCTGCTGGCCACACTGTTTCTGATACAGGCCAAGATGCCGTTGGCCTTCTTGGCCACCCGGGCAAACTGCTGGCTCATATTCAGCCGGCTGTCAACCAGCACCCCCAGGTCCTTTTCCGCCGGGCAGCTCTCCAGCCACTCCTCCCCAAGCCTGTAGCGTTGCATGGGGTTGTTGTGGCCGAAGTGCAGGACCCGGCACTTGACCCTATTAAGCCTCATATAGTTGACCTCTGCCCATCGATCCAGCCTGTCCAGATCCCTCTGCAGAGCCCTCCTGCCCTCCAGCAGATCAACACTCCCACCCAACTTGGTGTCATCTGCAAACTTAACTGAGGGAGCACTCGATTCCCTCATCCAGATCATCAATAAAGATATTGAACAAGATCGGCCCCAGAACCGAGCCCTGGGGAACACCGCTTGTGACTGGCCGCCAACTGGATTTAACGCCATTCACCACAACCCTCTGGGCTCAGCCGTCCAGCCAGTTCCTCACCCAGCGAAGAGTAAACCTGTCCAAGCCACGAGCCGCCAGTTTCTCCAGGAGAATGCTGTGGGAGACGCTGTCAAAGGCTTTACTGAAGTCCAGGTAGACAACATCCACAGCCTTTCCCTCATGCCCGAGGCAGGTCACCTGGTCATAGAAGAAAATCAGGTTGGTCAAGCAGGACCTGCCTTTCATGAACCCATGCTGGCTGGGCCTGATCCCTTGGTTGTCGTGCACATGCCATCTGAGCACCCTTAAGTTGAACCACTCCATGATCTTCCCCGGTACGAAGGTCGGGCTGACAGGCCTGTAGTTCCCAGGATCCTCCTTCCGGCCTTTCTTGTAGATGGGTGTCACACTGGCAAGCCTCCAGTCTTCTGGGACCTCCCCTGTTAACCAGCACTGCTGATAAATAATGGAGTGTGGCTTGGCAAGCTCCTCCACCAGCTCTCTCAGTACTCTTGGGTGCATCCCATCAGGCCCCAGAGACTTGTGGGTGTCCAGGTGGCATAGCAGGTCCTTAAGTGTTTCCAGCTGGATTATGGGCGGGTTATTGGGCTCTCCATCCCTGTCTTCCAGCTCAGGGGGCTGAATACCCTGCAGATACCTGGTCTGGCTATTAACGACTGTGGCAAAGGTGGCATTAAGTACCTCAGCTTTATCCTCGTCCTTGGTGACAACGTTCCCCACCATATCCAGTAAGGGATGGAGATTCTCCTTGCCTCTCTTTCTGTTGTTAATATATTTGTAAAATCATTTTTTGTTATCCCTTACGACCATGTCCAGATTGAGTTCTAGGTGGGCTTTTGCTTTTCTAATTTTGTCTCTGCTTGATGCAACAAGATCCTTGTACTCTTCTTGAGTTGCCTGCCCCTTCTTCCAGAGGTGATAAAGTCTCCTTTTCTTCCTGAGTCACAGCAAAAGCTCCCTGTTCAGCCAGGCCAGTCGTCTTCCCCGCCAGCTCATCTGGGGACCACCCGCTCCTGCCGCTTTAAGATTTCCTTCTTAAATTAGTTGAATTAATTAAACACCATAAAAGATAAAAAGAAACTTTTCCTTCACTATAGTAACATTTGTTAGAGAATAAATCTATTTCATAAAAATGTATGCTCTGACGTGTCATTTTTGCCTTAGCACATTACCATGAGCATACACTGTGAGTTAAAAATGTTAGTGCTTGGTTTCAGTGGTCATTATCCTTAGATGTGGCTCTGCCACTAATTAAAGAATGGGGAGGAAGGTCAAAACAACTACAGTGCTGTAGACACAAAATGTTGCATCATATGACAGTCACAGCTATGCAATCACATTGTGATTTTTCCTTCTCACCATTCACTTCAGAGCTGTACAAAGACAAAGTTTTTTCTTCTTTTAACCCAATACTTGAAAAAAAATATCAGGCCTCATCTTGACCCACCTACATGGAGAAAAAAGGGCAGAAATAGGAGAAAAATTTAAGGAGGGGGAAAAAGGTTTTGCTCTCAGAACAAAACATGTCATTTCGGCCTCTGGGGCAGTATTAACATTTGACATTAACAAAAACATCTAGTATTTCATACGCTTTGACATACAAGTTCTACGAAAAACTCCTGTTGATTCTAAAAAACCCCAACAAACTAAAAACCTTTGAAGCAGAGGCAAATGAAGAACTTCATTCAAACTTTCCTTGATCAATGCTTTAAACAGAAGTTTTACAGAACTTGTTAGACAAAATTTGGTGGGTTTTTTTTAATTCACCGGTACTAGAGGTGTGATGTGAAAGCAAAGCCATAACAGAGTAAAAATCAATATATAAGAGTTAGTATAAAGTTAATAATTCAGAAAAAGCCAGCTAAAAAAAAAAAGCTCACAAACTTTTGGCAGAGAGTTAATTCAGAGGACTTCAGTTTCTAAAACGGCTGTCATTTGTTTTAATGGTTTGATTTTTCAACAGTCCCTGCTCCCTTTCGTGCCCAGTGAAACCTAACGACAACCAAGAACCAATTTTAACAGCACGCTTGTTCTTCAGCTACATATATGAACTCCTGGCCCAGAGATTGGTTTCAGTTGCTCCTCTCCCCTCTACCTCCCTAAGGAAAATTAGGGACATACGCTCACTGAAATCAAACCAGAAAAACCAGTGCTATTTGAGGTACAAACCAAACCACAGTTTAGCCGGATAAGTACAGAAAATGAAGTGATATTTCGTGAACTTTGGCATGAATCTGGGGGGGAAGAGAACGAGGAAGCTGTATTTTGGGACCCAAGCAAAGATCACTACCCCCATTCAACATTATTCCCCTCCTTTCATGACACATTAATTATATGGTTCACCCCACTCAAGAAAAATCCATCTTTAAGGTGTTCTGAATGTTAAGAACAGCAGAGCAGTTATTTGCACCTGAAACTATAACAAAAACATCCTCATCCTCAGAAATAATACAACTACCTCAAAACTAAAAGGCAGAGTAGTATGCCTTCATCTCTTTTAAAACTTCTCTGAAGAACAACTCCAATACTGTTCCTGTTGTTTGAAATAATCTCTACATTACACAGACAAGCAGCTATGCAAAATGCATAATACGCTCAACATGTTCTTAAGAGCTCGGTTGGGTTCCTCCTCAGGCATTCTGCTGTCTTGAGCACACACACATTCCTATTTTGATTGCAGTATATTCATAATGGAAATGTTCCTTTGAATCAGTTCCTTTGAACTAGTTCTGCTCTAGTTAGTTTTTGGGTTTTTTTTAAAGTCAGTGAAGCCTGTTATTGAGCCAGTGGATGACAACTTTTCTCTCTAAATGTAAATGCACATTTAATATTCACACAACAAAACCTACGAGCGCTTACCCAGAGGTTTAAGTAACACTGAACATCGAAACTCCACGATCTAGCTGACACTTATGTTTTGAGGTTTTAATTGCCACTGTTTGTGCTTCCTAACATGCCATTTTTTTTTTTACCTGGAAGTTCAGGCTCACTGCTTTGTGTCTCCTATTTCCTCCTCCAACAGTTTTAACCAGTACTCACACACCACCTGATCTCTCACTCCTCCCAGCGAGGACTTGGAGAGGGGCAGAGGAGCAAGAAGAATCCCCAAAAGTCGCTTTGGTTGTTTAAAGTGCCCGATTATATAAACCCTTGTTTAAGGTTTTTCCGAGAAGCTTTCAGGGTTCACACGAAGTAATAAAACCATGGGAAACCGTCAAAGAGAAGTAAAGCTGGAACAAAACCAGAAGTGAACAGAGCAGGTGGCAGAGAACAGTGTGAGCGTTGGTGAAGGCGCAGAAAGCACCAGAGGAATATGCAGAAGATGCATGTGCTTTGCTCAGAGGTGAGACTGAAACAAAACTGAGTAAAGAAATTATTTTAGGAAGAACGACCGGAAAAGGAGGTCATAAAGCAGAGGATAAACTGTGCTGATCACAGGCCTAAACAACTAGATTAGGAGTAAGCAAACGATAATTGATTAGCCAGTCACTAATTAGGTGGTGTAGCAATAGAGCAATGAATTATAGTAAATTAAGTGTAAAAATCAAATAAGCAATAAGTTAATTAACTATGCAGGGAATCAATGGTTAATTAGTGAATAATTAATTATGTAGGAAATCAACAGAGCAATTAATTAGACAGTAATTAAATATGCAGAGAAATAAAGGAAAAGTAATCAAATACGCAGGTAAACAAACAACAGGAATTTAAGCCAAAACCAATTTGGAACATTCCATTCACTAAACACGCTTTGTGTTAATTCATTATCTTCAGTTTGCCCACATAAACTGTGCTACGCATACAGTGAAATAACACCAGTTAGTTTCTTCTTAAATGAAAAAGTATCAAATTAAGCTATAATGTTAAGTGAAGCCATTTCAATTTTTTTTTTAATTCTTCCAAAGATCTCATGGCATTTCTTAATTAGTCAATATTTTTTCTTTATACCAAGCATGTATACAGCAAAGGGAGATTAACAAAAGGATTACTACAGACAAATAGCAGACTGCAGACTAGAAAGCAGGCTCCCTTATTAGCCATCCCCTTCACAAAGCATAAAACTGTACCTGTCCTGTCTCGCTTTAAAGTTGGAGAGGGGAGGAGAGAAGGGGCAGAAAGAAGCAGTTACATTAGAAAAATCACTGAGATTAACGGGAATGTTAAGTGTTTACAGGAATCAGGCAATATATTATTGTCATATATGCTTTTGATCATTGTATGACAAAACCTAGTCCAGAGTTAATTTTAACTAATCAAAAACTTTCATTTTGCGTAAAAGGTAGGCTAGGGGTTGGGGTTTGTTTCATTTTATTTTTAAATAACTATTTTCACAAGAAACGTAGAGCAAGGAAACAAAAGGGAGATTATCCATCTGTATTTATATGCCATGAATCATTCTAATGTATCCAAAACTTCTCACTAATGCAGGCAATAGCTAAAAATTCCTGTAAGAGCCTTTGAAGTTCTGCAACTGTTAAAAGGAACTAGAACTCTGTAGTTAAACGCAAAAATAAAAATTCACCAGATATCTACTGGCCTGTAGAATAACAAAGTTCACAGTACATGTACTTATGCACCAGGTCATCCTTCCTAAAATACACAGCAGTAAAGATCAGAATACGAATAACTATTTATTTCTGTCTAGACTTACAAAGCTGAAACATACCTTGCCACTTCATCACCATCAAATCCTTAACAAGAAGAACTTTCTGCAATTCAAAATCTTGTTTCATTCTTAGACTAGGACTTCATCTCGTTGGGTTTTTTCTTAGGTTTGGGGGTTTTTTAATGACAATTAGGTATTTGTGATTGTATTACTGACAATTAGTACTGCTAATGGTGGAAGTGAAAAAAAGAAAAGTATATTAAATCTAAAAGATTTCCTCCCATCTTCAGAATATGCAATATAATCTTTATTTTCAGTTTAGTAACTCATTTATCTCTCAAGTTAGTGTTTGTTTCCAACTCTTCCCCATTTCCTATCATGCATTTTTAACCTTTCCCTTTCTGTCTCCTGCCTCTCTCACACCATGCTCTCTACCAGAGTCTCTCTTCTCTCTCCCTGTTCCTTACTACGCACTTCCAAGCTTTCAACCCAACTACTCATGTTAACTTGAATTTCTCTTTGCAGCTCCCTTTTTCTTGCAGCTACAAAAACCTTGCCTCTCTCTGTTGAGGGCTGGCTGGAATCCACCAGTACTCATGGTCTCACCAGCACACAGCAGAGTGTTAGAATCCCCTCCCTCGACCTGCTGGCCACGCTGCTCTGGGTGCAGCCCAGGAGACGGTTGGCCTTCTGGACTGCGAGTGCACATTGCCGGCTCATGTCCAGCTTTTCATCCACCAGCACCCCCAAGTCCTTCTCGACAGGGCTGCTCCCGATCCCTTCATCCCCCAGCCTCTACCGATATGGGGATTGCCCCGACCCAGGTACAGGACTCTGCACTTGGCCTTGTTGAACCTCATGAGGTTCACATGGGCCCATTCCTCGAGCTTGTCCAGGTCCCTCTGGATGGCATCGCGTCCCTCAGGTGTGTCAACTGCAACAAACAGCTTGGTGTCATCTGCAAACTTGCTGAGGGTGCACTCAATCCCACTATGTCACTGATGAAGATATGATGATGATACTCTTTAACGAGTACTGGTCCCAGTACGGACCCCTGAGGGACACCACTCATCGCTGAACACCATCTGGACATTGAGACATTGACCACTACCCTCTAGATGCAACCATCCAACCAATTCTTCATCCACCCAACCGTTCACCCATCAAGTCCATCTCTCCAATTTAGAAAGAAGAATGTTGTGAGGTACCGTATCCAAGGCCTTACAGAAGTCCAGATAGAAGACATCCATAACTCTGCCCTCGGTGAAGCCATGCTGCCTGTCTTGAATCACCTCCCCACCCTCCATGTGCCTTAGCACAGCTTCTAGGAGGATCTGTTCCATGATCTTTCCAGGCACAGAGGTGAGGCTGAAAGGTCGGTACTTCCCACGGCCCTTCTTTCAACACTTTTTTAAAATGGGTGCAATTTTCCCTTTTCCCCTCTGACTGCCAGGTCTTTTCAAGTATGATGAAGAGTGGCTTGGCAACTACATCAGCAAATTCCGTCAGGACTCTGGGATGCATCTCGTCAGGTCCCATAGACTTGTGCGTGTTCAAGTTCCTCAGGTGGTCTCAAACCTGATCTTCTCTTACAGTGGGAGGGACTTTGCTCCCTCCCACTGACAGGGCTGACATACCTGTAGACGCCCTTCTTATTATTCTTCGCAACCCTTGCAAAGTTCAGCTCCAGCCATGCCTTGGCCTTCCTGACCCCATCCCTACACAACCGGGCAGCGTCTCATCCCAGGATCCCTGTACTCATCCCAGGATCCTTGTCCCTGCTTCCACTGCCTGTGCATTTCCTTCTTGCCCTTCAGTTTGCCCAGGAGGTCTCCACTCAGCCATGCCGGCCTCTTGCCTTCCTTTCCTGATTTCTTAACATGAAGGATTGAGAGCTCTTGCACTCTGTGCAAAGCATCCTTAAAGATCTGCCAGCTCTGTTCTGCTCCCTTGTCCCTGATGGCAGTTTCCCAAGGGGTCTTATTGACCAACTCCTTGAAGAGCTGGAAGTTTGCTTTCCTGAAATTCAAGGCCCTGACTTTACTCTTTGCCTGCCCCATATCCCTCTGGACTGCGAACTCCACCCGTGCATGATCACTGCAGCCCAGTCTTGATGTCACCAATTAGATCACTTGCATATCCAGTTATTAATTGATGGGACACCAAGAAACTGCAGGCACAGCCTTGGAGAAGGCCACCAGAACTTTGTTACTGGTAAGAAAAGGAAAACAAGAAGATCACAAATATTTGATATACTTTAGGAATATCTGTAGGACTGTATGTATTTGGTTTACGTGGCAGAGGGGAGGCTGCAGGGATGGCTTCTCTGAAAAGACATCAGGAGCTGCCCCCATGTCAGACAAAGCCAGCTCCAGCTGCCTCCAAGATGGACCCACCACTGCTCAAAGCTAAATCCATCAGTGATGTTGGTACTGTCTCTGTGGGAACATCTTTAAGAAAGCATCAAAAACATTGCATAGCAGATGGGAGAAAGGAGTGAGAATATGTGAGGGAAACAATTCTGCCAGACACCAAGGTCAGGGCAGAAGGAGGGGCAGGAGGGGCTCCAGGCACTGGAGCAGAGGTTCCCTGGCAGCCCCTGGGGAAGCCCACGGGGGGGCCGGCTATGAAGCTCCACGGGGGAGCAGATCTCCACTTGCACCCAGGGAGGGCCCCATGCTGGAGCAAGCAGATGTGCTTTCAAGGAAGCTACAACACATGGAGAGGAGCACACGATGAAACTGGCTCCTGGGAGGATAGAGCGGTCCATTCCTGAACGACTCCACTCTGCTGAAAGGACCCATGTGCTGCAAGATGAGCTGGCGGGGAAGATGACCAGCCTGGCTGAACAGGGAGCTTTTGCTGGGATTCAGGAAGAAAAGGAGACTTTATCACCTTTGAAAGAAGGGGAAGGCAACTCAAGAAGAGTACAAGGATCTCACTGCGTCAAGCAGAGACAAAATTAGAAAGGCAAAAGCCCGGCTAGAACTCAATCTGGCCACAGCTGTAACGGATAACAAAAAACGTTTTTACAAATATATTAACAACAAAAAGAGAGGCAAGGAGAATCTCCATCCCTTATTGGATATGGTGGGGAACATTGTCACCAAGGACGAGGAAAAGGCTGAGGTACTTAATGCCACCTTTGCCACAGTCTTTAATAGCCAGACCGGACAAATCTGCAGACTACTCAGCCCCCTGAGCTGGAAGACAGGGACGAAGAGCAGAATAAACCCCCTATAATCCAGCAAGAAACACTTAAGGACCTGCTATGCCACCTGGATACCCACAGGTCTCTGGGGCTTGATGGGATGCACCCAAGAGTACTGAGAGAGCTGGCGAAGGAGCTTGCCAAGCCACTCTCCATCATTTATCAGCAGTCGTGGTTAACAGAGGAGGTCCCAGAAGACTGGAGGCTTGCCAATGTGACGCCCATCTACAAGAAGGGCTGGAAGGAGGATCCCAGGAACTACAGGCCTGTCAGCCCGACCTCAGTACCGGGGAAGATCATGGAGTGGTTCATCTTAAGGGTGCTCACAGGGCATGTGCACGACAACCAAGGGATCAGGCCCAGCCAGCATGGGTTCATGAAAGGCAGGTCCTGCTTGACCAACCTGATCTCCTTCTATGACCAGGTGACCTGCCTCGGGCATGAGGGAAAGGCTGTGGGTGTTGTCTACCTGGACTTCAGTAAAGCCTTTGACAGCGTCTCCCACAGCATTCTCCTGGAGAAACTGGCGGCTCGTGGCTTGGACAGGTTTACTCTTCGCTGGGTGAGGAACTGGCTGGACGGCCAAGCCCAGAGGGTTGTGGTGACTGGCGTTAAATCCAGTTGGCAGCTGGTCACAAGTGGTGTTCCCCAGGGCTCGGTTCTGGGGCTGTTCTTGTTTAGTATCTTTATTGATGATCTGGATGAGGGGATCGAGTGCTCCCTCAGTAATTTTGCAGATGACACCAAGGTGGGTGGGAGTGTGGATGTGCTGGAGGGTAGGAGGGCTCTGCAGAGGGATCTGGACAGGCTGGATCGATGGACTGAGGTCAACTGTATGAGGTTTAATACGGTCAAGTGCCTGGTCCTGCACTTTGGTCCCAAAACCCCCATGTAACGCTACAGGCTTGGGGAGGAGTGGCTGGAGAGCTGCCCGGCGGAAAAGGACCTGGGGGTGCTGGTTGACAGCCGGCTGAACATGAGCCATCAGTTTGCCCAGGTGGCCAAGAAGGCCAATGGCATCTTGACCTGTAAGAGCAATAGTGTGGCCAGCAGGAGTAGGGAAGTGATCATGCCCCTGTACTCAGCCCTGGTGAGGCCACACCTCGAATGCTGTATTCAATTTTGGGCCCCTCACTACAAGAAGGTGCTGGAGTGTGTCCAAAGAAGGGCAACGAAGCTGGTGAGGGGTCTGGAGCACAAGTCTTATGGGGAGCAGCTGAGGAAACTGGGCTTTTTCAGTCTGGAGAAGAGGAGGCTGAGGGGAGACCTTATCGCTCTCTACAACTACCTGAAAGGGGGTTGTGGCGACGAGGGTGTTGGTCTCCCATGTAATTAGCGATAGGACGAGACAAAATGGCCTCAAGTTGCACCAGGGGAGGTTTAGATTGGATATTAGGAAAAATTCCTTTATTGCAAGTGTGGTCAGGCATTGGAACAGGCTGCCCAGGGAGGTGGTGGAGTCACCACCACTGGAAGTATTTAAAACACATGTGGACATGGTGCTTCAGGACATAGTTTAGTGGGCATGGTGGTGTTGGGTTGGTGGTTGTACTTGATGATCTTAAAGGTCTCTTCCAACCTTAGCGATTCTGTGACTCATGCTGGAGCAGTTCGTGAAGAAGTTTCTCCCATGGAACGGACTTCCCAGTGGAGCAGCTGAACAGCATGAGGAGGAAGGAGCAGCAGAGACAACATGATGAACAGAGCACAACCCCCATTCACCACAATTCAGCCTCTGGGATGGGACCAGTAGGTGTCCCAGGCACAGCTACTGGGAGGACTGGGGTGAGTGAAGTAAGGGGCTCAGCACCAGCAGCTGGAGTGGGATCACAAGTCTGGGTGCCTGGTGCCAGCTGCTGGACCAGAGGGGGACAAGTATCTGCATCTTTCCCACACCTGGTGTGATGGTGTCGTAGATGGACAGAGGGGCGATGCAGGTACCTAGAGAGTGCTCTGTGTGTGCTTTCACTAGTGACTTTCAACCTCTACCAGTCAAAGAGGAGGACTTGGCTATCTCTGCTTGTATTTTACGCGAGTCCTACACATAGGTGCTGTCGAAGGATGAGTGCCTCCCATGTTGGTGTCTTGTGTGTGGTGTGTGCAGTGTGTCTCAGGGAAACAAACTCAGCTTTGCCGCTGGCTGAATCCCCAAGTGGGAAAGTAGCAGCCACGTCCCTCAGCCTGCAACAGGGACTCCCCCAGGATACCTGCCAGAATGTTGGAGAAAGATTAGAAACAACAAGTTTCACTTCCTTAAGATGTGCTACTCTCAAGTCTCCAAGCCCATACCTATAAAAACAGCTATGCTTGAGGACCAAGGGAAAACAAATCCCACAATCCCACCTAAATACATCTCAGCACTGGACTATATTCAGAGATAACTGCCTAAAATCCAGTTCTAATTTCAAAATATTCCTAAAATAATTATTATAAAAAACACCAATATCTAACACTTTAACAATGTCTACAACTAGCTAACACAAATGTTACAACACAACCGGAAACAAACTGTAGTTTCATCTACCAGCAAAGCACAGCGCTGCATTGCTGCCCAACAAGCTTATAAAAAAAGATACTTGTTACATCAGTACCTGACTTCCCTCACTGTCTTGCCACTGCTCTCCCCCTGTGCTATGTCACCCTGAAATGTGCAATTATTAGATCACAGCTCTGTTAACTACAAGCTGGCTTTATTCAATGGAGTTAAATACTCCATTACAATATCAAACAATATAATAATACACTATACGCTAACATGAGAATTACCGAGAAAATACAAGGGTTTCCGTTCAAATCTCAAGTGCAAGAAAAAGTGGGAACAATTCTTCCAATAAAACTATTGTTTTTATTAAAGAACTCTTCATACACAAATGCTGAGCATGTAAGATATTAAGGTGACTAAGAACAATAAACAAGACTTTTCCTTGGTAGCTTGTTTAGGTAGAAGTATTGAAATCATGACATAATAGTTAATCATAGAATCACAGAATAGTTTGGGTTGGAAGGGACCTTTAAAGGTCATCTAGTCCAACCCCCTGCAATGAGCAGGGATATCTTCAACTCAAGCAGGTTGCTCATTACCCCTTTTCCTATCACTACAGGCCCTGCTAAAAAGTCTGTCCCCATCTTTCTCAGAAGTCCCCTGTAGGTACTGGAAGGCTGCAATAAGGTCTCCCTGGAGCCTTCTCTTCTCCAGACTGAACAACCCCAGCTCTCGCAGCCTGTCCTCACAGCAGAGCTGTTCCAGCCCTCTGATCACTTTTGTGGCCTCCTCTGGACCCACTCCAACAGGTCCATGTCTTTCCTGCTGAGGGCTCCAGAGCTGGACGCAGCACTGCAGGGGGGTCTCACTAGAGCAGAAGAGAGGGGCAGAACCACCTCCCTCGCCCTGCTGGCCATGCTACTTTGGATGCAGCCTAGGATACGCTTGGCCTTCTGGGCTGTGATTGCAACATGTAAAAGGCCAGTAATTTGTGTTTCATACCAGCAACATCATTTCTCAGCAAAAAAAATGGTTTGAACTGAACATGAGAGAATTGGCACATACAGTACAGTGAATTCTGATATCCCATACTAATGTCAAATACATTAAAAATATTTTTTCCTAGACATGAGATCTTATTCCTCTGTGTGTATTTGAAACACTATTTCAAATATATGACATTTGCAAAACCACGTTATAATGTATCACTGATTTTTATTGCTTCACTGGAGGGGCACTTTTTTGCTGTTGGGTTCTTTCACTTAAAAAAAAAAATCAAAATATTTTTTAAAATACTGTGAAATGTATGATTATGTGTTTTTAAGATCTTCAAGTAATCAGTACTATTTAATAATTTCAGTAAAATGTAAATAACTGTAAGCTGCATTTTTCTATCTTACAAAAAAGGATCTTTAAATGAATGTAAGTTTTGATTACATATACTTCAACCTCAGAAGGCTATATTTAGGCATAGATTTATTCCCTAGACCTTACAACATTTTAGTTCTCATTTTAAAAAAGATGCTGGTATAAACTAATTTTATTTCTCTTCATTTGATAGAGTAAAAAAAAAAAAATCAATACTTGTTTCCTGCTATTCTCTCTGTTTTGATTCCTCAAGAAATTAATATGCAGGAGCATGGCATATCTCCAAATCAAAAGCATTATCCTCAGTACGCGTTAAAAAAAAAAAAATTCATGTAAAACCTGCCACTACTTGCTACTATTAGAACAGCAGCATCACAAGAACGCCATGTTCAAAACTAAGAAATTAACTGTACTAAAAGCAGCAGACCAGAGAGAACAGAAAGCTACTTTAGGGCTTCCTTCATGTTAACCTGAACTATTCTGAGTAGTAAGCAACTATTTTTTGTTTCATTCACCAGCATAGGATGACTACTGAGACAAAACCCGCAATACAGAATACATTCAATCAAGGAAAAGGAGCACCTGACCATGTCTGTTCTCACTTTTAGCTGCTAACTAAAATCAAGATGAATTAATTATCATTAGTTAAATGCCACAAACATTTTTTTTTTTTTAGGAATGGATCCTATATCAACATTGCCATAACTTACTTTCTTAACGTTAAAATAAAAAAAAATTATACTAAAATCTATACTGCTTATATGGTTTTATGGAAATAATACATTCAACATTTTTTTTAGCAAGGCCACAAGTTTAGTCTACAAGTTAAACTACATTTATAGAGGCTATTAGACATTACAGAGAGGTATACAGTACATAAACCTAAATTACGCTAAGTTCGTGAACATTTCTGATGAAGAAATAAACTGCATTTAAAAATCTATACAATACAAATATATTAGGACAGAGAAAACAAAAGCAGGAAAAAAAAGCACTGGTTAAGGTGCTTGGGGCATGAATGCATGACAGTGCTGTTGTGAGCAGAACTAAGTTGATATTTTCGTCTATATCTAAGGGAACATTACAAGTTGAGAAAAAATACAGAGGAGCAATGGGCTTCATCCAATCCAAAATTTAAAAGATTATGAAAATGTTTTTAAATTTAAGACTGAAAGGTAGGCGACAAGTGCAAACGACCACAAAGGTCAAGGTCTTGCACCTTGCAGTGGTAAAGTCATGTAAATTATTTTGAAATGAAGGATGACCCAGAAGTTAGTAAAATTTTATTTTTTTTTAACAGGAAACAGGAGAGAACAGTTGAAACAACTGTTGTGTTTGTTTTCCATTTCTTTGTACTTTTGTGTGTGGTGTCTCGTGTGTGTGGTGTGTGCAGCGTGTCTCAGGGATACAAACTCAGCTTTGTTGCTTTTAAGGAGATAAATCTACATACTACTACAATAATGCAAGAAGTCTAATAAGGTGTCAAAACCAGAATGCCTACGTGTAGACAAGGATTATTGACAGACAGGCATTCAAAGAAGTTTCTGAAAAATACTGTTGTAACGCCAGTGGGACACTACCACCTCTAAATACTGAGAACAGGAAGTCAGATACATTGTTTGTGAAGCAATGCTGTCTGTTAGAAGAAGCTTAGGGTCAAATCTGATTAACAGGTTTCTTTAACGTGAAACAGAATCCCTGAGGACTGCAATACACTGTACAGAAAAGCACAGTGTTAGGATTACACTAGCAATACTCTCACCTCAAAGGTAAGAACGACTGTGACACACTGAAGGGGATGTAACAGAGAAACAACAATATATTAGAGGTTTCAATTACCCTTATGTCGATTGATTAAATGTCAGGTCAGGACAGGATGCCAAGAATAAATGTTTAGACACCACTCATGACTGCTTCACCCAGCAAGCAGTCAGGGAAACCACATGAGGAGAAAGAGTTCTTGACTTCATCAGAAGTAAAACACAGGACTGCATTCAAAGTGACACACTCTGTAACCATGATTAAAGAAGCACTCAAAAAGCCTTTAAAAGGTTGATAAAGAGCCGAATGTTTGTGTTTAACTTCAACAATGTGAACTATATAAAGATAAAAGCATCTTTAACAAAACGAAAGCAAAGCACAAAAAAGACTACAAAGGTTTCAAGAAGAGTTAAATCCTTGAAAGCAGCATGAAGACTATTTAAAAGCATCATATTTGATGCTAATCATCAAATAAGATTTTAGAAAGGAGAAGAAAAAAATCTAGCACAGCTAAATAGCAATGAAAGGAAGCTTTAGTAGAAGAAAACACCTTTATAAAAGTTAAAGTTTTGTCAAATGAGGAAAACAAAAGAAAGATTGGAAATTATGACAAATTCAATGTAAAAACACAGCAAGGTAGGTCAGTAAGGTTAATTTTATCAACTTGAAAAATAAAAAGCAGAATGCATCTTTTTTAAAAAAAACCCTCAACATTAACGTGCATGCCTGAGAGCTCGTGTAGTAAAAAGTAATCTGTGTATGAAAAGACCCTTCAAAGAAGGTGAGCCTGTAGTAAAATAAGCTCTGTAAGGGTTTTGAGAGGTTTTCTATGGAAGATCTCCCAATACTAGCAAACACATTAAAGACAGCCTCAAAACAAAGCTAAGAACTGCACTGCTCATAAACAAAACCTTACAGTTATAACAGACAGTCCTATAGAACAGATGATCCTGTAACACGTAGACCTATAACAACCAGAAAAGATTACTGCTGCAGAAGTCCATTCTGGGCTTACGTCTTTGGATATTGTTCCTCTAACTTGAAAAATTAAAAAACCTAAAACAATGATTAAAAACAAAAAAGCCTCAAAAGATACAAAGATAAGGACAATCAACAACACAGCACAGTGTCTGTGTTGAGAGGCAGTTAAATTAATTAGAACTTTTCTGCCTGGAAGGGGTAGAGTTGAGGGGTGGAGAAAAGGTGAAGATTAAATGAAGACCTATGAAATCATGTGTGTCACGGAAGTGACGACCAGCAAGTGATCCCTCTCAAATCACTGTCCGCTCTTTTTAGTTGATCTCCCCTTGCTGCTGCACTGGGAGAAGCAGAGAACATGAAAGGAGGCAGTTCTTCATGTAACTGTAAGAAGGGTATCGGTCCACTTGGTGTTAAAAATTCTTGGAAGAAAAGAACTCGTAAGTGCAAAGACACTACTTTGGGCTCAGCAAGGCCATACAAAGGCCTAAGAGAGTGTTCTGGAAAAATATCACTGCGTGCTTACACATCTCTGTTTAGACGTCGATTATGAGTGACCATTAGAGACACCATGCATCAGGCCTGCCACAAAATTAAGATCCAGATTGTTTATGCTTTCTTAGGTTTCTTCTAAGTCACAACAGGACTAAAAAAATGTGGACTTTAACACAGCTCCATTACTACAGCATTCAAATATTACAGTATTTCACCATTACCACACAGTACCTCTGAAAATCTCCAAACATTTAACATAAAGGCATTGTTATCTCCAATACAAAGCTAGAGAAACAAACTAATAATGGGCCACAGTTCGGCCTTCTGGTAGATGAATTTTCATAGAATCATAGAATCATTAAGGGTAGAAAAGACCTTTAAGATCATCAAGTCCAACCGCCAACCCAATACCACCAAGTCCACTAAACCATCTACCGAAGTAACACATCTACATGTTTTTTGAATACTTCCAGTGATGGTGACTCCACCATAGAATCACTAGGTTGGAAAGGACCTTCAAGATCATCAAGTCCAACCATTAATCCAGCGCCACCATGTTCCCTAAACCATGTCCTGAAGTGCCACATCCACATGTTTTTTGAACGCTTCCAGAGATGGTGACTCCATCACCTCCCTGGGCAGCCTGTTCTAATGTGTGACCATACTTGCAATAAAGAAATTTTTCCTAATATCCAATCTAAACCTCTCCTGGTGCAACTTGAGGCCATTTCCTCTCATCCTATCACTAGTTAATTGGGAGAAGAGACCACCTTGCCACAACCTCTTTTCAAGTAGTTGTAGAGAGTGAGAAGGTCTCCCCTCAACCTCCTCTTCTCCAGACTGAAAAAGCCCAGTTCCCTTAACTGTTCCTCGTAAGACTTGTGCTCCAGACCCCTCTCCAGCTTCATTGCCCTTCTCTGGAAACGCTCTAGCATCTCAACATCCTTCGTGTAGTGAGGGGTCCAAAACTGAACACAGGATTCGAGGTGCGGCCTCACCAGTGCCGAGTACAGGGGCACAATCACTGCCCTGCTCCTGCTGGCCACACTGTTTCTGATACAGGCCAGGATGCCATTGGCCTTCTTGGCCACCTGGGCACACTGCCGGCTCATGCTCAGCCGGCTGTCAACCAGCACCACCAGGTCCTTTTATGCCAGGCAGCTCTCCAGCCAGTCCTCCCCAAGCCTGTAGCGCTGCATCGGGTTGTTGGGAGCCAAGTGCAAGACGCGGCACTTGGCTTTATTAAAACTCATACAGGTGACCTCGGCCCATCGATCCAGCCTGTCCAGATCCCTCTGCAGAGCCCTCCTGCCCTCCAGCAGATCCACACTCCCACCCAACTTGGTGTCATCTGCAAAATTACTGAGGGAGCACTCAATCCCCTCATCCAGATCATCAATAAAGACATTAAACAAGAACAGCCCCAGAACCAAGCCCTGGGGAACACCACTTGTGACCGGTCGCCAGCCGGATTTAACGCCATTCACCACAACCCTCTGGGTTCGGCCATCCAGCCAGTTCTTTACCCAGCAAAGAGTAAACCTGTCCAAGCCACGAGCCGCCAGTTTCTTCAGGAGAATGCTGTGGGAGACGCTGTCAAAGGCTTTACTGAAGTCCAGGTAGACAACACCCACAGTCTTTCCCTCATGCCTGAGGCAGGTCACCTGGTCATAGAAGGAGATCAGGTTGGTCAAGCAGGACCTGCCTTTCATGAACCCATGCTGGCTGGGCCTGATCCCTTGGTTGTCGTGCACATGCCCTGTGAGCACCCTTAAGATGAACCACTCCATGATCTTCCCCGGTACTGAGGTCGGGCTGACAGGCCTGTAGTTCCCGGGATCCTCCTTCCAGCCCTTCTTGTAGATGGGCGTCACATTGGCAAGCCTCCAGTCTTCTGGGACCTCTGCTGTTAACCACGACTGCTGATAAATGATGGAGAGTGGCTTGGCAAGCTCCTTCGCCAGCTCTCTCAGTACTCTTGGGTGCATCCCATCAAGCCCCAGAGACCTGTGGGTGTCCAGGTGGCATAGCAGGTCCTTAACTGCTTCCTCCTGGATTATAGGGGGTTTATTCTGCTCTCTGTCCCTGTCTTCCAGCTCAGGGGACTGAATATCCTGCAGATACCTGGTCTGGCTATTAAACACTGAGGCAAAGAAGGCATTAAGTACTTCAGCCTTTTCCTCATCCTCAGTGACAATGTTCCCCATTCACATCCAATAAGGGACGGAGATTCTCCTTGGCTCTCCTCCTGTTGTTAAAATATTTGTAAAAACTTTTTTTGTTATCCCTTACTACCATGGCCAGATTGAGTTCTAGCTGGGCTTTTGCCTTACTAATTTTCACTCTGTAATCTAACCATTTTAGATGGTTAACCTGACTTACTGGAAGACCAAGTATCCAGCTTACACTAACTTGCTTCAGAGTTAACTAAATGTGCTCGTTTTGGCTGGGATAGTTAATTTTCTTCATAGTAGCTAGTATGGGGCTGTGTTTTGGATTTGAGCTGGAAACACTGTCGATAACATAGGGATGTTTTCATTATTGCTGAGCAGTGCTTACACAGAGTCAAGGCCTCTTCTGTTTCTCACAACACCCCACCAGCGAACAGGCTGGGGGTGCACAAGAAGTTGGGAGGGGACACAGTTGGGACAGCTGACACAAACTGGCCAAAGAGATACTCCTTGCCATATGACATCATGCTCAGCATATAAAGCTGGGGGAAGAAGAAGGAAGGGGTGGGGGGAACATTCAGAGTGATGGCGTTTGTCTTCCCAAGTAACCATTATACATGACGGAGCCTGCTTTCCTGGAGGTGGCTGAACACCTCCCTGCTGTTGGTAAGTGGTGAATGAATTTCTGATTTTGCTTTGCTTGCGTGCCTGGTTTTTGCTTTACTTATTAAACTGTCTTTATCTCAATCCACAAGTTTTCTCACTTCTACCCTTCTGATTCTCTCCCCCATTGCACTGTCAGGGAGTGAGCGAGCGGCTGCGTGGTGCTTAGTTGCCGGCTGGGGCTAAACCACGATGCTAAGATATTACCAGAAACCAGAACCTGCTTCATGCTACGTGATGAAACAGCTGCCCCAACAGGAAAAGGGCACAAGGCTCTTACTTCTCTTCTTTGTCTGAAGCATGTCCTCACACTGTCTCCATAACCATGCATACTGTATTTTACTAGTCTGTTACTAGATTTGTAAAAAGAAACTTGAGTTTAAAAGTACTGAACTTTAACTAATGAAAGAAAATAAAAGGATATCTTTTTTTAATTTTACCCACATCAGCTTTACAAACGTTCCTGGCAAAAGTTAAATAAAGTTATTCAAAAGAAGACAACTGCCTACACATGCTTATCTTGGCTAGAATATACAAAATTCAGAACGGTTTTAAAAAAGATGTTCTAATTCACTAGGAAATGACATTATTTCCAGTAGCTTAGAATAATCCGTTTATCAAACATATAAACAAGTTAGCTTTTCCATCATTAAAAAAAAAAAAAGCTGGAAGAGACGTGCTTAGAGTAAGACTGTATTTTTTAGCGTTCGAAGATCGCCCTCAAGTGGCTAAATGCAACACTGCTGAGGTTACCACTAAAACACACCGTCGTACAATACCGTACCGTAAACCAGACTAACAGAGACACCAAAAACACTCAGAACCTCTCAAAGAATAAGCACGAACGACGCGATCAGCCACCGACTTCAGGATGCTGTGACTGAAATGCCCCAAACCTGATTTTTGGAAGCACACATAGCAGAAAGGCATCTGAAGTCAGATACAGTTCAGCAGTTGCAGTATCAAACATACGGGACATTTGTGACAGTCCCGAGTTCAATTACCCTCAGAACACTTTGTATTAAGACAAATGTGCTTGAATACATACGAGTTTATCAGTAGCAATAGCAGTAGCAAGAGAATTAATTTATCATCTAAAGTTGGATCAGAGAATATAAACCAGTCCTGAAATGCTTTTATAATAGCATTTAAGTAACACAGCACCTGTTAGATATTACCCTATTCACATACAAGTTATTCTCCTGATAGTGCAATTCTCCTTGGCAGAAAATCCTGTTTGAGTTGTAAAATAATTGACTGTGAACACTTCACAGAACAGCTAGAAATAACTTGGGATTCTGAAAATTAAAATGTCATCTCAGGGAATGACAACCAAATGCCAAATTTGCGTATACAGGGTAATTAACTAGGGTTAAATTATTGCAACGTTCAGTTCACAAACCCGTACTGCCATGAACACACAGCGACTACGAAATGCAAAAAGCACATACAGAGTTTTGCTGTGGCTATCATGTCTGCGTAGTTTTACTTATGAGTGTAATCCCTATGAAAGGCCAATATAATGCACATAGAGGACTCCGATGACAATGCAGTGGAAGCATCTATCCTTAACTTGTCATCTTCTTTCTCTGCAGCTGAACTCTTAGGCTCTTGAGCTAAAACTATTTACACAAACTGTCAAAGGAAAGCATGAGTGTTTCAAATGCAGAGGTGGATCAGTTCAATACAAACAGTGGGCAGCCCAGCAGCTGCTCTTTTCATAGAATTGTAGAATCTTTGGCTTGAAAGGGACCTTGAAAGGCCATCTAGTCCAACACCCCTGCCATGAGCAGGGACATCTTCAACTCGATCAGGCTGCTCAGAGCCCTGGCCAACCTGACCTTGAATGTTTCCAGGGATGGGGCATCTACCACTTCTCTGGGCAACCTGTGCCAGTGCTGCACCACACTTATTGTCAAAAATTTCCTCCTTATACCCAGTCGAACTCTGCCCTCTTTTAGTTTGAAACCATTACCCCTTGTCCTATCGCAACAGGCCCTACTAAAAAGTCCGTCCCCATCCTTCTTAGAGGCCCCCTTTCAGTACTGGCAGGTTGCAACAAGGTCTCCTCGGAGCCTTCTCGTCTCCAGTCTGAACAACCCCCACGCTCCTCACCAGCAGCGAGGGGACAGGCAGCCGGGGGACCTCGGGCCGCCTCTGCCCTCCGGCTCCCGGCCGAGCAGCATCCACAGCACCTCCGACCGCGGAGAGCCCTGCACGGCTGGTCGGGCCAGGGCCGCCTCCCCCGCCGGGAGACCGCGCCGATGCCGCCGCGCTACCTCCTCACACGCACGCGGCGGCGGCGGCCGCCACCCTCCCTTCCTTCCTTCCTTCCTTCCTTCCTTCCCCCGCCGTGGGGCGCCCCCCGGCCTAGGGCCCGGCCCCCCCGGGTGAGACAGCTCGCAGCACCCCGCAGCGCCTGGCAGCCACTACCACCCGCTCGCTTTGCCACCAGCGGGGCCGTGATGACGGTCGGGGCGGGGGGAGCAGGCGCCCTCCTGTAGTTAGGGAACTACTTCTCGTGCGGATGGAGCGTGACGACAGCCGCCCTCCGGAACTACTTTCTTCCCCCCCCCGCCCTGCTTTAAGGGTATCCGTGCGCGCTCCCCTTCCCTCCCCCGGCCCGCCGCCTGCGGCCGGCCCCGCGCCGCCCCGCTCACCTGCAGCCGCAGCCTCCATAACCGCGGCGGGGAAGGGGCGGGGGCGGCAGGGGAGCTGACCGAAAACCACGCGGCGCGGCCTTGTTTAAAAAGAAAAGGGGGGTGAGGGGGTGGGGGAAGCGAAAAACAAAAATCACTTTCGCGCCAGCAGGCCGGGCTCACGCGAGCCTCCGCCTTTGGTTAAAAAAAAAAAAAAATTAATCGGGGGGGTGGGGGGGGCTGAGACTAGCCGGGCGGCGGATTATGGCGAATCTGCCGTGTCCGACATGGCGGCTTCTTCCTCAGCGACGTCGCACGGAGAGCGCGAGACGGCGGGGGGGGGGAGAGGGCGGGGCGCCAGGGCAGGGCGGGAGCGCACGCACCGCCCAACGGCTGAGGGCGCGGCCGTTGGGCGGCACCTGCGCAGTGTCCGCGGCGCCGCCTCCTGGTCTGCTGTGCCGCGGCCGCCCGCAGGCCGCTAGGGACCGGGGTCTCGGCGGGACGGGGCTGGGGTCCCGGCGGGAGGGGGGATACGCCTCCGGTCACCGCCCGCGCCGCGGCTGCCCCGAGGCTTTACCTGCCGGGGCGGACTCTCCGTGCCCCTTTCCACCGCGCGGGCCGGGAGCAGCCACATCCCTGCCCCGGGGCCCTGAGGAGGATTGGGGCTTGCACAGGTCGTACTGACACAGCGCTTCGACACCGAAGCCTTTTTAATTTGCCGTCAATGATTACAGAGGTGTGTTTAACGAACCAAGTACACCTGCGTATTTACTACAAGACAATTGGACAAGTTTGGAGGAAAATACCATTTCCACCGTATTAACAAGCCCATAAACATTTGTGATATTTAGTTAAGATGGGTATTCAGCCTCATGCCTAAAACCATGACTGTTTTGTAAGTTTCTCTGAGTGTAGTTAAGTTTTACATTCGTCTCGGCAAGCCTTACATCAGTGTGTATCAACAGTCTGTTGAATGACCCTAACTTTTTGATTTAGCTCCCAAGTTACAAATTTGGATGTTAAATCATTTCTTTAGGAAGCCTGAAGACAGGCACTTCCATGTCACAGCACTAGTGGCACTAGAATACTCATAAACGCTCAGTTCTGCCTCATGTTTTTCTGTTTTCTTGCTTTTCTGTTTTGTTGCTAGACCAATGATCACTGAATATCGGTTTTACCACTTTCACTCTTAAATCATCGTGTTGTATGTATTCCACATTAAATTTAGCATTAAATTCCATGATGTGCGTTACTGTAGTTAATTTCAGTACAAGTAACTGTGCAGGAATCTCATTATCCTAAATATTAACGGCATTTTTTTTGTCATACTGCAGACGTACTCTATTAAGTGTAAAGAGCAAGAATCATGAAAACAAGAATTCATTTCATTGTTAATTACAGTAATAAACCTAAATAATTTCCTATTCTAAGAGAAATAATGCATACATATTAACTAAGATGTAGCTTATAAAAATATTTTTTAAACATCACTGCTCCCTCAGTAAGTTTGCAGAGGACACCAAGTTGGGTGGGAGTGTTGGTCTGCTGGAGGGTAGGAGGGCTCTGCAGAGGGATCTGGACAGGCTGGATCAATGAGCAGAGGCCAACTGGATGAGGTTTAATAAGGCCAAGTGCCGGGTCCTGCACTTCAGTCACAACAACCCCATGCAACGCTACAGGCTTGGGGGGGAGCGGCTGGAGAGCTGCCCAGAGGAAAGGGACCTGGTGGTGCTGGTTGACAGCTGGCTGAATATGAGCCAGCAGTGTGCCCAGGTGGCCAAGAAGGCCAACAGCGTCCTGGCCTGTATCAGAAAAAGTGTGGCCAGCAGGAGTAGGGAAGTGATCGTGCCCCTGTACTCGGCACTGGTGAGGCCGCAGCTTGAATCCTGTGTTCGGTTTTGGGCCCCTCACTACAAGAAGGATGCTGAGGTGCTGGAGCGTGTCCAGAGAAGGGCAATGAAGCTGGTGAGGGGTCTGGAGCACAAGTCTTATGAGGAGCGGCTGAGGGAACTGGGGTTGTTTAGTCTGGAGAAGAGGAGGCTGAGGGGAGACCTCATCGCTCTCTACAACTACCTGAAAGGGGTTGTGGCGACGAGGGTGTTGGTCTCTTCTCCCAAGTAACTAGTGATAGGACAAGAGGAAATGGCCTCAAGTTGCGCCAGGGGAGGTTTAGATTGGATATTAGGAAAAATTTCTTCACTGAGAGGGTGGTCAGGCATTGGAACAGGCTGCCCAGGGAGGTGGTGGAGTCACCATCCCTGGAAGTGTTCAAAAAACGTGTGGATGTGGCGCTTCAAGACATGGTTTAGGGAACATGGTGGCGCTGGATTAATGGTTGGACTTGATGATCTTGAAGGTCCTTTCCAACTTAGTGATTCTGTGATTCTGTGATTATATCTCATTGTGGCAAGTAAAATTCAGCCACAGGCAGAAGGCCACAAAACCTATATATTTCTTAGTCTAATGAAACAGTTTTTAACCTAGAAAGTATCTATATGATGATTTATATGATAAAATTGACTCCTGAGCCCCCAACCTGATTCACCACAGCTTTGGGACTGAGCCATCTCTGCCATCACTTGGGCATTTTCTGACCATTTCTGCTGTGTTCCACCGTGACGTGAACAGTGCAATCTTGGTGACCTTCCTGCCGTGGCAGAAGCAGCCTCTCTACCACCACCCCATCTCAAAAAAAATGGTGAGGGCTAATGTCTGCAATTTTCCTTTTTTATTTTAATTTTCTAGCCTTCTCTGTCAGATGCTGAAATAATAAGGATTTTTATCCTAAAAGCCAGCCTCACCATTTTACTCCATACTTTATTCTTGGAAGAGTCTTTGGCCTTATCCATCACATATAAAGGCTCACTGAAGCAAAAGCCTTAGATCAGATATAAGAGAAGACGGAGAACAAACTACAGCCCTGTAGCCAAAAGGAAGATGGGTCCCTGTTGTTTAACTCACTGGGACATAGGGAAGCAGCAGTCAAGGATCTAGCAGGGGTGGGGGCACACAGGTTTCTAAGAGAAACGGACGATGTGTAGAAATGGAAGGAGAAGGAGCTGAAGAAGGGTGTGTGCCATGGCACATCTACACGTAGCTCCTCAAGACACCCAGATCAGGAAAGCAGAGGGCACCCAAAAAAGACGTGAGGCAGAAAAACAGCAGTGTTGCCTAATGAATCACGGGGTGTGGCAAGATGAACGCACAAAAGATGAAAATTACTGTCAGCTCCTAAACAGCAAAGAAGACATGTCCAAACACCAAGCTTGCTCATCAAGGAAGAAGGAGACTTGATGGGGACACAGTGGCTTGTATCCTTTGTCCTCTGTGTCACCACAGGTAATTCTGGCTGGACTACCTGAACAAACGTCGTTGGTGCTTATGTGTGTGAAAGGGCGAGTGTGAGGAAGTGAAATCATTTGTGTATAAAACAAAGTCACCTCTCGTAGCTGCTGTCACCTGTTCACAGCACAAAACAGTCTTGTATTGAGTTTTGCTACATTCGTTGCTACAGATGCAGGAGGAGAGCTTGGCCAGAGCCAGACTGAGTCTTGGGCCCCAGCAGAAAGACTTGAACTGAGCAGCTGCACTCTACCAGGGTTCATCCCACCAACATTCCTCTTGCTCAGAATGCCTTGCATGAGGTAGCTCATACAGAAACGTCTAATTCAGAATTTATGTCAGGGACCCAGATATAAGGCAGCAGGGAAGAAAGACCAGACCTCTGCAGAGGTTATGGTCACACTCTGCTAATCTACTTGTCTTGTTTGATCTGAATGACAGAGCAACATTATAGCAGTCATGCATGGATATTCTGACCTGATGAGAAGCAACGTTTAGGAACCTGCCTTTGTCTTTAGCTTGCTGCCTTGACTCACCCTCTTCACCTTCTAGACTCCTAGTGCCCCTTTTTGCCCCTCTTCCCATCCCTGCTTGCTACTGCATGTACCAGCTTGTGGAGAAAGTTTGCTAGTAGGAACAATAAAAATGAAAGCACACGCATACTCAGACACACCACCCATGAAAGGAAGGGATTGTGCTCTTTTTAGGACATGAGTAATACTCATCCTTACCTTGGCATTGAAAGAACATTCTGTGGTCCTTGAGTCACCGAGCCTCACTACAGCAAGTAGAGGGGATTCTCCTGCCAAGAAAAGTGCTTGTCCCAAATCTTTCACATAGCTGGAACCACTGGTTGATCGTCAATATGACACGTGCTTTGTTACTTTTTACATACAGTTGTTGCATACAGTTCTGCTTTGCACAATCAAGCCTGTGTAAAAGGCCACATTAATAAGGGTTTGTTCTTTACCAAAGACCAAAAAATCAGAGCCGGAATCTCTGAATTTTGGTGTCTGGCCTAGTCAGAATGTTCTGGACGCTCTGTCTGTTGGAGATCAGAAGAGAAGGAGAAAAGCTATCACTGCTGGGGTGCCTGACCAGGTCACAGAGGCAGATTAAAGGAAAGTCTTTGCAACTCTGAATCACAATTTCCACAGCTGTCGTAGTTCAGCCCCAGCCAGCAATTAAGCACCGCACAGCATCATACCAGCTATTGGGAAGAAAAAACAATGCCATCCCAGCTGAAACCAGGACAACAGCTTAAACAAAAATACCCTCAACTTCTTCCAGAAATTCCGCCTCATGCCATCTTATTAAAACCTATATACCTCATCACCAGCATGAGTTCAGATGTATCACATACAACAGCTGATCCAGCTGACAGGATAACTGCCATCAATGGTAAGTGTCCTCTCAAAGCAGACAGCAACAGAAGATGCCAAGATACAAAGGAGTTTCAGTGATATCTTTGGGAAACAGAGAAGTAACAGTATTTCTGAGTCTTGAGTCAGGCCCCTCATGGCAGTATGGTCTCCATACACTCATTCCTCCCCTCATCTCAAGAGGGAATCTGATCCTGGCCTGTTTATTCATCTCATTCTGTCCTAGTTTCCTTATGAATTAAATTCAAGGTCCACTCTCTACCCGTGTATTCCCTGTCTCTCCTGCATGTCTCCTTGTCCAACCTCTTTTGCTACCTTTCAGCTCCCAGTCCCAGTTTTCATTTGCAGGAATATCTTCCCTATTTTCCTCAGAGGCTCTTTCCAGGTACATTCTGCAGTTACTCTTTCACCCCAGCTTCTGTCTAGGCACTCGCAGATAAGCTCCTGCACACACAAGTGTTCATCAAATCCAGCTACCGGTTCCCTCCCTTCAGTCTACTGCGCAGTTCCTTGTTGTAGCCTCCATGTCTAGCCAATAACGGTTGACTTCCCCTTAACCAACTCTCTTATAAAAATAATGAAAAAACCTACAGTGCTAGAGAGTGCAAAGTTCACATACAGAGCAAGTTAAGTATCGCATAGGGCATCAGCCTGCTTCTAGAGCTGGGATCCATGAAGAGATTGTAGATGCTCTTACTGAGGGCACAGCAGATACCGACGACTCCTTTTCCCAGTAACGTGGTTTGGCTTTATTCACAAGCAATGGGAAAAGCACTTTACTGAAAATGTGTTTTCACAGGTGGGAAACCGGAGCACACCTTGCGTAGCTGTTCAATAAGAGCAGTCCCACAGAACTAAAGTAGTAAAATCAATAAAAAGTCAGAATTAGTACTGCCTTGTACAGCTTTCATTTCCATTTGGTTTTGCATGAGCTGTTTCTGGGAATCTTAAACACCACAGTCACATACTGTATTGGTGCAGGATCTCCTACATTTAGCATTGTTGATGGACCTGACCTAGATATAAATTGGGGCTACACAGCAAAGGGGTTTGTCTGTAAAACCAGGCTCTGCTGCATTCGTTACAGAAGCTGGAAAATACTGAGAAGTAAACACGAGCTTTTGCAAAGGGAAATGAGGAATAGATTTTTCCAGGAGGATAAATACTTTTCTCAAAGAGTTCATTTGTGATATAGAAACAGTGTTCATTAATTGTGGCTTCCTCCTTTTCTGGTTGCTCACCATGGCATCTTGCAATGTACTTTGAAAAGTATCCTGTATTTCTAGAGCTGAAATTTTTCACATCTGTGCTTAAATGTGACAATTGATTTTAAACACCCCTCATCCTAGATGTCTTAAATTCACCATATAAAGTTAGGGAAACTTTTTACCCTAAACTTCAATGCATCACTTTTTTCCCCACAAGCATTTTGTGAAAAACCGTGTCTGTTGAAGCAGCAAATCAATAAAAATGCCCCATAAGCACCCACAACAAAATTAATTAAGCCACAGGGAGGATGCAAAGCTCTGTACAGGATACAAACCACATGCTATTTAATTGCCTAAATGAAGCAGTAGTCCTGTGAGAGAAAACACTAAATTATGGGATCACAGGCCTAAGGATCTGTAACAAACAGTATCAGCAAGAGGATAAAGACAGAAGTATCCTGACAGTCTTGACTTCGAAACTTAATGAGCTTCCAGAGCTTGACTTTCCAAACTTAGTGATTTTTATTATAATACCAGTATTTTTAAGACAAAAGTCCTTTAGCATTTTATGAAGTAGAATGCATACAGCATTCTAACAGAAGTGCAGACCTCATATCTATGACAAACTATATATTGTAAGAAATATTACTGAAAAAAAAAAATCCTCAAATCAACTTTGTGTATGCTTGCTGGAGAATTGAAGAAACCAACCCAAAACATCTGTTGGGGTTCTTTTTACTAGTACAAGCAATCCTGCGGTACTTATGCACAATACTGAATGTGAGTTTAGTGCATCAGCTTGCAAACAATTTTTTGGGGAAGTACCAAATTCTCACTGAACTCATAGTGTTATTCTTCGGTTTCGTATTTTTTAGAAGAGCAGTTTGACCAAAAAAGCAGTTTAGACAAACATGGAAGGTATACTCTTAATACAAATAAGATCACTTTACAAATTCGTGTGAAGATTTCCCCACTTCTTTCATGGCAAAGGGCATCGCAGCATGGGATGGTTGTGATCTAAATCAGATAATTCAGGAAGTCTTATGCACAGCGCTACTTTTATACAATTCTTTTCCCTATCAGGAACTACAATTCTTTTCTCTAGGGATAAGAAGTAGTTTATTGGATGTTATTTAAAGAATAAAACATTGATAAACTAGTTGTTATCCTTTCATGTAGTCAAAGTATTTTAATTTAACAAAACTGATCTTTGATAGAATTATTCTTTCAAGCTAATACTAATTAGACTATTTACTACTGGAAGCCCCCTTTGCATGTTCCCGCTGTGAGATGCATCTTTATTACTGCTGAACTTTTGAAAAAAACAACTTCCAGAATTTTTTTTTTTAATAATTGCTAGAGCAAAAGTTTCTTCCTCCCCAAAACTGAATGCTTGGAACCAAAAATACAAATATTTACAAAAATATTTCCCAGTTTGCCAGTAGTACCATACCATGGATTTTGCATTCCCTACATGTTTCTGCAATTCATATTTCTAGACTTCCCTTGGGGTCGTTTTGAGGACACAATAGTCATGGTCTGACATTACAGAAGTTTAGCCAGAGCTTGGCCCGTGCAGTCACGCCGTCACCCCTGCTTCAGTAGCTGCGCAGTGAAAGCAGGCAGAGAGCCTCACTAGCCTGCAAACAGCCTCACAACCACACTGCCACTGAAGCAAGTTTTCAAACTACGCTCTCAAAACATGCTCTAGGCTAGTGCCCCCTTTACTATGCTGAAATTGGACGTACAGTTCATCAGTCACCAGACACTTCATTCCAGGCTTAACTCCTTCAGCACAGGGTGTTACAGTTTCCCGGTGACGGAACAGTTCGATGCTCTTCCCACGCTTTTTTCCCCTGAGCTGTTCAGTCCTCCTTGCCAGGAAGTTTATTGCTAGCTAACAGTACCTGTTAAGCTCTGTGCAGCCGAGTGCTCTATATTCAATTTGCAAAACAATCTACCTACAAAACTTGTTTAAAAAGAGTTATTTGTAACCTGGGTTAGTTCTCTCAACCAGCGCACAGACAACTGCACTGAGGTGCAAGGTTGTAGTGAGGTGGGTGTTGGTCTTTTCTCCCAAGTAACTAGTGACAGGACCAGAGGAAATGGCCTCAAGTTGCGCCAGGGGAGGTTTAGATTGGATATTAGGAAAGATTTCTTTACTGAGAGGGTGGTCAAGCATTGGAACAGGCTGCCCAGGGAGGTGGTAGAGTCACCATCCCTGGAGGTTTTCAAAAAACACGTAGACCTGGCACTTGGGGACATGATTTAGTGGGCATGGTGGTGTTGGGTTGATGGTTGGACTTGATGATCTTAGAGGTCCTTTCCAACCTTAATGATTCTGTGATTCTATTCTATGATTCTATGAAACAGCTGAGCAGACAGGAAAAAGTGGAAATGGGAGTTGTATCACCATTTATCAATCCATCATACTCTTCTTTAATTTTAGTCAATTAAACAGGTTTTAAACCCATCGGTGCAACTACCAGCTTCCATTTTACACCGAAGAAACAGTCCGAGTCCGTCACCTTCGTCTCCAACTCAGAGACCTGGGCAAACATGTATTACCACATAGGGAACATGTTTCATTATTTTTAAAATAAAAGCACCATTGTTTAATGAGAGCAAAGACCACAGTTTGTTAAATAATTAAGTAGTTCTTCCTCTTTTTTTGTAAACTGTTGTTCCATTAAGGGAAAAGTCTAGCCATATTTACCGCTGTGGAGGTATTCAACAGTGTCCGTTTAAGACAAGTTCTGGGAGAGGACATGAAGGAGAGCATTCTCAAAGTATTTTAAATATATAATTTAGGGTATATAAGGTATATAATTTAAGTTTAAAAAAAAACAAAAAACAGAACTGAATAAAAACATGGGTTTCTTCCAAAGAGAAGGTCAAAGCACTATATTATACAAAAATATTCAGTGTTGAAAGTGAATTTACCTTCACCTTCTGTGAATAATACTGCCCTTTATTCGTATTCCATCAGTTTGATTATCCGTATTGCGAAAGTCAGTCCACCACTACACAGGTTTAAGAGGAATTTTCAAAGCTATTCAGCACATATTTTTTACCTTATTTTTATTTTCCCATTGATGCCAAAGGGAAAAGAACTCAAGCTGATGCTGTGCACTTTTGGAAGTCCTACTTGAGAATGCAAAGGAGATGAATGCTCAGAAATTATAGGAGGTTGTTTTGCAACTAGTTTTATGCTTAAGAAAGAAAAGTTGTCATTGCTTTATTGTAAATCCTTCATTTTTTTCCACAGTATCTCTCTGGAGTAACTGCATCTGCTCATTATTTTGATCTGCTATGTTTAATGTGGAGTTCTGTGTTTAGGACTGCATAATTGCTGTTTTCTTGTTATAGAACATTAACTTTATGCTTCCAGTAACAACTTTATAATGAAAATACTAATACAAATGGGGGCAGTGCAAACTGCACATTTACAAATCTCTCCACAGCTTAGTATGAGGCTTATCATAATTCTTGCCATCTCAGGATGGTCTAGTCCACCAATACTGATTACACTGCACAGTTAATTTAAAAATTATCTCCTGCAGGCCTGAGAGAAAGGCAACAATTATAAATAACTTCAGAAAAAAAATATATGCATACTGGAAATACTTCTAATAATCAGATTCTAGTTTTCTCAGAGTAGCAATATAATCACTGCAGGACTTAGAAATACCCCGTATTAATCACATTTCTGCTTGCAGGTTCATACTGTTTAATCCTATTACAACTGTACAGCATGTTTTTCCTTTACTAGGTGATGTCAGACTATCTGGAGACAGCAGCACAGCGGGAACACTGTGCAGGTTTAAATCGTGTTTTTCCTTGTTCTTTTAAGGACTTTTTGGTTGGGGGTTGCTTTCTTACACAAGCTCCTATGGGACAAGAAATTATATTTTAAAAAAAACAAACAAAAATTAAGAAGAAATGTTACTATGTGCTGTTTCTTCAGTCTAGTGCAAAATGAACACCATGCAGCTGGACCAAGATAGGAATGCATGTGGGAAAGCAAACGTTGCAAGAAGCTTTTCAAATATACTACTGTCAAAATAGATGATTATTTATATTTGTGATGATGTATAAAAAAAATACAGTGCGACATCTGAACAGCACCCTGATTTCATTCTCTTCACATTTACTGTAATTCAATGTATATGTACCAAATAGAAAAAGTAAATTCATAGTACAAAGAGCATATTCTCAATACCGCTAAGAGACAGCGGTGTTGAAAAAGGCACAAAGACAGGTGTAGAAGACAGACATCTTTGTTATCATATTCCTACTGGGAAAGCCGCCACAGCTTTCACTGAGGAGCGAGCTATTTATAGGACAGTAGAGCAGAGAGGAAAAACAGCACCAATCATGCTGGTTTTGATTTATTAACTCTACAGTAGGAATTTGACAACCATGATACACCCAAGCTGCAAACTGGGCAAATTTGACAGTTCCTACATGATTTGTATGATTTTGATTTAATTAGACATTGCATCACATGTTTGGCTTCGGCAGAGTACTGTTCTACTCTTAATCTTCATCAATTTCCTGCAAGATTAGCATGTCATTAAATACTTCATACCTTCATTTCCCACCTAGGAAAGTGAGAACCACCACTGCTACCTACCTAAATAGTTTTAGTTCCTCGAATTAATTAATATGTACATATATATTTTACATGCACACCCAATTACCCTCGTTCTTTTCCACCTACACTTTACCTGTGCTACTAAAATGCATGTCTTATAGTTTATTTACTGCTGCTGCTTTGTTTTCCCCAATAAGCTTAAATAGAATATGACACACCTTCATCTATCCATCAAGCTCAATGGGTAAGGCAACTGTAAGTTTGTTCAGTGCTCATTGCTTTATTACTAAAACTATTTCAGAATTACAAGAAACAGTACATATACGTTACTATATCCCTAGGACTTTCACCCAGAGAAGGAGAAGGAAAAATAATGGGGATTTCCTTATAAGCAAGTAAAAAGTAGTTTGTTTATTGGAAGCTCTCCTTTTCTGGTTAAAAATACCTTCTTATAAAAATGCGGTAAAAAATAACCGGTTATTTAATCAGAGTTAGTTATACTCTGACAATTGTCTATCAAATACATGCAACTGAATATTTTTAAGTCGAAGACCACTGCTTCTTTTCATACAAAATCACCACAGAATTGAGGCAGTCTGCAAGTGTAGCATTCACTGTCCCTATTCTTTTAATGATATTTTTTACATAAGACAGTAATTAAGTAAAGAATCTCCCGTTCTTGGGGATTGGAGATGGCACCTTTCAGTGTCCTCAGCTCACAGGCAACGCCTGACCCACTTTCACCAGCATCTGAAGTCAAGATGCTGGGCTTTGAGCAGCAGTGACTGAGGCATGGGCATACTTTCCTCTCCTCACTCTGTATGGATGAGTATGCTAAGATATGGGAAAAAATCTGCAGCTAAGTTCTTCAGAGCCTGTCTTCCTGCAGCTTCTAGAGGTCTTCGGGTCATCCAGACTTTCCCCCTGACTGCAGAAGGAGACTGATGGGACTGCTGTAATCATCTAAACAACATTATGAAGGAGCATATGCCTACTTAGGAAACACGGTATAAAAAAGTTAGGGTATCTAACTTGTGTAATGTCCATATCATTGATTTGCTCATTAGTCTTTGCATATTACATTGCAACTTCCGCAATTATCACAGCCCGATACTTCAGTCTTTGACATAGTAAATATTGATGACAGAAAAACCTCCTTAAAAAGGGAAAAGCTGTAAATAAGTCCTTCTTCAGAGTCATATTGCTTGACTGGCTAATTCTTTGCTCCTTACAAGGAGGAAAACATATGCACTGCACAATGTTTGTGGCTGTTTTAACCAAAACCCCTCCATCTCTCTTACAGATGAGTTTTGAAGGTAGCATAGAGATTATACCACAAAATGTTTGAAGGAAAAGTTAAGAGTTTTACAATTTTCCTAAAATCAGAAACATTGCTCCTCTTTTGAATACTCCAGCTACTGAAATGTGATGATAACAACACTGAATTGGATAGTCTACAAGAAGTCTGTGTAAGAGAAGAGGACTTCATTTCTCTAAGCTCCATCTGCTAGGGCTGTCAGAGGCTCCAGTTAAACTCCTTAACTGGTATAAGCTGTTGGAATTTCTTGTTTTATTACTCCTTCAGTTTAAGCTAGTTTCTTCAGGTTTCATTGTGTAATGTCTCAAAACCAAGTAACTGTATGCTCTGTCAAGTATTGTTCTCTTGGCCATGCTACCAGGGTTTTTCTGGTCCAAGAATGACTTTTTTTTTCTGCCCCTCTCCTGTCTGATAAAAACTTGTTGAGTGTGTTTCATTTGCAACTCCAGTGCTCTAATGAGATAATTGCTCAAATTGGAGGGTAAAAGAAAGTACGTTTTTTAGCTTGCACACCATATTTCCCCTATTTTTGGAGTGTTCTCTAGGTCATTCTTTGTGTTATTTCAACGAGTGAAAAATTAAGCTTTAAAGGTTTAGCTGTATTTCTTTCTGCCTCACTTCTCTTTCTGTGAAAGAACAGCACAGTTGCATAATATATGAAGTGCAGTCCCTAACAACCATCTGCTCAGTCTACTTTCATTAGTACATCACATCAAGGGTTTGGGGTTTTTTGGGTTTTATTTTTGTAACACAACCACCATCACTTAAACATCTAATAAAGATACACAAGCTCAGTTTTCATGTTCATACAGGGAAACTATGCTAATAAATTAGTCATCCCTGCCATATCTCAGCTGTCAATTTTGCAAAGCATGTTTATGATTAAACCCACTTACGTATCGTGTACATTTCACGTGCTTTACAAGACTGTTTACAGTTGTTCATATTTAGTATCTCCTGATATATTCTGAAGCATAACTGAAGCCTGATTATAATCTCATTCATATTAATGAAAGCCAGAAGAAAATACCTTAGAAATCAGTGGTGTCCCCCAGATGTAACAGAATTTACTGGAGTCAGGATCTGTCCTTCAGTCACAACAACCACAGATTGATTAAATGCGCTCAAGTCAGCACTACTATTCTGCTATAAAAACAACCATCAAATCTAATTAATAGATGTGAGCTATCACTGAGGTCAAGGCATTGGAAGACATTAGTTTAGTGTGACCTCACTTACCTATTTTTCTAGCAGAAATGCTGCAAGCTCAAACAGAAATTCAGGGTAGTTTGGTACTCTAGGACTTTCCAATATCCCATCTGGATGGACAGGAGGAAATCTCTCCAAAGACCAGCAGAACCTTCACGTACCTTGCAGCTCCCATGCATGCAGGCCATGTCTGCAAGAGCTTCAGTACTGAAACTGTCTGAGAAAAGTCAGAGCTTGGCATAGTACAAACCTCCACATGCCCACTGCCACACAGAAATACGCATTTCGGTCCTCTCCTTGAGTTCTGAGAGGAAAGGAAAGCTCATCCCTATCACTGGGAAAGCCTAGATAGTGATCTTTCATCCATAAGGGCAAACTGAAGTCTGCCATCGATGGCTTTGGGGAAGGCTTCAAATATCATTGTATCTCCATCTCCTCCCCTTCACTCCAAAAAGAGCTGACGCCTACCTAAAAGCTACCAGCATGGTGTGATGGGTTGGCCCTGGCTGGACACCAGGACCCCACCAAAGCTGCTCTGTCCCTGCCCTGCTCAGCTGGGCAGGGGAGAGAAAGTGTAACGGAAGGCTCGTGGGTGGAGGGAAGGACAGGGAGATCAGTCAGCGATTACCGTCACCGGCAACACAGACTCGACTTGGGAAATCAATTTAACTTATTGCCAATCAAATCAGAGAAGGATAATGAGAACTAAAACCAAATCTTAAAACCCCTTCCCCCCATCCCTCCTTCTTCCCGGGCTCAACTTCACTCCCCATTTCTCTCCCTCCTCCCCCCGAGCGGCGCAGGGGGACGGGGAATGGGGGTTGTGGTCAGTCCATCACACGCTGTCTCTGCCGCTCCTTCCTCCTCAGGGGGAGGACTCCTCACTCTCTGCCCTGCTCCGGCCTGGGGTCCCTCCCACGGGAGACCGTCCTCCACGGACTTCTCCAGCGTGAGTCCTTCCCACGGGCTGCAGTTCTTCACGAGCTGCTCCAGCCTGGCCCTCCACAGGTGCCGTCCTTCAGGAACAGGCTGCTCCAGCCTGGGTCCCCCCACGGGTGCCGTCCTTCAGGAACAGGCTGCTCCAGCCTGGCCCCCGTGGGGTCCCAGGTCCTGCCAGCAAACCTGCTCCAGCCGGGGCTCCTCTCTCTCCCCACGGGGCCACAGGCCCTGCCAGGAGCCGGCCCCAGCGCGGGCTGCCCACGGGGTCACGGCCTCCTTCGGGCATCTCCCTGCCCCGGCGTGGGGCCCTCCCCGGGTGCGGGTGCAGATCTGCTCCCCCGTGGAGCTCCATGGCTGCAGGGGCACAGCCGGCCTCCCCGTGGGCTTCCCCAGGGGCTGCCGGGGACCCTCTGCTCCGGTGCCTGGAGCCCTCCTGCCCCTCCTGCTCTGGGCCGGGGGCTGCAGGGCTGCTCCTCTCACACATGCTCACTCCTCTCTCTGGCTGCCATTGCACAACAGTTACCCCCACCTTCACTCCATTCCCCCAGAGGCACTACCACCATCACTGATGGGCTCGGCCTTGGCCAGCGGTGGGTCCATCTTGGAGCCGGCTGGCACTGGCTCTGTCGGACATGGGGGAAGCTTCTGGCAGCTTCTCACAGAAGCCGCCCCTGCAGCCCCCCGCTACCAAAACCTGGCCATGCAACCCTAGTACACCTGCCAATGAAAGTCTGTAGCCCTTCCTGTCCTATCTTGTCTGCTTCTCCCACCCACTTCTCAGCCCCTCTGACACACACATCCTTCCTTCCCCCAACAATCAGTTTGGAACTGTGGAAATTCAACTTTTCTTCCCGCCATCTACAAGCCCATGCAGATCCCTGGACAGCCTTTCTCAGCCACCTCTCCAAAATGCATGCAATGCCCTAGAGATTCTCCTTTTTCCTCTACTCTAGCAGCAGGCAGCTGAGCGTCTTCCCCCATCCCTCCACATTAAGGTATGGTGATGACTACAACCATGGACATACCTAACTAGGGTATACTGGTGGCAAGACAGGAGGGCTGAATGGCAGAGTTAGTGGAAGAAGGGCAAGAAACAGCCTAGAGCAATTGGAATTGAACAAGTTAGTCCATGCCATTAAATACTTCTTAGACTGATTATATCCATCCCTGAGGTTTCATTTGGCGTGTGCAGAATTGGTTCCTTCCCAGTCATCCCCTAGTTTTAAGTCCATTTTGCTTCAGGAACACCTTCAACTATCCCACCAAGTGGGCTCCTCCTGCCCTAGAGTCCTCCAAGAGCACCCAAGCAAAGCTACGCTGCGCCCTGGGGCACCAGAATACACCCCCACCCTCGCCCCCAGCCACGCAACACGTGCCGCGGTTTCCTGCCCCAATGCCCGAGAGCTACAGCACAGCCCCCTGGTATCGGGCGCTGCCCAAAAGGAAAGGAGGGACCACACACCCATGTATTTGTCTTTGGACAGGGCACTGCAGGGGTGATGGGGGAGATCCAAAGTCAAGCGCAGATCCAGCGGGTCTGGAGGGGACAGCCCTGAGCACTGCGGGTGCACTCTTCCGGGCGGTGGTGGGAAAGGAACCGGGGGAAGGACCCGCTCCCTGCAGCGAGAGTATTTCTCAGTACAGATGCAGCTCGTGCATCGGACAGGTTCAAGTCTTAGTCTGCATCTTATTGACAGGAGGAAACTTTTCTATCCCTAAACTAAAAAGCATAAACTCCTCCAACAGTTCACAGATGCACAGGAAGTACTTGCTTGCTTGTAAAATAAAAAAGGTATTTATTGGAAAAAAGAGGTATGAGGTTTAATTAAAACCTTGTTAAAGGGGCTGTTTTAATAAGGGACTGCAGACCTTGTTGTGCATCCCACAATACTGACTACTGCTTCATCAGCTGAAGTAGTAATAAGCTAACATTCTTACCAGCATAGCCCTAGGAAAAGCTTCGCTAGATCTTGATTTTTCTTACCACTACTATATACAGAGTATGGTACAATACCTTAATTTTGCACTTTAAGCCATCAAAATAAGTATTAAAAAAGTTAATCTTAAGATCTGTATGGAAATTATTTCTGATTGTTCAATATGCAATAGATTTTTCTAGTCTTAAGAATAATAAAGATGAAAAACTACATCCAAAACTTTACTCTTACCATGAAACACCATCCAAGATTATTTAAATACTTATTGTCTGCTACTAAAGATGTGAAATGGCCAAAGTTTCCATTTCCTGAATTTGCTCGTTAAAAATAGGAACTTTTAAGTGCGGTAGCAAAAATTCAAAAAGGTTCAGAAAGGAGCAAAAACTTTAGAAATCTGGGAAATTTGTGCTTTTATGCACAGCCTAGGAAATCTAGGCACCGAAAGCTTACAGAAGACCAATCAATTTAGTTGCTGTATGTAGAGAACATACATAGAAAAGATTCCTCACAACTTCTTAACTTTGTTTTCACTAAGTTTTTCTAGGGACCGCAGATGTATCTATAATTATAGCGGGAGACGTACCATCACTGTTAGAATTCCTGCAGGAAAGAAAGGATACAAGTAAACAAGTGAAAAGGTCCTTAGCCCACCGTGTTTACCATAAGGCATTAGAGAGAAACATCATATGAACACGGGAGTGGGATGGTAGACTGCTCAGTACGGCAGGCGGCTGTCTCAGAACAGCACCTAACCCTGATGGAAAATCCAACCTTATCAGATCTGACACAGAGCGAGAGTTTTCATGAAGGTTTCCAAGGGTAATGAGTTCATTTTTAACAGGTGTTCAGAGGGAGCTACTCCAAACAGCAGCTGTGCTCAGGACAGTGGCAGTAAATAGATGACATTGTCCAGATGGGTTGCTTGTGTATGTTGTCACATCATGATTTACTAGAAAATAAATACAGAGTTTCAGTTTGGGCATTTGGGGGGGGGGGGAGGTAGACATTTTTGCCATTTTTTAATATCTTAGTTTAAAAGAAATGGGCAAAGTCTACCACTCCGATACTTTTTTTTTTAAGTCTACTTATATTAAATGTATTTCAGTAAAATTAGATCCCATTTTTGCTTCAGAAAAATCACTTTATAGTATGGTCAAACTATTGATTCTTAGATATCTTGAAGAAAGGAAGTTTTATTCCATTTTACAGTGAAGAGATATTACTTGTTCTCTCCCTACCCACTCTGTGTTAAGTATTACTAGCCAACAAAAGTTTAACTAGCAAAAAAAATACTCAGGATTAAAGTTACCAAGGGTGCAAGTCAAACTATTCCTACGAAGCACCTGAAATCCTTATAAAATGCTAAAGTGTTCTTGTAATATTGAGAATAAATTAGGAGAGAGTTTCCCTGCGCTGCCTTACTTACCAGTCAGTTGCACAGGTCTGTGTCATTGCGTATGTCAAATGAACTTAAAACCAAGAGTGATAAAACGGGACTCACGATTCCTTTTGCTTAATACTTAGTTATACCTCTGTGACAGAAGTCATAAGAACACCACACACTGGCAAACCTTCAAGTAGCAGAAGATAAAATTTTCAGGTAGCATGCTGACTTCGGGAAACGCTATTTTCAAGGCTACTTAAGCACCTAATTACTTTATAATCCTTAAGAATTAGAAAATCATTTGTAAGCGGGATATTTGCACCCAATTAACCTTTTTTTAAAATTTTTACTCAGAATCTCAAAAAGTTTGGATTCTTACGCTCTGTGAAATTTTACTGTTCTACATAAAGACTGATCCCCACCGGTCCAGAAACCTCCGAGGTCAGGCTCAGTCCTATGTAACGTTTGTTATTACATCTTGGTTGTCAGAGAGGGACAGTTTATGTTCATAATATCAATTAAGCTTTTGGGCCTTCACAGAAGTGTTCTCTGAATTAGAGGATTTGGTGAATCTTCTTTCCCCGGACAGCATCGTCTGTAAGACTTGCCCGGTATCTTTCTGCAGCTAAGGAAACACCATCGTGTGAACTCCCTAGGAGAGACCCTGGTGAAATATTCCTCACTGCAACTAACCCCAACAATGCAAATTCTTTAAAACACAAACCGGCACGATATTCCCTGCTCCACGTTTACAGCTGAGAGTGAAGAACAGGCTCTGTCTAAAGCAGTGAAAGATTCTGTACCTCTTCCTTGATCTGAGCAAAGGGAACCTGAACTTACTCAACCCTTAGAGATCAAGGCAGCCTTACGATAACCCTTGTGAGGTCACAGCAACTCTTCAAAACTGCCTTCAGACAGGTGCATCTAACGAATTCACCTACCAAGCAAAAAGCCATCTCCTGTAAGACAAACAAAAAAGGAGAGAGGGCCTTGTGAACCTTTCTGGATCCTTGTGAACATTACCCGGTGCACTGGATAATCCCTTCTTCTGTTTACTGTCTACAAATGTTTGTACTTTGGAAGCTCTGGCAAAAAAAGTCCTTCATACATCTGTCTTTGTTGAACTTGAAGGATTCCCTCGTCCCTTTTCTGTACTCTCAAACTAAGGCCAAAGATACGGTCTTTGATTTTGCCTTACTGGTACTTGCTTCCCTATTCTCTTTCCTTGGGAGGGAGAACTCTTCCTTTACTTCTGAGGAGACAAGCAGGAGCGAGAGACAAAGAATTCCTTTACTGCAGTTAAAGGAACTCTGCATTTCCTTTTGTCTGAAAGGAACCAACCAGAAGACTCTACTTCTAAGTCTGGACAAAGCTCTGAACCCTAATTTCGTGAGTGAATTAAAAAAAAATTTCAAGGACCAATACTACACCCTACAAAATATAAATCTGTCATAAACATATTGTTCTGTTTGCTTTCAGTGTCTTTTAAACAGGGCACTCTATAAAGTCCCAAAACATCTGTTCCTAACAACGGAAGTGCCAAAGTGTTTTTATTCCTGGAAAAAAATTGACAGGGTCCATTTAAAAAAACCCCACAGCTATATCACCACAACATCACCAAAAAATTCATAAGCCTAGTAATTCTCATTTTCTGACACTCAGGTACACACAGTAGGGACCACAAGCTTCAGAAAAAGGAAGAGCACAATGGAGGTAGTGACGTGCCAGTATTCCCTGAGCAGCTCGATGGGCAGATCTGTATGTGCATGTGCGTCCGATAACATGACTTAACACTGCAGGCTTTATTAATCAGTCTTCATGGGGCTACATAAAGCTTTACTACAGAAATAGCAATATTAAATTCCTGCACGTAAATTCACTGCACGGTCATCTCAAGCTGTGAGGAACACCATTTTGTGATTAGGACCATACTAAAATGTGTTCTCCTTACTTCCTCCTCCCCGTTCCCTCCCTTTTTATTAATTCTTCATTAGAAATTAACTAGCCCTTGTGGCTACAGGGGCAATCTTCAAGAAGGGAGATCAGTGATGGTTAGGTCAAAGCAGTTCTTTGTTCCAGTCACGCAGCCAGCTGGTGTATTCCTGAGCAGCAACAATGCTCTGGACAGCACGAGAGCCAGAACGTCTCAGTACAAGTGGGTGAAGCTTCAGATTTTTTTGTTCTGTACAAACTGAGACAAAGAGTAGGCATGGTGGTGTTGGGTTGATGGTTGGACTTGATGATCTTAGAGGTCCTTTCCAACCTTAATGATTCTGTGAAACACAACACAAGCCTGGTGGGACCCTACAACACTGCCAGAGCATCCTGCCACAAGAGTGGAGAAAGGAAGACACCTTTCAAGTCTGTCCTGGGGACAGACTTTTAGCAGGGCCTGTTGCAATAGGACAAAGGGTAATGGTTTTAAAGTAAAAGAGGGTAGATGTAGACTAGACACAAGGAAGAAATTTTTGATAGTAAGGGTGGTGAAACACTGGCACAGGTTGCCCAGAGAGGTGGTAGATGCCCCATCCCTGGCAACATTCAAGGTCAGGTTGGACGGGGCTCTGAGCAACCTGATGGTAGTTGAAGATGTCCCTGCTCACTGCAGGGGGGTTGAACTAGATGACCTTTAAAGGTCCCTTCCAACCCAAACCATTCTATGATTCAATAATCAGTTCCTTCATTAAGTAACCTTGCTTTAAATAGCATTTATATTATTGTATCAAAATAGTTTGGAGTAGGGGGACATATGTCTCATCATTAGAATTTAAATTTTGGACCCAAAACTCTGTAGGAGCCTGAACTACCTGAGAGAAAAAAGGAAGACTCCAAGAGAGTAAAGGAGCACTTCACTGAAGTACAGAATTCTTCAGTAAGTAATGTTATTTTCTTAGGTAAATGTAATCAGGTCCTTGGAAGTGGAAGTTTCTCTTCAACATTGCAATTTGAAGGAAAACATGCCTTTAAAATACAATGTGTAAAAAACCCCACAAGCATACAAGCAAGCATTCTGCAGCTGAATGAAACCATTCTGCCGAAGAGGTAACGGGTACTGACAGGCTTGGTTCTACGCAGAAGCTTCCCTCAGGTACGAAGAGAGTTGTGAAGGCAAGAGGTACAAGGTAGTGCCCAGAACAGGTCAAACAGATACGATGGACTAACGGCACATCACTCCCCTGCAACTCAAAAACTAACCAGTCTGCACTTCCAGAAATTCAATACCAAGCAGCAGAATATGAAGCAGAGTTTGAAAAATTCATCTCATTTCAAATAAACAAATATTGTAAGAACATGAACGACAATAGTAGCATCTGAAGGCATATGTTCTTAAAAAAAAATTCTTAAAAGGTACTTAAAAAAAACCCCTAACTGTTCCTGATTAACTCCACATGAGAAAACGAGTATCTTGTTTCCACTTAGCTTAAAACACTTTCATTTGTTCTGGCATAAATGCATGTGAAATTAATCTGGAGCCATTTTTGGATCCAAAGTTCAATATAAAGCACAACGTACAAGTAAAATAATGGAAAATGTTCTTATCATATTGCCACTCACTTATCCTCTAGCAGCACACGCTGCACATACTGTGGTATTTAGGCATTGAGAATGGAAAAGAAAGTTCATATGGCAAAATTCAGCAAAACTAAAGAATTCTCTGCATTTTAATGTCATCCCAAGAAGTTAAGAAAAAAAAAAAGAAGTCCAGTCCTGCTCTCCCTGGAGCTTAAACTGGATTCAACAGCTTTTGTTTACATACATTATACACTAATATGATAAGGATAAACCCCCCTTACGCATAACTCCGTTGCAGAAAACAGTAATTTCTCACATTATTGAAAATACAGAGCAGGTATATTAACCTAAATTAAGCATCTTCTGAATGCTCCTTGATTAGAATTATAAACAACTGTTCTTAAAAAAGTTGACTATTAGCATAAAAATTCTGTCATCCATAATGCAAATGTAGCATGTTAAGGATTTACCATTAGAACTTGTAAATGATTTGGTCTAACTACATAGGTGCAGCAGCAAACAGTCCTATATGTACAAAGTAGGGCTTCTGTTACTAGCATATAGCTGTCATTGCAAAACTACTCGAAGAGTTAAACAGTTGACTGAAAACTCTCAGACTGTGCAAGTGTCCTCTGAACTGAAATTGATACTGCGTGTACAATCTTCTAAAAAATTTAGTCCTGAATTTTAGTGCTTCTCCTTCCCTTCCCTAGGTTTCTTACTTGGATGTAACTTTTCTAGAAAACAAGTCTCTACACATTTAAAAATGACAGGCTTTGGGTTGGTGGTTTTTTTGGTTTTTGGGGGGTTTTTTTGGTGTTCTTTGATTGTTAATCAGCTTTAGCAAATAAAAATAGGAAGCAGCAGTAAACTTAAGATACAAAGGAGAAAACCTCAATTCTCTGAAAGGGAACAGATTACTTCCATCAAGATAGCCATTTTTGGATTTTTTTTTTTCCCTTTTTCAGCTTTTCAAAGAAAAATTATGAAGTGATTTTTCAGAGTTTCTACCTCAGCCATACCTGCAGCTTTCACTTAATTCAGTGTCTCGACGCAGAAGCCAACAGAAGTTCTCTTGGCCTTGGCACCACCAACACACATACACTAGTGCCTCTGACCTGAAAACTGTATTAAATTAGTTGTTTTTTTTTTTCCCCAGCCCCCTCCTCATGAAGATTCCACCTTCTGGCAAGATCCAGTTTGCTTCTTGTTATCCTGCCTCTATTCCATGAGCTTTTCTCAAAGACTGTAATTGATGCAAGAAGGTTTAGGGAGTGTTTCTTTGTTTAATACTAGAAGAAAGATTTCGTTAACGCTTCTCTGAAGGTGACTGTATGAAGTTTGTGTCTCCAGCTGACAGAGCGAGACCAGTAAAACTCTTGGCACACGATACAACCGAGAAGTGCCTACGCTTGGAGAACCAGAGTAGTGGTGGAATGGAAATACTGGGTATATGTCACGTCTCCATTGCAGGTAGGAGGAAGGAAGCAACATACAAAAGCTACAGCAGACAGTTTAATAGGATAGACAAGACTTCATGTGCAGTGAAGATAAAAAAGAGATAATATTTTGTGAAACCACACTCAGCTATAACATTTCTGTTGACTATTAATTCTACATTGGAATTCAGAGAAGGAGAGATTTGCTAGCTTACAAATTCCTTAGACTTCAAGTGTGAAACATCTCCCAAAAAGATTATTAATATATCATGTTTTCTAGTAGTTGGTAGTTAGTCAATTCAACTAATTTATTAATATTTGGGGAAATGTGTTTATTAAAAAAATGCATTAAGCTATGCACTTAATATATATGTTTTCAGCATGTTTTCTATAACCTTAAGTAAATGCAGCTCAGTTCACAAAGCATCTTTCATCCCTGCCACCTCCCTTTCTTCCTGTCAAAGATAAAGCTTGCGTAAAGTTTGGAAAAATAATTTTTCACTTTATTAAAATGGCAGATTTAAGATAGATAAAAATTTATTGCTTAGGGGAAATTATTTCTCTACTGAGAACGCGATGTTATCGGACAACAAATGATCCAGACTGACATAAACTACGTTTCCTTCATTCTGCGTTGCTTCGTGGGTTAGGCTTTCCTCTCTTTAAAGACGCACACGTTATGGGTCTGCTACTCCCTTAACAGAGGAAAAAAACAATAACAAACAACTTAGAGCTTTCCTGAACTGTCTAAACAGACTTCACCATCAGAGTTAAGACTCCTACTACTCCTGCGAACCCCAACTATTCATAAGACGTTAATCAAATTTCAAGCTTCAGTAGACTCTCTGGTTTTACTGTTTAACATTTTGCTCCTACTTAGTTTTCAAGTGTCCCATGTGGATTCAGCAGTGATTCAAGAGGATTATGTGGAAGTTTTAAGTAGTTTTAATGATGCCTTTATTGACCACACACAGCGAACCCCTACAAAACGTGAACTAAGCTGGTTAGAGCCGGCATAGCTGGTTAAGAGGGAGTGCACTGAATTACAAGAAGGACAATCTTAGCGAACACCGTAACAGACAAGAAAGGTGGGTACTGATGTACTTTTATTTAAATAAGCATTTGGATTTTTAGCATAAGACAAAACCAGGAGGAATTAAACAGAAGAGTAAATGCATATTTTCAAAATTGTCCTTAAAAAAAACCATTAACGGTGCCTATGTGTTTAAGAGAAATCTAATTTTTGACTAATGCTGTGACTTCCCGTTGCCGCAATATCTATGTAAAACTTCTAGATAATCTTATAAATCATGCACACTGTATCCTTTTCCCAGCTATTTATCCAATTTTGTTTTATGTCATCACTGGCGCCATGGGATTATGCTTCATCTGTTTAAAAAGCACCAACGCAACAGAAGAAAAAAAGTGAACTATGTGATTTAACACCGAGCTTCAAATTCTGCAGTGTTATTTTATGCTTGGAATCTTTGAACACATATTCTAGGTTAGAAGTTTAACTTTTTGTTTTACTTTAGCACAAACTAGAATGACAAACATTACCCAGTAAATATGGACGAGGAGAAACAATATGAGAATTAATCTATTTAATTCTCAAATTAAGATTTTCACAGAAAGCAAAACAAGTTAGCAGCTTACACTTTTACAACACCCGTGCGTGCAGCCAAGCACATGGAAGGATGCACGCAGGCACAACAGTCATTCTTCTATCAAATCTTTACTAAAAAGCCAAACACCCCCCGCAAAAGATCCCGAAACAGTTTGGCTTACCTTTAGACACGTCATCTCATGATACTGGTCCCAACGCTTTCCAGTGAGTGTGTTGTCTCCCTTAGGAGGAGCCAAACTACTTTAATTGTTTGACAAGAATATCATTATAACCTGCTCTACTGCCCATTTATCCAAGGAGTAACTAAACAAAACTTAACCTCCCAAACCTGAAACCACTGTAGAACTCAAACTCCTGCAAACTCCAACTGTTCAAAATAAGTTAATTAAATTTCAAGCTTCAATAGGCATTCTGGTTTCACTAATTTTAATGTTTGACTCCTACTTAGTTTTCAAGTGTCCCATCAAAAGCAGTCAAAACTGTTCTTTCTATAATAAAACAAGAAGACTGCAGTTTTGGTCATACTTGACGTTTCTGCAGTATGAATTCTACATCTCAAGTGCATTTAAAACAAACCTGCTGAAACACCAAATACACACCCTCGTCTGCTCTGCTCCGATTGTTTACTCACTACCCCTGCTACCAATTAAATCAGCTCCAGATAGAGGCATTTGCAGAAAAGATGAATCTTTACACCTTTTGGTTGGCGGCAATGTTGATTTGAGGATTCCTTCTTGCTCGCAAACCCTTTATTTTTGTCACGGTGCTACCCCATGGCGCCGCACAATATACCAAGGGAGGTGATCCAGACGGAACAGCAAGCGCGTTTCACTGCGCTCAGTGACGTAACAGACGTGCATACGCTGCGTGTTCCTTTGCATAAGCATGGGTAGAAATCATTAGTGAAATAGGTCAAGAGCGTACATCAACATTAATCACCACATAATGCACGACAGCAAAGCTGCGGTGCGTTACGGATTCACAGGTATAGCTTTCTCGCCTCTCATCGCTTTCTCTGCGCTTCTGTCCTGCTGCCAAAATCCGGCATTCCCAAAGCATGGCAACCCATGGCAGGATCGTTTTTCAGGACGAAGAGTCCCACTAGCAGCTTGGAGCGAAGTTCTCTCAGACATAGTTGGGGGTGCCACGAGGCATCTTAACTCTGGGGAAGGGCACAGAAGGGCATAGAAGACTCTTTTCTGGAGATCAGTTTTTTTAATTATATGATCTCTCCTGAGGACAACTCACATCCCTCATACCTCCTTAGCTCACCCCAACTGCAGAATTCAGTTTTGTACAAATTAAACAAATGCACTAAATCAAGATCTAGTAGAACTTTTTTTATATACAGAGACCTGCACACACAATACATACACGGTTGTAGTGCAGTGCCGATACACTAGAATTATCCGTAAATACAGAATTTTATGCATTTCCTTGCATGCAGTGTTCGCACTGCCATATATCGCATATGACCTGCCCACCAAGGACTTCTACAAATTCAAGACACCACCTCAGTTTGGAAGCAAAAATAAAAGCATGGCAAAAAGCTTAACTATAGGAAAAAGGTGCTCATGTATGTGAATTTAAATGAGGAAAAACCCTCTTGATATTAAGACTAAATACATTGTGAAAGTTAAGAGATGTTACATCTCAGAGTCTGAGCCTTTCAAATATTCACGGGGATACAAAATTGTAAAAATGACCCTCAAGAAACCAGATTATGCTTCACAATGATGAAGAATTCCATGACCTTCATTCTTCCATTTGAATAAACATATCTGAGTTGTTTTTGAACAGTCAAATTTGGTACTTAATATTCTCCAAATGCTAGAGCCAAACTTCATTTAATGATGCACCCATCACTAGTAGGAATGCGATTTCAAGCGATCAGACATGATGTAAGAAGTTACAAAGAAAGCAAGAGACACTTGTCTCATTCCTTGTTCTCCTATCCAGACTTTCCCCATCAAAATTAGATTGTTCTCACTTTGTTAGACATAAAGGGCAACAGAAATAGCTAAATCTTAGTAGTTCCAATGATCTGTGTGTTTGGGGTTTCTTTTTTAGCATTACACAATATATCTAATCCTCCTTTGACAATGAGCAAGTAGATAACAAGCAATAAATCACTGCTGCAATGGAGAATTGAACATTCAGTATAAGATTTAGATTATTTCTCTACCATCAGGGTATCCGAGGTGAACTAAGGGCATCAGAAGTTACTTTTCAAGACAGAGATATATAATCAGTTTATTTGCAATTAAAAAAAGGTAACATTTCATCAGTTACTGCTTCACAATAAACGTGTCTGTCTTTACACAGTCAATATAAATCATAATTTCAGTATTAAGACATTTATAGAAATACATACTACTTCCACAGAAGCTAAATTTACAATAAGCTTATTTGGATACTACTGAAAAATAGTATTCCGTTCTTGCCAATATGTCACTTGATCATTGAGGAAAGCTGCCTTTCCAAGTCAGTTGAAGTAAACATCCACCCCCCAGCCCTACCACTTGTTATAGCTGAGTGTAGGATGTTTACAGGAACTAAAAATTAGCTTAACAATAAAAATACAGCATTGGCATTCAAGATATCCAAAAAAGAATCTGCATAGACATGCTTCAATGTATTGTGTGAGCTACAGTTTATATAAAGCAGATGCAACACTTACTAAGCCTTACCAACGTTATGAATTTGGAACACCTCCTTTTAACATTTAATCTTCTAAATATCAGAACATGGTAACATACATGTACAGTCCCTGATGCCGTAAAGGTATAGGAAGGAAAAAGAAAGAAGAGTCTCTCACAGCCCATGGAGATCTGCCTTCTGTTGCACTTATCTGCCAAGGCCCTTGATGTTCAGAGTAGACACCTTCTAGAAATCTCAAGCTCAAGTAATTTTCAAAATTGAACTCAACACCAAAATGCATATGCGAGATGAATGGGGTGGCACAAACTGGGTAACAGCCCTCACAGATGTCCATCTCAAACTGTTCATGCAAAAATAAACTACTGTGGTGTTGAACATTTCAACGCGTGTGCCGAATCCGAGAGCTTTTCTTGCTACATTTGTACGTCTTCCTATTTGTGTTCTGTTTTCTTAAACTAATTCCCATTCCTCCTACAGAACTTTTTCAATGTACTCCTATTTCAATCTTTTTCATTCTTATTTTCCTCCACACTGATTTAGTTAGTCATAACAGCAAGAGAGCAGAACACTATTACTTTAGCATCTTAAGATTTTACAGGTATGTTTAATTTAATGACTAAAGTCTCAAACAAAGATCTCAGCAGTCCAGGAAGAGAATGCTTCAATAAACTCCATCAGCCAAGGGGCCAAGCCTCAGCTTCTCAAAGCTCCTGTCTCAACAGGTGTTTTTGCAGATTTACTGGAGAGAAGGACTCACAAATGCAGATTATTTCATACACAGAGGAAGGGGGAGAAGACCTCCAAATATTTAACAGCTGTTCTTTATATGAAGGAAAACACAAGCTCAAGCATTTCTGCTAAATGCAGCTGCGAGTTCACAGCAAGGGAAGGCAGCGTTTCACAGAGGCCAGTCTGAAGTCACCAAGGACTTCCATGTATTGCTTTTAAGCAATCCTCAAAAATCACCCAGAGGGAAACCACAGGCAACTGACCCAGACCCCAAACACCAGTCTTCACAAGCACACCACTTGCTCAGCAAGCGAGGGCCTTCGTATTCTTCCCTAGCTTCCATCTCCAGAGGTACCTGCATGTTGCACCTGCATAGACAGCATCTGAACAGCCACCCAGAATGACTAGCTGTGTGTCCACGATTTCACTGCTGGCCTCTGGACCACCACCCTGGTTTTCATTTTCCTCCACTTCAAAATTCATGCACTGCGGAACATCAGAAACCGATCCATGACTCCTTGCAACATAAGCAATAGTCACAGGCTTCACCTTAGCAAGACAGGGTAACTTGCTTGCTGGTCACCAGGCTGACATGTCAAATCTGCCTCTTCCATTCCCAAAACTAATTGTTATAGTTGTGGCCCTGTGCTGCCTAATTCTGCAACAGTTGCTGCAACGCCTCCCCCCCAGCAGAACTGCACGGCTAGCATGCCAAATTGCCACCACCCCTTCCCTGCAATCCCAGTGCTGCAAGCTCACCTGGAATCACTGCATAGATGTACATAGACTTTAAGAGACCCCAGCTTCTTCAGTTGCAAACAACAGCCATGTTTGAGACACATTAAGATGTTCAGTACTTTGTATTTCATGTATAGAAAAAGGAGATCCTTGTATTTCAAACACTTGGCAAAAAAAAAAACCCTCATACAAACAAAAGAGCAGTGTGGTTTCTTAAATTTATTTATTTCCTGCAGTTACAAGCCACTTCAGTTTATTTTCATGTGAAGACACATAAAAGCTGTTTGAGTACATGTATTAGACACTAGTACAATATAAATGTACACATCAGTAAAATTCCACAAGACTGGAATGACAAACTGCACATGAACTAAGCTTATAATAAAAAAGCACTGCTGTTATCTGGAAAGGCTAAAGACAACACTAATCAAAATGACTACTAGGCTGATGATGAGATAACATGTTTACTTTGATCATTCACAGAAGTTTGTTACAGGAGAACACTTCCTTTCTTCTAAGTCCAAATACTATACAGAACTAGGAAATGCTAAATATTTACAGCAAAGAAAGCTTGGAAAACAACTACCAGGACCTCTTTTTTTTTTTTTTTTAAAGAAATGAAGATCTGTAGGTTCTGCTTCAAAGTCCTTTTTATAAATACACCTACATGAATTATCAAGCCAAAGATAGTATTTAAAAACATGGTTTTAACTGAGATCGTATGAAGTGTGCAAGTTGCCTCAAAAACAAATCTTTGCAGAGGTGCTAGCAATGAACTGGATCAACAGATAAGTTCAGTACCTTCTGTCACCACACATGTTCCTACATCAGCAGACAGAACACCCGGGTAAGAGAAATAAAATAGTTACAGTCATAGGACCATCACATAAGAATGGCTGTCACAGAATCTTTACTGTTGGAAAAGACCTTTAAGATCATGAAGTCCAACTGTCAACCCAACACCACCATGCCCACTAAACCATGTCCCGAAGTGCCACGTCCACATGTTTTTTGAACACTTCCAGTGATAGTGACTCCACCACCTCCCTGGGCAGCCTGTTCCAATGCTTGACCACTCCTTCAATAAAGAAATTTTTCCTTAGGTCACGTTTGGTCATTCACTGCCTGCTTGAAAAATCATTACCTTTCCAATGCTTGTAAGTCTGGCTTTCCCAGGATCAAGAAATCCTAGTAGTTTTAATTCTGGTAAGTTAAAGAGAAAATCTTTCACATCTCTATGTAGCTGTATCTTTTGACATAATCCTCTTTTACAGTATTGCTGTAGCAACCCTGAACAAATACCACCTCAGCTTACTACTATCAAATAAATGAAACCGTTTTTCTTTTAAGTGTTAAGGAATAAAAAGATAACTTTTTGGGAGGGGGAATATTTTCTGAATATTTTCTGTCTTAGCAGCAGCAGAAATTACTTACACAGGCTATTCCTTTAGAAATAGAAGGCTAGAGAGAAACAAAGGAGAAAATAAATCCCAGACAAAATGCAGGAAACAGCACGTGTAGATCCCACGCTGAGAAAAGTGGAAAGCGCTGATGCTTTTTCGCGGATAGCTGTTCCTGTTGACATGACTGCTTTAAGTCATTTTGGAACTGAATCCGTGAAAAGTTAATTCTGAAGACGTACTTTCAAAAGCTGTTATTTACATGAAAAATAAACCCTTGTAGTGCCATGGCAGGGGGTAGCACAAACCAAGATGACCATACCACAAACAAGTATATACACTATGCATTGTTAGCACAGAAATACGTCCTCTGCCGTATTTTCTTAGGGTTTATTTTGGCCTTGGGTTATATCCATCTTGCAAACAATAAGAGCACCACCCACTCATAGGAGATTCAGAACGTGGAATTTCACAAGAAAACAACAAAAAGCGAGGCATGTCAGATAAAATGCCTGCTAAGTATTTGACAGCATTTATAATCATTTTTCCTATGAGTTTTAAGTAACGGAAGCTGCTAAAACAGACAATTCATAAAGCAAGTCTGGTTTATGGGTAACTGCACAGGAAATTAAGCACCACTTGCCGTTATGTTCCAGTGAAGCACAATTCCATAGCTCATACGACAAAGCAGTGAAGAACTCTGTTCCGAGTGATACATGTGCAACAGCTTTGTATCTCCATTTCAGACTAGATTTCAAGAAATCATAGCTACACTATTAATAACAATTGGGTTAATTCATTTTAAAGCAATTCAACTGTGCCTATAGAAACAGTGTTAGAGAGAGAGAGAGAGAGAGGGAGATATGTGCATATGTATTTAAGACGGCTTTTCCTTCTGACGTTGTCCAAGAATAGCCAGGTGCAGCAAACATCTGACTGAAAGCTAGAACTGGTACAGCTTCCAGTCGGGGATGTTTACAGCAACAGACTACTATACATCACCACAGCCGTCTAACAGTCCAAAGCAGGCGGTCACCTTTAGAGGAGGGGAAATAAAAAAGAAAAGATTTAAGACACACTTCTATAACATTCCAACCAATTACTGTTCAGCTAATTCTGAAGAAAACCTTATTTTCACATTCAGTAACAAAAATACAGTTCTAGAGTCTCAACTTACGTTAAATGAACAAAGCTTCTAAATGCAACATACTAGAACAAAAATTCTAAATTTTTAATACACATTTCAAGACCTCTTTAGGTTCAAATATATTTATTTTTATTTTATTTATGTGTTATATTTATTTATAAATGTAAATTTTATTTATAAATTTAAAATACTTTTTTTTTTAAGATCCCTTGAGTTTACTTCCCTATACCTTCATTCCAGCTCTCAAAAACTAAATGGACTTCCACTTTGAACATCCTATGAATTTTGCAGATAACTATCCTTTCATAATTATTTATATTTTTAAATAAAGCTATATGCAAAGTCAAAGACAGTAGCAAAACAAGCCATGTTCATAATAAAAAAAGTATCAGAAACAGAAACTTGACAGAATTCTGAAAACATTTACTTTCAGTGTCAGAATTCTACCTGATCAGCTTAAAGCCCTATTACAACCAACTAATTAAAAAAAAAACCACACACCAAAAAAAACCCAAAACTTAATTTAAACTAAAAGTAATTTATTCAGTGCATTGCACGAAGTTAGTTATTGCACATTCCCCTAACGCTCCGATTCCACACTGCTGTGCACTGCAGTAATCCAAAAGTCAAAATTCAAAGGACTCCTGTGGTGCTCCTGCTGTTGCGAAAGTTTCCGCTGTCTTTGCGAAGGACATAGAGGGTCTTAAACTGCTATGAGCAGATTTTTTTTTTTTTTAAACCATGTAATTCTGGCTTGATCATATCCACATAATACTTATGTGCCTTAATTTTGTAGTTTATAGTGGAATGTCTTCCTTTCATTAACAGAGCTGAAAGCAGATTGATATATTCCCATTTAGTCTTTACCCCTTCGGAAAGAAAAGAATTTTGCAAGTAAAAAGTTTTCTACTGCCAGATTATATGTAGACTTCAGCAATTTAAGGTTGCTTGTTCTGGGGGGTTCCACTTACACCTCCACAGCAACTCAAAAAAAAAGAAATTATAACAAGGAGTTTAAAAATAAAGAAAAACTACAACAATCAAGATTCCTGTTACAGAAACCAAATCACATACACAGTTTTAAACTAAAGGTTTCCTCCTGAAAGACAAAAACTTATTAGTAGTAAGTGAATTTAGTTATTACAGCAGTATGCCAAGATTAACGAGGAAGCTGCATGCAGTCACTATGGATACCATGCTGACCTTCATTATTTTTGAGAATAAACAGTTAAAAAGCCAGTGGTCATTTGCAACAAAGGCCTCTTCAGGCTGTTCCAAAACCGAAAATTCCTATTTTACATTGGAAAGAAATAGGCTATTTCATGCAGAGGTAGGCACATGGTATTTGACTAATTAGGCTGCTGAGCATTAAGTTGCAATGAACCATTTCTTATACTGCTTTCCTTTAACACTTACTTCTTAAGGAATAATGAAGGTTACTACAATGTCACCTGCCCAAAAAGAACAAACTCCCCACAACCACCTTTTGTTTTAACATGTAAATCACCACGGGTCTCTGGTTGCTTTATCAAACTTGCGATCAACTACAAATACTTACACAGCACCTTGCAAAATGATTATATTTGTATAAAAGGAGTCGAAATTTTCATTTCCAAATGTGGCGTTAAAAAAGGTAGAGGCATTACAGATCACTTTGTACAACTACATGCTTGAACTTCTATAGAAGTTGTGTATTTCAATCAAAACTGAAGCCATGTATTTATTAAGAAGCATCTTGAGCTATTGTCCCAAACGTTTTCTTTTTTTAAACAAAAATAAGTAGACAGCATACTCCAGCTTTTGTTAAAGTCACTGCCCTCTCATTTTCATAAAAGCTTAAAAGCACTGAAAACAAACACAGAGCTATGCAAATCTTTATGTAAAGTCCTCCTGACAGAGGACATGTATCTGTTTGTCATTTTCCAACAGCAATGTATCATCACCTGCCTAGGAACTGTTCTTCAGCTGTCAATACTCCAGAATAACAAAAAACAGTTAATACTAAAAAAGGGATACCATTAGGATGCCTAAAGTTTGTGTTCATTCACAATTTCCAAATCAAAGCCATGCAGGCCACAGATTTACTGCAATTTTCCCAAGCCTCAAGAATTATTTTACCAGTCACACAGAACTTTTACTGCACCTTACATAAGCACCTTGAGCAAAGAGCTCAACAAGATAGGATGAAGGGAGAAAGGAGAAGGAAAAAGGGTACGGAAGCAAGGAGACAAAGAGAGCTTCTTCCTTCTATTCTCCTCACATCTTAAGACATCCTCACTCTACAACCAGCATGACCACTACAAACTCACTGAAGTCTCAGCTGTTACATAGAAATAGTTAAATGTAAACAAAGGGCTCTGTCTATGCGTGCATGCTCATGTGTGTATTTTGGAGTCAAGGTCTTGTCAATCAGTCCATCTATCAGTCAAAGCAGTTTAGTCACAGATGCCTGATGCAAACAAAAAAGTGACTAGAACTGGCAGAGGGAGACGGATGCTCACTACTGCTGTGATGTTTTTTTCTCCTCAGGTCATGCGTATTGATCAGAAAAGAGTTGAGAATTAAACATCAAATCCTAAATATTAAAGGGATTCTTGAAATGCACACAAATTTCAAAAATAGTAAGAAGAGCTTCACAATGGAAGTCAACAGGCAGCATTCACCAATTTTCTAGTAGTTAAATCTGGATTTTAAAATTCCATAGTATACTACAGTACAGCCTGTTTAAAGACTAATGCTACATTAATTGATATGCTCTCAATATGCTCTTTTCTCCCCCCCCAACTCCTCCTAAGTATAAAACTAGGCAAAACAGTTAATACAAACATTTGTTTTTAATAGATTCTTTCCCTTTTTACCTTATAGTAATGTGATTATACCAAACTATTTAAATACAAACCCATTCCTCCAATCCTATAGTTCAAATAGCCAGAACAGATTTTATCCTGAACATTCCTATTTTTATTTTTCTTTCTCTGGAGGAAGGAGCAGGGTCAGGGAGGTGAGAACAACTTCTTTTCACTAGACAGTTTATTTCTAAACTAAATGCTCAAAGAAATTTATCCAACTCTGAAATAGTAAGTGATTAAGTTCTCGCCATTTTTATACCTTTTTAACTAGCCTTATAATTCATAGCATTTTTATTCCACTTTTTCAGGGATCACAAAAAATAAATTAAGCTGTTTGCCCTGGGTCAAACAGTGTGTCTGTATCAGCATTACATTTTAAGAACCATAGCTTGCAGCTTGTTCGTAACCCAAATCACATCATCTCCAACAGCACTTACGTCATGCAGTGATTCAGATGTGTGTTACTGCCTTGGATGTTGATGGTATGTTGTAGTGAGCTTCTGACACCCAAAGAGTGTTCACTGTGGCACTAAAAGTTAACAATGCATGATGAATTATGATGAAGTAGGAAGCATACATAGGTAGTTTTGACACTGTGTATTTTCAGGAAAGCACACACTCCGCTTCTTTTGATCGCTGATACAACACACTACTACCAATTTTGCTAGAAGAGGTAGAATAATTTTCTTTACATGGGCCATGAATTCTAAAGCCATGAAAGGGACTGAATCTAACATCACCAATTTTAAAGAAAGATAAAACAAAAAAAAAGTCTCTGATATTTTTAAAATGTATGGGAACACATGAAAGTAGAATGTTACTAACATAACTGAGACCAAATTTAAGTGAGGGCTGGATGCAAATACCGTACATTTTCATTTCAGAAATACAAACACCTAAAAGGCTGCATTGGAAAATAATATTCTTGTCTGACTAAAGGAGATCTAAGGAGGACAAACTACAGATAAGAGATGATGGTGTGAGCCAAAATAAAGTTCAGATCCTGATCCAAAAGGGCCTCTGCCCGATTACCCCACATCCGAGTGAACAAAGAACAAAATAATGTATTTAACATACTATGGCTAAGAATGATGGCAGCAATTAGACACCCCTCACCCCACCACCACAGTCTTGTATTCCTCAGGCTGAGCAACACAGCTGAGCAACACAGTTCAGCCTGAGGAAACTTTGTGTTTATTTACAACATACCATCTTGGCTCTCCATTAGGTGGAGTAACATACCCAAGAAGGTATTCAGCCAAATTACATCTTTATTTCAGATAACTTGGAAGTTCTGCAGTAATTGTCATCTTCACAGTCACCACAGAGGGCAGGAAGTGGCTAATCCAAGACCACTTGGCTTTAAAAATGAACTAAAACCCCAAAAATCCACCTACCACACTAAGAATTACCATAAGGAATTACCCTCATAGAAGTCCCAACCAATAGATTAACCTGCAATCAAGAACAGAAAAAGGAAGAAAGAGTATTAGCACCCTTACTTGTATTTCTTCTCCTCAGAGCACAGACATTCAGCAGTTTATATTGCTATATGATATATAGCAATATGCACAGCTATTTTTGTTTTTTTTAGATTTTAAACATTTCTAGCAGGACAGCTACATCACAGTGCATTGACAGTAAGAGAAACCCTGAACAACTGGAACTACAAACTCAGGAGAAACGCGAGTACTCTGAATGTATTACGCCAGATTTCACCAAGTTTCAATCCCTTTCCTTATGCTCCCATAAAAGTATTCCTTCTTCAGATTTATCAAGAAATTTTGATTATAAAAACTCAATGGGTTTATCATATAACTTAATACTGCTGTCCACAGTGCAGTTCTAATTTTATAGTTTCACCTATTTACCTTTCTGTTTTGGTCTCTCTTACAGGAAAGGAATTTTTGCCTCATTCCTCATAAAGAGCTATGGTGAAAGTTGTTTAATCTGGGCAAGATTCTTGGAGATAATTAGAAACTATTAAAACAAATCCCTTTATTTTACAGCTACTTCTACATGACATGTCTCCATGTTATTCTGAAAATTCCTAATTTGGGCCCACAGTCTCCCTTTTCTTCTTTCAAGGTAACCAGTATCTCCGGTCCAGACAAAGTTGTCTGTAGAAAATGAGCTCTTTCTTATTACGGGCATCTTTAAATATAAGACTCAGATGAACCTCCGATCTGGAAAATACAAAGAAAGTTCACACTACTGAATATGAAATAACTGTATATTATATATACAATAATCTGATCACCTCTTAAAGAGAGTGGAAGACAGAAGCAGGAGGGCAAAAACCAACCTTAACACTTGACAAGAAATAGATACGAAGAATACATTTAACTTTGCAGTAGTATCAGAGAGCTCTACTCATAAAAAATTAACCTAAATACAAATAATTCAGTCTTTACTATTTCCAGGACCAAGTTTCCTAAGATGTAAAAGCCCTCATGCCTGCCGACTCAAACATGGCCAAGCATGAATGGAAAAACCTCCCTAAAAAGATTGAGGCCAAAAAAGCTACATAAATATGTTATTTGTTAGGCTAGATAGGTTTTTTGTTTGGTTTTGAGTGGATATCAATTGAGTCTGGCATAGCAGGCTCGGAACCAATGACACATTTAGCACATCCCTTCACTTAATGACTTCTCACTCACATTTGCAATTACAATTCTCTGGCAATATCAGCTGCCAACAACAGTGCTCTGTAACACTGATGGAAACAAGTGGAGAACTGCAAGGAGACAATCATACTGCAAAGTCTCTTTGCTTACCTTTGCTGAACAAGGACACGTTTGGATAGCCTGTTAACATCAGCGGTCCAACAATTAAGCCTACACCATATTATTATATTGCTGGAGAAGCTCGTACGGGCCAGAGCACCAAGAGATCTACAGGCAGTAAAAAACAAATATTCCCATTTTAAGGGTAATCCTGTGTGAACACATTCCAATCCTTGCAAACAAGTATGGTTACAAAATATGACAAATCCTGTCATTCTCACACTCTTAATTTTGGCAAGCAGAATCTGGAGATTGTTACTGCAGCCTGTAGACTTTGGTGAAAGTACAGTGTTGCAGCAACTTATGTCCCTGCTGTATAAAGTGAGATCAACTCCTCCACTGCAATTAAATCTTGAAAGACATCAGACTGAGAAGTGCTCTGTACACCAGTGTCAATCCTAATCTTGCTCCCAAAGCATATACAATTTTTTTTTAATGACTTCAGAGAAAATAAGGTCAACCCAGCAAGCTTGCAAGTCATGAACATCAGATGAGTGCATGCCATTTGTTTTACAAAGCACCTTTGTCCTTATGCACAAGTTTAAAAAAAGTAGTTAATTATTTGTTTTGCAATAATACCCAAGAGACCCATTCTTTTAAGCACATATATACAGCCTGCTTCCACAAAGGAAACAGTCCACACAACAGCATGCAAGCATGGCATCCACTCCAGGATCAACTATCTCAAAAAACAAAACAAAAACCATAAAACATAAAAAAAATACAGAACACCTTTCAACTACTCTCAGAACAATTATCTCTATTTAAAATGTAGATTTCACCAATTTATTTTCAGAAAGAAATTTTCAGGATTTACTGACAGTAATTGGAAACAGACATAATGCACTGGCAAAACAGTTCATTTTGAAAACATTACTCCATATTCTCAAATCAATCCTCCACAGGTTCTGACAAATACACTTAGAAAATTACTGCTTTCATAGCTTCTCTCTCAAACATCACTTCCTCTAGAATCAAGCCATCTCCTTCAATAATTTGTAACACAACAAGAATTAAAATAGACTTTCGCAGTCTGTAAATATGCCAGGAGTATATCTGACAAATTTGAGTCATGCTTCTTACTTGGAGCAATGTAACATGTAACATTTAACATTTAGTTATTGGACTACAATAAGAAGAGGCACTCAATTTTTTTGGAGAAGACAGAAGTGACTTTTAGCAGAAAATTTTTCTAAATCATGTAAATAATCTCTGATTTTCATAGTGACTGTTAAAAATTTTGCTTACCGCCTACCTAATGCATTAGTCCTCTTTTGCTGTATAGAATATAGCTTTACCAGCATCAGCTGGAAAGAAGCGTCATAGCATTCAGAGAAGGTTCCTAACACGCATAAAAACCCACCATACTCATGTCTGAGAACGTCAAAAGAGGAGGTACAGAGTACCACCAACTTCTGGAAGGCACATGGAACGCATTCATTTGAAATTAATTTTTAAAGATGTTGACAAAAAGATAGTAACGAACAGTTAAAGATTTATCAAAGGCAGAACGTACCCAACCAACCTCACATGAAGAGCTGAGGGTCTGCTTTGATGAAAGTTGAGCAGCACATGTAACTTTGACTTTAGTGTGGCTTTCACAACAGCCTCTCACCACGGTCTCACCTGGGAGCTGAGGAAGCCCGAGCTCAACAAACAGAAGGGAAGCTGAGCTGGAAAACTGCCTGGATCTCTGGCTCACAAGGCAGCAACCAACGGCTGAACCTCCAGCTGCAAACTGGCAAGGGAGGACCCCAGGGGCCAATGCAGGGCTCCAAACACACTCATCAGCAACCAGGAAGATGGCACAGAGGGCACCCTCAGCAAACTGGCAGGTGAGTAAAGTGCAAGCAGGCAGAGTAGACGAGGGGGCTGACACAGTGACTGGCAGCACTTCTACCAACACAGACCATGATAAAACCCAAGGACGGGGCCAAAAGAAACCTCATCAGGCTCAAGAAGGAAAAGCGCAAAGCTCAGCACCAGGGCAGAAGAACCCCACGCATCAATCAGCACAGCCTGGGGAGAGCTGGCCAAGTAACAGCCCTGCTGCAACTGGCCCAGGTGCTGGGGCAGAACCCAGCCGAAATGGCAAACCACAGAGAGGACTGCGGGTAAGGCATGTTATCCCGTCTCTGCCTGCCACTGGCGAGGCCACTCTGCAGACATCGCATGCTCAGGTGAGGACCCCCACTTCAAGGGGGATGCTGAGGAACCAAGGAGGGTCCAGCCCTGGGCTACCAAGGTGGTCAAGGGCATCATGGGCATGACACACACGGGAGAGGTTGAGGGAGATGGCCTGTTTTCTCTGGCAAAGAGAAGGCAAGGGACCACCTAAGAGCTGTTTGCAGCTACCAAGACGGGAACTATAAAGACACTCAACCCAAATGCTTTCTCAGCACCGGCAGACAGGATAAGAGCGAGCAAAGGCCACAAAAGGCAGCATGGAAGATTCAGGTTGGACATGATTACAAACTTCTTTACCAGGAGCGTGGTGAAGTGCAGGGACAAGCTTCCCAGAGAGGCTGTGGATTCTCTGTCCTTGGGGTTTTTCTATGGCTTCTTCATAGGACAAAGCCACGCTGCCCCCACCAAGTGCTAGTTAGAGCCCTGCTTTGAAGAAGTGGTTGGACCAGAGATCTCCAGAAGTCTCTTCCGACCATTATACTTCAACTCCATGACCTCATTAATTCCTGTGATATGCTTCCAGCAATACAGAATCACAGGATTATATATACATAGCCTTATTTATACAGTTATCCTCAGACATGATGAATTCCACAAGTTTTTGGAAAAATAATTATACATAGATGACATCAGTACAGACTTTCCTATAAATAGCCAGGTGTTATCAACAGACTACAGTGCTAGGAGGTCCAACATTTCTGACATCACAAATATTTCATGTTAGATCTATTTTAATGAGGTGGAGCCAAATTTTTTAAAAAATAAACTACAGAGAAAATAGAAATTTCATATGCAAGCCTATTGAATTTAAATATGCTGCTAAACACTATCCCATGGTCACCTTTCTAGATCACTTTGTGTCCTTCCAAAAAAAAAAAAACCAACAAACCAACCTTCAAGATTATACTTTTATGCCAGTATCTTTAAGAACAGACAATACGAAAGATATTTTCACTTAGCTTGCTTGTAGAAGGTCCCTCAAATTTGAAATAGGCAGTAGAATGTTTCCCGTAAGACGTAATGTTGAACATGAAATTTTTAAAACATCACTCAAGCAATACACAAGGATGCTTTACATTTAAGGAGAGACTACAGATTTTAAGTCTCTCTTTTTCCCTAGTGAGTCTCAATTTTGTTTCCTCCAAGTATTATACTAAATAAAGTATAATATATATTAAACTAAATAAAGATGGACAGTGTGACCCAAACTGTTCTTTTGTCACACTACAAATGCAGAGCTTTAGTGATGATCAAAATTAAACCAATTACAGTAAACAAACAATTTGTGAGTAACTTAGGAGTAGAAGGACTGGTTCCTACAACTCACTCCTAGGACCACACAGATTAAGCAACAACCCAATGCAACAGATAAAACAGCTTGGTGAAGGGGAAACCTAGGTCACTACCTGACATTATAATCCTGGTTTGGTGTACTTTTGGTCCAGCAAATCTTGAATTATCTAATGTTGTCACCAATTTTCACAATAAGAGGTACTCAATTTAATCAGTAAGACTAGTAGCCAAAATGAACTCTGTTCCTTGCACTGACTGGTGTTTTTCACACCTTTTGGTGGACTAACTAATGTATTCATTAAAAAAAACCCCAACCTACACCCACATTAGTGGGTAGTGTACTGCAAGAAGAGCAGATCTGCAAAACGAGACAGTTTTTGTGCTGACGACAATATTCAAACAACATATATTCCAGGGGATGTCACTTCAGAATTAGCCCTAGTCCTACCTATGGTCTAAACAGCCATAAAGCAAATGCATTTGGCAAGTCCAGAAGCACACTTTTTTGTTTAATCCAAAAGTAGTTCATTTGCATGTTCAGCAGGATCAGCAGCAAAGAATGCCATTATCCAGCCTATAGTGATAGGCATTCTGAAGATAAGGCACAGTTATTCCAAAGTTAATCCTGAAGCAATTTTTACTAGCTGCATTTTAAGTCACAGAACCTAAACATTTAAATTTTACGCATGCCTACAAAATACAATTAATGCATGAATGTAACGATTACATGCAGCCAAGATCTTTGTTACAGCTCAAATAGAAAACAACTGCACAATAAGAACAGAACTTAGTGCAATTTAGTATTGCTTTATAATTATCTTAATGAGGGAGGCTGTTGCACAATGACCACTCCAAAAACATGAAGAGTATACTCACGCCAGGCCACAGAGCCTAACTACTGGTGCACTTTCAGGATGGTTTTAATGGAACATCTTAAGAGCACTGTGGCAGAAGAGCAGTCCGGCTCTCTGTCTTCCAGCTGAGGGATTCCTGCTTCCTCCACTGTTACAGGAATTCTATAATTTCATGATGCAAGTTACTCAGACAACCACTATATTAGCTGCAAACTAATCCTGGGGAAGAAAAAAACAAAACAAAACACAAAGATCAGATACCTGCTGTAGCAGAAAACTGATCTCAGTCACTGGATGGCAGTACTATCCTTGGCACCAACAGGAAAAAGGCACTGTACAGGGCAGGACTGCCTGTTTTGATGGCAATATAGTGTTAAATCAAATTGTTTAACCACAACAGGAACATTTTCTGGGGGGATGGTGGGGAAAAGAAAAATAGAGCAATAATTAAGACCTCCAGTATCAACATTTTGAGTGGGGAACAGTCACATGAGCAAGCTGTATATCCCATGAAGACACAGTAAACAACAACAAAAAAATTAATCTGGCAAAATCATGCTCCTTTAAAGGTAGCATCAACTTTATAACCATTTATAGATGTAGCTTCAATACTTCCATGCCTTGCAACAGGCAACTGACATTTGAAAAAAAAAAAAAAAACCAGGAGAGGAACACCAATTTGCCTTTCACTCTCTGCAAAGTTCACCCCAACTGCAAGTCTGAAAACTGTCCTTTGGCATTTTTTGTTAATACTGCATGTCAACATGGAACTCTTCCTGCAGACTTCTCTGCCAAACAGTCAGCAGACTCCACCTCCACAGAAATCAACTGAGCAGGACTTACACGGCAATCACTTTTCCTAAATGCTGGAGGGAGTTAGAAGTCTGTCTTACATTAGCAATGCCCCACCTGCTGGTATGCGGGCAGTACAGGTTAGTCCAGAAAGCATCCTGACCATGGAGAGGCAAAGACAAACCAAAAGAACGCAAGAATAAACAAAAATGTTTCCAAGTAGTCAGAAGCATCTAGATGACCTAAGGCAAAACATCCCCTGAAGAACCTGGCAGTATCATACATTTCCAAATACTAATATTCATGAAAAATATTTGTGAAAACCTCTAACCAAGGATGTGGTTCAATCCTCCTTTGCTGCCTGACAGGCTACTAACACATAAACATTAGTTAGTTCATTCGGTCAAGGGTACAGCTCTGCAGAAAAGCTTGCATGAGACATGAAAGCCAAGCCCAAAAGTGGAGTTCCCACACAAAAGCATCATTAAGTCTTATTCTACATTATAAATTTGTTTCTTCATTATAAATTTGATGTTATCAGGATTTTCAAGTGAACTTTACTAGAGCCCAGAATAAAATGCCATTAAAGCAAGGTATGTCCCCAAAACAAATATGCAAAAAAAAAAAAAAAGCTGCCAACCTCATTTCACCACATTTGCATATAAAAACTAATGTGTTTACAAATACAAAAAATAAGCAAATGCATGGCTTTCTGTAAGAATCCTACCATACTTGGTTCATAAACCAGATGATGGTCCCTGAAAGATGTTTGATGAACAAGGATGCTACAGTCCTTAAGACTTATTTCACCTGCTGAAAGAGCTGAAAGGTATCTTCCTTCAGCTTTCCACAACAGCTATCATCTGTTTCAATTGCTTTTTTATAAGCCAAAGAAACCAGTATAGGTAACAGAAGAAAACTCTCAACGTGTTTGCAGATTGACTCAACTTGTAAATCAGCTATTTTCCTCAGCCTCTTCTATGTTGTTTACCTGCAAGTGTGGGACAAGTTACTGAAAGCACATTTTACATACACCCACTACTTTATCTGAGTGATCAACTACAAATTCTCAGTCAATTTTGCAAAGCTCTTGTATCTCAAGCAGAAGTCAGTGGAGACCATATTAGCTCAACAGAAACTTAAAAACATCAAGAAATTCCTCTAAGAAATTAATTCAATTAAAAAAAATTAAAAATCAATTTCATGTGCAGTTTGTAATCTTCTTTAAATGTGAAGAATTAAAACATAACTGGTACTAGAATAATAAGGATCAGCCATAGTATTTCTAGAACAAATACGTTCTGTGAAAATAATTAAATAAAAAAGTTAACCAGTACAATGGGACCAATGAAAGCACACCTAAGGAAATGCTGCAAATACAGGCTTCCAGTCATTGCATAAAATAAAACTCAGGCACCAACAACAGACCAAAACTCCCTGCCCTTCCACAAAGCCACAAAAAGTCTGCTGCCTTGGGCTCCACTTAAATGCAAGAGAGTAGTGTAGCTCTCAGTATTTGTCAAGCTCTGTATGCAAACGAAACCTCACATTTAATCTTCAGATTCCAACCTAACTACAATACTATTTAAAGTTAGAACTCCTCAGACTAATTATATTCTCCAACTTAAAGCAATAGCTTAAAAGACAGGAAACATCAGGGTTATCAGTAAACTGTACACCACAGTGCTTCAGTCTCCAATAACCTGAAAGTCCTATGTGTGCAAAGATTAACCAGACAGCTAAAATAACTTCTTGATTCTACGGAGGGTGAAGAAATGACTGAAGCAGACAGCCACATAGTTCAAATTAACAGCATTATAAAACTGGCTAAACTATTAAGGACAATTCTGCAATAGCAGATTTGTAGTCTACAAATAAATTGACAGAAAACCAGTATTCACCTTTTCATTTAAAGCAGGTGATTTAGGAAAACGTTCCCCTTTTCACAAAAAGAAAAATAATTAAAGATTAACAGTCTTTGAGAATTGAAGCAGAGGTTTGGTTTTATTGGGATGCCTGGTATTCTTAGGAGGAATTTAAAAGTAATACTATGCATACTTCAAGCTGTGTAAATAAAGGTCTTGTTTCTTAATTTACATATAAGCAAGAAGTCAGATATCATTAACTGCAACAAGAAGAAACACAACACAAATTTCAGTGTGAAGTAAGAAAGAGCAACAAATAAATTAGTACTTCTCCCTGATACTGTAGCATGCAACTTGACATTAACATACAGAATCACAGCTTCAATCAGTTTGTTAGAACCAAGGAATGTTTAAGTACCTAGATTCATTTTACTTTCTGAGCTTTTACTGCTTCTAGTTAATATTTGGCATAACCTGACCTTTAACTGAATCACCAACTTAGCAGTTCCTGATCAAACTAGCGCATTTATCAAGACAAGTCATTTAGTCATCATATTCAAAGTGAAAAAACTCGTAAAATTTTGGTCAGGCTTTTGAACTCAAAGCAGTCATACAGACTGAAATCAAATGAACAATACAAGACCAGACAACCACGGCTAATCACATTATATCCGAGGATATCAACTACATTTATTTTGTAATTAATAATATTAAAAGCATTGGATCAGATGCAGCAACTCATTTTTCAAGTTAGAGTAACTAAAAAAAAATTCAGAGAGGGAAGAGTCAAAATAGAGATGTGTATTTTAAACAAATAAAATATCACAAGTTTCCTTGTTAAAGAACCTGTCTCACATCACAGCTGATTCAAGTTTTGAACATGGCAAGATCTGTTTGGAAGTGTTATAGTTTTCTGCTATAAAGAGTAGACATATGGCATATCAATATTCATAAAGCTCTAGAAGTCACTTTAACTTTCCTTGATATTTCCTTGAAATACTCCCTTGATATATTCAGAACAGATGAGGGACAGGTTGCAGAAGAACTAGCTTCCCCGATACCAGAACATTCACAATGTTCCAGTGACCTGAAAGTGCCCGATTCTGTCAGCAGACACCTTAGTTATCCCACAGCAAAGGGCCATGTGAAAATGAAGATGTCCTTGACCTACAGGGAGATCAGAACCTGGGCTTATAGAACCACCATCAAGAAAAACATTCTTGAAAACACTGCCTTTGTCTTATTGGGATAAAGTATACACCTGTCAAACTAATATTAAAATTAGTTAGCTGTAGTATGCCTTGTCTTAACCTATTTCGATGGAAAAATGTGTTTACTTATCCTTCTAGAAGCAAGTGCAATATTGATTACTCTTAAGTTTCACTGGTTAAATTTACTGAATAATAATTTAAGATAAGCAAAACTCCAAACAAAGTAGATTGAGAGACAATGAGAAAGAATATTTATTTACAAGCATGATCCACATATAATCAGATCATTCAGTTAAAGTTTATCAGCAGTGCTAATAACATATCACATGTGGTCTCTACAAAAACCTAAAGATACTCAGAAAACCTCAGGTTAACAATAGACATTTCAGTAAGCGTACGAGTATGTTGTAAGAATGTATGTTAAAATAATAATGCATACCAAATACGGACAAGTCAGACAGCAGAATGAATACTGATAAAAAGAAAAAGCCACAGTCTTTAAGCACAAAGGTGTCCATCTCCAGGAAGAGCCACAAACACCACACAGCTTTCGCACTCCCAGCCAGAGCGCTAGTAAGCGTGAGGCAAAAGAAAGGAAGATACAATGGAAAACTCACAGCAATTTTAACTTTAAATACATAATCAAAGCTAACACTGATGTGAGACTATTGCCATGAGTACTGACTCTCCAGGTCCAACAGCCGAGACATGCCTTAGACATCCTAGGTAACAGCAGCTAAATGGCTAGACAGGTCACCATTTGCTTAAACCAGAACAGTTTTCAGTCTGTTCTACTTTTACCCTTTTATTTCCAATTTCTACCTTACTAAATAACTCTGCCCTCTATTTTACTATTCTGTTTTGCTGGTGCCGAGGATATGGGTAGAGAAGACAGTTTGGTGAAGATTAGAAAAAGAAAAAATATGCTCTGCCTGCAGCCCCAAGCAGTCTGTACCCTGGGATAGAAGCTTACAAAACTCACGCACCAAGGAGCATTTTTGCCTAGCCGCAGAGGGTCAGTGGGGCATCTTCTGTTGCCAAGCATCAGCCTTGAGAAATACTTTCCAGAAGGTACAAACGGAGCCTTTTCTGTAGGTTATCAACAGTACACAACGTACCTTACCACTCACCCAAAACTGCTAAAGTCACACTGATTTCTACATAGAAAAGTACTCAGTGCGCTGAACACTCCAAATGATGAACAGAGCAGTTTAAGAGAACGCATAGAAAAGAGTTCAGTCTTCAGGAACACTTAGAAACACTTTGAACATCATAAGAATGACAACCCTGCATTTGGCTGAACCATGCTGTATCTGCAGAGAAAACAATGAAGTGAATGAAGAAAGTCCTCTGAGGCTCATCTGGCATTTTGATTTATTACACTCATATTAAGTCTCCAACGTTCATTCTCCACACAGCTCTGACGCAGCAAAAGATTTATTTTGGACTAACTTATTTTACTGCTATATTCTTTATATAAAATGTCCACATTCTTACAAATTCCACTAATATCACTTTGATATCTAACATAGTGTTGATTCAGTGTGAAACATAAGAATTAAACAGCCTTTTAGTAGTTCAGCTTCCTCATTCCCACAGGATTCAACATGTCCTCAGACATGAAACAATCCTATCTAGGGCACTTCCTGTGAATATTTTAATCTTTTTTCCTTTATCTTTCTAACCTTAATTTCTGAAGAAATATAGACCTAATTCCCTCAACCTTCTCGTGCTGTTAAAACTCTTTACTGGCAGTGTTCAGACCAAGGCACCATAAGAAGACAGTATACAAGGAGCAAACAGATATTACTAAAGGGTAACTTCAGACACAGAAAAACACTTGTCTGTACTAAATACATTTTAAACTGCAAGAAGGGTTGTGCTTCTTCTCATTAAGTGGCAGCACAGACAAAGCAATGCCTCTTTATCGGCTAGTAGGGCATTCTCCAGTTAGACCAGTTCACTGCTGTTTTGACTTAGAGAACTCCCTAAAAAAGAAAAACATAGGAACATTTTGAAACAAATATAAACAGGAAAGACTCAGATTGCCTATGGTATTGACAAAGTTACCCACAGGCTGATCAACAGGATCTCAATACACTCTCTTCTATTATTATTACTATAAATTGATATTACAATCTTTCTGAAGCAAGAATCAGTGGGAGAGGAATTTTTCCGTTTCTGATTTTTCTTAATTTTTTTGTATAATCCTTAGCATTGTGCTAGGTGTTACAGGATCGATCTTCATCAGTACAACCACTCCTTTGGTCGTCTTTACCTTCATCACTCCAACAGTACCTCCACGCAATAACCTGGAAAAGACCACTGAGCCAGGCAATGAACAGTTAGGCTAAACAGCTACCCAAAAAGTTTTCAAACAAACTAGATAAATTGTGTAAACAAATTATCACAAACGTGTCTTGATACCTTCTAGACCATTAAAAAAAAAAATCTATCATCACACAGTACATCCATATTATCCAGGCACGAAGATTTTAGATCATTTTAACATTATCCCATGTTATGCACGCCAAAGATAGATCTGAATAAGCTCGCAGGTGAAGTCTGTAAAGCTGTACAGGGTTTTGGTTTTTGGTTTTTTTTTTTAAGGTTTTCCAGTCCAGATAAGTTCTGAAAGCACTGACCTTTCTACGCGTTCTAGAAGTTCCCTCTGACAATGGCAGGCATGCTTTCATTGTTATATATGCTTCCAGGTACAAGATTTTTACCTCTCTGTTCCATACATCACAACAGGAAAAATCCCCATCACGTTAACCAAACCAAAAACGCAAGCAGCATGCAAACAGCATACTCACTTGCACAGTCTATTCAAGCTTGTTCGCAATCTGATTATTCACCTGTTTTGTACTGACTGCCATCTGCCCACTCCCCCTCCTCCGGTCTGTCTGCAACACAGACTTTATGCCACCTCATAAGCCTTTTTTTTTTCCTAGCACCTTCCTGCACACTTCTTCCAGGTCACCGATACATACCGTGAATAAACTTAATTGTGAGATTGTTTCCTGGGGCTCCCTAGTCATTACATTTCAAAAAGACTCCAGTGGAGAGAAGGTTTGCACTTAATACTTAAAAAACCCGATATACTTACTCCCTGTCTTTAAATATATTTATACACATATGTATGCAGATAAATTCTACATATTAAATATGCATATATTTACATATATATTTAAGACAGGAAATAGATTCACAACCAAGTCAGCCACTACTCACACTTGTTTTCCCCTTCAAACTGCAGCATGAGCACTGATCACCAGTAGATACATACAAGAGTCAGCACGCAGGTATTTTTACTTTAGGCAAACAGTCCACTGCTTCACAGAACTTGACAGTTGTCTTCATTAATTCTATGGCTGTTATAGCCAAATCTTATCATGTGTTGAAAAAGAGGCTGGGATTTATCCAAGGTTCCAATCTGGCCCTTTTATTAGTATCAGGAATGTTCATTTCCTAAGTTGTACATGACAGTCACTTAAAACTGCATCTGGCTTTTTTGATTTACACCAGGAACTTCCATGCTAAAAGTTCCTGAATATGTTAACTGCACTGATTTTTTTTTCCCCCCTCTCCTAAAGGAAAAAAAAAAGTTTTCAACAAAACGCTTAAGTACGAATGAACCTGTAAATGCCTGTTAGCATTTGGAAATTTAGGAAGTATCAAAGAAAGACTCCATACTTCTTTACATAAGGAGGGTTTGTTTTAAGAACATGTAGAAAAATAAATTCAGAAGAGCCTTCACTTTACTTTGTCTGCCACTGACCTTTAGACCTGACACCCACTGCATCCTGTGGGAAACCTTTTCCAAGAGCCAACTTTCTTATAAATATTTTAGCAGACTTAAGCATCTAGACTTCATTATTTGCCTACATCTACAGAATGAAAAGGCTATTGAATAATGACAACATACGTGGACTTTCATATTCACACAAGTATCTGTAAAGCAGTAACATATAATATAATGGAATCTTGAATGTGCTACATGCAAGTACTTTTGAAGTAATTTTTTTAACAAGATTTACTCTTACAGCTGCCTTCACTCTCTAAAATGCATACAATCGCACTGCTGTCTATTTTCCTGCATATGGTTTTAAAACAGATTTGCATATCCTCCAAGAATAACAAAAGCATTAGAAAGAGCCCATGCATTCCTAGATTTGTGTGATAAAAGCAGTAGTGATAATTCAATTCCCTACTCAAAATGAGAGTCCAAGTCCCGCTTAGAAGTTGTACCAATAAATCTCCTTAAACTCTGCAAGAACAGCTCACCTACTGGAATTTTTTTAGCTTTTAAATGTCAAAGTACTGCACCTGTTTCCTTTCAGATAACCAGTCTCCTTGTCAAGTCTTATATTCCTCTTGTTTCTCCATTATAATTGGAAATTGTTTCCTACAGTGTGGAACAGATCACTTGTGGGAAGTCACAGGAAAGAAGATATCTTCATTACTTCCACAGGCCAGATCAGCACTCCTCTCCAGGTGTGCTCCTCCTCCACATCAACCCTTTTTCCCTTCTGTATATGGATCCACTGCAAAGCTATACATCTGGTACAGTCATGAACATGGCCGCGTGACATCAGTGCTCATAAGAAAGCTTTCCAGCTGTTCAAATCAAGCCGTGGGACAGATAAGGACAACCACGTTCACAAAGACAGGTAAGCAGGAATTTGGCTCCCTCACACTGCTAGAGAACTAACAAAAGAGACTAGAGTATATTTAAGAAACACTTTTTATTTTTTTAAACTGAAATATTAGAAGCTGTTCAAAGAAGGTGCCTAATTTACTTAAACTATAAACAATGCGTTACCACAGGATGTTGTGCCAGCAAGTTTCAGCTAGATTTAGCAAGCAAGAAAAAACAGGAGTGTTTGTTTTCGAGAGCTTATAATGGAGGGTTTGCTTCAATTTCACTCATCAACTGACAGTATCTTCATTATGTATGACTAAATGCTAACTACAAGAACAAGTTTAAAGCACCAGTATGTGATTCCTCACAAAGACCTTGTAACAAGACGTGCCCAGTAATAGTATATAAAAGCCTTTATTTTCCAGTCTTAGTATTATCAAAGCTTCCGTTGAAACTTTAGTCCTTGGGGTTTTATGCCTGTTTTACCACCGGCCATCAAAACTGCATTAGTGGTCCATCTATGTACGATCATCTATGCACGATATAGATCAAGGCTTCTGTCCAGTAAAACCTCTCTCTCACGATTATCTCCGCAGCTACGTTACTTCACAGTGGTTACAGCTCCCATTACCAAAAGGAGCAGAGGGATAAGCTGTGTCTCACTCCAAGTTATTCCCCTGATGTCTCCTAAGAGGACAGTATTGCGCTCCCGGCATAGAGCTCTTCGGCATGCTCGTAAGGAATTTGCACGTAGACCTCTGGGACAACAAGCAGCCAGTAACTATTCAGCTCTTAAAACCTAAAGTGAGACAACGCCGATGAGCTTTCATGCATGAGAACAGCAGGACAGGATGTACAGTGCAAGCTTACATAAGGCACAAGGCACTGCTGGGAACCAACAGAAATGAACAGCATAAATGGCACAGGAAAATGCTGATGTCACTCGTATAGGTTTGCGTTGTGCTCGCCAAGTTTCTCTGATCCTAAAACTGGCCTTTCTAGCCGTCTGTAAAAGCTCGCAGTTTGTTCTGTTTTACTGAGAGAACTTGTTTTCAAAACCCCATGTTTCTTCCTAATATTAAGATGAAGGAGAGAAAAAATAAAATCCAAGATGACTCCAGATTTACTGTGGCACTTAAAAGCAAGAATCTAAAGAAAAACAGAAAATGTAATGGAGAACTGGAAAAAGCATGTAATTATGTACACAAATACTTGCTCCTAATACTTACTGAAAAAATAGTTCAAGCACAACTTATCTGTTTTAAAATATGACCTCTGCAAACCTCCTAAGGTCAGTGAGACTTAGAGTAGTTACTCAGTGAGCCCTGATTGCATAAATTAAAGATGCCTAAGGGTAGCTACGAAAGCGGGTATTTGATTTTCCAGGGCACCTACATATTATGAATTAACAATGAATTGCCATTTTACCAGACCAGCTTTCAGTTTTGCTACAAAAAAAAGAAAAAAACAACCAAAAAGATACAACTGTGTTGTGCTTACCTCCTCCTCAACACATGAAAGCTTTCCCATTTAATGTTAATACTGATTATGGAAGTTTCATATTAACTTGAGTGGACAAGTGAGAACCTATAGATCAAATTACTTTCAAAAAACCCCTAAGATTATCAGTCAAACAGTGCTTCTTCCTGGTGTATCCTTCTACAATAGATAAAAAAAAAAGAGAGACAACTAATCCAGCTGCAAAAGTAAGTATAAAGCAAAACTGTAAAGAGGGAGAACTTTGCTCACTCAGGTCAGTATTCCCAGCAGCAGCTCCCAGCTCTGTCCTTGGCTGCCTTCACCTGTTATTGCAGTGGCTGCACGCTGCTTCAGAGCAGTGTGTGAACCACGACAGGCAACACCTTCACAGTTCCAGGCTTCCTGTATTGAAGTTTTTGCCTATGGCATATTTAAGGCATTTGATTTTCTATAGAGCACATCATTTAAGGTGAGAGGGAAAATACCGTTCCTAAAACTAAACTACTCATTTATCTTTCATGTAATGAACTTACTGTCAATCCCTTCAGAATTTTCTGGCAAATACAGAGGCACCCTGCAACAGCATCAAGTTAAGGCAACTACCCAACCCTGGCAAATAGAACTGAATGGTATCATAGTAAGTTACAAACCAATGCCAGAAGTAGTTTCTTCATTATATCAAGTATAACAGAATACCTGTCTCCCAGTTCCCTATCAAAACACCAAAACTAACACCATGTAGCTCAGTGATTGCAACTATCAGAGATAACCAGGCACATTAGAAATTCAAGGTTTCCTTAGCAGTGGACAAGGACACCAGCTTTGTTGTAGGCCAACAGGAGGGAAAACACACCCACAAACTCTCTGCACTGTGGAATGGCAGCTCTTTGAAAGTGTGTAAGCGCAAACTCTCCATAAAAATACCAAATGTAAGATGCCCACAGACTGCAGATCATGCAATATCACAGGTTACTAAACGTCTTTTTAAGCAAGCGCCTATTTCCATCAAAGTGTAGCTACTACAGCAAAATACTCGCATCCTGGCTAGAGCCTCTACGCATCTGTAGTAGAAATAACATCACTATCCACCTGTTACTACTCTAACAGATAAGCATTTCACAGTCATTAGTGTATTTATTCACAGTATATTTTTTGAAAGCACCACTATTACCGATTCATAAGCAAACAGAAGACCGATGCAAAAAGACTGATCCAAGGTCACAGGGTAAGTGAAGGAAGAAACTTCACCTGGTTTCTTTCTATTAGTGAGTCACTGTTGTTCCTCTAAGTTATTCTTTGAGCAGAAGAGACAACACACTGCCTGTGGCATTCAAACTCTATATGCTAATAGTAGCTTCACTCCAGGGTTTTGTTTTTTGGGGGTTTTTTGTTTTTTTTTTTTTAAATCACGCCCAAGGGCCTTGTTCTATATTACCACAGAATCGCACTTCAGTACTGGGCTGCTGTGGGGAAAAAAAGGGACATATATAAATCATTAGGTAGTCGGCCTTGTTTGTGACCCCGCGCTCTCACGGGCGAAACAAACAAAAAAAGAGTCCTTGAATAGTTTTACTCCCTCATGCTACAGACCACCGGGCAAGGGCAAAGTGCAGGGAGGAAGGGACAGTCAAGTCGGGAGACAAGTTCTGCAGAGCCAGGGGCCGGGGCGGGGGGCAGAAGTCCCTAGAGCCCACAGGAAAAAAAAAAAAAGAAGAAATAAAGCCCAACTTCTGTTCCCAGGTCAACGAGGTCGACGCGCGGCGGGGGAAGGGGACACTGCCCCAAGGGCTCGGTGGTGGGAAAGGGACCCCCGGCACGGGGCGGGGGGCACGGTGAAGGGCGCGGGGCTCCTCTCACTCCCCGCAAGAACCCCGCGAAGGGCAAGGGGGGGAGCCCCCTCCCCAGGCTCACACCCATGCCCGGGGGCCTGCAGGCCGCACCTACCCCCCCGCTGCCCAGGTCCCACTCCGCCCCTCAGCCGGGCCAGGGCGCTCCCCTGGTCCGGTCCCATCGCCCCAGGGCAGCCGGCGCCGGCACGGCCCCGGCCCCCTCCCCGCCCGAGGCCTGTCCCCCGCTCCAGCCCGCCTCCACGGCGGGGCGGCCACGCCGGGGCGCCGCTCCCCCGTACCTGTGAGGGGAGGCGGCGGGCGGAGGCGGACGGCTGCGCCGCGGGGACCGGAGGGGCTGTCCCGCCGGGCTGCCTCGCCCGGCCCGCTCGCGGTGCCCGCCGCCGTCGCCGCCCTCGCTCGGCCGGCGGGTCCCGCGGAGCCGCCCAGCCCGGCCCAGCCCCGACGCCTGCCCGAGCCCGGCGGCGGCCGCGTCTCCTCCTCGCCTTTAGTTTGACCTTTTCCGTGTCTCCACTCCCTGTCCCCGACACACTTTGACGTCACTCCCATGGCAACCAATCCCCGCCCCCTTCCACCTCGCGCGCGCGTTGCCCGTCCCCATCCCCGTCCCCGCCTTCTCCTCGGACGCACGCACGCAGGCGAGCACGCGCGCACGCGCCGCCGGGCAGAGGAGGGGCCGCCTCCTTGGCGGCCAATGGGCGCGCGTCTGGGCGCTTCCATCCCGGCCCCCGACGGCGCGCGCCCTGAGTGTGTAGAGCGCTCAGAGTGCGTGGGGCGCGTGGGGCGGGGGGGGGCATAGAGGGCGTGGCGCCGTTAGTGCACGGGTGCGCGCGCGGGGCTGTGTTGCATGGTCTGCATGGTGCGTGGTGCGCGTGGGGTGTATGGGGCACCGGGTGTGTGAGCTGTGCGTGCTGTGTATGGTGCACAGGGGGTGTGTGGTGCGCATGGTGTGTATGGTGCACAGGGGGTGTGGTGCGCGTGCTGTGTATGGTGCACGGGGGGGTGTGGTGCGCACGGTGTGTATGGTGCACAGGGGGGGTGTGGTGCGCACGGTGTGTATGGTGCACAGGGGGTGTGTGGTGCGCATGGTGTGTATGGTGCACAGGGGGTGTGTGGTGCGCATGGTGTGTATGGTGCACGGGGGGGTGTGGTGCGCATGGTGTGTATGGTGCACAGGGGGTGTGGTGCGCGTGCTGTGTATGGTGCACGGGGGGGTGTGGTGCGCATGGTGTGTATGGTGCACAGGGGGTGTGGTGCGCGTGCTGTGTATGGTGCACGGGGGGGTGTGGTGCGCACGGTGTGTATGGTGTGCATGCTGTACATGGTGCACGGGTTGCACTGGGCGTGGTGTACGGTGAAGGTCACACGTCATTCACATTGTACCGCGCACGGGGCTGCGGCCACCACCAGCATGCAGGTCACCGCTTTCGCCCCGCGAGCCCTGAAGTGTTTGTCGGCGATGTAGGAGGGAGAGCCGGTGGCGGAGCGTGCGGGAGAGCACGTGGAGGGAAAGCAAAAGCTGTTGCGGGGGAGGTGCTGCAGCGGGAGCAGAGCTCGAGGGACGTGGAGCAGGGGCGGGAGGAGCGCTGCACATGGCTGCCGGGGGGCTGAGGGCAGAGCCGTGTCTTGTACAGGCCTGTAATCCTTCCGTGGGAGGAGGGTGAAAGAGGGAGGCCGTGGTCTTTCACAGTCCTCAGCGGAGCGAATCCCCCTCTCCTGGGGGGGAAAGGAAATCGTAACACGTGAACCGAAACGCTGCCTCTTCTCTGCACACACGAACACAAGCCAAGCGGGTGCCATCACGGTTTGCCCACTCCTTTCTGCCTCCAGCGTTCATCCTTAACCCATGGAGCTTCAGTATTCCCCGAGGATCAAGCTGCTTCCCCAGTCCCACCATTTACAGCATGTTCCCGTTGTGTGGGGAGCCTATGGGCAATTGCACTTACTTTCTCCAAAATACCTGGCATAGATATCATATATGTAATATGCATAACATACGGGAGGCTGCATATCTCAATGCCTCAGTGCACGTGTGCATAAATTTTTTGATGTGTAAATACTTTGCTCCAAACACTGTCAGCTGCTGAAAAGGTGACGCGCACGCAGCATGCAGCCCGTGCGAGGTCGGTGTGCTAAACCCTTTGGGTTTGTACCTTGCGTCGTGAAAGGTGTATGCGCTAACAACATGTTACGTATTGCAGGCTCTACCTTGAAACAAGTATGCGGGCATGATATTTAAATACACTATCAGCAATTACACAGCCTCTTTCATCTACCCTACACGCAGAGCACACTGCGTACCTTGTATGTGCCGCGTATCTGTCGGAGCTCCAAAACGACAGTTTCAAGCTATTTTTAATCAAAAAATAGTCATTCAGAAATACAATTCAGTATTCATCAAAAATACATACTGAGATGTATTCACCAAAACCTTCCTGAAGGTGGATAAAAGGGCACGGATACACTTTCCCTGCCTTTGAAGTGCGCGATCCCTTTCTCCCAGAGAGTTAACAAAACCCACTTTAAATCCTGTCACGGCAAGAGCAGGATCTGCAGTGTGAATTCATATGTGGTCTGACAGCAACGATCTAATAAAGAAATGATTTTAAAGAGAGTTCTTTAACGGTCAGTGAAGTTGTGACATGGCTCATTTCTCATCAGCCCAACTGGATTTGGTGTTGTATTTTGGCAGTTGTACCGACTGCCAGCAAAACACTCAAATTTGGTGATGTTGGGAGCAGGCGTGCTCGGGCGCAAGGCGGCTCTTGTCTCCAAACCGTGAGCCTGACCATGGCTGGCTCACAGACCTGCAGCAGGGATGAGTCTGGCCAGTCAGCAGCAACCACGAGCAACCTTATTCCACTGGCCCAGACAACCATATGGGGCCGATGCGACTCTCAACCACGACGGGCCGTATGTTAAGACACCAGGACTTGGGCCTTCATATTTGCAAGAGTGGAAAACTGCAGTGTCCATGTTACTGATTCCCCCACAAAATCCCCGCTGAGACAAATCAGGAGGAAGACTTTGAACGGCAGGAGCTGGGAAAGGGCATACATAAATATGCCACCAGGGGTATGTTGGTATGACACCAGGACGTCCCCAGGGCAATGGTTTCGTTCCTGCACATCTCCCGTTGCCCTCCAGTTCAATAAGGACAGCACTTCCTTTTCTCCCAGTGGGTCGAACGTGCTTGTGTGCCGTATATTGGCATAGGTAAATACAGTCCTTGGCTTGAGTAAATCCATGTAAAATCCACTTATTTGGCATTTTGATCCATGAAATCTTAAGAATGGCAAGATAAGCCCGTAGTGACTAGTTGGATGCAACGAAGCGGGGATGGCGCAACGATGTAGGTGAGGGAGGAGATGGAGCAATCAGTCCTGAGGAAGGGTCTGGCACTCAAGAGGCATGAGAGAGCCAGAGCTCATCGGTTCCAATATCATCTCCCAGAAAGAGAGAGCGGGGGGGGGCGGAAAAAAGGCACAACATCTCTCCTTCTCGCAGGGACAATGCCGGACGGCCGCACCTGATTTCCATGAGAAAGGCACTTCTGGCATTGACGTTCTGCTGCATCGAGTCCCGCCACAGACCTCCTCCTCAGTGCGAGGCTGAAAGAGGAGGGGAGGGATAAACTCTGCCTTCCCAAAGGGCTGGGGTGCCAAAGAGGCCCATGGAAAGCCGGTTGTGCAAAAAGGGAAAAGAGGGAGAGAGGATCGCTCCTCACAGACGCGATGAAACGCCTGCCGAAAATAAAGAGGAGGAGGGCTAAGAGGCGTTTTGATGCATTTATACTGACTTTGAGCGAGCGCTGGTTTGGGGTGCAGTTGTTGGCGAGGACACTGATGCAGGGTTCATTCTGAATACTGGAGCGTTGCACTGAAGTCTTTCCTTCACATGCATAACATCCATAAGTGCTGCTGATTTCAACTCCCAGCTCACACCGAGGTTTTATGAGTACTTTTCATTCTCAGATCTTGGAGGGCTTTACAAAGGAGAGCTATAAATAAGACAGATGGGAAAGTCAGGAATAGAGAGGGGCTTTTAAAAGGCTATAGATTGTTTCTTTCAGAGTTTCTGTGTATAAGAACTGTCATTTTACTGAATATAAAATATTTTGCAATGGCGCCCTGTGCTAAATTAGTTGTGCATAGGTATTTATGTTATTAAGGGAAAGTTTTGTCGTGCTGCGTACAAACTGTCTCTAGCTAAGCTTTTGGAAAAGACAAAAGGAAAAGCATTTAATGTTAGATTTTAATGTAGTGTATGCATGTTTTAGGCACTTTTAAATGGAACACATCAAAGCCTTTTATTCCTAAATGCCAGAAATCCAGTGATATTTGTGTAACTATGTAATTTGACCTGTCTGGTTTACATGTTCCCAGGGGTTTATTATAGGCAGCTTTCAAATTAAGTGGGCTGGAACATTTGATGCTCTCTTCCCTGGTTTTCAAAGCCTGTGCAGAGCCCATACTGTGTGATTGCTGTTAAAGTAGTGGCATTTTAGTTTTATCACAAGGTACGCAGCGTGGCGAGGGAATGGAAATTGCCCTGGTCCTGATTCCGGCTCTGCCACTCGAAGGCAGCCATTTCATGTCTGCCTCCTTCATCTGTCCCCTCTGCGGAACTGGGTATGATATCTTCTTATCCTCCAAGGTGTCACGAAGCTTAATTAACCTTGAGAAAAGGAACAGGTAAATTGCAAACAACAGGGACAGAGCAGGGAAGGCCCCAACGGCTTAAGTGTCTCCGTGTTCATACTCACCCACGTAGGGCCATTTTACCCCTGATGCTCCGCGGTAATTTGGCGAGCTTGGGAAAGCCTCAAATACTTCCCTGGCATTTTGAAATAACATAATTATATAACCGTGAGGCAGCCATAGGCTGGTGGCTCAGTAATGTTTTATGCAGCACTCCTTTCACCCAACAGTGACCTTGTAACTGGATAATAAAAGCCATATTCCACTCACAATTGCACCTGTGCTGCCACTATTTACATTGCAATAGCACCTAGAGGCCCCATTGTATAAGGCACAGTAAAAATGTCTCTGTCTGGAATAGACCGAAAGTGGGAGGGGAAGCAGTAAGAGAATCAAAATGTTTGTCTTAAGGTCATATATCAGAAAAGTAGCTCTGGCAGGAGAAAAACTCAGGTCTCCCAAGTCCAGGACTATGCCCTGTGAACAATGGTTTTTAGGGAAAAGAGGACATTTTTACTTCTAAGTATATAAATATAAAATGCTGGGAGATCACAATGTCTGCAGCAGGATTTGCCCTTGTTTATTCTTCTGGCTGTAGAAGTGCTTGTTCAGTAGTTTTGGGGGTTTGTTTGGGTTTTTTTTTTTTACACACTTTAGGCAAATATTAAATTGCAGTTAAATTGTCAATGCCTTCATGAGAGGCATGATTTTATCTGAAGTATGTTACGGTTTTCCTAATAACAGACCCAGACGATCAACATTTCTCTTTCAGATTATTCTTTGTTCAAAAAGTTAATTGTTCGTGAAGTAATGCTTGCTGGTATTGCAGTGGTCTTTTGTAGGTCATGAAACAATGAATCTTCAAGTCACATCATCCTGCTTTCCATCCAGTTTGTTTCTCTGTCACTGTCAGCTCTGCTTTGGTTTGATCTATCCAGATGGTATCTCACAAGATGCTAGACATGAATATTTCATATGGTTTAGAAACTGTTTTGCCTCATTCTTCAGTGGTAAAATGTGTTGATTTAAGACTTTTTGCAACTTGAGATACTTTCTGGCACGGTGCCATAACTCAGGCCAAAGACAGCTGAGCATTGTTGTCATCTCACAATGTAGGAAGCAGATGATGTTTTGGACCGCTGAAAAAAACAGAGCTGAAATTTTCCGTTAAGAGAAAAAAGGCATTTGTCAAGCAGGAATCTTTCAGTCTAGCTGTACTTAGGTTACATTTTCTGGACATAGTGTGGAAAGTCAGAGGCATTAGATCAATGCAATTTTTGATCCATTAAATCAGCAGCCAAGTTAATCTCACATCTCTGAGACAGTGAATACTTTGTTTTCATTCAAAGTTGGTCTTATTTCAGTTTAGGCCATTTCTAACACTGTTTTCTCATTTACAGTATCAAAGTCTTCAGCCACTGTATCCTGTGTTATAAATCAATTAACAGTCACCTGTCTTTAACATTTTTCACTCGGACTTTACTTTTGCTCTTCTTTGGAGACATGAGTGTTTTCTTTTTTTCTAGGTCTGTGTTGTTCTTAGTGGATAATCAACATCGAGTTGCAAGTGTTGCATAGAAACTCTGAAGCTTGCGAAACCAGTTTATTTGGTTTCTTCAGCCACACATGAAAATTCTTATTTTAGCTGTAAACCTTCTCAGGGGCGATCCAGCTCCAGATTAAGACACACAGAGCTTGATTCAGTTGCCCACACATAGAACGTCAGTGCCGTTTAACATGTCCTAGAAGACTCTGCCTAACCTCCAACTTCAGAAGGTCACAAATCCACTGTAGATCCTGTATAATTTCTGCCAATCCCGTAAATACATCTGAGATACCCTGGGGCATGTCCAATGACACTTGACACTTGTGTATCAATATATGTGTCTGGGGGGGATCTACCTCTGAGCTGGGTGTCTAAATTCCCATTAGAATCAATGGAGATGCAGTCAGTGGAGACTATAGAGTGTCCAATTGACCAGACTAGAAGTATCCGCTGTAGAACCTATAATCATCATGCTTCTCTGCTTGACTTTCAGATGACACATTTTTCAGAACAGGATGTGTTTTGTTCTTGAGTGAGCACTCTGGCAACTAATTCAAACTCTCTGCACACCAGACAACAGTCAGACGTAAAAGGAGCCATGTAGCAAGGGACTGGGAATCTGGGACTTTCCTTCCAGCCAGAAGGCCAACACCTCAAAAAGGAAGGCAAATTCCCAAGCAAAAAAATCCTACTTAACCCAACTGCACTGCTTCTCTGTCCCCCAACACATGCTTTGCAATCTCCTGAAGTCTTTGATGGTCCGTTCATAGAAATAAGCAGTTGTAGTCCCTCAAACCACACTTTATATCCATGTATATGTATATGCTCTTGTTTAACTTACATTCTCCAGCTTACGATGCTCTTGTTAGGCACACACTCCACACAGAATATGGTAGGTATAGATTCCCCATGTAGTATCAATTTGCAATAAAGTAATATCAACTTCTCTTCAGAAAGACATGTGAGGCAAGCGGTGAATGGTGGTAGAAGAAGAGCTGGGAGTTGAAGTCAGAGATCCAGGATGATAGGGAAGATCAAGCAGGTGTAGCACAGGGCAGAAGAAAAGAAATTAGGAGGAAGAGTGAGATGGAGATAAAGGAGAAGAAGGAATAACAGGTATATGCTTCAGAGGCAGTGTCAGACGGTGCTGGAAAAAATAGAGGATAAAGCACAGAAGGCGGCGTTGGTCCTCTGGCTGGACTACAGTGTCTCCCCAGGACACCAGGGGAACAAAGAAGGAAGAACAGCGTTGATATTAACAAGAAATTTGTGTTAGCAAAATAAAACAGGCTGTGTTTACTAAAGCAATTTAAAGAGCAGTGTGATTTTGCCCTGATGGCAGAACAGCATGGGGGGGTGCAGCATCTCTGCCCTCTGAGACACCAGCCCTGCAGGGCCAGAGGCAAAGCAGCTCCTGGGTGACTGAGTCCCATCGTCTGCTATCACGTTCAAAACCTGTCAAACTCTGTCAAGAAAATAGTTTGGATGCCCCTCACCTCAACACACTGCAGATATTTAGTCAGTTTCAGGACATCCCTATTTGGCTGGTTAGAAATCTTCTGGACTAATTCTTTTCTGAGCCAATTTATACCACTTGTTTTTGCATCAGAATTGGCTTTTCACTTAAATAGTTCTCCCTAGTGTTTCCCTCCCTGCTGTATTTATAGAAAGCAGTCATGTTCCCTTGCAGCCACTCTTCTGCCAGAATAAACAAGACTCATTATGAAACAGGACATAATAAAATAGACTCTCCATTCCCATGGTCCTTCAAAAGCCCCTTCCTTTCACCTAGTCCACACTGAATTTGTCTTTTCTGAACTCGGTCAGTCAGATGTGATCACAGTTTTTCAGAGAGCCTGGATGGACAGCAGCATTTGCTTGGCATCATAACTGGACACCACAGATCTCCGAGACGTGCTTTCAGCCTTGCCAGTCATTACACACTTACAGCATCCATAGTGGCTATCAGCCATGGTCCCTACATCCCATTTCTGTTCCACTCAATGGAGTAATTGAGAGGACATGGGTTTTCAGATTCAGCTGTTCTCCCCCCCAACAGAGGCAGGACCCTGCAGATCCTCTTGCTGGTGGTAACTTGCCTTCAGGGAGGCAGTGATTCCCACTCCTCACTTCTAGAAGCACAGAAACCCTTTGCACAAGATACATTCTACTCACACATGTATTTAAGACGGCAGCTGAGAGCTGCCATCAGAGGATGACAAAGTGAGAGGTAAAGAAAGGGAGATCATTTACCTAGTACCATCACAGGCAAAACAGACTTGACTTAGGGAAAAATAATTTCATCTGTTGCCAATTAAATTAGATTCAAGTAGTGAGAAACAAAGACAAAAAATTAAAATGACACTTTCCCATGCTCACTTACCCCAGGCCAAGCTTCATTCCTTTAATCCCGACTCCTCTCCCTCCATGTGGCACAGGGGGTGGGGATGGCAGTTACGGTCATAGGATCATAGAACATCAAGTCCAACTCCCTGCTCCTCGAAGGACTACCTAAAACTAAACCATATGACTAAGAGCATCATCCAGATGCTCCTTGAACTCTGACAGGCTTGGTGTCATGACCGCTTCCCTGGGGATCTTGTTCCCAGTGACCAACCACCCTCTCGGTGAAGAACCTTTTCTTAATGTCCAACCTGAACTTGCCCTGACGCAGATTCATCCCATTTCCTCGTGTCCTGTCGCTGCTCATCAGAGAGAGGAGATCAGCACCTCCCCCTCCACTGCCCCCCTTGAGGAGGTTGTAGACTGCGATGAGGTCAGTCCCTCCCAGCCCCTCTCGGCCGCTCCTCCCTCCTCACAGGTCTCCCTGCTCCAGCGCGGGCCCTTCCCCGGGCTGCAGCCCTTCAGGGACAACCCGCTCCCGCCCGGGCTCCCCACGGCCGCAGCTCCTGCAGGAAATATCCCCCTGCTGCGGCCTGGGGCCCTCCCCGGGCTGCGGGGGGGTCTCTGCTCCCGCGGGCTCTCTCCAGGGCTGCGGGGGATCCCTGCTCCGGGCCTGCAGCCCCTCCCGCCCTCCTCCTCCTCCGGCCTCGGGCTCCCTCTGCTGCTGCCGCCTCCTGGGCTCCCTCCTCCTCTGCCGGTGCCGCCTTGGGCCCTTCCTGAGTCCTGTTTTCCCCCCGGCGCCCCCGGCTTGGCTGCGGGGCTCAGCTGTGTCCTGCGCTGGGGCCCTTGGAGCCGGCTGGGACCGGCTGGGACCGGCTGTGTCCGGCACCGGGCAGCCCCGGCCGCTCCTCACAGCGACCGCCCGGCAACCCCTGCTGCCAGCACCTGGACAGGGCCAGACCCTGCCAAAAGCAACACGCTGGACCCTTCGACTTTCATGGAAGCCGCCCCTCAAGCCATCACATGAGGAAGATCTGCCCTTGAGAAGTTTTTATTGACTGTTTCACAAGTGGAGAGCATCAGAAGGAAAACTTACTTAGAAAATCTTTAGCACTGAAGTCTCTCACCCAGAACATCCAATTTTCTCTATTTTAAACATTGATTGTTCTAATTTGTCTTCTAATAAAAACAAACTCTTCATAGTCAACTCTCTTTTTGTGCTTTGGTGTGCTCACTTGGAGGACAATTTGCAGGTGGATCTGAACCAAGGCTTTGGCTCCGCTCTCGTGCCGTCACAGAGCATCAAACCTGCCATCACATCTCGCCCTTGTCACACCTCTGCTCTCGTGCTACACGTGACAGAAGGATTTTGCTGGAGATCATGATAGTCTCTGCACACTTCTGAGTCCCTTCCACAGTACAGAGTCATCTGTCTCACTGAAAACTGAAAAAAAAGTGTCTTTCTGGTTTTAGACCGTAATTACATTATCTTTAGTTATTACTCCACTCTCTCTGCTGAATAGATATGCTTCTACCCTCTCCTCTTTTTAATTATAAGGCTAGAAATCTTTTACCATGATATATTTTTTGTTTTGCTATATTAACTTTTCTCTCTAATGTTTCCCTAGATCAGAACGACATCTGTGTACACCATGGAGGCCATGGTTCCCATCATTTTTTGATGAATGGACCTCTACCAACCTTCAGCATTCCTCTCAGAACACCATGCACCATGATTGCCTAAAAATTAATTTGAAACATTATTGGAAGCATTGCTTAGTGTAGCTCCAGAGACTGCTGTGAATTAATTGCTACGGCTAATTGTACCCCATCCAAATTTCTTCTGCAAAACCTCAGGTGCTGAGGACAGACTGGATGGAGAACAAGGGGAGTGATCCAGCCTCAGCAACTGAGCTGTGGTCCCGAAGGGCCGTGTGTGATGCCTGTTTTACTGTATCAGACCCCTGTTGATGGGGATATACCAAATATACAAAAATTTTTTACATCAACCATTTCCCCAGAGTCTCTTTCTTTTGTAGTGGATCATTTACCTACTTGGTTAATTATTTCAGATCTCTGAAAGTATTCTGTTATGTTTTTCTACAGTGATCAGTGAGGCAAAACCTACAAAATAAAAAACATTGGGGCCGTTATCTTGCTCAGGGCTGACTGACATGGTTGGCTCTATTTTTAAACTTCTACCATCCAAAACAGGATGGCCTCATCCCGACCACACCAGCTCTTGCATGGTGTGTGGGAATTGTTTGGGAAAATGCTAGCCGGCAGAGATAAAACCATCACTCTTTTTGCATTGTAGGATAGGGAGGATTCAGTCCCAGTGCCCAGGAACTTTCCCTGCATTGTTCCACCCATTTGTATGGACATAACCTGCATGGCAGCTCTGCTGATTTGTGTTAAAATAAATTATGTCTTTAAAAAACAGGGGAAGGGAGGACCCACAACTCTAAATCAAGCATTGCAGCTCTGATACTGGGAAAGATACTGAAATGAATTATTTGCTCATCCCTGGAGGATTATAAACCTATGAGAAGCAGCCAACATGGATTTGTTAAGAATAAAGCCTATCACATGAATTCAGTTTAGTTCTTTAACCCAGTGGATAAAGGCAAAACAGTTTTGCCTTGGCTGTAGTAAAACTCTTTGCATAGCCCTGTGAAATGTCCTCACGGACAGACGAAGAAAACTGGTCTGGATGAGCGCTGCTTAACCCAGATGATACCCTACATCAGCAGACAAAGTCCAACACATCAGGTCCCTGAGGCCACACAAAATCTGTGATGAAGCATGAGGAAACCTCCACTGGCTGGAGGGAAGCGTGAGCTAAAATGTCTGAGAAGGAGGAACATCCTTGTTTAGAGGAATTGCTACGAGGCAGAGAGCACAACTGCCTGAAAAAGTCGTGCTCACAGAGGACTTAATAAATTATTCACTTTCCACCACCAAGGTCATTTGGGGCTGACAGGTCTGCCCCAATTCCAAAATGGCTGGATGTTTGTGTTGCCAAGTTTCCTGGTGAGATAGAGCATACTCTTACACAATTTGCAGAAGATAACATTCTGGGAAGAGATGCAAGTGTTTTGGAAGACAGTGTTAGAATTCAAGTAATTGTGATAACATTGAGAAATATAATTGGTAAAGTAAAATTCAGTAAAAGCGAGTGCAAAGTGTTTCACCATTGAAAGAAAAAATAAATAAAGAAAACCCCAAACAAAATGGTGAATATTGGTCTATGGCCCAGTATAGTAAAAAAAGAGTACAGGGTTGTATTAGTCCAGAGGCTGACTATAAGCCAGCAGATAAGATGCTGTTGAGCCGTTCTTGTGTATGTCACATGTAAGAGATGAAAGGTTATTATTCCACTCTAGTTAGCAGGGGCAAGGCCTTTCCCGGGGTATGTGTCCCATTTTGGGCACACATACTTTAAGAAGTAAAGTATGTGCATGCATACATCTGTGTATATAGGGGAGAGCTCAGCGAGAATGACAGGAGCGCTGAGAGATTTAAACAGCATGACCTATGAAGAAACGGTGACAAAAGTGGGGTTGTTTAGTTTAATAAAGAGAGCATCAAATGCGGATGTGGAAACAGGCTTCAGAGAACAGTGCTACAAAGGGGATACTCACCATTTGTTCCCCAAGCTGAGGACAGGACTAAAGAGGCATTTGTTATTCACTAAGAGCAACCTTGCTTAGACATTAAGAAACACTTAGCAATTAGGAGGATAATTACATACTGGGACAGGTTACTGAGAAGGCTGTGAAAGCCCAGGACAGGGCAGCAGGTATCTTTGGAGGATGTAGGTACCTTTCACCACACCTTGGAGTGAGGTAGTGGTGCGGTTTCAGTTCTCGTCCGGCACTGCGGTTCCCGAGAAAGGAGCTTGCCCGTTTCCCTGCTTTCCGTCAGCCTCCACAGCCGGGCAAGAGACATTTCCAGTGGCTACAAGCAGGAGGTGGCTTTGGTTTTTTTGATGTCTCTTCTCTGTTCCTATCCCTTAGGAAATTCTTAAACTTTCCATTGAACTCACATTGATAATATTTTTAAAGCAAGAACTGCTACTGTTTTTCACTTGCTACTATTACAAATGGCAATTTTTTTCCTTTTTTTTTTTTTTTTGACTGAATATTTAGTTCAGTCATTTCCAAGAGTTGGGATAAATAGTGACTGTACGGTTTTGTTTGCACTATATGTTGCCCTTTAGTATCACATGCCAGCATCACAGTAATAACATTACCTTCCTTGCTGGTGCCCAGCGTAACACTATGTCTATGCCTTCCAAATCCTTTCTGCCTTTCCTTATCACCACATTCACTCTCTGGAAGCTCTCCAGATCCATGGCCGCAGGCCAAGAGGATCAGGCAGAGTGAGGGAACAGAAAAACAGTGTTTTTTCTGCAGTCCTACACTCTTGGGTAGGAGCTGACGGGTCAGCAACAGTTCCTCTGAGGAGGGCTCACAAACACAAAGCAGCTTGGCGAGGCAGAGGTGGGTGGCTGGAGAAGCAGGAGGAGGCCTGAAGGACAGATGCAGCTCACATCATTTTCCCAACCTAAAGAAAAGGCAGTAAGAAGTGAATGCACAGCCTCGCTCTCCCTAATTTTAGACCCCCTCTGGCAGATACATTATATTTTAAGCGTTTCCCTGTTCTTACTGCGTTACATTTTTTAGCGTCTTTCATGAAATGACTGAAGAACATACAACAGCAAAAACCAAAAAGCAATCAAAACAGTATCCAGAAGAAAGGGCAGCAATTTTTTCCTTGGGATATTCTTCAAAATCTCCCGGCTCATCCACCCTCTTACTCTGATTTACTCTTCCCCCTCACATCTGAAATTACATTCTTTTGTTGGCACAGTCATTTTGGGCATGATGAGTTTTGAAACTGCAGTTTTAAAGCCAAGGAAAATCTTACCAGCTCATGCCCAAGAAGTCAGGGGTTGTCAAAACAAACATTGCTATTTGCTGAACTGCCTCAATGTGCACCTTCTTGTGTTTGTTTCCTCTGTGCCCCGCAGGACAGTAGAAGTGGGGCTGTGGTCGACAGGCACATCACCTTCCCAACCTGAGCTTTGTTTAAGCCTGAAGAGAAGGGAATGTGACCTTTGCAAATCATTTGTGGCATCTTGCAGTTGGCTTTAAGCTTTGCACCAGTTGCCCTAATCCCAATTTGTTCAGTCATAGCATGTCATGTCGTCTGTGTGTGTGTGTGCACATGGTGTGCATACTAGTGCTGCTGCATGAGTGCTCAAGACAGGTACAAGCAGGCACAGATGCATCACACCTGCAGAGCTTACAGATATATTTTCATTATGCCACGGATTGAAAAGCCGGTCAACATGACCTCAAGCTATGCAAGACTCTTGTTTGTTGCAGTGTACATGTAAGATTTGCCTGATTTAAAAAGCTTATGAAAATTATTTTACCTGTCCCTTCCTACTGTAATACTGGATGTGGAATACCTGTATTGTATTTCCCTGCACTCTTTTTTTTCTGCTTTGTACACTTTAGCTTATTAAGGAATGGAGCTCTTCAGGACCAGAGGGGGAGGCAATTGCATGTCTTTGAGGCAATTGTCCAAAACCTGTATGAGATGTCTTAAGCCTTATGTAATTCAGGAACTAAGAGGGAGCCCTTATGCATACTCCAAACTAGGAAACTTTGACTTCTAAGGGGTTTTATTATCATTTTAAAAATTCATCAGATCTATGTCTCAGTAAAAAATTCATAAACTTTCTGGGAATGCCTGCAAAGGAGCAGCCCATACAGAAAGGGGTACTGAAGCTTGGACAAGGCGGTGGTGCTCATGCCAGGGATGCTCACAGAAGTAATGGTGTGGAGGATTCAGAAACTGATGGTTGATAAGGTTGACCACCTGGCACACAAGCTTGGATGAGGTGCCCAGCTTGGTAACAGGTGGTTTTCTTCCTGAGCATTAGCTCTGTCAGCACAAACCCATTAATCAGTTTTAAATAAATGTCACTGTAAATACAGAATCTGGCCTGAATCTGGCAGAGTGCTAAGTGCCTCCATCCCTTTTTCAATGAAGCCAGAATTGCAGGTGGTCTTTCCTTTTGAGAATTTGCTGCTATTCTGTGAAGAAGCAGAAAGAAACCGTAAAAGGCTGTAAAAAGCCTGTGTTTTTCCTAAAGAATATCTGACCTCATGAAAGGAAAGTTATAGTCTCTCTTCTCTTTGTTACCAGTGTTGTAAAACTGGTATTTAAATGGTATTTTCTCCCTGACAATTCAGGGGAAATATAAAAATTAAAATGGCACAGATAAAAGCACCCACATTTTCTAGTAACCTCCTCTCCGTCTCAGAAAAATCCCCAACTAAACCAACCAAACCAAGCAAGGAAACTAAGAAAACCAGGGTTGCTGGTTCATTGATGTAACAGTAAAAAAAATCAGGCCTATGCTCCATATGTCATTTTTGTGGAGCACTATGTTCTGGTGGTGCCTTGCTGATGTGGTAACAGGAACCATCTATCAGCTTTGCCATTATAAACCTCATCTTTATAACCTCGACGTGCACATTCGCTGTTACTTGGTATTTGTTATAAAAACATTCAATTTCCTTTTTAATGACTTGATAATTTTTAAAGTAGAAAAATATAAAAGGTTTCAGAAAGCAAAAAAGAAAGGCAGTTTTAATAAGGAGAGAAGACTCTATAAATGACAATGCTGTTAATTATTTTTAGTAGTAATAGCTGTGAGTTTTATTTCTATTGCAGTAGTGCCCATATACTCTGTAGAATTAGGTGCTGTACAAACACTTGATTTTTTTTTAATGCATTTAGTGCTGGCAGAAAGTGTTGGACTGAAAGCCTTAGGAATTCTTTTTTTTTTTTTTTTTTTTTGTCTTTGATAGTGCCCTAGTATCTGTCTGAGATTTGGCTTTTATTGTGATAGATGTTGTACATGTACTCAATTATCTCCGTGGTGAAAAGCACTTTAATGCATGCTTACTTCTAAAAAAGAGCCGAAACACTCTCCATGGAAAAGAGCATTTTTGTGGAGTGGAGAACAAGCCTCATCACATAAAGCATATAAAGCATATATTTCTTGCAAAGCCACACTGTAGAGGTACAGCAGAGATATCTGAGCAGCCTCCAGATGTGCTGCTGTGTTGACGTGGTGCTGAAGACAGGGGCTATTGGCCCAGATGCTGGAAGCAGCGCAGCCATGTTAGTGCAAGACTCTTCCCGCAGTAATCTGCAGGTACTCCTTGGAGCTAGCGTGGGTGGTCCTCCAAGCTGGTGAGACCTTATAGCTTCTAGGCCCCAACTCAGTGAGGCCCCAAGTATGTTTTTTCCTTGTCTCTGTCTTGCACAAGGGGGATCTGCTCTTTCAGCCTAAGGCTAAATTCCTACATATTGCGCTTGGGTTGGGCTGCTACACCTGTGCAAAGCCCCCATGGAGTTTACAGCCTCTGTACTGCCTAATGAAGGACCAAGTGTCCTATTGGTGACCCCAAAAATGCAGGGGGAAAGAAAAGCGCACTTTGCTCTCCATTTTACAGAGACCATCATTTGGGTGTTGGTTCTCCACTAAATGGCTTGCCCAGGATCACAGAGGGTTACAGGACACAGGCAGAGCTGGATCCCATGATCATACACACAACCACGTTTCTGACACGGTAGCTGATCCCAGGCTACTTCATGTGTAGTCCAGTGCCTTGCACAGCATTTGATTTGTCCAGAATCCCTCTTGGACTTGTCTTAATACAGTCTAATTGCTTTTTTCTGCCCTCAACTAAGCTTGTCAGCAGAGTCAGCCTACGATGTAGTTGATAAAAGCAAACAAAGGAATTGAGGCACTTCTAATTTTAGTAATATACAGTTTATCCCCTTCCCATTATCTAGTCTTGAGCATCACGCTCTCAAATTTACTTATTTTTACTTTAGTTTTCTTAAATTAACAATTATGTCTCAGACTAGATCTAATCACACACGTAGTAACTCTTCGGTTGGATGCAGCATGCCCAGACAAAGCATATTGCGCTCTTTTCTCATGACGAGTCATGCACACTGCTTATGTAGATACACATTTAAGCCTCCCTGTCTCATGATGCATTGGGCTGCCCCTAAAGGCTAAGTGAGCGGTAACTTTCATTAAAAAAAATCACAAATATATTTTACTACTTGATCTTAGTGCAAATGCACAACTGACTTGTTGGCTCGATAGACATAATTACTCTCAAGGAGCCTTTATAGTCTATTGTTTCAATTATAAGTGAATTACATAGTCCCCAAGTACTTACTCACTCTGCTTTCACGGAGAGTGAAAAGATGAAGTCAAAGCAGGAAATTAGACAAAAAGGACATCATTTTACTGAAACTCTTCACCTTCTGAGTGAGGAAAGGAAACACATCAAGCACAGTCCAAATGACATATTTTACCCATCTGAAACCGTTACAAGTCCTAAATTGTATAAATTCAGATGCCAAGAGAGGAAGGCAAAAATTGAATGTAATATATGCACATGGAAAAGACAAAGTCCATGAGGGATGAGGCAAGGAATAGAATGAAGTAATCTTCCTTCCTGTGATACGTGATTGGACAAAGGGAAAAGGAATAAAAACCAAGGATTGGGTAGATCTCTGAGGAGCTGAACTGTATTTTGAAGGACATCCTGCTGTTTTATCTAAGTAGGAAAGTCTTCTAGGATCTGCAACTTTCAGTACCACATGCTCGCCACTGGAAATCACAACATTCTTTGAGAAACTATAGCAAATGCTAAAATTAGGCAGGAGAACCATAGACATGATATTACTTTGTGCAAAATAAGTAAACAGTCCTCCCAAGACAGAAGATGACTTACAGCAATGTTTTAGCGACAACTTTGAATGAGTTTATCATAAATAAGAGAATGGAAATAGTCTACAGTAACAGAACAATGTATGAACAATAAGCAAATATATTCTGCATATTTCCTCTGTGGAATATCTGAGAAGGGAAGTTGTTATAATAGTTCCAAATTTACACATAAGAATATTGGTGTTTTAACCTATACTTCATCAAGAACAATTAATTTATAAGCTGGAATGTGAATGCCTAGGTGAATCCCTTGGGATTTTGGATCAAAAGATCTTCACATGTTTAATTTTCTAGAAAAGGACCCTCTGAAAAATCCCACATTCAGCCAGGATCAAGAAGATAGTATCAGTGGAAACATCGTTCAAGTATAATTGAGCCGCGTGCACTGCCAACATCCCACAGCCACTAAACAGAAAAAAATATACAGGGTGGTTTGTGGTGCTGATGAAAGGAGATACATAACTTCTTGAAAGGGGAGTGAAATGTTTGTTTTCTTGTCATTTGGTGACTGGTTTGGAGGCTCTGCACTTTCCTTGTGATCTGTGTTTGGGTGCTTAAACTGTGGACATGATTCTTGAGGAAGCTCCTGGTGGAATTTTTCTTTGCCCAGAGGGAGAATTGAGAGAATTCATGGAAGTGATTACAGGGAAGCAAGTGGAGAAAACATGGGGTCCAGAGATGGATTCAAGAATGAGGGAAGGCTGTACAGACAACTCAGAATTTACAGACTCCTGCTGAACAGGATAGCCAGAAGGACAGAGCTGCTCTGGAGCACCAACTACACAAGTGTGAAGTTCAGTCAAAGAGACAAACCCAAGCAGGAAAACATGGATAGACAAACAGACTTGGTGCCTGAAAGGTTGAAGAAGGAAAATTGAACAGCAAGAAAGCTCACTGTGCCCTGCCAAAAGAGGAGGAGAGACGACATCAACACTGAGCAGACCCAGGGAACGTCCATGCAAGAGATCCTCTGGCAGCACTTACTGGATTAGGTCTGAGAGAAAATAGGTAGAAGAGATCCTGCTCTTGGAAGGGTGCTCTGCTAAGCCGTGCTGGGCCTGGGCAAGTTTTCGGCAGTACAGAAGTGTCACTGTAGCCTCCTGGAACATTGTAAACTCAAGTAGAAAGGCCCACCAAATTTAGGAATCTTTGACGTTTGGTTGTAACTGAGCAGGACTGCTGGGAACCACACTTTGGATTTTGGTCAAGGTCACATTCAGGCTCTAGACAAGTGAAAGGATGTGCATGGCATAGCTGCTTCACGCGATCTGAAACTGGTGCTGCCAAGGACATGTGTGTGATAAGAGCTCCTTCCATTTATTTTGCCTCTGATTTTAGGTGGCTACATTGAGCTGAACCCCACAGTAGGCACTTTCATCTTTCATTGCCTTCCACTCCTGAGGGATTTCTAAGCAACTCTCTGCAAGGACTCCAGCTCTGCATTGCTTCACCTCCACACAGAGGCAGTGCACCAGGTTACTGCTTCATGGCTGTCTGCTACCTCTGTCCTAACAACTAAAACCATCCAGGCACCTCACTTTGGTCCTGAAGGCAAGTGTCATGGCAACACTAATACGGATAAACATCCCCACACACCTTCAAAACGGGACCACATCCAGCTTAGCAGCTGGAAACCATCCAGGCTTCAGTGTCCAGCTGATCTCTGGCATTTCCCTCCCGAGGCTCCCTCTGACTCATGTCACCATCGCCACCATCGGAGATGTTACAATTTCTGTGCTGGGGCACTGTCTGGGACCTTCTCATGCATCATGGCCAGCTGGGACTCTCTTTGCTAGCTTCCTACCAGGACTTAGAGGTGGAGAGTTACAGTGTCCTGTGGCCTTTAGGTCACATCCTGTGAAACCAACACTGCTTGCAACCATCAACACCTAGAGCCCAGAGTGGTGCTGAGCTGCTCCTCTGGCTGTATCTGTCTCTTCATGCATCCTTAAATCCCCAGGGACTTTGTTACTGAGAGGTGTACCTTCGTTTTTTCAATGGACAAAATGCCAGCAGATTACATTTATTTTTCTCTGGGGCTGTACTGAAATTTAAAAGCACTAAATACAGTTCTGACTCTGACTTCCTTCTTTTTAGCTTTATTACTAATTGTTATTTTAATCCCATTCTTTGCTACCCATGGGACTAGCAATGATGGAAACTTAAACTGACATATCTAAACCACACACAAAGCAAAAATCCAGATTCAGAGACTTGTGGTGTGCAGGACTTCGCTATGTCAGCTGTAGCCTGTCTAGCAAACTGATTCAGTGAGCAAGGTCACCTCTTATCTGTAGCATCCTCTGGTAGAATTAATTTAGGGAATTATCTAGGACAGGTACATTGTCTCCTCTAGTCAATAGAGGGAAATCTATGCCTATCTAGCTTCTGGGGACCTGTGTTTGCGACACTATCAACACAGGCTCTTTGACCTGACTTCTGGTTCAAGAGGCATACCTGAAACGCTTTTTTTCATTGTTTTTCATTTGCCACTTCTCTGGCAGGGCTTTTTTGTCTTGTTTGATCACTACATGATTGCATGATCTTTTTTTTTCTTTCCCTTTCAAAAGTTTTCACTAACAATAGGGGTTCCCATCCCCTTCTTCCCAGCTGGCATATCCATGCTGCAGCTCTGGAGTCTGTGCAGGTTTTGCTGCAATCTGAACACCCGAGCTGTGTAGCCTGTGAAGGGATGGGGTCAGCACTTCACCCCAGGAGAAAGGGCAGTGTTTCCTGAATGAAGATACCGTGTTTGCTTTGGAGAGCCAGACCTAAGGCACGGTACTTTCCGCTGTATTTCCTGGTGACTTGCTCAGGTATTTGCCTTCTTCATGTGCTAACATGCATGGGCTCCATTTTCAGGTGTCCAATAGCCCCATTTGGACCCTTGTCCCATGGACTGGCCCAGCCAGGTACTGTTTGTGAGGAACTGGAGAGCATTTCCCTGTCCTGTGTCCCAGGGCACCCCCCCAATGCATCCCGTCTTCCTAATGGGGTGAGACTTGGGCACGCAACATCCTTCCACCCCACCACCCCTCCTGCTCATGGGAGGACACCTTCATGCGTGGGCCAGAAGGGTGGCAAGAAGACCCTCGGGTTGCACAGCTGAGGACCAGAGATGCAACTGGTGCTACAAGACGCCTCCCCACCACGTACCCTGCACCGGTCCATAGATGTTTTTGAAACTCCCAGCGCACAGGCTGCTGCCCATGCAGTGACAACCAGCCGCTCCTTTCCTCTGACGTGTTGCTCTAACACGGTAGGAGACACCCAGGACTAACTGGGGGGTGGCGGTGGGATGTGTTTTTCTCAGACACCAGATGTTTCCTGGAATAAATAGGCAGATCTAAGCCGGTGTGGGTAGATTTCAGGTGACTGCTGGGATATATGCAGATTGTACAAGAGAATAAAAGCAGATCCAAGCAAGTATGTAAGGGAACAATGAGATACAGATAATTCTTTATAACAATAGAATTATAATAATAACAACATAATTTACAGCATACATTATTCTAAAGAAAATTATTATTCTAAATATAGCTTTGAATAATAATCCTAAATAATTCTACATAAAACGGCATGAGAGTGACAGCTGGGCTTTATAGCCGGCATAACTGGAAGCAGTTTTTCAGAGTGGTTTTGGATAAAGAAAAGGGATTTGAATAAAGATCTATTACTTCTTCCTGACCTTAGAATAATTTCCTGTCCTCACATTTTCCAGGCATTTTAATAAAATGCAACATGAAGTTGTCCAGATTGCTAGATCCCTAAGTGGTGGTTTATTCTTTGATAAGCCACTGGGCTGTGCTATTACTCTACATTTTAAGGTTTCATTTCTCATATACCAACTTCCAACATGTTGTTCAGAAGAATGACTACTGCTAGTGGCAGATTTAAACTGTACAGTATCATAAGAATCTGGTCAATAATTAATGCCACAATAGCAAATAATGAGCTGAATTTTAGCTCAGTTGAAACTTTTGTTTTCTTCGTGTACCTGTAAATGCGTACAGTAAAGCAATTTCTGTTGGATCAAAATAGTTTTCAGGCACATTAAAAGTATCTAGTGATGCAGGTTACTTGTAATTGAATGCTGCAGTCCAGCTACCAGCTTCTTTGCAACCAGATGCTCTGTACTCCATAGGTGAACGGGAAATTTAATCCAAATTAAAAAAAAGAGAAGGTGTAGCTTCACTCTGTATTTTTGTCCATTTTTTTACAACGTTGTCTCTTGCAATTGATCTTAATCAGTGAGCATCCATGTTCATCTCTCTATTTCACGGGCTTGGTTTTTAAAGGTGTTGCTCCAGAAAAGTATGCAGCAGTCAATATACTAAAATATTAATAAGATTTTAGCCAGAGCAAAAAGATCAAGCAATTGGAAGTAACCCACTGCTCTCTGACAGCCTGCTTGGTCCTTTTGATGTTCAAGGTTGCACTGTTTATTGCTTTTTTCTTTTTTTTCTTTTTTTTCTTTTTTTTCTTTTTTTTTCTTTTTTTTTTATTTTCAGTGATTGAGCTGCGGTGCAAGTTGATAAAGATTCCCTGTCTTTGCTCACTGGGCTTTAACCTTTGTCAGCCACTCAGGCCCAGAGTTTGTTTCAGGATAAAATCCTGGAAATTCTGTGTATGGTTTACAAGAGAGTATGCTTTACTTGTCAATATACTCTCTCCTTTTTCTCAAGTTATCCACAACTTTAAAATACTTATGAAGTCTTCTTATTAGACCCATGTAATGCAACAAAATCTGCTTGACTGTGGCAGCATTAAATCTGGAAATAAACTTCACATTCTTGAAATAAAGCTTTGAGGAGCATATTGCCTCTGGTATTATTCTGTGTGTTGTATATTGTGGCAAGGCTACTAATCATGGACTGAGATCCCATCACGCAAAGTACTGTAAAGCACAAAACCAGACAGTAACAGCCAAGATCTTACAAAGTCTAAGTAGTTTACTGGGGCAATTTGTATTGTGATTAGCACATCTGCTACAGCATCTTCAGATCAAGAAATTCAATGGGTTAGGCATTATCTTCAGTGAGGTCCTGAACAGGACTGGCTGAAAAAAGTGCCTAAGTGCTTTTTCAATCTGGCAGCTACTCCAGGGCTGTTAAAATGTGAAAATATCCTGGTGGTCTCTGCAGCGTGTGGTGCAATCTCAGGCCAGACGTCACCAAACGCATGTTCACCCCAGCTGGCTGTGTCTCAAGAGGTCACAGACTCCATGGCCAAGGAACGACCCATCCTAGGTAGCATTTCTACCTAGTCTAATTTGAGGCATGACAGGGCAAGAATGTTTGAAAACTTGTTTTTGCACTGACCAAGCTGCAGAGGTTATGCAGCCACTTGAGGTTCCAAGACAGTCAATCTATTATCTCTCGGGAACATTGCATTTGCTGTAATATCTTGCAAATGGCTTTAATTTTAATGCACAGTTGGAGCTATAATTAGTTAACAAGTCTCTCTCAAGCCAGCTATGACAATGATTACTAATTTTTAGTAGCATATTTATAGAACTGGTCACTAAGATGTATGTAGTTCCTCATCTTTTTACTGCTGTCCTGGAGCATGTAATTATTTTACAGGGATGTAGCTGAAAATAATTCTCCAAATATATTATTAATAACACAGTAATCATTAAAATAAATTTCAAAAATAACTCCCCTTTTTTCCATTAGGAACATTTATTTGCTTTTTACATTATGCAGGGTCTAGACAGCGGAGTGTGATATTCAGAGCTTTCTTTGTAGTTATGTTCACATTCTGGTTCTCCAGGACTATTATAATCAGGCTGCAAACATACCTTTTAGGGACAAACAAATGACTGTTTTCACTGCGCTTTTGACTTTTCCTTGAATCACATATTTCTAGTGATTTTTCCATAGGCCTGATTTTGATCTTCGGTGCCAAATGTGGACCGATGAAATGGTGATTTGATGTCTTTTAGAGACACTTGTTCGCATATATCTTTGGAGTCCTGGAAGAGGGAGGTTGCCTCTGGGAACAGAGGCAGGGGATGGAGTGGGGTGTGCTTTTCTCCTGGGGGTGGACACATCCCGGTGCAGGTCAGTTTAGGAAACACCCCTCCCCGCAGGGTCAGCTCCTTGCCCTCTGAAAGAGGCCGTAGCGTCCTTGGCTCGCGGACGTTCGCTGGTACACTCTGACAAGACTTCTAGGGGGTCAACGGCACTCGCCAAGGGACGTGGCGCTTGGGAGCGCGTCGCCCTGAGCTGCCGACAGGAAAGCGGCTGATTATCAAACTGCCTCTCTCCTCCAGAAAAGTAAAGAGCCTGATCTACTGCTTTTAATCCTTTTTCACCCTTTCAAGAAAACAAATTAGATATGTCAGTGCCACAGGGTCTGACAGCAAGGGCTGATCCTACCACCTGAAAGGACACCAGATGCTTTTAGCCTGTGGCTTGCCCCTTTGCCGGGGTTCCCCTTCCCCTCTGTACCAGGCACTGTGGGCACGCTGCTGTCCCACCCAGATGTGGCCTTGCCCTGCAGAAAGCATCTGTTCCCTCGACAGCACCGCTTGGTGACATCCCAAATATCTCAGCCGACTGACAGGTTCCAGCTGATCTACTAATTTCCCAGGAATAAATACCCCGGTCAATGGTGTAGTAGAAGGTGATGGAATAAACTTCTCTTGGATGCTGATTTCACGGCTGCCCCGGAAGATATTGCAGCGAAGAGTTTCCAGGCACTTTTTTGTGCAACACAGATCTGTGCTACTTAGCACAGTGAGTGCTTTTCAATATCCTTGTCCAACCATAAAATGATGGTTTTAACTGGGAAACACACTTGAGTAACACTCATAAACAGTGCCTGTGTCAGTGCATTTTGTGAAGAATACACAATGTGAGTCAGACCGAGCTGGAAGAGCAGGGGGTTTGCAGGAGGACCAAGTACGGGCATGGATGTTGGATGCTTAAAAGAGGATGTCACTGTCAGAGATTCTCCACTTTAAAGTGCAGTTATCATCTCGAAAGTGTAAAAGTGACATCCTGGTATGCCACATTTATTCCTCCTCCGCAATTTCTATTCCAAATTCACTCAGTCTTCAAGTCAATACCATGTTTTTTTCTCTGACTGCCAGCACAGCTAGCTCAGCCTGTTACCTGAGAATCAAGCTGTGTTCTTTCTGCTTATTAAAACATTGCCAACTGCAAAGCTTCTGGAATCAGACATTAACTGGCAACACTGCGGGAGAGGCAGGAGAGCTGAGCGCGACATGGCTCGCACATCCCTAGCTACAGGAAAGAGAGAGAGCAAAAAACCAAACGGTCCTTGAACTCAGCACATATGCTCAGGAGACCCACAGAGAACACATATTTACAGCACCTAGGTGCCATTTTTATGCAGTTACTTTTCTGACTATCGCCTCATTTCATGATGGAGCAGCTAAATAGTGAGCCAAAGAGCCCCTTACTCAAGTGCCAGCTGTGCCAGATTTCCAAAGGATTCATTTTAGAGGAAACAGGTGAAAAAAACATGCAGGCAGGATTTATTCACTGTTGGCTCGCTCTGTCATCTTTAAACTGCAGCATCTCCTGCAGCTTGCAAACCTGGCCAAGGTGTACTTACTCCTTTTCATATATTGTACCTCTTTAGTTGCTGAGATAGTTTAAACCGTATCTTCACAAAGGGATTAAGATTTCTGGGTAGAAGGAGGAAATGAGAAACGATGAGTGAACAAAAGCTTTGAATAGTTCAGAGCTTGTGCTGGATTCAGAAGAGCATCGTGAAGTCCACATGCTTACCTGGAGCTTAGCCGCGGTGTATGAACGCCCGGTGTCTGAAAGCGCAGGCAGGAGCTCTCAAGAGGCCTCTCAGGCACCAGCGCTGCTCGCCCCACCTGGAAGCTCTGCAGGCTTGGGTCGGCGCTGCTTTGCACCCCACGTAACCGCTTATCTCTGCAAAGACTGCAAGCAAAGAAGGTGCAAAATGCTGGAGGATTACCGCGATTCAGCGCCTTCTTTTGCACGCAGGCACAGAAAAGGATAATGAACTGTTCAGAGCTGCTCAGTCTGGTTCTCATCCCAGCTGATGTCTGAACACCTGCTTTCCTCAAGGGCAATATGGCTACTGAAGGCAGCAGATGAGCTGCCTTAGACAACTTTCTTGGTTTAAGTCCAAAATACATAGGACTAGGGAGCCTTTTGGGATCTTAATTTCTCCCAGCTGAAGACTGCACAGCTAACAGGTCCACTGCCCGGAAAATTATAACATGATAGAATAGAATAGAATAGAGTAGAACAGAACAGAACAGAACAGACCAGACCAGACTATTTCAGTTGGAAGGGACATACAACGATCATCTTGTCCAACTGCCTGACCAACTCAGGGCTGACCGAAAGTTAAAGCAAATTATTAAGGGCATTGTCCAAACGCCTCTTAAATGCTGACAGGCTTGGGGCATCGACCACCTCTCTAGGAAGCCTGTTCCAGTGTTTGACCACCTTCTCAGTACAGAAATGCTTCCTAACGTCCAGTCTGAACCTCCCCTGACGCAGCTGTGAACCATTCCCATGTGTCCTGTCACTGGATCCCAGGGAGAAGAGATCACCACCTCCCTCTCCACCGCCCCTCCTCAGGAAGCTGTAGAGAGCAACGAGGTCCCCCCTCAGCCTCCTTTTCTCCAAACTACACAAGCCCAAAGTCCTCAGCCACTCCCCACAGGACATGCCTTCCAGCCCTGTCACCAGCTTTGTTGCCCTCCTCTGGACGCGTTCAAGGACCGTCACATCCTTCTTAAACTGCGGGGCCCAGAACTGCCTGCAGCACCCGAGGTGAGGCCGCACCAACGCTGAGCACGGCAGGACAATCGCCTCTGTCGAGCGGCTGGCCGTGCTGTGTTTGATGCCCCCCAGGACGCGGTTTGCCCTCTTGGCTGCCCGGGCACACTGCTGGCTCCGGGTGAGCCTGCTGCCGACCAGCACCCCCAGGCCCCTTTCTGCAGGGCTGCTCCCCAGCCACTCCTCTCCCAGTTTAACTGGTGCCCCACCTTACTCCATCCCAGGTGCAGAATCCGGCACTTGGATGTGTTAAATTTCACCCCATTAATCATTACCCAATGTTCCAATCTATCTAGATCCCTCTGCAAGGTCTCTTGTCCCTCAAGAGAGTCATCAGCACCTCCCAATTTGGTATCGTTAGCAAACTTGCTAACAGTGCATTCACCTCCTGTGTCCAGATCACTGATAAGAACAGAACTGGCCCTCAAATTGAGCCCCGAGGAACACTGCTGGTAACGGGTTGCCAATCTGATAGCTGTAAATCATTTATCATTTTGGTGGTCTCCAAAGTAAGGTCAGAGTTTGCACACAGAGGCTGTGGTCCCTCACTGCTCATTATGGGATGGCACTGGCTGTGGCATCGTGCAGACTGTACCAGTCAGTTACTGTAGAGGCTGTCCTTGTTGCCAAACTTGGAAGAAGGTTAATGGGGCTTAAACTGTTAACATGTGTCAGCTGATTTGCAAGAAGTCTCCATGTGCCTGAATCACAGAGTGGTTGAGGTTGGACGGGACCTGTGGAGGTCATCTGGTCCACTGCCCCTGCTCAAGCAGGGCCACCTAGAGCCAGTTGTCCAGGATCGTGTCCAGATGGCTTTTGACTATCACAAGGAGGGAGACTCCACAACCTCCCTGGGCAACCTGTGCCAGTGCTCAGCCACCCTCACTGCTGCTCAGTCTGGTTCTCATCCCAGCAGCTTTACTGATGTCTGAACACCTGCTTTCCTCAAGGGCAATATGGCTACTGAAGGCAGCAGATGAGCTGCCTTAGACAACTTCCACAACCTCCCTGGGCAACCTGTGCCAGTGCTCAGCCACCCTCACGGTACAAAAGTGTTTCCTGGTGTTCAGAGGGAACCTCGTGGGTTTCAGTTTGTGCCCATTGCCTCTGGTCCAGTCAGTCAGAGAGGTTGTATGTAACAGCCTGCAGTGAACCAGGCAGATGGACGCTAAGTCATGTATTTTATTCTAATGTCCAACTGAAGCGTGTAGCACAGGGCAGTCCCTGGCAAAATCTTTGTTTTGTTTCAAGGAAAGAAAGATGTGAGTCTTGCAGTTCACCCTGAACCATGCTCAGCACTGTCAGCTGCTTGCAGATGCAGGGTTTGGCACTGGGCATATCTTTAATTCCAAAGGTGTGAAACATTACCTTCAGTCAACTTGACAAGCATTTTTCTTCCAGAATTTAGTCTTCAAACCCACAAATCCCAGCAGGAAGTACCACACAAATCTTTAAAAATGTGCAGTGGTAGGACTTGCTGTTTTTAACTCTTTTCTAACCTTTGCTGAGGTCCTGTTCCTTAAAGAGCTGCTACAACTACCTAATTTCCCACCCCTGTATTGCCAGTTGTTATTTAATAAAATAATTAATTAATTTTTATTATTTAATTGTTTCTTCTCTCCTGAATGGAGAGAACTGGAGTGGAACTGGACAAAGTGTCCCGGCGATAACTGCTCCCTGCCATCGGCTCGCAGGGCTTCCAAAGGCAGCAGATTCACACTTTCCACCGCACCGAGCTGGATGGTGCGTCTCAACACACAGGGGGTTAAGAAGTATTTGTTTGCCAAATGAGTCAGGAGAGAAGAAGATGAAAGGAAAAATAATTGCAGGGCTCAATAATGCATCTGATAGGGCAAAAGCAAAGAATGCAGAAGCAAATACAAGCAAACAGACGGACGAGGCTCGAGACCCTGACATCCTGCTGTAGACCACAGTAGAATTAGCTTTCTGGGGATGAGGGTAAGTAAGTGGTGTGTGGAAGTTTAAGCACTGCCTGTACTTAGTGAGCAATTCAAGGGGTGTAATACTGCACAAGGAAGACTATGAGCATCCAAGCAGCCTTTTCCAGAACGCAGCCCTGCTGCTGAAGACTTAACAGAAACACTGAAAACAAGAGAACAAATAGAATAACTCAGAAATGACAAAATGCTGGCACCACCCTTGACTGCTGTTATTCTTCCTGGCCGTGAAAGGTGATGGAGCATGATATTAGCACCGAACATTCATATCAGAATCCTCTCCCCCTAAAGCCATGTACCTGTGCATTAAGAGAGCAAATCCAAGTGCTGCGTCTCTGAAACCGAGTCACTAAATGGCAGCATGCCTTGCTGGGTGCCACCTTTGCCAAATGGTAAATTGTGCTAAGTTTGATGATGCAGTTATGCTGATGACAGGACCCATGATGCTGAAACTGCCTGGGTCAATACTGATTTTAGACCCAGGTCTAGGCTCTGAATGTTGTTGCCTGCAAAATTGGGCCAGTGAGATAGAAAGAGATGGAGCTGCTGATTTAAATAGTATTGCTCTGCTGCCGTTGAGGGTCTGGCCTCACCCCTCTGATGAACGGAGTTACTTGAAAATCAGACACTTTCCTTTATAGCCCATTTTTTAAATTTTCTGTCTCATGCACTCTGTGTATAAAGGTATCTGTCTTCTTCTGAAGGGAGTGAAAAGATTAATTTGTTAAGTCAAATATTCATGACTCCCAGAGAAGGGAGAGGGAGTCACCTGAAGATCATTTATTACGGGCAAGTAGCTGAGGTTCCTCTGGAAAAAGGTGTAACTGCAAACCTGTGACACAGAGGATTTCTGACAAGGGACGAGTCACCTCCCGTCCTCCCTGTCGCACACCTGGAATTAAGATCACTGACAGGTAACAACCCTGTCACACGACGGCTCATTTCCCATTGATTTTAGTGGCTGCCGTTACAAATCTTGGGGTCAGATTAACCAGAGAAGATTCCAGAGCATCTCTATAATGGCTGTGATAAGGCATTGTGGTAAGGTGGAGGATTAAAGGACCTCACGTCCTCCTGGGGAAAGCCGGGCAGCCTTGCAAAGTCGAAAGGACGGCGCTGATCCACGCTGGCACAACAGCCGGCTTCAGAGCGCTTCACAGGGGGATTTTCCACTTGGCTTAAACTAGGAAGGTAAACTAATTACGCGAATGAACGTTTCCGCCGCGGCAATATCAACCCTTTGAATGCATTTAGCCAATGAACTATTAAGTACAGTATATCTTTAGCATCGCGGGAGAGAATAACTTACCTTGCGTGGCAGCTCATCACTGCCACCTCAGCTCTGCCCGCTCGGCCCCTTCGCGGGGAGTCACACCCGTCATAATCGGGCCGTTCACGCTCAGTCACGCATACAGCCAGCTCCAAATAGACTCGGTCCTGCTAATCACCCCCTCCACTCTCACTTCGGCTGCCATTAGGAGTATGATTCAGTACTCAAATGGATCCCGGCAGCGCAAGGAGCCTGTCCTGTACTCCCTCTCACTTCATGTGGCAGCTCCCGACGCTCATCATTCATCCGGTGGAGAGAGTGGTCCTGTCCTTGCAAACGCTGCTCACCACAACGCGAACCCTCTGCAGTCTTATTGCATAAGGCCAGCCTATGAGCTTTAAAAAGATGATGCAAAAAAAGGTGTAGATTTTCGTAGGCATCGACGTGTCTTATGAAAGCAACTTGCACCTGTAGAAACAGCTTTCAAAGATTCACCTTGAATTCTTAAATCCATAGGTAGCATTTTGGGATGGTCTGGCAGATCGGTTCGTAGCTCAGTGCTGGCCCTGCAGAGCCGGGGCTGATGCCATGCAGTCGCCTGTATGTCTCCATGTCCCAAATCTCCCACCTTCAGGCTGCTGCATGGCTATTGCCTTGTACCAGTGCCTGAAGCAGGTCTGTGTGATGCTTCTAGGGCAAAGAAGACCAGGTGTCCTCCAACAGCATTTTACCAATATTGTTTGTGCCTTCTGGCTTAGGAGGGAGAAAGGATGCAGAAATTGTCACCAGAGCTTTAAATAAAATTTCCTTCTTCTGTCACATATTCAGGCAGCTCCCTTCTTCCCCCTCCACTGTGGCCCAAGCACTGGTTTTTTTCTGATGGCTGAGAGGCATTTTCTTAACTTGTCATCTTTTGTTTTAGGTAAAGTTTTTGTGCAGGACTGGCCATCCTGTCTCTGATGAGTAGCTGTAGCTCAGCACTGAGGATCTATTTCTCAGTGTGTCTCCTTGGACCTTGACATTGTTACCTGCAATTTCCAAAGCTTGTTGGTGATGAATATAGTAACGTCCTGGGTGTGCTAGTGAAATATTTGGATTTTTTTCAAAGTTACTCTTAGGTGTTTCTATTTAAGTGGTCTTTGCTTTTCCTTGGTCATGTCTATACAGGGACAATCAGGAAAGTTGATTTAAATTAACTAAAGGCAGGAGTTTAAAGTGAGTTAGCTAAATTGCATTAAACCTCTTGTTTCACAATTAAAGTGGCCTTAATATGACTTAGCCTTAGAACAGAAGTAAACCAAATCAAATCAAAGCCACTTTATTTCTGACAGTTCCCACAAAGGGCTTTAATTAATGCAGTTTAACTAATCTGCTTAAAAATTCAGATCAACTTTTCTGAGTAGCTTCATGTAAACAAGCTCATACAACTGCTCTGCACTGAAATGGTTTAGCTTGGTTGGATAATTTTCCTTCATGAGGTAAATCTGTGCAAGACTTACTCTGGTGGAAGTCCCGCTATGGAGGCTTGCAGTTGGGTAACTACATCAACTGGAAGAGTTGCACGAACATAAATCCAGGCTAGCTTAGCTCTTTGTAAAGCCTACCAGCTCCAAGCTTGGGGAGCTTTCATGGGCTTTCATGCCATTACACCCCTGCCCCACCCCCCCCCCCAAAAAAAAAAAGATCACCTCATCAATTTAGGAAGGAAAGAGAAAATGGTGGTGTGCAGTCCCACTTCGCTCCTTCGGTTAGCTCAGAGGTCAGCTGTGTTGGTAAGTAGTTGGTATAATCTGCATTGTGCCCTAGTGAGTCTTTATACTGTACGCAGGCAAACTGCAGTCAGGCTGGGATTATTTTAGGTGAAATGAGAATTACATTAGCACGCAATTAATTCGCTTCAATGGGGTTTTGAATGGTATAAATTAGGGCATATAGTGACTTTGTCTTTTTTCTTTCTTTTCCTTCTTTTTTTTTATTTTATGCACACCTTGTATTTGGCTAGTGTCAGTTCTGGCTGGGGTCACAGCAAAGGACATGGCTTACAAACAACAAAATCACAGACAACATTGGCCAAGGAAAAAATAAAAGACTATTTCAGCCAAAACAGACATTTAGTCAATTTGAAGTATATTATCTCATCAGTCTGCACATCAATCTGGTCCATTAATAGTACGTCCTTGTCCTGGTTTCAGCCAGGGTAGAGTTAATTTTCTTCATAGAAGCTAGCGTGTGGCTATGTTTTGGATTTGGGATGAGAAAATGTTAATAACGTGCTGATGTTTTGAGTTGTTGCTGAGCAGTCAAGGACAGTCCAGCTTCTCGTGCTGGGCTGCAGCGAGCAGGCTGGGGGTGCACGGGAAGCTGGGAGGGGACACAGCTGGGACAGCTGACCCAGGCTGGCCAAAGAGATATTCCATACCATATAATGTCATGCTCAGTATATAAAGCTGGGACAAAGAAGAAGGAAGGGGTGGAAGGACGTTCGGAGTGATGGCATCTGTCTTCCCAAGAAACCATTACGCGTGACGGAGCCCTGCTTCCCTGGAGATGGCTGAACCCCTGCCTGCCCATGGGGAGTGGTGAACAAATTCCTTGTTTTGCTTTGCTTGCGTGCGCGGCTTTTGCTTTACTTATTAAACTGTCTTTATCTCAAACCATGAGTTTCCTCACTTTTACTCTTCCGATTCTCTCCCCCGTGGCACCGTGGGGGAGTGAGCGAGCGGCTGCGTGGTGCGTAGTTGCTGGCTGGGGCTAAACCACGACAGTCCTTATTCCATACCATTTACGTTATGCTCAGGTACCACACTATCCAATATAACCTCATTAACCACCACCCCCCTTCCCATCCTTTAATATAATACACAGATTATCATCCCCAAAAGTCCCCTTAGTCCATAGACTTCCCTCCAAAATGTCCGTGAAATGTCTGCTGAGTTCATTTAGTCCATGACTTTGGGCTCCATCCCTTATGGTGGTCACTCGGGACAGGCAAGGTGGGGTGTTTCATGGAGTTACTGGGCACCAAAGCCAGCTCAGGTCAGGTCACTGCTGCACTGGCACTGCTTCTTGTAAGGCTTGTCCTCCATTCGTTCAGGTGGTTCCTGCTATAGTAGTTCCTATAACATGCAACTCAAATCATGGGTTACAACAGTTTAAAGGTACTTCCATTACAATCTCCACCCCTGGGCCCTTTGTACTGGACCATAGGGTTTAACATTGCAGTGAACTCCTCCCCTTGCCCCTGCTCCAGCTTGGACTTATCCACAGACTGCAGTCCCTTCCATGAGCCACAGTCTCTCCAGGGGTATATCTGCTGTGGCATAGACTTATCCACAGTTGCAGTCACTTCGAGGTGCACCTGCTCCAAAATGGCCATCTCCACAGGCCACACTACCTCCAGAGATAAATCTGCTCCAACGTGGCCTTACCCATAGTTCCAGTTCCTCCAGCAATATACCTGCACTGTTGAGGGCTTCTCCATGGCCACACACTTTGAGGTGCTCCAAGCATGACCTCATGCACAACCAATAATGCTTCAAGGTGCATCTGCTGCAACATAGACTTACCAACAGCCACAGATGCTTCGAGATGTACCTTCTCCAGCGTGGACTTGTCCTTGTGCCACAATCCCATCAGAGGTATACCTGCTGCAGCACAGACACAACCATGGCCACAGATGCTTCGAGATATACCTGCTCCTGGCATGGGCTTACGCATGGTCACAGACGCTTCGGGGTGTCCTGCTCCCACATGGACTCACCCACAGGTCACAGTCCCTTCGACTCGAGTTCACAGTGGAGTTCCAGCCTATTCAGTACAGCAGCACAGGAAAAAAAACCAGCAATACCCCGGCCATCTGCCAGCCCAGGTGCAAGGCCATTGCTGTTATCAGAATCTTCCCAGGCACAGCAGGGTCAGACGATCAGCAGTACAGCAGCAGTGAAAGCAAAAAGCAGCCACTAACGAGCACTAGACTGTAATATACGTAAGGAAGGCAAACCCATGGCAAGCACAGGGGCCTGGCAATTAATGGCTAAACAGCAATAACAGCTATAAATTCTATCATCTAGCACATTCCAATCAAACTTGTCATTATCTCAAACCCTTCGAGCCCCACGTTGGGCGCCAAAAAGGACTGTCGTGGTTTAGCCCCAGCCAGCAACTACACACCACGCAGCCGCTCGCTCACTCCCCCACGGTGGCACGGGGGAGAGAATCGGAAGAGTAAAAGTGAGGAAACTCATGGTTTGAGATAAAGACAGTTTAATAAGTAAAGCAAAAGCTGCGCACGCAAGCAAAGCAAAACAAGGAATTTGTTCACCACTCCCCATGGGCAGGCAGGTGTTCAGCCATCTCCAGGGAAGCAGGGCTCCGTCACACGTAATGGTTTCTTGGGAAGACAGATGCCATAACTCCGAACGTCCCTCCACCCCTTCCTTCTTCTTCGTCCCAGCTTTATATACTGAGCATGACGTTATATGGTATGGAATATCTCTTTGGCCAGCCTGGGTCAGCTGTCCCAGCTGTGTCCCCTCCCAGCTCCCCGTGCACCCCCAGCCTGCTCGCTGCAGCCCAGCACGAGAAGCTGGACTGTCCTTGACTGCTCAGCAACAACTCAAAACATCAGCACGTTATCAACATTTTCTCATCCCAAATCCAAAACATAGCCACACGCTAGCTTCTATGAAGAAAATTAACTCTACCCTGGCTGAAACCAGGACAGTCCTTTAATTCCTTCTGCCTTTATGAACAATTCCCTTTGTAGCTGAAATGCTTGAAGAAGGTACTGCAGCCTCTTTTTTAGCAGGAATATGCATGATTGACTTTCTCAATTAGCTGAAAGTCCTTCAGCAGGGGGTTCCCTGAGGCACACAGCATTCCTTGGCAGGTGACCCTCATTCCCAGTGCCGCTTTACCCTGGCAGGGACAGAAAAGTGCAGACTTTCCACCAGGGCTTCTTCACTTTTCCCAAAACTTGCCAGTCTGCCAGCTTGAAACATCATTCCCTTTTTTAGGAGGAATAATCTGGCTGTTCCAAAGCTCCCTTCTCACTGCACAGATCCCCAGACCAGTCTATGCTGTGCTGCCCCTTCTCCCCCAACCCTCCTGGATCGCGTCTGATGGTCCCTGCGTGCTGCCAACCCGCGATGCCTTGGTGTGGACCAGGGCAGGCACCCTGACTGCAGTTAGCAGAGGTCTCGCTTTTCATCACATTTATTAGGCTGTATCTTTGTGAAAAAGCTCTTCCGAAATAACTCGGGCAACTGCAATGCTCTAGCAGCGCTGTACACAAATAAAATATTCCCAGTGAAAAAAGTGTCAGCATCACCTCTACTGGATCAAAAGTCATGTCAGAGAAGATATCAAAGCATGAAAATCTTCTTGCATAAAAAAGCCAAAAGCCTGAAGCCATCCGAACCACCTTCAAACAAACTGGGAGTCTGCACACAGAGTTGCTACGCAGCGGTGATGGATCAAGAGGTAACGCAATTTCTAGCCAAATTCCTTCAGCTGTTGCCATCTTCTCCCAGAGTTCTTTTCAAACTGTGCAGAGTTTAACTTTGTTGGGAAAAAAAAGCCATTGCGCAGTGTTGGAAACCTTACTTGATCCAAAGACTCAGCTCCTGTCAGGTATAGTTTCCTTTAGGGCAGCAGAAGCAGAGTCATCCCGTCCCAGTCAGAGATGAAATCTGTAAGGGAACTGTTTTCTGCTCAGATTTTGCAGGTGTGGGGAGCAGCTGGCTCTGGGGATGGGAAATGGGGTACAGTGGCCTCCCGCTCAGCATCGTTAGCTCAGGTGCCACGCGGGCAGGAGGAACCTGCAAGTCACTCGGTCTGATGGAGCCTGTCATTTACTCACAGGAGCACCTGCCACACACAAGATGCTTTCCAAGCCCTTAAAAAGCGCGATTTTTTCCCCCTCCCGAAGAATTTTCAATCTAACAGAGAAGTTGCACTTAAGGCATCTTCGAAACCGTTTTTTCCCGTGGAACCAATGCGATTCACCGCGTGCGGCACAGCACTGAAGGCTGTGAAGTCTCCCGCGGGCGGCCTCGGCAGAGCCGCGCTACTCGCAGGCAGCAGCCGGCCGGCGGGTGCCCGCGGGCTGCGCTTCACGGCGGGAGGAGAGGCGGCCGGCTGGGCTCACCGGGCTGCCCGTCCCAGCGCTGGGTGTCCTCGGTGCAGAGGTGGCCGCACCTGAGCAGAGGTGGCCCAAGGAACCGAACGTCTCCAGCACTTCTGGGCGCTGCAGCTGCTCGGTGACCGATTTGGCCATGTCGCCTTGCCGCCGTGACAGGCGCTGAGCATTTCTGTCACATGCGGTCGTCTCTGCTGTCATTACTCTAACGGGGTGAGAGCTCGTCCCCCCGCAGCTCTGTGCAAGTGTGCGTCACCCTTCCTCCCGGAGGCTCTGCCCTCGTGAACGGAGACCCAGAGGGCCATGGATGAAGTGGGGACCAGCTTGTAACATATTCCCGTGCTTAGTGACCAGCTTGGACGAAAAAGAAGTATTCTGCTGTTCGCATTTTTGCAGCTGGATATTTGCATTGTCATTTTTTTCCTTTGCTATTAATGCAGAAGGATAATTTGTAGGAAAACCCAGGGGATGCTGATCACATACTTACTCCAGACGTTTTGTGTGTAGAGCACAGTGCCTGTGCAGGAGTCCTTCAACAGCTGGGGCAAAAAGCATCCTCTGCTGCCCCGTATTAAAGAAAACATTGTGTGTCTCCTCCTTGCGCTATTTATCTCTTCCCAGTAGGACTGTGAGGTGAGAGCCCTTTGCAAACACAAAGACTGAGGGAGGGCAGTCTTTCCCCAGTCCGGCCCATCTGCTGGTCCCGCTAAATCTTGTTCTTCACAGAATCACAGAATCACAGAATCACTAGGTTGGAAAGGACCTTCAAGATCATCAAGTCCAACCATTAATCCAGCACCACCATGTCCCCTAAACCATGTCCTGAAGCGCCACATCCACACGTTTTTTGAACACTTCCAGAGATGGCGACTCCACCACCTCCCTGGGCAGCCTGTTCCAATGCCTGACCACCCTCTCAGTGAAGAAATTTTTCCTAATATCCAATCTAAACCTCCCCTGGCACAACTTGAGGCCATTTCCTCTTGTCCTATCACTAGTTACTTGGGAGAAGAGACCAACATCCTCGTCGCCACAACCTCCTTTCAGGTAGTTGTAGAGAGTGATAAGGTCTCCCCTCAGCCTCCTCTTCTCCAGACTGAACAACCCCAGTTCCCTCAGCTGCTCCTCATAAGACTTGTGCTCCAGACCCCTCACCAGCTTCGTTGCCCTTCTCTGGACACACTCCAGCACCTCAACATCCTTCTTGTAGTGAGGGGCCCAAAACTGAACACAGTATTCAAGGTGCGGCCTCACCAGTGCCGAGTACAGGGGCACAATCACTTCCCTACTCCTGCTGGCCACGCTATTCCTGATACAGGCCAGGACGCTGTTGGCCTTCTTGGCCACCTGGGCACACTGCTGACTCATGTTCAGCCGGCTGTCAGCCAGCACCCTCAGGTCCCTTTCCGCCGGGCTGCTCTCCAGCCGCTCCTCCCCAAGCCTGTAGCGTTGCGTGGGGTTGTTGTGGCCAAAGTGCAGGACCCTGCACTTGGCCTTATTAAACCTCATACAGTTAGCCTCTGCCCATCGATCCAGCCTGTCCAGATCCCTCTGCAGAGCCCTCCTACCCTCCAGCAGATCAACACTCCCACTCAACTTGGTGTCATCTGCAAACTTACTGAGGGAGCACTCAATTCCCTCATCCAGATCATCAATAAAGATATTGAATAAGACCGGCCCCAGAACCGAGCCCTGGGGAACACCGCTTGTGACCGGCCGCCAGCCGGATTTAACGCCGTTCACCACAACTCTCTGGGCTTGGCCATCGAGCCAGTTCCTCACCCAGCAAAGAGTAAACCCGTCTAAGCCACGAGCCGCCAGTTTCTCCAGGAGAATGCTGTGGGAGACGCTGTCAAAGGCTTTACTAAAGTCCAGGTAGACAACGTCCACAGCCTTTCCCTCATCCACTAAGGCATTTGAGAGTGTTTCACTTGATGAAAACCCCAGTGTTTCCAGTTCTGGAACTTAAGGGTGAAAAAGCTAAATCTAATGTTTCTACAAATTTGATACTTTGGTGCTGTTGGGAGGGAGACACGGTATTTGTGACTGATGTTGCGTATGATGAGTGCAGGCGCCTCATTTCTTGGGGCTGTAGGTGCCTCCATTACTGTGCCAGGCACCATTGCGGTCCCTTCCTACAGTCCTCTGCACCTCCACAAACCTGGCCAGCTGCTTCTCTTACCTTTGCAAAGGACACAGACTAAGTAGCTTGCGTACTTCTGAAATGGGAACTCGGCGTGTTTTTTCACAGTTTATCTCGTAGCCTGAAGGACTCTCTTTCTTTTCACTTGCTGTTGGTTTTCCTGACTTACCGTGCCTGGCCAGCTTCGGTATCTCCGAGTTTATCTGTCTGTGCCGAGCACTGCACTCTCTTTTGTATCAGTTTATTTCCCTCCATGTAAACACACATTATAGTCTGATTTCCTCTTACTACTTCAAGTTGCTCATCTGTTCATACCATCTTTGCAACACGCTATGTCTGCAGTATCAACCTACTACTACTCCTATAACACCCAAGACCCTCTGAAAATTTCTTGGCTTTTGCAAACTAGGCTTTTGCTTAGATCTGCCATCATTTTGCACAAGTTTTTCTCTTGCAAAAAAAGACAAAAGGCAGCTGACAGTCATAATGTTAAGTATGACAGATCTCATAGAAAGGAATGTGGAATTTTACATGTGCGAATAATGGAAACGGTACACCTGGTAATCCCACTGCTGATACCCTGTCTCCTATAGGGCATTACTAGCCGGCAAGCGAAGCCGGACTGCTGAGGAGAGAGTCGCACTATTGGAAAACCTAATTTTGAATTTCAGACTCTGAAGTCTAAATTGTATTTAATATTATTTATGAGGTCTTATTATGTGGCTTACAAATATACAAACTATTGCCAGTTATTCATGGAAACCAGACCTCCACTTAATCCATACGAACAGTTGGCTGAATGACACTACTTGGATTTTGGGGTATTTAATATTTATTATTTCTCCGTATGAACAAAGATGTTCTAACAGCCCAATCACAGACTGAGAACAGCATGGAATAGCTCTGTCATGAATAAAGCAAATATAAGCAGTCTCTAAACAGCCCTGAGTTTGGGATTTTGTCCAGAACCATTTAGTAAATTCTTTTAAAAACCAATAATAAGTTAAATGTGCACGCATGCATGTGAAAGTGCATACGCTTAGAATTATGAACATTTCTAACATAGTCACACTTGTTAAAAATTTTTCAGTGAAAAATCCTCCTTAAAACCCCTCCTTATGGATGCCTATGGAGAGCAAAAAAATGATTAATTGAATAAAAATTTGGGAAGGCATGGGGGAAGTCATGTTTGTACAGTCAGAAATTGTACTGTCTGGTTACAGTGCTTAGGTACTGTGGAGAAAAATCTTGACAGGGTCTTTACATCGATCTGGTCAGGGCACTGTAATATTTTTTGGGGTCAATCTAAAATAAGCTGGTTTCTTTTTTTCTGTATGTTCAAAAACTTTCATTTGGATTTAAATGGGTGTTTTGCTCAACATGAAACAGATAATTTTGCTAGGAGGCCGTTTTTGTTTTTTTTTTTAAAGGAAACCTAGATCCATAAAAGCAAGGAGGTAGAAACAGACCAAGCTCGAGGTGATCCGAGACAGCTGCCTTCAGATCTCTTCCCTACTCGATCAGAGAAATTTAAAACCGGCTCAAAGTGTGAGTTATGGAGGAAATGATTAAGTCAGTTCACTTTGGTTAGTGTCCTCGTCACCGGGTGACAGTTATCCTCCCGGTTTTCTTCCAGCGAATACTGCCGTCGAGAGCTGAGGTGCAGAGAGCTGCACTTGAGAAGAGTGGGTGGGTGTGAGAGAGTCCTCTGGGAGCAGGGAAACGCGGACGTGGAGCCCTGTTTCGACTGAGGTGGGGAGGCCAGCTGGAGGAAGAGCGAGAGCCCAAGTGCTCCCACAGCAACTTCCGTTTCTTTTGCATGGACTAGTGGGGGAAGAGTCAAAATACTTGGGAAATCTGCAATAAAATGTCACTGCTCCAGGTGAAACTAGCTCAGCTTTTGGCTTGTTCTGACTTACTGTATTCAACTCAAATTTCTAAATGCTTTTGCATCAAATTCAACTGTCTCTGAAAACACATGTCCAGCTGCAGGCTGGTCGTTTCCACTCCTGATCTCTCTCGCTCCATTTTGTGGTTTATATTTGGCTGTTTCCATCATCTGTTCTTGCACTGACCTAATGGTATTTTTTTCAGCAGCCTCTAAAGAAAAAGAAGATAAAGATGGAGTCCTGTTGAGGTGCCCGCTCTAATCCATTGCCAAGGCAGGGCTCTTGGCGTGCAGCCTAGCAGAATGGCTGGGTTGCCATTTTCTTGCGAGCCTGAACCAGATCCCATCCTTCCCGAGGGGATGCGAGCACAAAGGCTTGGATGCCACTCTGGCGTGTGACTAACGCACAAGCAGGTGGGAGAGAGAGGGTTGTATTTCCTTCCAATCCTCCAAGCCATTGGGCAGCTGGGAGGCAGGAAGCTGGGCCTTGCGCTCCAGTGTGCAAGCACCACAGGCATGCTGGAGCTCAGCAGCACAGATGCTCCGCCGCAGCATCTGCTGTGCGTCGGAAACAGAGGTGGGAGAACCAGCCCCAACCACCTGGGAGGGCTGTGCCTATTTCTCCTTCCCCTGGTCCCGTTCAAGCATCGACCCCGTGTCCCTTGGCTCTGGCCACTCGAAAGGATGGGCCCTTGGTCCTCCTGGTGGGTAACCAGCTGCCGTCTCTTCCCACATCGGTTTGCATTTGACAACGGATGATGGCGGGAGCCACGATGCACCTCAAGTTGTGTCTCTGCAGATCAGTGGGGTGGGTGTTAAATTCTGCAAGGAGCTTTGTTTTCGTTTCCCTTCAGTTCCCTCAGATCTGGAGAGCTCTGGATAATGAATGCGGCGTTTACGAGCTGGCTGAATTGAGCAGCATTTGCCTTAATTAGGGGGATGGTTATTGAGGGAAGAAACCAACGTGTACATCAGGTATGCAGTCCAAAGTGCAGTGTGGGAGAAGGTGGGCAAAGACCAGCCTGCAGACATGAAGGCAAGTATCCATGTGCCCTCTTTGGGCAACCTGACGTGCCCACAGCCAGGCAGGTCTTTACCCTGTGCTAGACAGGTTATTACAGCACCGCTCGTCGGCATTCAATAGCGTCCTGCCAGGTCCCAAATTAAGATTTATTATTTGTATTACTACAAGCATCCTGCATTTGTTGAGCTGGGATTTACCCGGACATGAAGATGATCCCAAAGCAAACTTATAAGGTTAGGCTGAGTTTCTCTCTTTCTTGTGTGCATTAAGACAATGAGGCTGTGGTACTTACTATCTTCCAGCTAAGCAGTTGTGACCTCGGAAGCATTTCAGGTTGACAGGAACAGGAAATTTCCATTTCCTGCATGAGCCTGAACGGCGAGCAAACTCCCACAAGCTTACTGCCAAACATATCTAGATTTTTCCCTACTTGTGGCAGCGGAATAGATGGATAGACAGGTTTCATTTCTTAGTGTTTGAATGTGTGATAAGGCCTTAGGTAAGTTATTTCTCTTTCCTGCACCTTACTTTCCCTAACAGTGTATTGCAATGGTGGAATTTGTAGGGTGTTTAAGTAGCTACAGATAGGTGGAAACCTTAAGTGTGAAAATCTCAAGTGTGAAAATCTCAGGCATAAGCTTTTGGGGAGGCAGAGACTCAGCTTCTCCCTGTGCAGCATCAGTACAATGAGATCCTGAGGTAGGACTGGAGGATCTGAAATGAAGGTGCTTGTTCATAGACTTCAGCTCTCCTTTTTCCTCTCGGGATTTGACTGTTTTTCTAAATATTGTAAGTTTTCTTTTTTTCTCCTGAAGCTCTTGTGCTTTTTGATTTTCATTAATGGTTTTGTATTAGCTTTCAGCTTTCTGCCAATCTGTTGTTTTTAGCCTTGGAGGTCAGTTTATAGTCCCTGGCACATACTTAAATTTTTGAAGATACTGGAGAATTTAAAGCTTGTGAGAGCAGCCCCAATGACAGTGGTAGAAACACTCAAGTGCCCAACTAAGGCATAAATTTAAGAGCCTTGCTGAATAGATCTAAATCTGGAATAATGCTACAGAAGTAGGGCAAGTTGTTTGGATTTATAGTGGGTGTTTGGAAGCAGAATTGGGATTTAATCTTAATTTATTTTACAGGAAGCACCCCTAACACCTTAACAGATAGGTGTCCTGTTGTATAAATGCAGGTAATGAGGATGTTTTGAGACTTCCTATATACAGTACTTTTGAAGGTTTACTGTAAGGTATTGCAGTTGTAGCAGAAATTGCAGAAAGCACCATGTCCCCACGGTACATTATGTGCAGCACTTCCCAGTGGCAGTAAACGTTCTGGCTTAATCAAAAAGATCACATTTCTTTCTATTACTACCTGCCTGGAGAAGCTAGAATAACTTTTGGCCAAGGAATACATTAGTTTAAATCTTAAATTTCAAAACTAAATTACACAAAGACTTGCAGATGTGACTCATATGTTCCCCGTTATTTCCAATCTCTTTCTTTTTCTCCCGCTAACTTAAATTTGTGTGAGAATTGCAGTGCTGTCGGTAGCAATTGCCCTGATCGGAGCCTCGGCATGGGCAGGCACGGCGTCCAGGCATCCCCGGTGCGCTGGGACTTTGCTCCCCAGCCCTGGCACAGCCCAGCCGCCGCGCTGGTCGCCGCCTCCCGTTGGAGCTCATTTAGCTGAACTGTTCCTAGTGAATTGTCTGCTCAGCCAGAGTCACTCTCGTACTTCTTGCAAATTATCCTCAGGCAGACATAGCTTCAGATTTAAATCATCATGTTCTGCTATTTGCAAGATTCACAGAGAGATTTCCCTGGGCATTCGTTGGCCTTCGGGCTCTCCCAAGCCCGACGGCTGCAGGCGCATCTTTCGGCAGTTTCGTCTCTACCCGCCGTGACGTGTGAGCGTCCCAGTTTGGTAAACTGGGGATAATGCTGGTTACCCACCCACCGCAGATGCCTGTCGTGAAGATTTATGAAGTGATATTTTCAGTGTAAAGCATTATTTATGCCAGGTGCTGTGATCTATCATTAACAAATGGGATAAACATTGGGTTCTTAAATATTTAGAGCACAGTCTTTGGAACTGGGACATCTGTGTCCTTTTCCAGCCCTGCTAATGGCTTCCTGCCTGTCCCTGGACGAGACACTTCCCCGTTCCTGCCACTCCTCTGTCCCCCAGCTTTTAGATAAGACTTCTATTTAGCTGTGAACTCTTCAGGTGAGCAATGCTCTGACAGGTGCTGGCTGGAAGGCAGGTACAGTGGGTCCTGGATGCTCATGAGGCCCTCAAGGCTTTGGATGGAAGATTTCAGCTCAGTCTGAATCCAGGGATGGAAAAGAAAAGCCACTCTTCCACCGGCCACCTTGAGTTTTATTTCAACCCTAAACTTCCCTGTTATTGTCCATTCTGTGTAGCTCGGTGTGCCAGGGCTGGTTCAGGGTCTCACTGTCTCACAGCTCTAGCAAACATCTGGCTCAAGGCAGTGACAGCTGTGTGAAGTGCAATGGCCTGAGACAGAGAAGATGGCTGGGAATAGACTGTTTAAGCATCCCTTCTGCTTTTAAACTCTGATTTGATGAATAGAAAACAAACACGCATTCCTGTAGCTTTGACAATAAGCCTTTTCACTTTTTAAGAGAAACCTGATGTTGATTTTTCTTCCTGGTTGGTGCATATCCCTTTATTTCAGAGCTCAAGTACAGAAACACAGAGCAGGGTGCCTGCCCCTTTTGTATCATATAAAAACACTGATAGACAATACTGCTGCAGACATATCCCAGAACGGTTTAAAAAAATAGAGTAGTGGACATGGATCCAGTCAAACAGAGGCAGTAGTCCCAAGTCCAGCTATGAGAGATCGCTAGCTGACTCTCATGGTTTATATGATTCTCAGCTGCAGATCTTGAGAACAGACACGTCTTTAGTGGAACCTGTTTGTACATGTAAAATGTCCTCTTTTAACTCATGCAAGCAGTTCCCTTGCCCTGGAAGCACATTTTAGTCTGGTGTCTACTTATTTGATTGTGACCCAGTGGAATACTCAACACAGACACCTTTTACCACTCACATCCAAGGCACTTTCATGGTAGTATTCCCTGAAGGACCACAACACAGAGTACACTTTGTCCCTGGATTCTTGGTGCCAACTTCCGACTCAATTGCAATGGGCATATTTTGTGGTGGAAGATCATTTTTTTCTGCAGGACTTAATGTTCGGAGAGAGTTTAATCAAGAAACATGAGTAATTGGCATTAACATTCACTTCTGAGAAAAAGAACAACTTTGATAGCATCTATACTCATTAGACTTTTCGCTCCAAACACTGTTCATTACAGTGAACACTCTTTGTATTGGCTTTTACTTTGTAAATACAGCACAGATTCTGCTCAGCACAGAAGTATGCCCTAACAAATGTTCCGTGGTTACACAAAAGCAAGAAGTTTCAACTGTCAAAAAGAAACAAGTAAAGCACTACAGGTGCTTTGAGAAAATTTCTAAGCAGTGTGCAATACAACAGAAAAACCTGCAATGACAGGACACAAGGTTTATTTACTGGCTGCCTAATTGGAATGAGTAGGATTGATTTTGTTCACATACTGAAACGAATCCTTGGAAAAGCTCAAGCTTCAACTTGAGAGGCCTGATCAAAGTTTGTTGGGGTGCATTTACGGAGCCAAGACCACTTTATGCAGTGCAAGAGCATGAAACATGCCAGCAGCGAGACGGGAGGGAGCGAGACAGGTCTCGGTACTTCACAATTCTGCCTGCTTATGCAAAAGTCCTGAACAGCAAATGGGTACTGATGCCCGAAGCGACCATATCAGCACGTCTGCACCTCACTCCCTGTCCTCCTACCACCGGAGTTAGTACAGGTGAGAGACACTTAAGCCCCTTACAGTCTCTGTTTACTTTTTAAAATGTAGCTTAACTACAGTTGTATGAATAAGCACTTCCTCTGTTCACTGTGGAAAACAAGCATGCAGAGGAATGCTGATTATCAGCTAGCTTATAAAATAACAATAAGAATATTGTGTTACTGTAATATCTAAAATAACCCTAGGGCAGAAGATAGGAAGTGTGTTCTGTGTCAATTCACCCCTTCACTCCCTGATTAAATTTGCACCCAAATCAAGTAGTTCAAAGTCTCAATTTGTTTAATGAGTTGACTTCACGAATAGATCATTTTCTCTTTTAGCAATTACCCTGAAAATGTGAGATGGCAGGAGCCCTGATTTTCATATCTACCAACACAAACCGACTGGGGATCTTGTCCTACTATGCTGTGATACTTGATGTTTTCACAACTTTAAAGCACTTCTCAGGTAATGTGCCATCGATTATTTCAAGTAATGCTAACTATGCTTATGTTGAGTGAAGTACAGAAATGGCAATTGTTTCATGCCAGTGTTTGAGGATAACTTGCCAGTGCAAGAACCCTTGGATCCCAGTTGCCTGCTGTGACCATCTGACCTGAGTTGTTACTCATTGCTGCACCCTGCAGGGTGATCTGCAGTAGCCAAATCATTTCAAAGAGCCTGTTTACTTGGTCCATGGCTTCCTGGGTGTGGTATAGCCAAGAGCCAGCCAATCTTAGGGACCACTGCTCATTTGGGAACCTCTGTTTGAGAAATGCTGCCCTAGGAACACCTTTCTAATGCCAGTATCATAGGGGATTTGCCTGGTTAGGGTCTTCAACCTGCACAGAGCAATGAAACCCAAGAAACAGGGCTTTGCTTGGTTTTGGCCAGTCTGCTCTCACTGAACTAAATATGAAATTTACCATGATGAACAATATAGTAGTTGACTGCGCTGGGACAACAGTTTCCCAGTCACCTCTCCCCACATACAATGTTTTTGCTCTTTCCAACTTTACATTTTTCAAGCTTGTGTCCCAGGAAAAAGGCTTAGGTGAAATCTATCCGTCTTTCTCCTTTGCTGGACTCAAGGATGATCTAGTAGGCTGGCTCAGCATGAAAGAGCCCTACCCCCTGCTACGTACAGGAGAAACTTACTCTGACTCTTATTCTCTGTCCCCAGCTGCCATGAGGCATTTGTGGGATAACACTTGCAGTAAGTCCATGTCAGGGCAGACCACCTTGATGCCATTTTCCTATTGCCAAGCAGCACCTGCACTGAAGGAGCTATAGCCTGCTGGAGAGACTCTTGCCAGACATTGGTGGCCACAGTATCCTTGCCCTCCATACTGCATCATCAGTTTTCTTCTTAAAAAGTAGTAAAAGCATAAGTACTGTTGGTACTCTTGCTGTCGCTTCATAGTAGCAGCAACAAAACACGAGTTGTTCCAGTCACACAATTTGCATTTCTCATTGCTGCTTTCCTGCTTTTTCTTTACTACTTCTAAGCTTTGTTCTTGTCTGTCTTAGAGATCCATCAGGACCTTGTGCTGGAGTAACAACTCCCTCTCAGAAGCATACACCACCTCACAGCTGTTAGGAGGTGGGACTGTGTACACGACTAGTTATTGCAGTGCGGCTGAAGTGAAGCCTTACCCAAATATTACTCGGGGAAACTGGCCTGTAGGATTGCACTTCAAGACTGTAGCTCTGGTTCTTGAAGAGAGTGGAGGGACAAGTCTGTCAAGGGGATAGAAAGCAAGGGAGTCCAAGCAAGAACAGAAGGGTGATACAGCCCTGATGGTCCAGAGGAAGGATGAGCTCAAGGAAAGAGTATGAGGGCAGAACAAGGGGGAAAGGGTAAAGATAAGAGCATAAATATGGGCAGGAAGAAGCAACACAAGGCCTTAAGGACAGAATTAGAGATACGATGAAAAGAATTAAGGGCTGTCAGTAAACAGATACACAGTCTGAATGGTAGTGGATAAGGAGCTTTAGCTGTAGTGCTCTTAAGATCCACTGCAGTGGATTTTAAGAAGAGGAGGAAAATAGGCAGCAGAGAGTTTGCAGTAATCTAGGTAGCCAGAAAGGACCTTGACTCAGCTCTTCAGACCTCAGAAGCTCATTGGAACAAGGTGGGATGCTCATGAGAACAGGCTTTCTTGGGGGTTTCTCAAGGCTCTCTGGGTGGAAACAATATAGAAAGACCTTTGCACAGCAGATTTTTATCACTGCTGGCTTCACTTGTAGCTGGAAATGGAAGGCAAAATAAAAATAAATATTACTTTTCCTCCAGCAATCCTTAATTATTGAAATATTGAGTGAGTCTGTGAGTTTGGTTCAATCAATGCTGGTCTGGTCAAACTTGTCGCTTATAGACAAAAATGCATGTATGCTGGAAGAGAAAACAAGGCCAGAAAAAGTAAATACTATTGACAATGACCTTTGAGCAAAAGTGGATTTTATTTCTGTTACCCTTGTATATTTTAAACCTCCTAGATCAAAGTTCACAACAGCAGTCAGAGCTAAGTTCAGAGACCTTAGGTCACAGTAAGGAGCTTGAATAAATGACCTGATTTGTTAGAAGTTCAGAGCACTGACTTCCCATGAAAGCAGTGGAAATACCAAGTGCTGAGTGTCTTCCAAAACAAAGTTTTAATTAGTTGTGACATTTTTCCTGATCCCAGAGTCTTTGACATGTCTCCTGTGATGTCTTGGACCTTTCAGCTTGGTTTCCTAGTAGAGGAACAATAAGTGACCCCAAGTCTGGTGTGTTCCAAGTGTTTTGTCACTGGGAAAAAAGTGGCCCAAAACCATGAAGAATTTTCTTCTTTTTCTATGCTGAGGGGAATAACCTTAAAAAAAAAAAGAAATACTCTGTTTATTCATGGAGCTCATTCTAAACAGAAAAAGCAGTGAAGGACATCTGGCATAGCTGAAACTAAGTATAATACAGCACATCTTTCCAAGACTAAACACTGGCTCATACTGAGGAAAATAGTCTTGAAGATTATGTGAAACCATACTGTCTGCTGATAGCTTCCCTGAGTGTGTCATGGTAGATATTTAACTCTGGGTGTCTCACTGAAAAATTAAACATAGGTTTTTTGTTGATTAGCTCCATTTTGGCTAAAAGAACAAAATTCACTAAGGGAGAGATGGAGAAATATTGCATACCAGCATGATAACCTTGTGTGACAGCATAGTCATGATAAATACGCTATACATCTAGAAGTTCAGTCTGATACATAGTCTGGACCAAAGGGTTCTCTCACAATGTGATGATCTATTGTATTGCCCAGCCAACTGGAGTGGCATTAAAATGAATTATACCAGGCTTCTGGTTTGGAAATTGTCTAGTCCATTATTTTTTAAGTACAAATTTCTTAAAGGGCAGAAGGAACCTTGGAGAGAGAGAATGAATTGGAAACAAATTGTAAGCGTGACATTCTGCCCTCTTTCCTTTCCTTGCCATTTTTGGCAATTAGGGCATTATTTCCTCTTTCCTGTCAAGGACTGTTAGGGTTTGAAAAAGACTTTTCAGTTTTTTGCCTTTGTTCTGATTTGCAGAAAGGGAAGAAAATAGTTGTTTATCCTTCCATGCCTGCACAGCTATTTCTGTGCTTCCTTTTTCCTGTTATACATCCTTTTCTTGTTTTCTGATACAGTTTCATAAAGTGAACATAAGAGATGGACCAATGGGTTGCCTGGACTAAATCCTTAGTATTTTACAACTCTTTCATGATGCCACAGACCACGATGTGCTGTACCATTCAACCAGTCTCTATGTTCATACATTTCTGTGTATTTATAATAATCATGTTTCTGCATGTTCTTGTTCTTCCAGCTGACTTGTGTGAGAAGGTCTCCAAGTTGTCCAATCCATTCTCAGGTTACTAGGTAAGGTAATTTTCTTTTTTTTCTTTTTTCTTTTATCTATGCTAATTTTAAATATCACACTGATTATGTTGTATGTTTCCAATTGTGTAGCTGCTACAGCCTTTGTATTTCTCCTGCAGCTAAGAAAACTTCTCAGTAAAACATGCAACGTGCATTCTCTGGTAATAGCTAGTGCTTTCATGGTATCGGATAGGATGATCCCCAGAAAGACATACTGATTTTGGCTTATCCAAGATATCCAGTAAGACGATGCAATTTTGATCCATTGCAGCCTATCTAACTCTGCAAACCCTGATTTTTCCCACATAGAGTACATGTGCAGGTGCTGAGTGGTATTGTCCGAGTTCAGCGATTCACAGCATCATTTGGTTGCCATTAGTCTCCTCATCCTCCCCTCACTTCCATTTGTAAACTGAGCTCTTACAGGCACTCACTTTGCATTTTGATTTCTCTGACCTGCAGAAAAGTGTGAAATTTAGTATGATACCCAGATAGACCAGGTGCTAGTTGTGGGTGAATCACCTTCAATCTTGGATGTTCAAAATTGCTTAGTAACTTATTGAGTCTAAAGGTGGAGGAGACTCCCGTATATTTCAGCTGAATTCATACACAGTTGGCATTGGATGTGCTAATCAGATATCCAGGAAAGTTACTGACGTCAACATGGCTTTGATTTTGCATGAAGTCCTTACAACTGAAGTCCTAATTTTGAACTGTGATGCCTAAGTCACCTGCAAGAACTAAGATTTTATATGATCATAGGTTGGTTGTGTATTTTGACAGATGCTAAAACTATTAGTACAAGTACCCTTTCCTGATAGTTCATATTGCTGTCTGCACCATTGGCTCTATTCTTCTCATGTTTTTATGTAAACTTTACAGTGTGCAATCCCTATGGAGTGATGATCAATTTGTGTAGTTTAATAATTACAAATAATTACATACTGTGGATTTTTACAGTGTCATGAGCAGCTGCTGATGGATCTACAGGCATAGAGTTTCTGTCCATGCCCTCCCAAGGCTCTTTTGGAACTGCTCAGTGATGTTAAGCACTTAAACAGCAGGGACTTTCTGGGAACAGTCCAGCTTGCTCTGGTATTAGGAGCCATTTAGCAAATGGTGATAACTAATTAAATTAAGATCAGATGCTAATGCCATTTGTGAAGATGATGCCGTATGGACACATGCCTACTGTTCTTTGGCTCTGAAGCATCGTTCTCTGATTTTTGGAGTGCTGTGACATACATGCACTAACACACTGACAGCAATGCACAATAAATGGTTGGAGTACTCAGATATTTGTCATTCAACCAAGGCATTTTATCTACTCAGCTGTCAGATGTCGTCAAGACCAGCAGTTTTATCATTCTTGAAAGAATTCATTCCTCAAATGACTGACTCAAAATGATCAATGTTCTGAAATTCTTCTCACTTACTGTGTAATTTGCACTTTGGGTCTAATTTACAGACTTTGGGTACTCAAAAGATTGGTCTGCACTGATAATATATGTCTACTTTTTGTCAGTCCATAGAGGGGCTCCGACTAATTGTTGGTGCTTTTCTGCTGTTGTGGATTACGTCTACATGTTCTATGGAGCATGAATTCCATCTCCTCTCAGTTCAGAAAAAGAATATCCTCACTCAGTAAGTTACTTTACAGGTCAAGAAAATCCTGTTGTATTTCTTACATCCAGCAATTTGCACAATTTCCAGCTAAACTGTGGAGCTCCCTGCCACAGGATAATGTGGATAATAAAAGTTTCCATGTTTTTTAGAAGACATTATACAAGGTCATGGGACCTATTTTAATACCTTTTCTATGTCTAGCAATGGTGTTGATTGCAGAGGCCTGATACAGATTATTGTGCTTATTTCTGTTAGTCATGACTGAAGACAGTTTGGATCATGGGCTAGATTCAAAGTATGTACATGTCCATACTTCTACCATTTCCACCCATCATGACTTATGTCAAAACATCAGTTGAAATGGCACCTGTTAAGATTACTATCAACAACTCACATTTTACCACAGTCAAAACTAACCATTCTGTCTGATGACGTATAGACAGAAGTAACAGAAATGCTGCTAACACCTCTAGGTAGACTCCTGATGTCCCCTATCAGCAATGGGTGCTGCAACTACAACAGGGTCAGGCTTAACAAAATCCCTACTGTTTTGCTCACATGCTTTTTTCTCTGGTCACGTGTCCTGGTGGTAGCTGTTGTTTATCCCCTTATGTTTTACTTGTGGACTTAGCACCTGGCAGTTACACTTATCACACAGCTGGATGATGTTTGTTTGACAGCTGAGGGCCCTTCGACATGTGCAGATATTATTGTCAGTGCTGGTCCTGATAAGAGGCCTTTTATACATAACTGACAGCTTGCACTTCTAGTCATATCTTTAGCTGTGATATTAGGTATTTAGCAGGATTTGTGGATTCATAGAATCTGACAGGGATGGCAATGTAAGCATTTCTGCTGGGGTCCTGTTATATATGAATATCTATGAAAAACACACAATTTTCTTTTTCTAGTCTCTGCATGACTGCTTACAGTAACTCTGGAGTGAGAAAAGGGGCAGTTATAAATTTTGCCTTGTCTCTGCATCAGAAAGCTTTAAAATATTCTTGTCGATATACTGTAAATTAGAAATCCCATGAAGTCTTGTCATCTTCATTTGTAATGAAGGAAGAACTAACAAAATCTCTTCATAATACTGAAATAGATCTGACTCCCTGCAAATAGATTTTTAACCAGGAATTATTTATTTTGTGAACTGAATGAAAGTATACCTATTGTGTGATTGAGTCAATGCTCCTTTATTTCAAATTTGTAAATGTCTCACTCTCGTCCTCCAAGGAGTTCAGTATAGTTATGCGAGACAAATTCACCAGCTCTACTTCCATAGCAAGATTTTTCCTATCTTTTCCTTGTCAAGAAGCAAGAGAAAGAGAAGAAAATACTTTTCATCTATTGATGTCTCAAACATTCCCCCACACTTCTGTGAAAACAGAAGGAGAGATCCTTCTAGAGGTGCAGAGGTTGAAACCATGCATAATGCTTCTCTGGACAGATGTTTTCTCGATTCTTATGTACATAACACACACAGCAGTCATAGTCTCTAACCCTTTGTCAAAGACTCCTCAGTATTTTGTTGCTCAGATCCTTAAGAGGAGGGAACAGCTTTCTGCAATGTGTTCCCTGCTGCTGCAGGACTGATGAAAGTTGGTGGCATGTGTCTGTAGCTCCAGTGCCGAAATTTTGCTAGATGGGTTTTACACTCAGAACAGGAACTCTCTTTCTCTCCACATTTAAATGTTTAGTTGAAAACAGTTTTACTGTTATAGAAATGGTACGTTAGGAAATATGATCAAGGTCCAAGAAACAGAGCAGCTTAGATTACCACCATCAATGAGCAGACATCCATCTTCACTTACAGAACACAAAAAATGCTGTGAGAGCATAATGTGGCTAAAAAGGAGTGAGGAGAAACTGAGGCAATATAGTGTCAGATAAGAGTAGGAGTCTGTATAACATATTGCTTGAAATCCTACATCCCCATTTCTACAATTCTAGATATAATTCTAGAATTATTCTCCTTTTTCCAGAGTTTCCAGGCTCACCAATTTTCAGAATATGTGATTTAACAACAGAGCACAGTGTTGGTTCTTTTTTATAAGCAATCTTTAAAGATTTCTAAAAAATAAAAACAGTGCTTAGCCCCAATCAGAGAGCAAAGCTCTCATGGTGTGGCAAGTTGCTCACATCTATAACAAGAAAATGAACCCTTGCCATAAGCAGCAGGGAGACAACAGGTATGTATTAAAGAAGGGAGAGTGGTTGGTTGGAGGGCAGGAACAAATGGTGCAAAGACAGCAATGGGATGCTTTAATTTTTAAAATGAATCTGGGATTAAGTCTTTTCAGGAGAATATCATTACACCAGTAAAGTGAAACAGAAAGCTGCAGTGCTTAGGCCTGGAAGATGAGAGATGTATAAAGCAAATCCCTAACATTCACAGCAAGCAAGAAATGGCAATAAATTTCTGGCTATGAGTCTAGGATGCTGCTGTCATCAAACTCGGATGACATTTAATGCCGTAAATGAGACTGGAAGGTAAATCCAGAGTCAAAATTTGCCCTGGGGCTTCTGACAAGTAGATGTAAACTGCTGATTATCAGGATCCTCTGCCAGTGAAAGAACATGTCTCAGGACATGTTGAAATTGAATTATCATTGGATAAATTGAGTTGTAAGAAATTAGCGTTCGGGTGTGCAGTCCTTTGAACTGAAAGAGCAGATACCCTGTAAGGAGAGAGGAATGAAGACTTGTGAGGGTGTTTCTGGGCAGGTAGGTGCTCAGTGTTCAGGAACTGGGACCTATGATTCTCCTTACAGAGCTGAAGAGCTTAGCGTTAGAAAGCAAAACACGATTTAGTGAACATGGAGAGACGTGAATATGCAAGAAGATTTCTCAGTGCTGTGAACACAAGCCATGGGAAGGAACTTGCACAAATATTTGTCCCTGCTCCAAAACATAGTTTCTGTAAGAACTGTGAATTAGAGTAACAGGGAGCTGTGGCACTTCTCTTAGAGAGCAGGTGCTCAAAGTTCTCCAGACTCCTAACTGTCACAATTTCATTTCTGGTTCATAAAAAGCATTTAATCTTTGTTTTTACAAAGTTTTCAGATATTGTTTCAGAGCTTGGTTAAAATGGGATTTATTGATGATACAACATAAGGAAACTTGCAAAGTTCCTTTATTTTTTTGAGCAATTGTTTATGGGCAAAAGTCTGCAAAGACTAGTATTATTTTTCTGTCACTGTCTGTACGTAAGCCAGAAATTTAAAGTCAGATTTGGATCCTACATATATACATATATATGCATGTATATATTTATATATTTTAAATTTGTATTTATACCATGTACTTACAAAAATGGATTTAGGATTGAATGGGAAAAAAATGACTATTTTTCTCTTTGCGCTTCATTCAGAGGAACACAAATGATTTCAGTAGGAGTTGCCTCTGATTAAAACTAGTAAGTGTAACAGAACAGCCTCTACAAGTAGGGACATAGAATAGCAAGTGAAAATCAACCAAAAAAATTTACTGTTCAAGCTAGGATTTAAAAGTCCTGAAAATCTTATTTATGTAATTTTTATTTCCCTTTAACCCCTTGGCAATAACTGGTAGGACTCTTGCCATAAGCACTAATGAATTTTGCATTGAATTCTGACTCTTGGCATTTAGGGCTTAATAAAATCTTCTTTTCCTTTATCTGAAAGATTCCTTTTCTGCTAATTGGTGTCAACATCAATCAAGATCAGAGGTGCAAAACACTAGTTTAAAGGCCTTTTGCTCATCTGCTTTATACCCCAAGTAATATGGAGCTGTAGGCAGCTTACACATAAAAGTGGCAATAAATGTCCTTTCGCTCTAAAATGCACAAAAATCTCGGAAACTTTGAAAAATTTGTTGCTGCGGTACATTAAAAGCTGCTTCCAGAGGTCTGTCTGTTACTCAAGTGCCATTTTGAGTGTGTGGGGCTGTGCTAAATATTTTGTGTAGCTCTAGAAGAGCTTCCTCTAGACCTTCAAAACTGTGGGTGACACTGGGGAGTTCTTCTTTAGAGCAAGTTCCCGTGGAAGATGAGGGCTGGGTGACAGCTCCATGCATGTCTAGTATCATATGTGATAGGCATATTCAGGGCAATTTACATTGCTTGTGCAAGTTCAACAGATCATTAAAGTTGGAAAAGAGCTGGAAATATGGTTCTAGATGCCACTGATGGGCAGCACTTTATTTCCTTGGGAGGTGACTGCCCCTTGCTCTGTGCAAGGCTGGAGGTCTTGTGTCCCACTGAATTTGCCTAGGCCAGAAGCAAGATCCAGGCAACAAGCAGCTCCGGGTGAGTCCCTGCAGAGGCTGTTTGATGCTGCACCAAGTATTGTACATGTTGGTGAGATAGTGGCTCCTGAGCCAGCCAACTGCCCCCATCCCTTCAGGAACTTGGAGAAGGGAGCAGCAGCCCATCAAAATCAGTTGTAAGGTTGTGACAACTGCTCTTGATGTCTTGCTGTGGGCTTTCAGAATACTGCTTTTTGTCTAGATGAGCCATGAAAGGATGATGTCAAAGATAAAAACAGGACACCACAAGGCTTTCCATTACACACAGACTCCACCGGAGCTCTGATCATCTCCTTCCTGTCCTGCAACAAGCAACACAGAAGTAGAATCATTACAGTAATGAGGGGTAGGTGTGTGTGTGCACAAAGATCAAGCCAAGGACTGGAGGAGTGAGGAAAAATGATTTGTAAGGAATGGCTTTCAGTAATGACCAAAACTTGTGTGCCTGCCCAATGGCTCAGGGGAAGTGAACGACAACTTCAGACCACATGCCTGTGCCCAGGCCACCCTCAAACCCAGCAGACTCACTGCAGAGTCATCACAGCAAAGCAGCAAAAGGTAAAGAAATGATGCCCCTGGCGTTCAGAGAGCATGTTTCTTGGTCACCAGGGCTGCATGTGTCTGCTTACTATTCCCATGGGTGGAAAGAACATTTAATTGCATGGAGCTTAGTGACCCTTCATTGCCTGATGCACCTTCTTGATCCAACAGGGTTCCTCACCACCATGAGAGCAGCTAGGACTGTTTCAAAGGATGTGCAATCCCAGCTGGGGGATCCCCACCTCCACCACTCTCAGTGCAGGAACCTGCAGTGCAGAGTTGAGATCGTATGTGGAGACACTAATGCCTCAATAGGACTAGCACAAAACTTCACCTAAGACTGATGAGTCTTGCTTTGTCCTCCACATGGTCAATATATGTGAAGTAAAATCTAAGAATAAGATTTGTCTTCTACATGCAGAACCAAAGCCAGAGGGAGAAAAAGGACACAGTAAAAAGAGGTCCAATTTGGACCCAGTAATTTTTTTCTTCATAACAAGGGTAAATGACATGCAGGATATTAAAATCATAGAACCATAGAATAGTTTGGGTTTGAAGGGAGCTTTAAAGGTCATCTAGTCCAACTCCCCTGCAATGAACAGGGACATCTTCAACTAGATCAGGTTGCTCAGAGCCCTGTTCAACCTGACCTTGAATGTTTCCAGGGTTGGGGCCTCTTCCTTTCCCATGGCTGAGCTGAGGAGAAGTGCCCTCATTCACTATGAGACTGAAGTCAATACTTAGGAGGACCAGGGGCAATAAACAGTAAATTTCCAGTCCTCCCAAGATACCTACTGGCTCACAATGCTGCACAGTTTACTGAGCTGTAGCATTAGGTTAGGTTGATCTTGCTGCTCAGTGAAGCCTAAAATGAGAGAGTGGGAAACTTCCTGGTACTTGCTTTGTTAGGTGAAATGGTGTCCATAACAGAAGAGTACACAAGGAAAGGACAAACATGTACATAGAATCATAGAACCATTTATAAGATCTTTAAGTCCAAATGTTATCCTAGCACTGCCAAGTCCACCGCTAAATCATGACCCTAAACACCACATCTACACGTCTTTTAAATACCTCCAGGGATGGTGACTCAATCACTTACCTGAGCAGCCTGTTCCGATGCTTGACAACCCTTTTGGGGAAGACGTTTTTCCTAACATCCAATCTAAACCTCCCCTGGCACAACTTAGAGGCCGTTTCCTCTTGTCCTCTCACTTGTTACTTGAGAGATGAGACCAGCGAGAGATGAGACCAACACCCACCTCACCACAACCCCTTTTCAGGCAGTTGTAGAGAGTGATAAGGTCTCTCCTCAGCCTCCTCTTCTCCAGACTGAACAACCCCAATTCTCTCAGCCGCTCCTTATAAGACTTGTGCTCCAGACCCCTCACCAGATTCGTTGCCCTTCTCTGGACACGCTCTGGCACCTCAATGTTCTTCTTGTGGTGAGGGGCCCAAAACTGAACACAGGATTCGAGGTGCGGCCTCACCGGCACTGAGTACAGGGGCACGATCACCTCCCTACTCCTGCTGGCCACACTATTGCTGATACAGGCCAGGATGCTGTTGGCCTTCTTGGCCACCTGGGCACACTGCGGGCTCATGTTCAGCCGGCTGTCAACCAGCACCCCCAGGTCCCTTTCCGCCGGGCAGCTCTCTAGCCACTCCTCCCCAAGCCTGTAGCGTTGCATGGGGTTGTTCTGACTGAAGTGCAGGACCCGGCACTTGGCCTTTTTAAACCTCATACAGTTGGCCTCAGCCCATTGATCCAGCCTGTCCAAATCCCTCCGAAGAACCTTTCTACCCTTGAGCAGATCAACACTCCCGCCCAAATCGCTCTTGGCTGCAAACTGACTGATGGTGCACTTGATCCTATTGTCCAGATGATGGATAATGACATTAAACAGAGCCAGCCCCAATACTGATCCCTGGCGACACCACTTGTGACCGGCCACCAACTGGATTTAACTCCATTCATCACAACTCCTTGAGCCTGGTCATCCAGACAGTTTTTTACCCATCAAAGAGTACACCCGTCCAAGCCATGAGCTGCCACTTTCTGCAGGAGAATGCTGTGGGAGACACTGTCAAAGGCTTTACTAAAGTCCAGGTAGACAACATCCACAGCCTTTCCCTCATCCCCAAGGCAGGTCACCTGGTCATAGAAGGAGATCAGGTTGGTCAAGCAGGAGCTGCCTTTCATAAACCCATGCTGGCTGGGCATGATCACCTAGTTGTCTTGTACATGCCATGGAATGGCACTCAGGATGGTCTGCTCGATAGCCTTCCCCAGTACCGAGGTCAGACTGACAGGCCTGTAGTTCCCTGGAACCTTCTTCTCACACTTCTTGTAGATGGCCATCACATTTGCTAACCTCCAGGGAACTGGGACCTGCCCTGTTAACCACGGCTGCTGATAAATGATGGAAAGTGGCTTGGTGAGCACTTCCACCAGCTCCCTCTACACCCTTGGGTGGATCCCATTTGGCCCTATAGACCTTTTCTTCATTCTTTGTCGAAAAGATCCTTTTCCTCCTTTGAGAGAGGTGGACCCTGTCTGTTGCCAGCAGGCCCGGTGCAATGTGAACTGATGCATGATCAAAAAACCAAAAATTCTGCTGGTGACACCAGGCTCAGAGCCAGGTATGGATGTGCTGGCTCTTCCCGTTTCTTCCCTCATCATTCCCTGCAACTGGAATGATAGAGAACACTACTTACTTGTCCTCCTCATCCCATAACCAGTTGTTCCAAGGCCATGATGTCTTTCTTGATTGCCCCCAAACTTCTTAGTGCAATCCTACCTGAAAAATCAGTAATGGATAGTAATCTGAAGGCTGTACCAGGGTAGGAAGCTTGCTCTTCAAATCTTTAACCCAGGCCCCAGGGATGCTGCCAACTTTCCTAAGAAGTGGGTCCAGCCTGCATATTGGGCCTTCTGTTCCCTTCAGAAGAGAGTCTCCTATGACAGTGACCTGTGTTTTTTCTTTATGGAAGCAGTTTTGATGCAGGGCGTAGGCTGAATTAGCCTCGGTGATACCTCCAAGCTACAGGAACCATTGTCTTGGTTATTGTTTGGTCCCACTTGCAGATCCTCGTACCCGTCATGCCAGGGCAGCTGGGAAGGTGGGGTGGTCATGGAGGAGATGCACCTGCTGCGCCGGGCAGGAACTCGTCACCGTTGCCCCCATCCCTCAGGTCACCGTGTTCTGCTGGGTGCAGAGAGGACAGGGACTCCTCCGTACCCTGTGTCCTGTCTGCCTGACAGGCCTGTCCCAGGGAAGGCGGGTGCAGTCCCCGTAGTCTGTCTCTCTCTCGCACTCCCTGGTGCTCCCCAGCCTGCTCCCCTCCTCCCGGAGCTCTGTCCCCGAGCGGAGGAGCTCCTCTCCCCGGGCGCACCTCCCGCAGCCACGCTCGCTGCTGCGTCCGGCCCTGGCGTGAGAGCAGGGCGCAGCCGGCAGCCCGGCACCGGGCTGGCAGCGCGGTCCCGCCGAGCTCTGCCTGGGAAGCGGCGTCGGTCGTGGTGGGGGCAGAGCTCAGAGAGGCCACGGCCTTCGCCGGCTGGATGCCATTGCTCCCTGGTCGAGCTGGCAGAGCTCCAGCGCCCTTCTGCGCGCCCTTCCTGCGCGCCCTTCTGCGCCAACGGCTGTGCCACACCGTGTTTGCCCGCCATGGTCGCTGCGCTCCCCGGGGATTTCTGTTATACATGTGAGGGCACTTGGCTGCTGTTGCTCCTGGCCCTGCCAGGTCTCATCGGCTGCTGTGGCACAAGCTCCCAGATGGGTCTCTCTGCTCCCCGGAGGTTCCCCCAGCTCAGGAAACCTCCCTATGCTCTGCGCAGCCGAACGTGCCGGCACTGGAGGTGCTCACCTCGGCGACTCAAGCCTCTGGATATCTGCTAAGAAATTCGCTTTTGCCTTCACATTCAGCTCAGGGTGAATAGTGAGGTGGGTTAAAATCTAGTGTCAGACTCTTTGAAATCCACAGCCTGAAACAACTACCACGATCAGGTCAATTTGAGAGAGTATGGAGATTTCACTGAGGATCTAATTAATCACCTGAAGTGGGTCACTTTTATCAATCTGGACAGGGACTTAATCTCAGTCTTTCCTGGGCTGGGATTTCAGGAAACATTTCAGAGCTGCAGAATTTGCAGTGACACCCACCAAATCTCTAGCAACTCTTTCTTTCAGCTGGTGTAGAGGTGACCAGGATGCTATCTGCCTTGCGTTTTGAAGAGAGGTCTTAGGAACCTATTACATTATTTTTAGTGACAATCCTCTAACAAAATGGAGATACGGTGAAATAGTCCTTCTTGTCTATGATGAGATGCTCCACTGAATGCTTCTGCCCCCGTGCCTTCAGTGTTGGCACTACCCCAGTTTACTCCCTTGTTCCTGGGGTCCATGCAGCACTGGATGATGTCAAATACAGCCTAACCGGTGAGTAAGCGGAGGATTTTATCCTCGTGGGCTGCCAGCCCGGTAACTATCCCTGGAAAAATGCCTTTTGATGCTACTTCATTACATGGTGCAGTACAAGGCTGCCCCTGGTCAACAGACCAATGGCAAATCTTTTGGTGTCCCCGAGGCCATTGTGCATTTTGAGTAATAGCTGCCTGGGGAGCAAGTTAATGCCAGGAGCGGGCATTGTTTGCTGTAACTCACATGAATAGCTATGAGCAGAAAGGCTGAATGTTGCGATGACAACACATCAATAAGCAAAGCCACTTTCTCCACCTTTTGACATGAATTACCTGTCTTGGATACTGCACTATAATCAGCACATGCATCGCCAGGAGCAAAATAAAGGCCAGTTTGACCTTCTGGAGCAACAGGATATGTTTTCATGGACTGATGAGAGACTCATTAGTCTGGAAAGTTACTTGGACTGTCAGTAACCTGCTCACTGTGTGATGCACTGCCTTGACTGAGCCACACCTCACTGTTCAATTTATAACTTTTACATAGGGTGAGTTCTTTAGGGACTGTTAGCATAAATGCATCTGCAAGCATGATGACTGAGCAGCCTGCAAGATGAGGCTGTACAGTGACAACATGCAAACTGTGTGCAGATTCAAAAGTGAGACCTTTGGGGTGAGTCCGTGGGTTACAGAGGGAGAGAACTGGGAGGAGTAGCTTTGCTGGGATTGCCAACAACCCTCTTGACCAACCTGGCTGTGTACGACGCTGGTACCAGGGCTGCTGGACCACTGCAAGGAAGCAGTTACGACAGCAGTGGCACTGCTTCTGCGGTAGAGGGGCACTCATTTCATGAGGCAAGACAAAACAGACTGTTTTATCTCCCATTCACCTTCTAGGCAGATCAGTGCAGTCCTTAGTGCTGGTCTTAGCTATTTCCCTCTTCACTTCACACATATTTCAAACAAACAGGGATGACAAAGGTATGCAATTTATTGCAACACACAATGCTGGTAATTTTGCAGGATCTGAGGCCAGCTGAGCAATATGCTGCTGACCTTAAATTGCTCATTCCCCTTTGCTGTTAAGTAAAAGAATAAATCAATGGGTAATTCCTTTCTCTCACCATACCTCCTCTCTCTCCTCCCTTTTTAAAGCCAGACATCAGTCCTTTTTATTTAGTCATGACAATACAACTACTGCGAAGAAAATCTTAGTACCATACCAATATATTTTGTTTCTTTTATAGTGTTAATTAGGTGTCAAAGGTATGCTTAGTACCTTTCTGAGAAAGGCATGATGCTAACCCAGGAAGCTCAGATAATCCCATTGTCAAATTTATTAGTTTATTAAAATAGTGGGGTTTTGCTGCAGAGGACTTAGCTTCTCCTCTAAAAACAAACTAACCAGGGGATTGCTGGATGCTGTGGTACGCTGTTGCCCAATAACTGCAGAGTTACCTGCTGCTATATCTCGTCTGAGCAACGTGTGCAGCTACAGCATAGCACTGCTGCTTGAGGAGCTGGGAGAGATGTAAAACCATTTTAATCCTTTGTAGTTCTTGCCTGAAGTTCTTGGCTAGCAGGATATTAGAACAAAACGGGGAAGGCTTTTTTTTAATACATGCAAAATATGAACAAGGTACTCCTGCTGCTGTTGAACATGTTCTTCAGTAAGTGCAACTTAATTTACGTTTGGAGGTAGCTCAGAGGAACTAGTTCTTTCTTTCATTTATACACATATATCTGAATAAGCTAGTCTGAATTGCAGTGTATATTCAGTGCTTGTCTGAATTGCAGTGTATATTCAGTGCTTCGAAGAGGTGAAATGGCAGACAGGAAAAGGGACTGGATAATGGCAAAAAGCCACACCATATATGTCTGAAGTCTCCTATGAGCTAATGAATGTAATATTCTATGTATACATGTATAGGCATGTATATGTATATATGGTTTTCACTGCATCATGACTGCACTGTCTGCCAAGAGTGTGCCTGCAGCATCTGTAAAATGGGACCCCTGAAGTGTGTTTCCTTACCTCTCAGCATCTTGTCCAAGGTAGTGAGCCTGTGCAGCAGCAGGAGGCTGTCCTGCCCGACTTGCTGTGCACAGGACAAAAGGTGTATAGGCAGACAGGCACTTTATCTGAGCTCTCCATCTGGGAGCAGAAATAGGGTTTCTTACTAGCACAGAAAACTGTTCTAATACTAAGAAATAACTCACAGGGAATTAAATTATAAATGTATATGTTGCCCTGAGGGTATGCCAGTTTGTATCACAGAGTATCCATAACCATTCACTTTTATGCTGTTGGGCAGGGGAGGCCAGTTAAGCTGCTCTGTGGCAGATGAACTGTTAATGTTCGAGGCACCCTCTAACAGAAAGAGGCATGAAGGCATTATATCAATTTATTGTAATGCAATGAAATATGAACTGCAGCAAAAATAGAAAAAAAAAATCTGTTTCAGTGGACAATCACATTTTGGAATATTTTTTCCCATTGGTCAACTGTATGAGATTTAACAAGGCCAAGTGCCAGGTCCTGCACTTCGGTCAGAACAACCCCATGCAGCACTACAGCCTTGGGGAGGAGTGGCTGGAGAGCTGCCCAGCAGAAAAGGACCTGGTGGTGCTGGTTGACAGCTGGCTGAATATGAGCCGGCAGTGTGCCCAGGTGGCCAAGAAGGCCAACAGCGTCCTGGCCTGTATCAGAAATAGTGTGGGATATTGCTATCAGCAATATCACCTTGAATCCTGTGTTCAATATTGGGCCCCTCACTACAAGAAGGACGTTGAGGTGCTGGAGCGTGTCCAAAGAAGGGCAATGAAGCTGGTGAGGCGTCTGGAGAACAAGTCTTATGAGGAGCAACTGAGGGAACTGGGGCTGTTTAGTCTGGAGAAGAGGAGGCTGAGGGGAGACCTTATTGCTCTCTACAACTACCTGAAAGGGGGTTGTAGTGAGGTGGGTGTTGGTCTCTTCTCCCAAGTAACTAGCGATGGGACGAGAGGAAATGGCCTCAAGTTGCACCAGGGGAGGTTTAGACTGGATATTAGGAAAAATTTCTTTACTAAGAGAGTGCTCCAACATTGGAACAGGCTGCCCAGGTAAGTGGTGGAGTCACCATCATTGCCACCATCCTCGCAGTCACCACCATATTAAAAAAATGTGTGGATGTGGCACTTCAAGACATGGTTTAGTGGGCATGCTGGTATTGGGTTGATGGTTGGTCTTGGTGATCTTAAAGGTCTTTTCCAACCTTAATGATTCTGTGATTCTGTGAAAAATGAGGTGAAATTTGCAGCAGACCAATCTTGTGAACCACAGAGCCACATGGCCAGTTGTCTTTGATATGCAGCAGAAGTAGCTGGCTAGTGAACTACCACTGCTGATTAATCTAAAGTATTGCTAGTGGCAATGTTTTCTGTCATATCATCATTTTACATGGTCTTTTGCAGAAATTAATTTTACAGAACCAACATATAGCATTTTATTTGTTTTAAATTTATCTGCTATGAATCCCATGAAGTTCCCCCTCACTTTCGCACTTCACTGTTTTTTTTCCTGCTTCTACTATGAGACAGAGTGAATAACAAGAAATCATTCAGTTTTCAGTTGCTTAGGACTTGTCATCCTGTGCTTTATGATTTAGAATAGGTCTTGCTAGGAAAAGAAGCCACTGGGAACAGAGACTTATTCTCTGTTCAGACTGAGAGCAGGATAGACAGGTGTCATCTCATGATGACATTTAAAGGTGGACAAGCCCCATGAGTGAGGGAGTTCAGTCTGGTGTAATCAGTGTCAACTCTGATGAAGATTATTTTTGTCAACTTTATTTATTCCTTTGAGAGATCACTTCATAATATCAGGAAGACTGTAATTTAAATGGCTATGGGGGGGTGGGTGGCTGAATTATTCACCCTTTACAAAAGGCAAACTCTGATGGAAAGAAACACAGAAGTGGCTGATATACAATATCCTCTCTCTTCCCTTCCCACCGTTGGTGCCCTGAAACACAAAAAGAGTACTATGGCTCCTTCAGTTAATCTGCAGGGATGGAAATTTATCATTTTCCCCTTTTATTTTAGGAAGATGCTTCACCCCTGAGACTTTCCCAGGGACACTCTAATTGGTAATCTTTCAGAGCTTTGATTTTAATAAGAAACAGTAAGCAGCATTTTGCAGCCAGCCTAAGCAAAAAGATGCTGAAGTTTATTGCAGCATGGATCTCAAAAACACTGAAATAAAGACTTGTGCAGGTGATAGGCAATGGCTTCTGCTATTTAAATGCAAATGTGTATACAGAGCTTTGTTCTAGATACCAGTCATGTGCTATGTGTTGACTTTTGTCCCTGCCTTTAAATACCTGAGTTACCTTCTGAGATGCACCTTCCTTTAAAATAAAACCCAACAAAACAAAACAAAAACCCCAAAACAAACAAACAAAAAATCCTAGCCTGTACATCTAAACTCAAGATCACCTGTGCAGCTCAGCATGTGTAAAAATGTGTTTCATCCAGGCTGGTCCCTCACCTTATTCATATGGCCCTGAAGCCACCAACTGCTAGGGGAATATACTGGCCATGGCATACCAAATACAGTTGCCACAGCAGCAGCCCTCTTTTTTCCTCTCCTTCCTCTAGGAATCTCGAATGTGTTTAAATATTAAAGCTGGACATATCTCAGTGTATTCCCTGTGGAGTCTTTCTATTGAAAACATCCAAAATCCAATAAAATTAGCTGTTCCTTTTGATGTTCGTAAAGTGGCTGCTCACTGAGGCAGCTGGTCTGGGAGTCCAATATCAGACTCCTATATAAATATCTACAGAGCATTTCCAATAGTGCTGATATCTGTAATCTCCTTGCTAGGTATTCCATTCTGCTCACTAGCATGTCCTTTATTTAAAAAAGGATATTTAGGAGGGTTTGTTTGCTTTATTCCTACTTCAATGTAGCACTGATTTATCTTGTGTCTTAGAGAAATCCCATAATCAAAAAAATATTTTGAGCTTACAGAAATCTATTCATTTCCTAGGCAAAAATGTTGATAGTACTCTCTAAAACAGGGATCGTTTCAACTTTGCTAAGGAGGGAAAGTGGTTGCTGTGTCAGCAGGCTGAAAACTCAGAAATTCTAGTATTTAGTTTTTTGCTTTAATAATGCTGTTCCACTCCCATCTCCCCACAAAAACAAATGGAGAAGGACAACTGACTCTCCAGGTACCTTTCATGACTGCAGACCCAAGCACAGCTGGGAAGACCAGCAACCTCCGAGCCCTTTAGGATTAAGTTAACGTGCAAAATAAGCTTATGTGCTTTGCTTTACAAAGCACACCATTTCTGTGCTTTCAAATCAGGGCTGGTAAAATACCGGGACAAACCCTCAGCTCCTGCAGAAATATTTATACTTCCATTTAATTTTCACATCAGGCACAAATGCTATTCATGAAGATTAAAAATAAGAGTCAGAAGACAATAGAGGTTCTCAGCCAAATTACTATTGTCTGTCAGAAAGAACAGACTCTTTCAGCAGCTGCCACATTAACCATTGGCCTAGGTCAGTTTTCCATTGAGTAGCAGGTGCTTTTCCAATTTTCTAATACATAACTATTGCCTTGGCAAAGAGTAAATGGGATCTGGTGCCAGGACACTTGTATCTAGAGCATACTTTGACTCCTTGCTGTATTTGCAGAAATTCCAGGTACACATCATTAATCACATAGCCTGTCCTATTCTTGAATTATTTAATTCAATATTGGAGCAGTTCTGAATTATTTAAAGCAATATGTGAAAGGTTCTCTGTGATATACATGCAGAGATTATTAAGAACCTTGCTAAACAGATTTAAATTGCCAGAACCTAGTATCAGCTCCGCATGTTCCACAGCCCTAACTCAAGGAGGGAAAGAAACAGCATAGTCCTGTCCAATAGTCTCCTGATTTACCCTAAAATTTACTGCAACTGTTATAAAAAAGTGAAATGATTTTAATCTATCTCATCAGAAGCTGCTCAAAACATGACAGGTAAAAAGAAAAGGCTTAATGCGTTGTAATTTGGTACTAGAGGAGAATGGAAAAGCCAGAAGGTTTGTCTGATCCTCCTGAGCCTGTGAAACAGGCATGGAAATAACACGGAAATAGATTGTCTTCCACAGTGCTTTGGTCTTTTTTTTTTTTTTTCTGGAGACACCAGGAATGAAAACTTTATAAATAACCTTTCATCATTTTTCCAGCTCCATTAATAGTGAAAAACATTCCTTAGGTCTACCTGAGAAGTTCAATCATCTCCTTAGTCACATTCAGAATGGGTGGACCACTGCCAGACTCTTCCATGGGCACTATGCTCCCCAGCTGCAACGTTCCGTCTCATGAGCTGTCCCTACAAAGCTACTACTTCTGCTGTGCATGCAGGTGGTCTCAGATACTTTCTGAAAAGTTCTTTCTGTTGTGCTCTTGCAGTGTGCAACTCCATTCAGACTACCAGATTATGGACATAAGGGGTGAGTCTCATCAGCGTCCTGTTTCCATAACCAAGCTCAAGACTGGACTGACCATGAATCCATACAATGGATGAAGTTGGAGTGGTAGCCTGGACTACCTTGTCTGTCTCCAATCAGTCAAATGGCGAGATAGGTGAGTGATGGTGTCTGGCCACACAGCAGATTTCCCTCCTGGATGTACTGTAATGCTCAGGATACGTCTGTGATTTCCCACCCAGAAATACCAGCTGGATCCAGGAGATCAGTGCAAAGGGTGTGCCAGGAGCCAAGTAACAAAGCTGGGCAGCAGTATGCAGCTGGGCAGACTTGAGTGTAGCTTCATAAGAAGTTCAATCCACTCTTAAACAGTGGTTTAGATCCAGACTTTGCAGCTGTGACCTTATTTTTGGGTGATGGCTATGCTTTCCCACTGAAACGGTCCTGCTCTTCACACTCACCACAAAGATGGGCTGGGCGAGACTCCTTCTACCTTAGAGAAGGGAGAAGTGGCAGCTGAGAAATTCTCAGCATCAAGACAATCAGTTCCTGCATCCTTCCTCCTCCTCTTTCTCTTCTTCTGTTATGCAGTCATTTGCTAAGAAAGATGAGGACTACCTCTTCAAAGGCCCTTGAGGACAGCTGCATATAAAATCTATCTAGGACCCTATAGAAATGAATATGCCAGGTGACCCTAATCAGAGCTGCTGCCTCCATGCATTCAGGAACATTACTAGATACACTCAGGTTATTTTCTTGAAACTTTTCTTCCCAGCCAAGCAGGGGGACTGAAATTTCCTACTGAGTCTTTCCCTTGAACTTGTCAGACAGAAACTGAGATTCTCCTCCAGTCACAGGACTGCAGGAGCTGCAGCTTCATATGCGGGTGTGCCTACCCATCCTTTAACCTGGCCCAATAGGGACATCTACATTAAGGAGTCATTTTCAATACGAATATTTTTTTCCCTCTGTTTCGAAGAAATTTATCTCTCAAAAAAAGCCTGGTCAGTTTTCCCTGAAAAGTACAGCATTTTCCCCTGTTAACCTTAAAATATTGCAATTAAATGGTGGAGAAGGGCAGGAGAGGGATTACTGGCATGTATTTTTTTAGCCAAGTAATCACAATGGAAGCATTCACCTTTCCACTCATTTCAAGATGGCCATGAACTTATTATATAGCCAACTCCAACACACCAGGATAATATATGACGGTGAATCATCTTAGTTTATCCATTCAGCTTGCCCTATGAGTTTACAAGGGCTTAAAATCTATTTGCTTTTCACCTCATTTAGCCTTGATTTAAAGGTATGACAGAAAATAAGTGGATGCCATACTTCAGTGTCTCTCTATATGGAGTAAAGCACATCATACATTGTTGCTGACGTTTCTGCCCTAGTCTGTATATGGAGGTGTGACTCCATGTGTATAAGGGACAAAGGCGCACAGCTCTGTGCCCGAGTAGAACGCAGGCACAAAACACTTGGGATTTTGCCCACTCTGTGTCCAGCAGTTTGGTTATTGGAGACAGGAGGGTCAGGCAGTCCCACCACACCTCCACCCCGAGTGCTTCTGGGACCGTGCAAGGCATCAGGAGGCCCTGCCTCAGCAGGAACTTGAATTTATACACCTAGAAAAGGTGCAGAATTATTCTGGGATAGATGAGAGTATCTGGCGGACAGTTCTTCTGCCCAGTGCTTTGTGCTTCCACTGGTTTGGAGAATGCCCATTTTTGATTATTTCTTTTATAATGTCATATAGAATAATGTATTCTCCTTCCCTTTTTTCCTCCTCCAAGCTTTTCTGGCACTGAATCAAGGAGATTTTGCCCTGTAGACTTTCCAGCCCTTCATTCAGCACTACATTCTTTCTACTTCATGTACATCCAAAATTACACTATAAAAGTCAACCAACCAGTGCTTTGTCTATACTGAAGACAATGTAATCACACCACAGGTACAGCTGCCTTGTATTTCTGTCTTTCCTTTTTCGGTTTTCCCCATAATATTTAATTTAAACAATTTTAAAACCAGCTGACAAGTTCAATGTTGTCATTTTATGTCTTGACTTGAAAAAGGGCTTTATGAATATATTATTTTTGTTTCATGGACATCCATTCTCATCACTTTATTCCTTTGAAATCAGTTTTGCGTTTGTAGAACTTAAGAGCTGTGTCCTTAATCTTAACATCCTTATAAAGATTTTCAATCACTTATGTTAATCCAGAGTCCACAATATCCACCATAAAATTATTTTAAGGGCAATATAGACTTTCAAAGGCAAACATACTGCAAAATATTTTTAACTCATATTTTCCTCAACTTCTGGATAATTTTATTTGTCTGATTTTTTGAAAGAAATGTGTTTGGTTTTTTTATGCAACATTATTTTCCCTGCAGAGCACACTTTGAGGTCCACAAAAACAATAATACAGAGATACCCATCTTCTTGTGCAATTGTCATGGTACTTCAAGACTTCTTTGAATTATTTGTGGTGCTGTAAGGATTAGAAGGCTCTCAGTTTGTACAATAGGGTCTTTCATTTCATTCAGACACAGCTACTGCTGTTTATTAAATGCTTTCAATAAGATGGCACCATCACAAAGAAGGACAAGGCTGCCCAGTTCTTATTGTCATTGCAAATTTTGTATCCTGCTGCAGCTCGGGGTCTGTTATCTTTTGCATCATTGATTTCTTTGCTAAGTGAAGTATTTAGGGTAAAATTCTGACATCTTATTCACATCCTGCAATAATTTTTTCTTCCACTGAAATCAATAAGAATACTCAAAAGATGAAGAGTTACATAATATGTTTGAGGTAGGCAGAATCCAATCCGTCAGAATTTATCTGCATTTCTTTTCCTTTTAGTCTGCTTGATAAAGCTTTGTTATAACATGCATAAACCAGCACGCCGCTCCAGCCCACATGAAAATGCTGCTCTTACCAGGAGAGCAGGATTCAAAACAAAACTGTAGCCCCTCTAAAGTAAAAGATGGAGAAATAGAAAGGGAAAAAATTACAAAAGAGCTGCTAATTTAGTTATCAACAATCTGCAAAATCCATATGAAGCAATTATTTTGTTGAAAAGCAAGGAAGGAAATTGCACAACAGTCATTTCCACAGTGTCATTCAAAATGGAAAAAATTGTGTAGGGTGGGAAGTCTGACAAAGTTATGGTGACCTGCAGCTTTTATTTGATTCTTTATTAATAACAAAAGCATCTTAGGAGAAATATTCTAACAAACAGGCACATTTACCTGTCTAAGCTGAGAAGCTATTATTACGGTTTTGTCCAAAGCAAATGTGCCAAGAGACTACACATTGATCCCATATGTACTGGCACTGCTGATGTCCCTCAAGGACCCTTCTTGGAATTCTACAACTTCTTTCTCTGCTCTCAAGCCTGAATGATTTTCTCCAACGAATCACAGGACTTCCTCTACAAGATGTTGTAACCCTGAATCCAGCCAACCTTGCAGACCCCAGCTCCCGAGACACCAGAAAACCATAGCAGAGCTGCAGACTTCCCACGTGCCACTCTCGGTGTGTCTGTTCACAGGCAGTTGGAGGGATTTTTTACCCTTCTGCCCTTTTCTCAGTCGAGCTGGAAGGGTGAAGAAAGTGGTTCAGAGACCTGAGCAGAGAGGAGATAAGACAACCCAGTCGGGGGAGCCATGCAATTCTGTTCACTTGAAGATATGCTGAAAGAAATAAGCTATGTTTCTCTACATTTTTATTTACTTGTTTATCTTTTTTTTAAAATTATTTTAATGGGAACATTATTAATACAGTGGGAGATAAAACTTCTGAACTCCAGCAGATAATTGGATATAGGGTTGCACGGTACTGTGCTCTGTTTTGCAATATGGATGTGACAGATGGAAGAGCTATTGCAGACCTTGTGTGTACTCCTTTGGTAGGGTGAACAGGAATGCTTTAAATACTCAGAGCCATATAACGTTTAGCCATCTCTCCTAACCTTAATCAGGCTAGATTTAGCCTATAGGAGGGGACCGGATGCACTCTGATCCCTCTGACCAGGCTGATTGCCCTGATAAACTCATACTTCCCACTTAACTACCTGTTCTCCTCACTGGTCTCACCTTAACACTTGGGTTTAGAAGTTTGTTGTGTGGTAGTAAAGCCTCTGATACAGCTGTGGTTGATTACTGTGTCTGCTAAGTCTGGTTACAATATAAATAAATAATAGTGAGCAATAAGGATGTGGCTGAAGCCAAGAAAGCTGATGAAATTGGAAGGTTTTTGTGTTTAGGCATCAGCAAGAGAAAGTTGGGGATGTGGATCCATTTGCTGTCATAGACTTCCAGGAACAGAGCTTGGGTTCCATGTGGCAGGATCCTGGGCATTGTAATTAAGATCAATGACTAATAATTTTAATGAATATGGCCCCAAATCACACTAGCAAATTTTGCACATTGTGTCTCAATGCTTCAGTTTCCTTTACTGAAAGCAGGGAGGGTAAAAGTTCCTTTTCCCAATTCTTTGTTTCTTCTCCAGTAGGCATGTCAGGGCAGGACTGTGTTCAGCACTTACAATAGTAGTGACCTGAACTCAGATACAGTGTTTAGATGAAGTTGTAATGAGAATCACGACAACAGATTTGCTTCTCAGCTTCTTGGTTATGTATTGCTATAAATTTAATACAAACAAACAATGTTGTGGAAGTGAGGTTTCTGGTTCTGTTTTTGATCAGAATCCAGAAATGCAGAGTCATGATTAGAAGTTAATAACAAAGAACAGGTTAATTGAACTCTGGAACTGTTTTGACTAGCACTTGATTAAATTCTGAGCAATGGTTTTGTCAGTCTTTTTTTACCTGGGCTAATTCATCCATCCCCTTCTTGAAAGTTTATTGTATTGTGTCATTCAGCATCAGAGAACAGCAGTGGTTTTCATGATCTATATAATAATCAGTGTTATTACCAGTTTATCTTGTCTTTCACATAGCAAAAAATGTGCATTCCCAAGATGCCAGATGTTTACACCCCCCACTAGGTGAAATGTAGTAGAAAAGGATGTCATTTTGATGAATCTCTTTATAGCATATTCCTACCAGTGTTCATTTGAGCATCTGGGATGACAGTAGTAAATAATGCTTAGTACTCCTATAGCTTAGTACATGTTCAAAATGAAATTTTAGTAGTAGTAGGTTTAAAGATCTCTGAAAAAGTGAACATGTACCAAAGGGAGAAAGTTAACGCTTGACTGTGATAAAACTATGGCAAGCCAAGAAGCATTCTCTGGGGAGTCATTCTTTCTCATTTAGGAAAATAATAAAAAATGTTTCCGTGAGTAGGTAAAATTAGACATCTAAATGGACTCCAGGGAAATTATTGCTGGGGAAAAGTAATTGTTTAATTTCTCACTACAGATCAAACTTAACCTCTGATTTGGCTAGATATCTAAATTCAAAGGGGACCTTGGTAAAAATTAATAGTTATTTTACTTATCTGTAAGAATTAAGATACTTGCAATCCAACCTGATGTTACAGAACTGTCGAGTTACTACAGAGAAGTGGAGGACTTCATAGTTTTCTCTTCCTGGTATTTCAGAACAGACTGACATTTCAGACTGAAGTTGCCTTGGTCTGAAGGCCTCATTCATAAAATGAGCTCTAACATTGTAGTTTAGAGGAAATACAGATAATATTTGAGTCAACGTTGTTGTATGCCACCTGAAAGGTACAAAGAAAAAAACCATACCATCAATATTTTGGTTGTTTAAATGTTTTAGTATTCTGCCACAGTAAAGACCATTCGCTTGTGTTCCCCAACCCACTCCTTCTGGCACAGGATGCTGGTTGCCAGACGCTAAGCCCTTTTTCTCCACACTATGCCATGCAAAACTCTGGTCTAAAACCTACCCTCATCGAGAAAAATGAGTTATAAACCAGTGGAATTAAACACAACATGTTAAATACACATTTTGGAACATAAGGGATGAAAAGATAAATATTAAAAGTCATCCCAATAATAACAATGCATAAGACATCTGATGATTCCCAGAGTATTTTTAGAAAGCAATGCATTGCTGCAGTGTGCGACTGAAATATCACCCAGTGAGACTCCAGCATAATTAAGCAATGATTAATCAATACTTAACTAAAGAAATTAAGCTCAGGAGAAACAATTAATTGAAGTTAAGTGAACTTTGACAGCTCATATTAAACTAAGGCTCTAATTAACAAAAGCATCGTGCATCCTCTAAATGGAAGGACGTGCAGGCTTCAGGTGCTAAGGATGGGGTGAGTGTTACTCTGCAGATTTCTCGATGCTGAGTCGTCACTGATGGAGAGCTTCATTTCAAGGCTTCAAAAGGAGAAGCTGATTTTTGTTTGGGTGTCCAAGATGCTGTCTGGGGACTTGAATCTGAGATCTGGCACTAAAGGTGGCTGTTTGGAGGAACAAATGCAGTGACTCCTGACAGGGTTTGCATCCTGGCCCCATGTACTTGTATAATGCAGGACCAAGCTGCTGAAGGAGGTCGGGGAACAGCCTTAAGCCCGTGCCATTGCCAAACTCCGCAGTGATGAGGTGCCTTGGCCTTTTGCATCACTGAATGTCTTCAAGCAGCCCAATTTCCCCTCGCAGCTCTGTGCCCTTCCCCTGGCTGCTGCAGCAGCGTTTCGCAGAGCCTCTGGGGTGTGTTTTAGCCCCTTGTTGTTCTCACGCTGTTGTTTCCCTGCTGTTACTCTCATGGCCTTACCCCCCAAAGCCCCAACAGTGCTTTCGTAGCAGTTTCTCATGGGATGATGATGACACTCAGTGCAAGACTCACTGCTTTTTTCTCCCCTTTTCTTGCCTTGTGGCTGGAGCTCCTGGTTCACGCTCAGGGATCCAGTGAGCTGCAGCACTGCGCAGCAGGCAGCTGCCGCCCGGAGCTGAGCGTGCACCCGTGGGCACAAACAGCTTCCTATGCAGGAGCAGCCAAAGAGAGGGGTGCGGGGTGTCCCTGCCCAGGCGTTGGCAGCGGGGGCTGCCGGGCGGTTGCTCCGAGGAGCGGCCGGGGCTGCCCGGTGCCGGACACAGCCGGTCCCAGCCGGTCCCAGCCGGCTCCAAGGGCCCCAGCGCAGGACACAGCTGAGCCCCGCAGCCAAGTCCGGGGCGCCGGGGGGAAAACAGGACTCAGGAAGGGCCCCAGGCGGCACCGGCAGAGGAGGAGGGAGCCCAGGAGGCGGCAGCAGCAGAGGGAGCCCGAGGCCGGAGGAGGAGGAGGGCGGGAGGGGCTGCAGGCCCGGAGCAGGGATCCCCCGCAGCCCTGGAGAGAGCCCGCGGGAGCAGAGACCCCCCCGCAGCCCGGGGAGGGCCCCAGGCCGCAGCAGGGGGATATTTCCTGCAGGAGCTGCGGCCGTGGGGAGCCCGGGCGGGAGCAGGTTGTCCCTGAAAGGCTGCAGCCCGGGGAAGGGCCCGCGCTGGAGCAGGGAGACCTGTGAGGAGGGAGGAGCGGCCGAGAGGGGCTGGGAGGGACCAACTGTAACAGAGTTTCCTCTTTCTTCTTCGTCCCTCTTCTCTACTCTTGTGTTTTTATATTCACCCAAAACTAACTTTGACTTTTAAGGTTGATGAATGCCATGAGCTGTGGACCCAGCTAATAAACCTTTGTGCGTGTGAATTTTTCTCAATCTCTTTTGTGTAAACCTTTACCATGAAACACAGAGTTGGGATAGCTGATCTAACCTTCATGAAAAAATTTGATTTATTATCTGGGAGACAAACCTGATGGAGAGGAAGAGAAGAATGCAGGGAAGAGAAGAGCTCTAAGCTGCTGCTGCTGTCTCTTGACACTCAGGAACTGCAACAGCACTGGTTCTGTTTAAAGTAACCAAGCCACATCTGTCGAGCCCAGGCTGATGATGAATTTGGGGCTCTGGACCCAACTCCATCAGTCCAAACAGTAGGCCTTTTTCAAACCCATTTTGTTGCTAGTGAAGCATGCCAGGGAATGGCCACGTAAGCAGTTGATCAGGCAGCAGAGGTGCATGGAGGCTGGTATCTCTCCACTTGGGGCTGAGTTGCAGGCAAACATCTCCACCTGCCCGACCCAAGAAGATGTGCGCCTACAACTTTGAAGGCCACCCTTGACACCAAAGATCATGATGCCCAGCAAGAGGAGCAGCACAGAGCAATATATGGCAGCACTCCCCAAGGTAACATGCAGCAAAGAGATGAACCCTTGGACTCTTGTAAGGGACAAAAATGGGGTTAGAGCCTGATCTCAACCCCACTCAGCTGAGCAGACTATCCATCTAGAGAGCAGGACCTCTCCTTGCTGTTTTTAGAAGCACTGGAGAGTGGCACCAGTCTGGGAAGATGAGGAAAAAAAACCAACCTCAAACAAAAAGAGAAGGATATGACTGGCTAATGCCTTAATTGCTCTGTTAATTGCTTTGCCTCTGGTGCTCCCATCCCTGAGGAGAAAGGCTCTGAGGGTTATCCCAGCCGGTGATATCTCTCCTCAACGATGAGCAATTATCTCCCAGGCAGTGACTGCCAAATGTGGATGTCACAAGCTAGCTCCTTTCAAAATGATGGATGGGCATGAGGCTGAACTTCATCTCTGGAATTAGTGCTCAAATTAGGAGCTGACATACATTGATCTGTGTCGACTGGGCCTGACTTCGCAACAGTGTGAATGTCGAGGCCTACCACACCAAAGGTTCAGGTCCTGAGCCCAACTCTGCTGCTGGAGCCCATCTGAAAACCCTTGTTGGACATTTCCAGGTCTGATTTTCCTCTTGTTGAGGCCTCTACAAGATTGCTGTGGCCACGGAAGTATTCTGGGTGCTCTGTGTGGTGGTGGCAGCATTTCTCCACTCTCATTGAGCAACCCCAGGCTACTCTGACCTAGTGAGTCCCATGCTCCAGGAGGGTGGAGGAGCATTTGGAGTTCCAGTTACACTCGGCTGGTGGAGGTGAGGTAGTGGTCTACTGCTTTGAAGCCACAAAAGAGGAAGAGGAAGCTGAGAACTTGCACTGATTTTGCTCTTTGAGTAGCTCTACAGCAGTACTTTGGAGCTGCAGTTGTGCCAGGGTCCCCATTCTGGGGGGTACCTGTACCATGGGGGAAGGAAGAGGTTTACCCTGCAGGAAATTCCAAATCCTAATGAGACAGAAGAAGAAAGCAAAACAAAACACCCCCCGCACCTCGCAAAAATGCAAGGAGTGAAGTGACTTGCCTGTGGACACATGGTAAGGCAGTAGCAGGGTGAGGAAGCACACCTTGTGCTGTTCCCATTAAAACACGGTACCTCTCCATTAAGAGTGCTTGACCAGGAGTATGATGTGTAACGTGCATGTGGGTGAGTTTTCCCAAGCAGCTATATAAATGTGCATTATTGCTGTGCTCCTGCCTGCCATATTTCCTCTTCTTTATTCACCAAGAGGTGGGAGCTGTCTCTGGCTCATCAGTTAAACCCAAGAGTGATGATTTCCAGTGGTATTGCTACTTAGTGGAAGAAATTCATCCTTAGGCTAAAGGACAAAGCGCAAGGCCTAAGTGTTATTTAAATGGCTCATAAAGCATGTGCTGGCTCTTTAGCCAGATTGAAAATCACCGTTTACCCACACAGGAAATATCCGGCTTTCCTCTGCCTTCCCCAGTTTTTTCATGATGATGAATCTCTTTCCTCTTGCTCCCCATTATTTCTGTAAATGAGAATATGCTGTAACGTTGCTGAGGTTGGGCTAATTAAATCAGCTCTTTCTTATCTCATTGATCTGCATTTTAAAGCTGAGCTGATTAAGGATGGGAGACTATATTTGATTAGAAATATGTTTTTGCCGGTTAGTTACATCAAAGGGTAGATTAAAGGAGAGCAGAGGAGCTGAACTCACATGGCTACTGTTTCTCCTTGTTGTTAAAAGGAAAAAACCGACGTAAAATAAAAAAACCCCAAACCCCAGGATGCATTTCTTACCCATATTTTTTCACAGCAGATGACAATACCTTTATTTTATCTTCTGGAAAAATTTAATAAAATATATATGAAACCAGGATGCAGAGAAAACATTTCCATAGGCTGTGCAATGCTACGGACAGTACTTATTACATAACAACAGGCAGAAAGCATGTTAAAACGGCAATTGCTTCCTTGTTTTATGGGTGGTATCAGCAGAATCATTCAAAACCCGGGGCCAAACCCAACCAGAGCAAAGGCTCAGAGCAGGGCCCCAGGCTGGTCCTCTGCGCGGGCAAATCGCTCAGCTGTTGTGCAGCTTCTGTGGCATTTCCAACTGGCATGTCTGTATTTAGTATTAAAGATAATATTATGCCTGGTGTGACTACCTGACAAAGTCCTTCGTTAAGGTCCTTCATTGAGCAAACTTTTTTGATAGCTCCAAGGATGCCTCATCGTCAGCTCTGAGAGGGCTTTTTCAGGGGAAGGGGAGGTAGGGAAAAGGAGAGAGGGTAGAAGCTCCCGGCTTCATTTCTCTTCATCTTTGAGTTTTCCAGGAAGACTCAGTGCTATATTTTGCATCAAAAAACTGAAGATGGCAAGCAAACCAGCTCTCATGTGACCTGCGTTGGGCCACCATGCAATCATCAGAATAGCTCCTAATTTCTCCTCAGCAGGGCTGGGACTGAATCAGTGGCTTTATTCTTGTGTACCACTGTTGAACCATACTAGGAGATGCAAGAGAGCCTTGTAGTCCTCACTCCTCCAGACTACTCTAGAGTGAGGCTGTGCTGCACTTCTCAGGGTGACTGTAGGGAGGTTCCTCCTCTCTGTCACCTTTGTACCCGTACATCATCATACATGCTATGGGGTTACCGTTTCACCGTTTCATCTCAGGCTTCACCCATGGTCCTGACCTGAACTAAGACGGTAACTAGTAGAAGCAGTTTGTTGCATTCATTCCCTGCAGCCAGTGTCCTGATGATGGTCTGGTGACTCATTTTGTCAGTGGCTTAAACAGCTTCTTTGCTTGTTGTAAGCGTGTGTCAGGATACCTACATTCATCACATGGCTCTGAGGTCAAGCAATCAGAACAGGAGTTACAGACAGCAGCAACAATCCCATAGATCTGGCACGTTCATTTGGAAAGGCAGCATAGTTGTGACAAAACTTGGGCTAGGAGAAGAGAGATGTGAGTTTCACTCCTGGAGTAATACTATGCAATATTATGCTTTATTAATGAAATGTAATAAGTAAGTAGGGAGGAGCAGAAGACTAAAGAAATTTTTAATTTCGTCTTCCTGAGGAAAGAGATGATGGTTAGGAATAAGACACAGACAACAACATTAGCTATTGTCCCTAGATCAGCCCAGTGCACTTTTCTGAATGCCAAAAGCAACTGCAGGAATGAGTTCCTCTCTCTAGCCACACTCCCCTTTCCCCCATTTTACTTGAAATGTTCATGTGAGGGGATTGCAAATAGGCAAGTGTGTCGGAACTCTAGCAAGTTTCATGTTTTCTACTCAAGGGCAGTAATAGATGAATATGACAGGCTAATTACAGGAGGATATTTATTAAAAACAACACCCGAAACATCAAGACCTGTACGTCCAGAAACAGCTTTAGACCTATTCCTTAAAATGTGATCAAAAGACATTGAAAACTAACCTGTGCATTAAGCTCTAACAACCAAACAAAATACAGAGTGAGAATGGTCAGCTCATCTGGCATGGGATTTCTGAAATGTCTGATCTGGAGAGAAACAAAATGTTATTAGCGCATGACTTAACATTTTTCATTTGTGTCACAAGTGAGGTGGTGCAAGGGCTTATTTACTTAATATGCAGAAATACAGATATTTATCCTTAAATGAGAATTAAAGAAACTGTCTGCAAGAGATTAAGCACAGTATGCCATGATGAGATTTGATATGCATGAGGTGCATATAGGAATTATTTTTCTATTTTTGCAGTGGCTGTATTTGCCTGTATTACTGCTCGGAGCAATAACAGCCATTCTAGTGGCATTACCAAAAGAATCCTTCAAGGAATGGCAAAGATGAGGAAAGTGGCTCCAAAGTTAGTGAGTCTCCTTCCAGAAGACTGTGATTGCTGTCAGTGGTCGCTTCAGTTAGAAGGGGCAGAATGTGCTTAGTCCTTCAAAGAGTTGGATTTCACGTAGCTTGTTTTGTTTTCATGTGTTAGGCAATGGGAGTTGCAAAGAAAGTGGTCAGGATGCAAGTTTCAGAATTTACCCTCAGACATACGTTTACTTTCTTCAGGTAAAGTGATTAAGATTTTGCATTTTTGGATAGCCATCCACCACTGGAGGTGCATAAATTAAAATGTTTATTAAAATGCCAATTCATCTTTGAAGCCAATACTTAATCACCTAGCTGAGTTTTCCTTGTTAGATGGCAATTCCACATGGAGTTTAATTTGTAGGTAAACAATTATTCACTTTTATTAACTATATGACAGCAGAATTGATTCCGTTTTGAATCTTTTTTCTCTTTAATAGATGAATGCAGCAGCCTACTACAGCATCATCCATTAAACCCAAATTAAAAGCTTATTTATGATATTCAGTTCTTATATTTTTCCAAACAGGAGGTTAACTTCTAGCCCAAAGCAGTCCAGCAGTGCCCTGTGAGCTAGCTCTGAGCTAATGTTTCATTTAAAAGACCTTTTTCAAGAACATTCATCTTTGATTCATTAGTTTCCTTTGTGAGGCAATATAGGAGATGATACCTCTTTAAGAGACGCTGCAACGGTGAATAAAATAGCATCTGCGTAATACTGGGGGTGGCGTTGATAGTGTGTATTGAGGAGGAATTTGAGTGAATCTGTGTTGCCAAGTTTGCTTTTTTTTTTTTTATTACAGTTATTAATGGAAATAGTTGTTCTCCTGAATTTGAGGTTGTTATTTTGCCTAGGTTTATAAAGTCTGTTCAACAGGAACTGCGTACACGTGTTTGTATGTAAGTGAGGAGGCTGATAGCTGATTCCTTTCCTTAAATGTGATTGAACAAAGTGTGGCATTTCTAAGGAACTCTTTTCCTGAAGAATATTTTGGCCAGAAGGTGTTAGGAAAAAAGATCTTCTTAGGGTTGTTGTCCACGATTTCTGAGCCTGTGGATATTCTTTGCTGAGGGTTCAGGAGTTGAATCCAAGCCAGAGTTCATGAAGTCAAAGTTTCTTGACTAATGAGTGCTGGATACTCACTCAAATTTCAAGGGAAGCAAAGAACAGAAGAAAAAGGAATTCCCCCCTCCCTTTTTTTTATCACTGGGGCATAAAAAGAAATAAATACTCTAGTCTGAGGAACTGAGCTTTGAGCAGGACTAAATAAAACCCAGAGGTCCCTTCCAACTTGTATTTTTCTATGATCTTTAATCTATTTTGAGAAAGTACTTTTGTCATGAGAAGAAGTGTAAGTAAACCCAGAATACCCTGTCAGAATCTGGTGAGGGCTGTTCTGGATAGAAGAGGCCCAGGCAAAAATGAAGAACTGAATGTGAGTGTTGCATGTCACAGGTTTACAGCTGTTCCCCCCTGCCTCCATCCCACCTGTTTTCCCACAAAAAGATCCAGAACCGACAAATGAGGATTTCCAGATAAGAAGATACTTTGAAAAAAATATCCTACAAAGATCTGTTACAGTGGTGCTCTATGCAGTATTTTTTCTGTATCATCTCATCTATAAGAAAGTTCAAAAGTATATTCCTTTTTTTTTTTCTTTGTTTTAGCAAAGTATCAACTGTTTTTAAAATCTTGTGTTGTAGCAGAGGGGCCAAACCTATGTGTCTTTCTCTGTGTAATATGGGGTTCCTGTCCCAAGTCTACTCTCCACCTAGTTGGCACCCAGACACAGCCTGGGAAACTCTCTATTTATTAAGCCCTATTCAGCTCAAAACTGTGTACAGAATAGACATCATCAGCAGCAGTTTGTGTATTTGAAGGCAGGTCACAGAGCAGAATTTTCTCTCTCAGATCCCTTCCTCAGGTCTTGGTTGCACCATGTCATGCAATGAAGGGGGATAATTGTGTCTTTGACAAGCTCAGTGCATAGAGAAGTACCCCACAGAGAAGCTGAGACTTCCTACCATCCATGGCTGCTGGATAGACACATCCGTGTGCCTATCCATCTGTGTCTTCAGCAAGTTTCGCCTAGATGGATGAACTCATTTTCATGAATGAGATGTCAGTCAAAAGCTTCGGAAATGAAGGCAATGCTGCACTGGTTCAAAAAGTCTAATTGATGTAAAAGAGAACTACCTTGGAGGTGCTTGTAATTAACAGGGCGTTATCATACAGACTGGAGCTGTGTGCTTACCCCTTTTGCTGGGGTACTGCACGAACAGCGGTGCATGCCGCGCTGTGGCTGGAGGGAGCTGGAGCTCTCAGCAGCTGCCTGCACGATCCCAGTTACCTCCCCGACCCCCAGCAGCGAAGGGCTCTCGCCTCAAGGGAACACGCAGCACTGCGGTGCAGGCTGGTGCCCTTCCCAGCTGAAGGACCTCCAGCCACTGCAGGTCGGATTCCACTTTGTCCCTGTATTTGCGCATGTGCTGACTTCTACCTTTGCCTTTAATAAGCCTCTTGTTAGGAGAGGTTTTCATATTTGAGTGAGCTGATGGAGCCAGTATGAAATACAGAAAACAAACAGTGATTGTATCTCAGGAGCCTCTTTCGAGGCTACAGGATGAATGAACTGTGGTAGCAAGCAAAGAAGAAACTATCGTTCACGTTCCCCTAATCTTGAATCCCTCATGACTATCTCAGGGCCAATATCTATAAGGAACAGCTACTAATGGCAAATGGTTACAAGAAACTGGAACTTGCAGTTTGGTCCTTTAACATACTTAATTCTTAAATTGATTTCAGAATAGAATGAATAAGATGTCTCATTGAAACAGGAGGCGATGCTTTTCAGTTTAGCAAATCTTCCTCAAAGAGTTGTATGAGGATTAAAAGTTAATACTCTTTTTAAATGTATGGTCTCATTACTACCAATCCTACTGTAACTGAAATATCACACATTTTACATTCACTGGAATAACATACAGCACAATAATTTGTGGCTGCTTTAACAATCTAAGAAACTCAAATTGCAAAAATCAGCAGCTATCGCTGCACACCAGATAAAATAAGCAATAAATCCAGAGTGGAAACATTTAAATGGCAGGCAAAGCACACTGTAAAAAACTCTGTGGGAATAAAAGAAAAGTCTTTGAACTCCTGTGAGTGATAATGGGTTTTAAAGTCTTAATGCTGATACCTTGGCTAGTAGGGCAACAGCCCTTGAAAGCACAGGTCAGCTTTCCATCTGCCTAACATCATGTGTCCAGCCAATTCTTGTTCTTTATTTCCCCGATGTTGTAAAGCTGCTGAGGGACAGAAGCTGACTGAAGACTGTAGTGCCTAGTTTTCCAAAGACCAAATGTTATTTAATGTTCAGCTGGAAATCTGTGTGTGGATTTAAGCCTAGGCTGGTACTTTAATAATTGCTCTGGTTATTATGTTTGCCCAGAAAGAGGTCAATCCAAGGGTTGTGTTAAACTCCGAAGTCAATTGGAGTAGCATTAGAGCAGATTTTGTTTATCATTGTAGTTATAAAAAGTATTTTTTTGTTTTTTTTTTCCAGCCTGTCGAGCTATCTAAAGTGTGACAAGGGATGTTACTTAACAACAGCCGGAGGCCTTTGAGGGAACAAAGGCTGACTGATTTGGCTTAACTTGTTATTTTCTGATAAATTCTTTTGAACAAAAAGTAATTCAGGCATGTGGTTAATGATCGTTTTGAAGGACACAATGGGAAATATGGGGAGAGTTAGAATTTTATTAGGGTTATAGATTCAAAACTAGGAGATTGGAAATCAGCTGGAAGGGTGGGTAAAGGGTGCTTTAAAAATAATCGAAATGTTACAAAATAAGCCAGTTGCTTTGCTTTTTATAAGGCATCTTTATATGTACAGTACTGAAAAATCCTGCTTCAACTTATTTAGGAAGTAGTAAAACCAGGTGTGAAATGGGTTTTGTGTTTTATGAAAATCTGAGGTTCCAACAATTGACCTTCGCTAAGACAAAATTAACAATGTGCAAAATTTCACACATAAATTACAGCAGAAAGCCCAGACAAAAATAGGATTTCCCTCTGAAATAGGAAGCTTAGGTTACAAACATCAGCTTTATCTTCAGAAGAACTGGGACTCCCGAGATCAGAGTAATTTCTCCTGCTATATTCTTCAAGGAAACCTGATTGTTGCCATCGCAGCCTTTTGCTTTTGAGTAATTATAATTTTCCGATGAAATAGAGTTTTGCTTGTTGCCTGTGTTGAGTCTGAGCAGGATGGCAAGGGGTGTGAGTAATGGCGACCCACCATCACCACAGTGGCCCTCATGAGGATACTGCCAGAATGTCACACAAATTAACAAACCTCCTGATCACACAGAAATGGCAGGTATGATCAGTTCAAAGACGGCTGGAATATCACACAGAGAAACTGAAATGATCATAAGTGCTGGAGAAGCAGCAGTTGGATGAAATTCAGCAGTTCAAAATGCAAAGTCACATGCTGTGGGCCGATAAGGAGTTCTGTGGTGGCTGGGGACATGACTTGGCAGCAGAAAGAGGTAGACATAGTGACTGATCACAGGAAAACTATGAGTCAAAACATAAGCCTGTATTGTAACAGGGAAGATATTTTCATTTGGGAAGAGTGAACAATTTAATAGTCCTGAACTAGACTCTCTGAAAACTCATCTGGAATACTGCCTGCCATGCTAGTTATGCTTCTGCAAGAATCATGCACTCAAACTGGGTAAGACTCAGTGAAAAACTATTAGTTATGATAAAACCATAAAGAATCAGACTAAAGGCATATGCAGTGCAATAGTCTCTCTCTGATGGTGACCAAGAGTAAAATCTTTACAAAGAGAGTAAGATAGTATAAGCATGTTCCCCAGAACACTGTTGGTCTTCAGCAAATTTCAGTTTAAAGTCTTCCTGAGCAAGAGGTGCTGTCTTTGTGTTTAATATCTTTAGATGACTTTTTCCTCTACTGGATTTCCTCCCATACCTTCTTTTGCTCGCTTTGTTTGCAGTTTGCTTTCTGAACCAATGTGAACTTTCAGCATCTCTGTGGCAGCAGAGACTGCTGCAGTCACAAGATGTGGGAAACCCATCACCTTTTGCTTCTTTAGAAATTGATCCTTGTTATTTCCTCTAATGTCACTAATTCTTGTTTTTAGGAAGAAAATGAACAATCATTCCTTGTTCATTTCATTCTCCCTAACAGTGATCGGGGAAGTAGAAGTGCCTGTCTTACACCAAGACAGCTTGGATTGTTAATTTTAAAACAATTAAGGATGAGAGGACATAACTGCAATCTGTAAATGGGCACTGGGCTACACACCAGTGAAAAGGAAGAGAGGTTTCAGCTAAAGAAAAATTTTGTCCAGAGAACAAAAGAATATTGAGAATTAATAAATTTAAGTTGCAAAGTAGAAGAAAGCTTTTAGGCATGAGGGTAGTGAGACTCTGGAACAGTCTTCTGATCATGGGTTGTCTTCAACAGAGCTATAACTGTACAAATAGATCTATTGCTTTTGAAGAAAATAGCCTCACTTTTTACTAGGAGTCTAGATCAATTGCATCAGGTGTGTTAAATTTGCACAAATGGAAATGGCTTGGCTAAGCATCACTTCAGGTGGCCTTTAAGTCTCATCTGAATAGTTGTGACCCATTTATAAGAGGATCAGGCATGGCCTTCTACTCATGTCTGCAGAAGTACTTGAATGTATGACCCAGATACTTTAATCACTCAGACATTCCCCTCCTTTGGGTACCTGGAGAGAATCCTGAATGATTTAAAGATAGAGCATACAATTAATGAAAAAAGTCATACAGCATGATGGCAGAAGACCCCACTTGATGAGTTGGGAAGGCCCTTCCCATTCCCTGCCCTATTTTGGGGAATGAAAAAGTAGGTTTAAGTACCCACTCAGTTCCTGTCACTGCAGGACTGTAATTTAACACTATATCTCCCCCCACAACTTTTTATCCCCTTTAGCTCTAAAACCTCCTCCAATGGAATTTTGTTCCAACACTTCCCCCAGAGGACTCTGCTCTGCTGTCTAATAAATTTCACAGTTAGGAAGCTTTATTTGATGCTTTGTCACACACAGCCACATAAGAATGGATAAGGAGCTGGCTTCAGACGTCAGAGATGAAGGGTACTTATGTATACGGGAACAGTCCCGAAAGGAGTGAGATGAAGGACTACTGCAAATATCAGCAGTATGGTTACCTTTGCTCACCTTATATAGCAGGGATCTAGCAAGAAATGTGAAGGTGTGAATTTCAGCACTTATGAAAATGCCAGATTTACAGCCTTAAATAGCAAAATCTTCTGCCTCTCCACAAAACAAATATAGCAGGATGTCCACTGTGAGAGTTTTCTCACAAGTCAGCGTCAGCCCAAGGGTGAAAAATGGTGAATAGGCACCCAAAGCGGAGAAGAAGTGGTCATTCATCCTCTGACCTACAGAAATTGAAGCAGGGTCACCAGTTTATTGCACTGTTGACGTTTGACACGGATCAAATGAAAACACTTGGTTGCTATTGATATTGGTTCATTTTAACATGTCAATGGAAGATTTCCTTTCCAATTACCAGTCACCGAAATCACCCTGTCACCTGTCAGTGGCTTTAAAAACAATGTCATAGAAGGTGATTTGGGCTGAGATGTGGCCTATAAAATACTTATTGTAATGAGATATATGGGTTTCAGTCACTTACTGCACCTTGCAGTAGCTGCTAGATGGGTTAAAGACCAAATTACTCAATCTTAATGGCATACACAGTTCTTGAACAGTATTTTTATTGCTAATTACTTGGTGGCATTATATTCGCATAAAATAAGACCAATATGGGCATGGCTTTTTGGGCAGCCAGTTTGGACCTCTCCTGTGCAGCTCTTTACCTTGTCAGCGGAGGTGAATCACTAGTTCAAGCAAGATCCAAACGGAAGCTGGTGTGTTTAATTACCCTTGAAAAATGGAAAGGTCAAAATAGGACAGGACTGACAAAGTCAATTCAGTTTCTGGATGGAGTCCAAGCTTCAGTCCTAACTGTCATCCCCTTTTTTCTTCTTTTGGAGGAGTCTACCCTTAAGTGTAGTTATAAGAAGATATTCACACTGCATGATTCTGTAGTTCTTTTTTTTCCTCCTTATCTCCTTTTTTCTCTCCTTCTTTCCCTCTGTCCCTGTTCCCTCTTTCTTCCTCCCTCTTCTCCTTCTCTCTCTCTCCCCCTTCCCTCCCCTCTCTTCCTCTTTTTTTTCTTCCATGTGAGAACTTAGAATTTTCTATCCTACCCATATTCCATTCCATTCCATTCCATTCCATTCCATTCCATTCCATTCCATTCCATTCCATTCCAACCTATTTTCTATTTCTACTATTTTCCCAATAGGCCCAGTGTCAGGGTCCAGAGTGGTTGGCTGCTCTTTGGGGCCAGGGGCCATGGGGTCCTTCTGGGGCATCAGGGCAGGACCTCACAGCCAGGGCCCATCCTGCCACCGCCCCCCAGCCAGGAGCAGGGCTGGCTTGGGGAGCAACCAGGGGAAGCTCCAGTCCTGAGCTTCAGGCACCTCCCTGGGGATGGGAAAGGGCCAAGTCCAGGCTGGTATGTCAGCCTGTGGGCGGGGGGTCAGGATCAGGCACAGTGAGGGGATCCAGGGTGAGACACATCCCAAGATGGCCAGGCAGGGCCATGGGCTGGCGATGAGCTGGCCCCCAGACCCAGCAGCCAGATCCCCCAATGTGGAGGGGCTCTTATGGTCCTGCCACATATTCATCACACAGGTATTACCTATGGACATACACATAAGTACAATCTGTATAACACAGCACTTCGCATATGCACATCTGGTACATAAACATACACGCACACAGAAGCACATTGACAGAATAAATTAAAAGCTCTCTGTGCAACACTCAAGTTTTCCTGATTGTAAATCACAGAAGTCTGATACCTTTTTATCTCAAGTCAAAGATTCTCAGTCTCCTTTACAGCAATCAATAGACTGGGATTGTCTCACAAAGTCCATGGATTTTTATTCCAAAGATCTGACAGGACAATAACTGTATGATTCTGACCCATGTAAGAGGCTTTGGGTAAAGCATGTGTAAGACTGCTTGTATTATATCTATAATTCATTTGCAGCTCTATCTCTTGGGGGAGCAGGGGGAATCATGGCAGCTGTTTAACAACCCACAGTTACAACAGAAAGTAAAAGGAGCTACAATTCAGATGAAACATCATGTATAGATTGTGCTCACTGGGCCAGAGAATCTGGACTAACATTCCCATTTTTCTGAGAAGTGTTGGGGGACTTTTAATGACTATAAGATCCTTGACTTTACAGCTCAGTCAGAAATACAATAGCCATAATAACATATTGTAGTGATAGTATTCTTAAAACTACAAAGTTTTAAGGACGTGCAAAAGGAAAAGTTAGTGTAGAGAGGTAATACCATTCATTAGACCAACAGAGACACCTGGAAAAAAGCAGACAAGCTTTCAGGCACAAAGACTTTTCTGCAAATCTCAAACAGAGAAAATAGACGTGAAGCTAAGTAGGGCAAGGTGTAATTGCTCTGAGTTTAACATTAGCACGTTAATTGTTTGAGAGAAAAGGTGGCTGATGAAAGAGAGCTCCTATGGGACAGAGAAGGATGGGTTATTACTGCCCCTGTAACTGAGTGGGCAGCAGGATGTGGCACATGTGTGCGCTGGTTTTGGCTGGGATAGTTAATTTTCTTCATAGTAGCTACTATGGGGCTGTGTTTTGGATTTGTGCTGGAAGCAACATTGATAATCCAGGGATGTTTTCATTTTTGCTGAGCAGTGCTTACACAGCGTCAAAGCCTTTTCTGCTTCTCACACCAACCCGCCAGCAAGGAGGCTGGGGGTGCACAAGAAGTTGGGAGGGGACACAGCGGGGACAGCTGACCCAGGCTGGCCAAAGGGATATTCCATACCATATGACATCACGCTCAGCATAGAAATCTGGGGGAACAAAAAGGAAGGGGGGACGTTCAGAGTGATGGCATTTGTCTTACCAAGTAACCATTACGTGTAACGGAGCCCTGCTCTCCTGGAGATGGCTGAACCCCTGCCTGCCCATGGGGAGTGGGGAATGAATTCCTTGTTTTGCTTTGCTTGCGTGTGCGGCTTGTGCTTTACCTATTAGACTGTCTTTATCTCAAATGATGAGTTTTCTCACTTTTACTCTTCTGATTCTCTCCCTCACCCCACCATGGGGGGAGTGAGTGAGAGGCTGTGTGGTGCTTAGTTGCTGACTGGAATTAAACCATGACAAAGTGAATAATGTCAGTGCTGAACCATGCCTAGCAAGTAAATACAAGGGTGTAGCTTGAGATTTCTGCAATACATTGCCCCAGTTGCCCTTTCCTAACACTGCATCCCCTCGTTCCCACAGATACAGACCTTTGGGGGTGCATGCTGTTTTTTCTATTTAAAATTTTTTTTTTTGTTTTTAAATACTGATCTTTTCAGCCTTCCACTTCATGAGCAAAAGCAGAAAATGTCAGCTTTAAGTTGCAAGATATTGTGAAACTTCTATGTGGAGTGAGGATTGCTGCATCTGTGGATACAGTCAACAAATAATTCAATTTTTCTGTTGTCAGCAACATTGGAACCCACTCGAGGGAGCTGGGAAATCAATTGTACTGAGGCTCAACTCCTTCAAACAAAATGAATAAAAAAAGAAAGATTGTAAAGATAAACTTAGAAGGACCATTCCAAGATTATTTGCCCTCTCCCCTTAATCCAGACTGGCAAACATTCCGTAAAAATGACACATGTTTTTGAGTGATAAATATTTAGAATGGACAGAAAAAGCTGCAGGGTAATTTTTCTTAACGTTCTGTCATGCTAAAAAATGGAAATTCTTTGGAAAGTGGTGACAAAGGCCAGAAAAGATTTAATAAAATGGAACGGTCTGAGAAGCCACTTTGCAGTGATTTCTTTTGGTTTTTTTCATACAACTGAGTTAGTCAATCTTAGGGTGCCTTTGCAGAGCTATAATCAGAGAAAACTGCTGTTATCCAATAGGCCCACTTTTCCCCTTAAATTTAAAAACAAACAAACAAACAAACAAATGCAAAATGTTTTGAAGATGACATGGAACCAAAACCATCAAAGTTTTATTTATCAGACTTCATATGAGGTGTATATGGTCCTTTGAGCGGTGGATTCTTTTCTCCAGTCTTCAGCAGGCACCCACCCAAGCCTGGGTGTCTTTCTGAAAGACATCCCTCTGTGCCTACTGCCTGCTGGGTCAGCCAGGTGTCCTCTTCTAGGAGTGAAGGGGGGAACAAATTTATGTCTCCTCCTCTGCTTCATGGCTGGGTGGGTGTATATACACACCATAAAGTGCCTGTGGCATGCAGAGAATCCAGCACGTCCTCAATGTGTGAGTAGCAGGTGTGCCATGTTTTGGATACACATGGGTAGACAGCAGTTGGGCACATCTTTGCCTGCTCCATGCCTGAGACTCAGGGAATTACAGAATGGGGATGTGTTGTGTGTGTGTGTGTGAAGAAGATTCTGCTCCTCCCAGAGCTATCCATACAGACAGCAAGAACACAGCCAGTAGGTCAAGGGAAAGGATTATTCTCTTCTATTTGGCACTTGTGAGACAGTATTTGGAGTCCAGTATGCTGTGATGCTGTGATTCTGTGATTGGCACAGGCACAAAAAAGGCATTGATATACTGGGGGAGTCTAGCAGAAGGGTACCACGTGGATCAGGGTTCGGGGCACAAGACATGGCAGGATAGTCTGAGAGAAGTGAGTTTGTTCAGGCTGAGAAGGAAAGGCTATGTAATGGGAGGGTGTGTAGAAAAGACACAGCGAGACTCGTCTTAAAGATCACAGAATCACAGAATCATTAAGATGGAAAAGACCTTCAAGATCATCAAGTACAACCACCAACCCAACACCACCATGCCACCTAAACCATGTCCTGAAGCACTATGTCCATATGTTTTCTGAACACTTCCAGTGATGGTGACTCCACCACCTCCCTGGACAGCCTGTTCCAATGCTTGACCACTCTCTTGGTGAAGAAATTTTTCCTAATATCCAATCTAAACCTCCCCTGGTGCAACTTGAGCCCATTTCCTCTCGTCCTATCACCAGTTACTTGGGAGAAGAGACCAACACCCACCTCACCACAACCCCCTTTCAGGTAGTTGTAGAGAGCGATGAGGTCTCCCCTTAGCCTCCTCTTCTCCAGACTGAACAACCCCAGTTCCCTCAGCCGCTCCTCATAAGACTTGTGCTCCAGACCCCTCACCAGCTTCATTGCCCTTCTCTGGACACGCTCCAGCACCTCAATGTCCTTCTTGTAGTGAGGGGCCCAAAACTGAACACAGGATTCGAGGTGCGGCCTCACCAGTGCCGGATACAGGGGCACGATCACTTCCCTACTCCTGCTGGCCACACTCTTTCTGATACAGGCCAGGATGCTGTTGGCCTTCTTGGCCACCTGGGCACACTGCCGGCTCATGTTCAGCCAGCTGTCAGCCAGCACCCCCAGGTCCCTTTCTGCCGGGCAGCTCTCCAGCTGCTCCTCCCCAAGCCTGTAGCGCTGCATGGGGTTGTTGTGACTGAAGTGCAGGACCCGGCACTTGGCCTTTTTAAACCTCATACAGTTAACATGTTGAAGTACAGCAATAGAAGGAAAAGGAAACAAATTCTGTTTGCAACACAGGAAATGCTGTCTCAATATAAGGGGAAAAAAAAGATCACTATGGGAGTCGTCAAATAGGGTCCCAAAAATACAGTGGGATCTCCATCCTTTGAGATATTCAAAACTCAGCTGAACAAGGCCTGGAGTAACCTTCTCTTTCTGGACTTCCTTTGAGGAGGAGGTTGGACTAGAAACCTCCAGAGAGCCCTTCCAAATGGACTTTTTCTGTAGTGCTGTGATACAGCCCTCTCCCAAGTACCTGCTGACACTACTGAAGATCCAGCTGTGGACTTCTTCCTAACTGCAGTTTTTCCTGGATGTCAATGTTTTTGCCATATGATACAAGAAGAAGGAATGGTGGACAGAGGGCAGGGTGCGCTTCCAGAAATAAATCTCACATCTGCAGCTTGTTCCCTATGCATGTCTAGGGAGACCGGGTGAAAGATGGTGGCTGGAGGGAGTCATGGAGCTGGTTGAACCATGAGTTGTTCAGTTCAGAGCTGGAATCCTGGTGGGGATTTCTGTATACCTGAAACTGAAATGAGTCAAAGGCTCTCCACAGTGAGGGGTAAGTCAACCCCAGGCAAAACCAGACCTTCCATTTTTTAAATGGACCCCCTCAAATATGTTTGTGTCGCAGTGACTCGGTGAGTTACTGCAAGTCAGATGAATGGGCATAGCTGACCCTGCTCTGACTGCAAGGTAAACTGCTTTGACACTTATGGTGGTTTAGACTTATGTGTTTCACCTTTTTGTTGGTGTGGGTCTGCACACGGTCAGTTGTGGGAGTTTAGCTGACACACCATAATCCATTACAGTCCTGCAAATAGGTCACATGCTTCTATCCAAGGAGGGAGAAAATGAAACATATAAGCTCAGTGCTCTGCAGCAGTCAAAAAGATATGGGGAGGAATAGGGAGCTACACAGAGAATGTTTCTAAGAGTGCATAAATGCCATGAGCTCCCAGATCTTGGATGCTGTATGTGTTCTCTATCCTCATAGAGGAAACAGTACAACTGGAAAATATAACACATATGAACTAAGTCATGAAATAGCTTCCACAGGAGAAGTGGCAACCTAGACCATCACAGAATGACAGAATCATTAAGGTTGGAAAAGACCTTTAAGATTATCAAGTCCAACCATCAACCCCACACCACCATGTCCACCATGTCCCGAAGTGCCATGTCCACATATTTTTTGAATACTTCCAGTGATGGTGACTCCACCACCTCCCTGGACTATCAGTCACCATCTTGGAAAAGAGGTGGTTGCAGGGGTGGTAAGACAGAAGGCAAATGAGGCTAGGTGGCTAGATGCACCTCTGACCTTAGGCAGTAGAGCTGTTTGTTTGGTCTTACTGGCCACACTGAACACTGGTCTTCTCCAGATGCTTTCTGGTTCACAGCCATGAAACTGAGAGCAGAATCAAGTGACCTCTGTTTTACTGTACTTGTCTGAGCTCTGCCTTGTGTCCTTTACAAGTTTTCCACCCACCTTTGCTCGACCCCGATGGGAAAACAGATCGCGCTCTGCCAACCTCTGTCAACAGCATGTGAAAGGACAACATTTGCAAGACAAAATGACCAGTGTAAGATTTCTTCAAAAAGAAAAGGGTGATTTATTAAAGGTCTGTTCTGCATCTAAGAGGTTAATAAATATTCACTGAGACTCATCAATGTCAAGACTAAAACCAAACAGGAAAATGGCAATCTCTTTCTCTTTTGTAAAGGAACTTGTTGAAATAACTGCCTAAGTCTGCCCTCTGTTTACTAAAACGACTTCGGAAATCTCTAAATCCATTTATCCTGAGGATTATCATCATCTGGTTTCCAGACAACATTCTCATTTCCTCCAGTGAGGTTTTTTGATACCTTAGGCCATTAGCTGTGGTATTGATCTTTCCTTAATACGTGAGATTTCCTACAGCAAAGGCAGCTCTGCGTCTAAAAAACCCCCAGCCAAACCTGTTTTATCTGAATAGCCAGAATAGCATTTTGTTAGAGACAAAATGTAACATTCTTTGGCTTTTGTTTATAATAAATTTATCAGGGCAAGCTGTGAATACAACCTCCGTGGAATAGAAGGAGCCTGTTCATCAGCCACTTGGGGAAATGCTGTTCCAGAGACAAAAGCTTGTGACATGCCAGTCCTTCAGCTGCGAGTGCTGTGGCTTGACCCTGGGGAAAGAGATAATGGGCAGCACTCGGGAATGCAGCCTCCAAAATTTTACCTGGCCCTTCCTACCTCAAAGTCCACCCTCCTGACAAATTCTGTGCAATGTTCCACAGAAAATTAGTAACCACATCCCTTATTATTCATCCTAAATTACCTGATGGGGCTAGTCAGGATGGTACCTCTGTGACAGAAAGGGAAGAAAGAAACCTTGAGCAATGGTCTGATAAAAGAAGTCAGCACACCTTTACTCCTTGTTTTCTGCTTTACAGTCCTGTTTCTGCCTTTCACTTACTAGGCAATGTTGAAAGCCTACAGTTACTCCTCCATTTAGGGAAGACAATCCAGTAACTTTGGGAAGAGGAAGATGGAGGCACCTGGGAAAAGGAGGCCAGAACATTTGGACCATTAGTGGCTTGGACAAGTGGGAATCTATTGCCTCTTCTTCTGAACCAATCAGAGCTTAGGGCTCTAAGAAAATGTTTTTTCTGTAGCTCTCATTATGGCTGAAAAATTCAAATTCAGGTGCCTTAAGTAAGAATAAGTATATATTTGATCAATTTTTCAGTATGCCGGAGCACCTGCAGATAACATTTAAGAAGAGTTCATTACAGGAACCTAAATATGGATTAAAGGATTAGTTTTAGATATTAAATTGTGAAAAGTTTAGCTTATGTAACTTACCAGGGGCACATGGCAAGTCGTTGGATTTTTCTTTATATGTAGAATCACAAATCTTCTTAAATAGGAGGCAGGATGCAGCAGAGGTTCCAGGTTTGTCTTCCTTTTTTGCCATGAACTGCTTCTTCCAGAAACCCAATAGACAATGAAGAAAATATAGGACTTAGTTTTCTTTCTTAAGTTTCTTTCTCAATTGTATTAGGAATTAGGAGTAAACCTGAAGTAAAAAACCAAAACTCCAACAACAACAACAAAATATCCCCAAACAAAACAGTCATTTTAGGCCATAGATGCTCAGTCTGCAAACAGCTTTACCAGTTGATGATATTATCATCTTCAGCTGCTATTTTTCCCCTCTGAATTTGTAACTCTCTTTTCCTTTTCACTTTCTGCAAGCCCTTCAGCTCTGCCAGCAAAATGAGTCCTGTGAACACTCCCTAACTCAAACAGTAAAAATAGGTGATTAGAGTTATTTTAGCTAGTTTTGGTTGAAGGGGATATAACGGTGCTGAGATGGGGGTGGAGAGGAAGTAATTTTTGGCTAGGAACGGTAACAGCTTCAACATACAGAAGAGAAAATTTTGAAAAGGACGCTAGTTTTATGAGATGAAGGTACTGAGTTCAACCTCACAGCCCTCGAACTAATTACCCTGAGATAAAGCAAGTGGATTTTAACTTTTCTTTAAATAGTGGCGATAATCCAGTAGTGATTTAACAGTAAATGTTATAGCAAAGAGATTCAGGAATAGAGCTCAGCCAAACAAGTAATGCTCTTTCACGTGCAGTTTCACGTGGCAAATCACATATTAAACAAATACCTATGCTTTTCTTAATTAAATGTTTCTGGCTTCCCTCTCCTTTCCCAGATCGTGCCAGTAAAAACTCTGCATTTTTAGAACGATATCTAGTTATATGCAATATCAGTCAGGGTCAAAGATCTTCCTTTGCTGTTATTTTGAGCCCGCTTGCAAAACAGGAGCTGCACAAAATGTCAGCTTGCTTGTGGCCTGTGAAGGCTGCACTCGAGCAGCACTTCAAAGAGGCAGCTCGGGGGAAATTCGTTGCCAGCGCACTGTGGGGGCCGCCGTGATTCACAGAGCCCCCGTCGGCGCTGGCGACAGCTACGTGGCCGGAGACGTGTGTGTCTCTGTATGGGAAATAAGGCTCTAAGATTTCAAACAAATTAAGACTTCCTACTTCAGGCAAGGTTTGGATACCTGTTACAAAATCAAAGCGGCTCATATCCCCTTTCTTATGCAAATAATATAATAAGGAGGCTGGAGTGGGAAATGTGGTCAGTAAGACCTTCCCCATCGTAGTTACCTGCTTCTGGCATTAAATAGTCTGTGAAAATGCAAAACCTCGCAAAGTTCTTTTTATAATAGCCTAGAATAAATATCTTTATAATTAGTACAGTGAAAATCAGAGGACATGGGGTAGAATCATGTTCCTTTGAAATATATGATTCCATTAGGATAAAATAAAATATTTATAGAAATGAGATGAACTAATGAGAATTTTGTTTTGGAGAAAATTCATAAAATGCCAACAAAACCAGGACACAATTTCCTCTCTTTTTTGGATCCAAAATGAAATATTTTTGATAGGATTAATGGAATTAAAATCATTTATGACACATAATAAAGATGTTGAAATAAAAACATTTTGATTTGCTGGCTAAAAAGGAGGGTTTGGATCACCCCGAAGAAATCTATTTTTGGGGGAAGAGGGAAATTTGCTTTCAGTCAGAATATCTACTTCTTTATTTTGCATCAATGCGAAATAAATTTTATTATCAAAATTCCTCACAGGCAAGAAATATTCCCTTAACATAGACCTGTGATACATGGACGCAGGTAGTAGTCCTGTGACAGCTGCAAAGGAAGGGTTATTTCTGGTGGATAAATTCTCCAGTTTCTTTGGTGCTTCTCTGTGATTAGGGACCCTGAGTGATGAGTGGAAGATGACATCTTGAAAAGCTGATGAGGTTATCACTGCCAGTTTGCTGCCCCCTTCCTCCCTCCCCCTTGTGCCCTACTTTATCCTCATCCCACTCATCAATACCTAAACTACTTTTCAAACAGTTCCAGGACTACAGGGCAGAATTTTAAGGAAAGTGAAGTTGGCGATGAGTTTCCATAAAATGTAATGCTGATGGCGCAGCGATGAGGAAGCCTAATGGATGAGCAGCTCAGATGTCTTGCTGTGAAGGGCAGAGGGGGCTGCCAGAGGCAGGACTTTGTCTATTGGCATCTTAATTGCCAGATTTCAGAACTGCACATAAAAATGCAAACCCTGATGCTGCCCCTGGCAGCTTCTTGGAGTTGGTCTGATTCACATCAGCCTACAACACATTGAAGAAAAGCTTTGAAGAGCAGGGAGTGATGATCTTGTAGGGAACAGGATCAAAACAGGTAGGATTTAGGAACAACATCTATAAATTAACTGTAAATTTCAATAACTACAATAGAAAAGATGAGGCAATAAAAGCAAGTGGTAGCTAAGGAGTTAATTGTGGATCCTATATGGCATATGTCCACTCCATTAGGAGCAGACTAGTACTGAAGTCTGCTTAGACAACCAGAGAGAAAATGTGGAGAATGGCACTGAGGGTGGTGAATGGAAATTCCCATATTTTTAGTGACTTTACACTACCTATGTGCAAGTCACAAACTTCTCTGCTCATTAGTTTTTATGACTGTGAAATAAGCAGTAAAACTGAGCCAAGTCTGGCTGCAGCATTATGGCAGGACCTCTGAGACAGGACCTTGCACACACGAGGGAATGTGGGTTTGCAGTAGCACAGCTTTTGGAAACCCAACATTGGAAGAAAATGCCAGTTCATAGACTGCAGCTTGCTTAAAGTCCACAACTAGAAGCTGTTACTTGACAAATATGTAGCATTTTTGTAGCTTCTGGGGCCTGCAAAAAGTTTGAATTTCTTCAGCTAGACTAGATGCCAGACTAGGTGAGTTTTTGGAAGCAGAGGTTGTCCGGAGAGGTTGTGCATTCTCCATCTTTGGAGGTTTTCAAGGCTTGGCTCAATAAAGTCCCGAGCAACCTCCTCTGATTCCATAGCTGACCCTGCTTTGAGTAGGAAGTTGGTCGTTTCTGGGCTGAATTATCTTATGATCCTATTTTTGTTTTTCAGTACCAATTAAAGCAAAACAATACTGAATTATGAGCAGGAGAATTTGTGCAGATTACTTATTGGTCCCTTAGTATTGCTAATGACTGCAGAAACATAAAAGGTCTCCCCATCCCCTAGAGGACCTAGGATATGGATCTAAGGAGAACATGCCTTATATGTGGGGCATGACTCTTGGAGGGTTAGCAGGTATCAGCCCCCACTTAGTGCACCAGTAAAAGAGAGAAGGCTTTCTACTGTGCGTGTCGCATCTCCTCTACACACTCCCTTCTACCATTTGTAACTCTTGCCGTGAGATGCAGCAAAGTCTTCATTTCACTTCCCTGTCAATATTTATTGTACATGTGTAATTTGAAGGTTTTAAGATAATGAAATAAAACTCTTGCCTGCATTCATCAAGCCTGATATGTCTGCAGCATACAAATTGAATACAGAACGATGTAAAACTACCATAGGAGACAGTGAAATAGATCAACCCTTGTATAATTGAATGAACAAATTCTCAGGCATAGCAGCGATGAGAGTGGGCAAAAGGGATTGTGGCCTCTCAGGTCCCTCAGCAAAACTCTTTTCTGGCAATTACGTGGCTTCAAATGCCAAAGATTCACCAGCAAATGATTGGTGTTTTCACACTACTGCATAAAACATGTAAGACACTTGTGGAAGATGTCATTTTAAGGAATATGTCCATTTAAAGGAGCAACTCTTATAAGTGAAGATAATTTTAGGTTTTAGGATTAGAAATGGTCTGCTATGCTTGAACTGCAAGTAGTGACTTATGGTTACTGCCTCGAAAATGTAGTTCACCTGAAAATTATTATCTTAAGATCGCTTAAGTATCACTAGCTAATGTGAACAGAGTCTTGATTAAGGCAGTTTTAAGGAGATACATTGCAGAGATTTAAAGGAAAACAGTGTTTTCCCAGTGCTGTTCACATATTTTTCATAATCAGTCAGAACCTTCTTCTCCCCCCAACATTACTTTGATACTTATGAATTCATTTACATAAATTATTAGATATTGCGTGGGGAGACAGCGCGAGAGTGGGGAGACAGAGCAAGAGAAATAAAGGAGGGGAAGAGTCTTGGGCAATTCCTCTGGGGTCAGTGGGGGAGGCTACCAGAAGGGAGGTGAAAACTGGGACGATTTAAATTAGTCATTGGTAACTGAGAAAGGAGAACAATACCCTAGACACATAGTGAAATGTGGAGGGAAAGGGAACGAAATCTCCGGATAACTGTACAGATGCAAAGATGTTCTTGGGTCTGCGTTAGCAGAGATTTCTCAAGTCCGTAATAGCTCAAAGCACGTAGCGGATTTAAGGGGAAAGAGAAACAAAAGCGAAAGCTTTATTATTTTTTTCATGTATTAGCCAAAACAGGGAAAGGTGTCTTACCTACCACAGATCAGAATGAACTCCTATGGGGACAAATGGAACCATTTTAAACAATTCAGTTTGCACGTGTCTACATCCCAGGTGAATTTGTAGTCTTGGGGATGAAGTCTTACTCATGCTTTACAGAAATGGGAGAGAAACCAAACACATCAGTGTCACATTGAAACCAGGGCCTTGGGGAAGCAATCCCTCCTGAGAAACTCCCACTGGATGCTGCTACTGCAAATCACATGTGATTTATACTTGTGCGCTGATTACAGCTAGTTTCCATTCAGAAATGAAAATTCATCAGAAATGCTTTCCTTCCGCCTGCCCCCCCCCCCAAAAAAAACCATAGATGCTGCAGTGGAGCAGATGCTCAATGTTTCTGAGCAAAACCAGAGAAACAGAGAACTATCCAGAATAAACAACAGAGTAATGACATCAGCTGGAAACTAAGTCAAGGTATCTCACAGTCCAGTGCTGTAAGCAGGCAAGTGAAAAACTGAACCGAGATCCCTTCTTCTGGGCTTTGAAACATTCTCAGTGTTGTGGCCCATCACTTTTCTGGAGAGGCTCTCCTAGCCAGTTCCCAGCTGGAATCTCTTGGTTTGCTTATATCTGTTTTTACTCAAGGTTTGACTACAAACAAGGCCACCACCGCCTGCCCCCCCTGCCAAAAAAAGGGGGGGGGACATGACTGAGGGTACTCTAGGTCAACACGCAGACTCAGTAATTTACATATTTATAGTTTCTCCCTCTGATGATTCCTTCCCAAACAGCCAAGAAGACATGAAAACTAAGTGCCTACTGTCCCTTCTTTGTATTTAGGATCCCTCTAGTAAGGCTCTACATTGCAACTGGGGTATTTTGCATTTTTTATCCCCTTCTGTCTGTTGCCTGGTTGTGGCTGTAAAACAGAAGACTAAGGGCTTGCGTTTGACTTCTAACTTCACCTCTGCTGTGTGTAATCAGTGGTGTTTTTCAGGCAGAAAGAACACGGGTAAAGTCTCATGTTTGCCTTTTGTTCCACATGAAAGGACATCACACATCCTGTTGTTCATCAGTCAAGGTTATTCCTCTTGGCTGCCTGCCTGCTTCTCCCATTACTTGTGCCTTAAACTGTGCCTTGTTCACTTTCCTGTAGCTTAACGTGCCCCTTGTTTCCTTGCTCACCCCAGGCTTGCCAAGGCAACAATGGGGGAGTTAGTGGCGGGTATGGTGCTTTCTAGTTATCCATACTTCTGATACTTTCTGTCTTACCTGATTTTGGCAAAACAGAAATGTCACATCTGTACATACATGCCCTTAGTTTAGACCATGAAATACTCACAAGTCATACAAGTATTAAAATTAACATTCTGACTCTGAAGGTGAGAGCAAGACATAAATGTGGAGTCAGCAATAGTGCTCTTGGCAGTGCCATCTTCCCGAACCCAAGTTGGTTTGGCACTGCAGAATGGGACCACAAGAGCTCTGTTCCAGGAAGGAATATAATTTTGAAGTCCAGTTTTGTTCCAAGACAGAATGAAACCCAACAAAAACATTGATAAACTTGGATGAAAAGTTCGGTGATAATTAAATACTTTTTGAGAACACAATAGCTTCGTTCAGGCTTTCCTTTTTTTAACACACTGCAATCTTATTTTTATCTTTTTTTTTTTTTTTAGTCAGAACTAAGCACAAAATGAGAAATGAAAATCCCCTTTTTCCAAATGTCAGAAATGGGACAGACTGACACTGCTGTCACACCTCTCCCCTTCTACTCCTCCTCACCCCTTCCCAGTTCTTCCATATGAAATTTTGGCAAAAATAGATGAGATTTTCCATATGTGAAGTAAGTGATAAAAGCACCCACACCAGGTTCTGATGAAATCTACTGTCATCCCGATCTGACATGACATTGCAAAGCAAGGTGATTGATCTGTAGGGTCTATCTTACAGTGACAAGCGCAAAGTTGTGAGATCTGGCTACCAATCAGAAAAGGTACTGGTAGACTTAAAGCAATGTTTCAGCAAGTCCTAAAGTTCTGCTTAGACCTGGGGGCCTGTAATCAACTGCATCTTTGTATCACTGCTGCTTTGCTTCACAGGGATAGTGGTGAGACACCTCAGAGTCCAGGGGGCTGCCCCTGTCTCAGGGTATGTTTGTGCTGAAGTTTGATGCTTGAGAAGGTGCATGGGAAGAACCACCAGTGTAGCAATTGCGCTGGTGGAATGAGTTGCTGTTCTACAGCTAAGTATCAATTGGGAAAACTGTCATAGTTCTGCACTGCAGAGGTCCCAGTTTGAATACCCGAAGACTTGAAGCCTTGGTTTTCTGTTACTTCATATGTCCACAAGCACTTTTTAATATAAAGGATTAGCAAATAGTGCAACAGCTCGTTGTGTGCTTGAAGTTAGTCTCACATAGGGCTGCCATTTTTCCCATCAGGGTTTCTCAGAGACAAATGAGTGTACACAGGTTGTGTTAGGGTATGTGCAGTCAGCCCATCTGTTGCATCTTGGAAGTGTCAGCCTTGTGGTGTGAGTGCCCAAGCAGAGTGAAGGCTGCCATGCTTATTCTTGGGTTTTCCTGGACAGAAATCTGTGCAAACACAGTGGGTGCCCTGCAAACACATAAGGAGTGAAAACTAGCACCTCTAGGAAGCATTAGTCATGCTGGGCACACACTGTAGGGATGTTCACCACATATACTGTGGTCATACCCAGGATCTACCCTGTGTCTACACCGACAGCAGCACCCTACCTGAAAGAGTGACTAGATATCCAGCACTGCAGACATCTTCTCAGTTAGCTCCTGGTCATCTGGGCTGCTGAGATGACTTGCATTAGCCAAGGTGAAGGGAAAACTCTAATAAACAGGGATGACGTGAGAAACTGTGCAGAGTTGCAGAAGTGTAGGGAGGGCTCAAGGACAGCTCATGAGCTATAGTACAACAAACCATTGGGTTCCCCCTGTGCTTATACTAAGACCCCTGTTCACTCTTGTTAGAATCTCCCCTGAGACCTCCAGTATTGCATCTTCGCCATTATCTCCCATTCCTGTGATTGATACCTACTCCTTCTCCCTCTCGCCTATCCCATCCTCTGCCTCCCACCTTAGTGTCCCTTCATGTGTGTCTTTGCTTCTCCCTTATTACATTTCCTGTCCCTGCTGTCTCTTTCTCTCATGGGCTGGAAACCAGGCAGCACATCTAATTTCCCCTGGATAACTCCATCCAGAACAGTTTTGGACACTCTATGTCCTGGGATGTGTTACAAAGTCCCTGGAGCTTGCCAAAGTCTATGCTGACCCCTTAGAGCTTTCTATCTTGAGGTCAGTGTCTCACTGAACTGTGTCTCAGTAAGGAGATGTGCCTTGCTGGTTAGGAAATGCTGGCCTGTAATAATATATTTGAGTCAGATTGTCTGTGAGAGACAATCCGTGTCCCTCTGTGTTGAGGGAATCACCTTGGGAATGGGCTTGCTGCCTGTCTAATGCAAGCTCATCTTTGCTGTCCCAGACTCCTTGGTGAGGTTAGCAGCCATTTGGCAGTGTGAACAGTAAGGAGTAACAGTTTCTTCATGGATATTTTGGGAGGCTGTTGTTGGAAAACAAGGTCTGCTGATCTGTTCCACTAAACATCTGTGGAGGTCCTGGAAGATGGACTTATCTGCCAATGGCAGAAGTCTCATCTTACACAAAGCTGTTCTCAAAGCCTTTCAGAAGTAGGTTTTACCATTGAATTATAACATGAACCAGGGACAGATCTGCCACTGAACTGTTTTGTCACTGTCGTGGTTTAGCCTCAGCCAGCAACTAAGCTCCACGCAGCTGCTCGCTCACTCCCCCACGGTGGGACGGGGGAGAGAATTGGAAGAGTGAAAGTGAGGAAATTCATGGTTTGAGATAAAGACAGTTTAATAGGGAAAGCAAAAGCCGCGCACGCAAGCAAAGCAAATAAGGAATCCATTCACCACTCTCCATGGGCAGGCAGGGGTTCAGCCATCTCCAGGGAAGCAGGGCTCCATCACGCGTAACGGTGACTTGGGAAGACAGACGCCATCGCTCCAAATGTCCCTCCACCCCTTCCTTCTTCTTCGTCCCAGCTTTATATGCTGAGCATGATGTCATATGGTAGGGAATATCTCTTTGGCCAGCCTGGGTCAGCTGTCCTGGCTGTGTCCCATCCCAGCTTCCCGTGCACCCCCAGCCTTCTTGATGGCAGCCCAGCACGAGAAGCTGGACTGTCCTTGACTGCTCAGCAACAACTCAAAACATCAGCACATTATCAACATTTTCTAATCCCAAATCCAAAACACAGCCTCACACTGGCTTCTGTGAAGAAAATTAACTCTATCCTGGCTGAAACCAGGACAGTCACCTTGCTCAGCAGTGTACTACCAATCCATGGAGTTTCTCTACGCTTGTGCCCATTTAATGCTTGTGCCCATGTAACACTTGCTTTTCTCCCTTGCTTTCATGGCTGCGATGGTTGATGTATACACACTTCAAATCACCTGTTTCAAGAAGCATCACTTGACAATTACAAGGGCATGTATTTTCCATGGGAAATAGCAGAACTGCCCTTAGTATTTCCTGTAACCTTTTGGCTTCTGACAAATCTGTCAGTCATCCGTCTAGATGATGTTTCAGCACCTTTTTCATCTTTTGTCAGAAAGTAACTCTTTCACTCAAATCATTACTGCATTGACTGTTTCTGAATATTTACATCCTCAGTGCCACATGATGATATTTCCAGAACTTCCTCTCTTACTTCCTTAATAAGAATAGAAAATTTTCAACTTGGAAAATGTGGCTTTTTAAGCTTTTTGAAGGATGTTGGTCTCTCCCAGGGAATTTGGGGTAGCTTCTTTGCTGCCAGAAGGCAAAGCTCAGTTTCTGTATCTGCAGTCAGACAAATGAGGATAAATCAGCTTACCAACAGGCAGTGTGAATTTGGAGAAGGAAGAAAACGCACACAAAGGCCATGCAGCCAAACCACAGTAGAGCCAGGACTGTGTGCATGGGACAGTTTCACTAGAGGTTTTTCATCTGTTGGGACACAGAAAAAGAAAATTGGGATTCTGGAACTCTGCTACTGACTTTGCCAGAAAATCAGAGTGAGATGCCAGGAGAAAAGTCTTCAACCCAATTGCAAAAAACCTGTGTCTCAGAAAGTCTTTTTGCTGTGTTTTTCTTCCGAGCAACTGTTACTGTGATGTACTAACATGATTACTGCATTCAGTGTGACCACAGCTTCAACAGCTTCTCATGTGAGTAAGCATGAGTAGGAGCAATGTTTCATTTCTCTGTGACCGTACAACGTTTAACAACCTTCTAGTGCAGTAAGCAGGAAGAGTTAGCTTTACCCAGTGTTCTGGGATATTTTGATGCAGGCTGCTGTGCTACAGAGGGTAGGTTTATGGTCTGCACCTTTTCTAAGAAGATGCTATTATTTACCTGTTGGATTTAAAAAGACACCCATTAGAAATAGCATGCAGGCACTCTAATGTCAGATTCTCATAATTTCTAGTACCTGTCATTGTTAATTAAATGATATTAAAAGATATTTTTGAGAGTCCTAACAGCCACTGAAGTCTATCCCTCCTTCCCCATCCCTACCTTTCACGCCCTGCTTCTTTACTTCATTTACAATGCAAAGAAGAAAGTGTTTGGTGACATTAGAGCAGGTATGAAGGTAGGGTGGAACTGGCAGCTCTCAGCACTCAAGTACCTCCATCAGTGGGGATTACGGGAGAGTGGGGACAGCAGGAAAGGGAAAGATGAAATGATCCTATTTATAAATGTATTCCCCCACTCCCTGTCTGTACCATGCAGATATCTCAGCAGCGCAGATGGATCTGCATACTGATGAAGACATGGGGCATCTATGAAAAATGCTGAATCTGGCTGAGCTCCCTGCAGGCACAAAGGATCTGCTTTCTCTTCTATTAGAGCCCAATGCACTCGCATTTTTCAAAACTTGGACATGCATGCCAGGTTTTGGTGCTGCTGTTGTGGCTTTCCTTCTGCCCAAGAGCAAAGCCCAGTTTCCTCTTCAGCAATCAGATAAAAGAGTGCAAAGTGACTGAACAAGAGTCTGAACCTACAAGCAAGAGGTAACTTCAAATCAGCTCATCAGTAGTCAATGTTAATAGGGGAAAATTAGTATAACTACAAAAAAGGGTCACGTAGGATTACCAGCCAGAATGCCTGAAGAAAGCCAGCTCTGTCAAATATAAGATATACAGCCTGGAGGACTGTAGAGAAAAATCTGGGCAATGCCTCAAATCCTGGGCATTGTGCTACACCAGGACTGTGAGAAACAGAGCAGAGTTACTGTAGTTTGTTTCAGTGTGCACATCTGACAGTGCCATATGAATATAAGTGAAGTGACACAAAACCCTGTGGAGGTAGGTATGAGAAATCATAGCTTTTTGTTACAGACATCAAAGAGTCAAGAAGGTCGAGGTTCTTTGGTTCCAATGTCCTGAACATATGGACATAAGCAGAGATGCTTCATCTGGAGTCAGTGGGAGATGTGGGTGTCCAGCGTGCCTCAATACCAGGCCCTCAGTAACTGGCCTGAGATCACACCGTAAACCAGTGACAAGCCTGTTCAGAGCTCAGGACTTGTGACTCTCAGGCCACCTGCTCTTCCTCTAAGATAATCCTACCCTATAGTCTTATGCCAAAGTGTTTGGAGAAGGAAAATGACTGGGAGGGTAAAGTCTGCGTTCATAGCCTATGAATTTCCTTAATTAAAGATCAAAGGATGCCACTTGAAGTTATGGGGGACTGGGACAAAAAATATTAGTGTCTGAAAAAAATGCTAACCCCTCAAAGGTCCCTCTTTAATATGCTAGCACAGATGGTGTGATCTCCTGGAGGCCAGGGCAACTGTGATCCTTGATGAGCTCCTTGTATAAGTAAGCTTCCCTTAATTCTCTTTCTTATCCATGACAGCATAAGTGCCCATTCCAAAATGGGTCTTATGCCAGTTCCTAGTCAACAAATTTCTGTGCTGCAAGAAACATTGTCACAGCTGACTGCAGTAAGCCAGGCAGAAGCCAAAGACCTGGAAACTCAGGAATCTCTTAGGAAATCTTCCTGGAAAGGAGAAAAGTTACACTACAGTAAACCCAAGTAGAAACATTGGGTCTGCCTGGCTCATCTGTTGATGACAGCTGTTAGAGCTGCAAGCTGCTTCCCAGTCTACACGCAAGGAAGGACACTGGTTAGAGCAGGGGAGCACCACGCACCCTAGGTCCTTCCTTTCCATCACTGATGCTAGCTTTCTTTGAGCCACACTCTCGGGGCAGACACATGGCTAACACAGCAATATTCCCGTCTTGATTGGCTCCCAGGAACCACAAGAGCAACTCTACCTTTGTTCGTAAAGTGAGTCACTGGAAATACTATCCAAAGAGATCTTGAGAAAGGTTTTGATCTTTCCTTCCAAGCATGGACCAGCCACTGCTGCCAGCACAGACTGTTCAGCCTGATCAGCATAATAGATACTCCTGCAAGGAATACAATTTTAGCTGTTTCAGTACGTATCTGCCATCACCATCTGCTATTTGTCGGCATGAATATGCACTATAAGAAAACTAGGTTCAAGGGGGAAAAAGAGCCTCACTAACCTTTTAGAGTTTCAAGTTCATTCTAGGGTTGGATTTTGTTTTAAACATCTGATATTCTCACACAAAGAACAGTATGTCTTCTGTGCTTATGTTCTTTTTTTTTTTTTTTTTGGTGAGCATTGCTATTGCCAGAGATCTTCAAACAAGGGTACTGTCCTTACAATAAGCACTAGAAGGTCAGCTAACTTGGTAGGATAGTCTGTGCAAGGTGTAGAAGACCTCCTCAAGATGAGTAAGAGAGTTTTCAGATGATGTGCTTGAAAGAGTCTCACTGTATTCTTGACCAGGACTTTAGTCTTCTTTTCTCACTGGGATTTTCTGTCCCAGTTAACCTGAGACAGCTAAAGAGGGGCCTGAACAGAAAACCATCCACAGGAATATGAGAGACATCAAATGGCCTCATCCATCCCTGAAAGTAATAACACAGAACTTTGGTGTGCGGTATTAGTGAGAAATATTTGTACAGTGCTTTGAAGTTAGGAAGCACTAAATAAATGCTAAATGTTATTAACTACATGAATCAGTCATCTTCAGAGAAATCTAACGTTGTTAAAGATGGGAGAGCAGTATCTTCCTTTCTTAATGATAACCAACCCCCAAAGTTATTCATAAAAAGAATACTTTTAAAAATAGATCAAATGATTTCCCCATCCCGTGATAATCCCTCTGATTGCCCCCATGTTTCAGTTCACTGTATCATCTGAGAGATCAAAGGATGTGTCTGAAGCTGGCAAACCAATCCCACAAAGAAGAAAACCTTCTTCTGCTGTAGATAAACAAAATACAATTTCCAGATAACATCATGGTGCTGATCAAAATAGCTGCTTTTCCAATTAGATTTCAAAGTATTCTTAATTGTTATTGATTTAATCTGGAGATGTGCAGATTTTTCCAGTCAGGAACCTGTTTCACAGGGAGCTTATTACCCAGGGGATTTCAGTTACAGACAGGTTTTAGTAAGCAGCAACAGCCTGGCTGCCAGGCAGGTGACAATAAAAAGGGAATCTGTCTGGATAGAGGAGACGGTGCTATTTGTGTTTCTGTTTCCTGCAATAATTTAGAACATGTAGTCTTATCCCTTCTGAAATGGCAGCAGACCTCACATCTGCATAAAGGCACTTGCCTTTAAATTGTAATAGGCAGAGTACTTAAATAAAAAACTACCTTATCTATCTACCTAGTTATCACCTCAATCTTTCCTTCTATTTTTATACTAATCAATTCCAACCATGGGGGTGTTCACTGAAAATTCTCCTTGCTATTCCCAGATTAGATGCCCATGTTCAGCAGATCTATAGCTATCTATATCCATATCTATATCTGTATCTAATCTATATCTATGTCTATGTCTATGTCTATGTCTGTATCTGTATCTCTATCTCTCTATCTCTATCTCTCTATCTCTATCTCTGTATCTATCTCTATCTCTATCTCTATCTCTATCTCTATCTCTATCTCTATCTCTATCTCTATCTATATCTACATCATCTTTGTAGTTCATGAGAAAAAAAATAAATAGGGGATTCTATAAAGTCTGCTGGGCTGCCATTTCAAAGTCAGGTAAAACAGCAGGGTGTGGGAAGAAGGGAGGGAAATGGGGACTGCTGCTCCACAGACAGGTGACATTTTGGAACAGAACAACATGAAATGGTTTCCTGTCAAGCATCAGTAAGAGCAGGAAGAACGAAAAATAGCCCCCTGAAGAAAATTGTTCCGTCCCAGGCAAATGACGGTGGAAGGACTTCTAATCCTTTGGTAAAGTGACAGTGGGGGATTTTATGCTGTCAGGTAGGTTTGACAGTGACAGGAAGAGTGACTCAGGAAAGGTGAGTCAGAGCCAGATGCCACTGGGAAAATAAGTGCCCGACCCATGAGCAAGATCTGTCGCTCGGTGCCTGCTTGTGAGTGCAGCCGGATGGCAGAGCATGGCTGTCCATGCACGCCACGTCCCGCACAGACAGGGACGGGCTGCTCTGCCAGGTGGGAAATTCGCTATCAAGAGGAATGGAGAGGGCCTGGGTAAAAGCCACTAGTAGCACAAGGAAGCATGTTAAGGCTGGTGCCTCTGGGGGGAAAAATGAAGAAGAGCTTGAAGAAGCCTGGAAAGCAATGAGTGGTGTGGAGAGTGGTAAGAAATGCACCTCCCTGTATGTTTTGAAGCACTGCACTGGCCTCAGGACACCTGGGTCCCTCTCTGCCTGGATTTACTGCCACCAGGTATCATGGAGGCAAGGAACTGATCAGTTAATCCTAAAACAAAAGACTGAAAGGAATATAAATTTTCTCCACTGGGGAAGAAAGCCAGCCTTTAAGTTTATGAGTTTTTTCCAGTGACACTGCATTTCTAGGACCAATGCAGGAGTGCATGTGCCTGGATGGCTACATAAACTATCTACACTCTAAATTAGTATGGAAGGTGAATTTTATGGATGGGGCTGCTGTGAAAAGCCTTGGAGTAAGGAAGAGTCTGATTGCTAAGAGGTTGTAAGCACTAGAAATCTATGGAAGATCCTTTCCATTTTGGATTTCTATTTCCAGTTTCTCAGAGGCTCTGAGAAGCACCAGAACTTTTGGATCCCTGTGAGCAGAATCTATTTCTTCCAAATACTGGACATTTTGGCTGAACTTGTTCAGAAAAAAAGATAGTTACGAACTAATTCCCAGCTCTGTCTTCCAAGCAAATTCATCTAACCACAACAGGCTTTTTCTCCGAAACCAAGGTTTCTAAACAGTGTTTTCAGCTGTCTATTTGATGATGCAGAAAATAACTCTGTAGGCAACCAAGCCAAAACCACATCTGCTAATGTCAAGGTTACATTTAGGCTAAGTTTAGCCTAATCTCGAGAGCGATCATTTTTTCTCCATCGTCCTACAGGGAAATGGAGTTTCATTAATGAAAGACATTGTAAAGGACAATTCCATTAGATGACAACATTAGGGGGCAGTACTCAGCTAGCAGCCAGTCCTATCAGTTCATTGAACAGCTGTGTTTGTATGGGGTTGTTTGCAAAATTTATGTTTGAGTTTGTTTTAACCTTACTTTATTGCTACTGGAGACACAATAGATCTTTTTCCATTACAAGTCATCAAGTGCCACATTAAAATCCAGCAGAAGGGGTGAAAATTCCCATACCCCTTCTCTCCACAAATCTCTGATTTTGTGTATGTATATTTTTTGTAAACAAAAAGCCCTTGCACTGTCTGAGACGTCTTCTTCTCTGTGAGTTGACAGAACTCTATTGCATCCATCCAGGTTCTTATTTTGCTTTTTCCCTATGACTGCGTGCCTGATCTTTTAACAGGATGTCCCATTTCTTAGTCCCCTGGCCAGGTGAGGCACATCATGATCTATTTGTAGAAGGCCAACAAAATCCACACAGTTCTGTAGGGAGGGCACCTTGTGCCTCCCTCTGTATCCCTTCAATGTCTAGGTAGACTAAACATTATTTCAAGCATCTCTTCTCTGTTCTGAGCTTTGTCTCACCCCAAAATCCATCCCTCTGTTTATGGCTTCTCCTTTCTGCCCTCCTGCAAGGGAGCACCACCTCCCTCTCTACATTTTGTTTTTCTGCCCCACTCTTGAGTCCACTGCAGAAACCGCATCTACAGCTTAGGAGGAGAGCCTTACGTGGTCTTTTCCCAGTCTGTTCTGGAGACTTAATATCATACCCTTCTGAGACAGGTCTGGGCTCCAGCTCTTCCAAATCCTTCCCGTAATCCGAGCCTTTCCTTCCTTGGTCATCTCATTCCTGCCAGAAACATCTTCTGTTGCAGCAGCCAGGTTGCTGGGTATGGTACTGTGGTAGTGTTGCCCTGTCCTCCATGTGAAGCTCAGTGCTCTGACTGAGCTCCCCTCGACTCTAGGTCACTAACATCAGCCATCACAGCTGTATCATCCCAGCATCCCCAGCATACCTTCTGTGGTACACCTAGGCTTTCATGCTGTGGTTTTCCATGTGCATCCTACCCTGAGAATCAGGAGTCACAGCGCAATTTAGGTGTCCTGGCCTGCTGTCAGCAGCTTCGCTGTTAATACACATCATCTCCTGGATCGATGCCCTCCTAAGAAACACAGCCATTCTTGGCATCGTCTCTTACAGGCTGAATGCCAGGGTGTAACGCTCTCAAGTCCTGACACTATGTTATCCTTGCTTCTCCCTGTCCCTGTCCTGCATCTCCGGAAAACAGTCATCTTCATGGATGCCCGTCATGTGCCCTTTCCTTGGATCCTGCTCGTTTCCCTCTGTTTACCACCATTCCGAATTAGGATTCCTCAGTCCTACCTGCCTCCCTGATACTCCTTGAGCCAGTTGACAAAATACTGGGGATGAAAATGGGCAGAAAAATCCCACGGAAACTGACTGTTTTCCCTCACCTCATGGTACGATGGCATGTTGTATCCATGATCTCTTGCTCGTCCATTTACACACACGAGCAGGTGTTCAATTTACAAACAGAGAAACTGAGGCCAAAAAGCTGGCTTGATTTACCAAATGTCAGAAGTGTGTGTGGAAATAAGGGCAATTCTCCAAATACCCTGTCTGGTCCATATACACTCCCTCTTGGAACTGGCCACTTTAACTAATAGCTGTGCAACTTCGCAGCCACTAATTGCAACTATTTCCTCACACAGCCTGTAATCAGCCTACATCTACCACAAGAGGTCAAAGAGTCAGACACCAGAGCTGGATTTTACATGCAATTCTTAATAAGGCTGCTAGCCCAAAACCAGCTGTGGTTATGCTAAAGAAGTCGCCTCAAGCCTCCGGATGTGAAGGTAGCAGCAACGGGCTGAGGAAGAGCCATCCTCGCCCTCCCCGGCATCGCCTTCTGCAGCAGCTGTTTCGCTCTGTGGGAAGGACACCAGGAGGTGTGATGGGCTGAAGCTGGACGCCTTTACAGCAAATTCTGTCCCCCAAATGCTTCCTCAGCTCGTTGCATCTCTGCGACCATGGCAGGTACATTGATCTAGCTGACAGACTAAGGTCCTATAGCTCAGTTTTATATAGATGAACTGTAATTTTAGTAATAGGTTGTTTAAATAATATTGTGTCACTTTTACATCTCACCTCCCTTTCCTTTGAATGAAAGTGCCTGTCTGCTTTTGACAGGTGGAGATATTTTTTTTTCCTTCTCCTTTTCCCCACAAAGACTTTGCCTGAAGGACATCAGGAGTCGAATAATGGTTGATGCTTTCATGAGATCCTTACAGATTATGGCTAAATGGAACAGTGCTGTAATGTGATTACCTCCCCACTCTTACTCCTGCTGTGCCATGTAATGGCATGGCGGGGCACTCCGCTGGGATTAAAGCCAGTCAGACTGAAAATTGACTTGCCTTGGGGGCCATCAAGCAAATTTAAATGGCTACTTCAAGATTCTGCCTGCCAGTGAGCCATTTCTTTAGCGGATTAGGAAAATGAATGAAATATGGAGACGGGAAGGCAGTAAAAACTGTGCCATTAGGCATACATGCTCTCTCTCTCCTTCTCTCTGATTTTGCTCTAAATACTAATTCTAGTTCCTTGTAGTATCTCTGTGTGTTCTGCTCTGTGCAAGAAATGGGAAAGAAGCTCAGCACAGAAAAAAAGCTGCCACCTTGCCTTTGCTGGGCTTCCGGGGGGCTGGGGGGACAGGCAGGCGGGGAGGAGGACTCGCCCTTCTCTTTCACACATTTTCCCTGGGGACAGAGACTCTTCTAGAGAGCATGCAGAAAATATGTAAACTTGTTTTTGGCTTGGAGTCACCTTCGGGTGTAATTCCTCCTGCAAGGCTAAGGCTGCATGGTGGGAAGGAATGACTGTCCCCTCTTGATCGTGTGATCAGGCTCTTCTCTGCTGTCACAGCCATGGGGAACATCTGCTCCCTCCCTCCTGTGCGTACATGGCACTGGGCTGGGGACTTGAATCCCTTCGCACTGTAACCTCCTGGTGGTCACGAGACTATAAAAGTCTCAACTGTGATGGCAGTCTGGGTAGAAACAAGTTCTCTGGCTCTACAAGCGTCCCTTTGAGGTGAAGGCTTGTCATAGCAGATTCTCACCAGGTGTCTTGCACTGGGAGCAACGTTTGTGTCTGAGGAGGATTCTCATCTACTCCCTTGTCATCCAGCTCCCTTCGGTAGCTCCAGTTCTACTTAAATTCCCTGGCTTTTCAGATTATGTGAATGGGATTTAAGCACGTTTAGGTACTGCTATGAATAGAAATGTTTTCCCATCTCAGACCCCAAGAATGCTGAGATAGGACTAATGTATTCTTAGCACCTTTACAGAAAGACATTCATGAGATCTGAATTTGAATACCACAGTTACACCACAACTTTCCGTGGCAGCTCAGCCTAGTCTCTTTTTCAGCTATTTTCTTAATATTTGGTCTAAAAATTTCCCTGATGCAGCTGAAGTTTAATTACTTCTTTCTCTATCATTGCTGACTAATGATAATAATTGCTTCCTGTCCTCTGGTGCAACATTCTTTTCTTTATCTGCAGACAGTTATTGTGTCTCCCCTTGGTATTACTTCCTCTACTTTGAAATTGCCCAGAAGCACAATCCCATTTCTTGCCTAGCTGCTAGATAAAATCCAGAAATATAGCAGTGAGAGTGAAACCTGGGTGGTGGCAGGGGACAGACAGGTGGGATGACCCAGGAAACCAAGCATTGGCGGCGAGTTTTGCTCTGCAGTAGGTCGCTTTGACAGCTCTTTGACAACTTACTGACAAAAGGAACTGATGGTCTCAGCTCAGGTACTAATGGACTAAATTCTACATTACAGGTACTGGTAGTTACTGTCTTTATTACAGGTAGTCTCATAAGAGAAGTTCAGGCCTGAGTGGCTATGGAGATTGACACACCATTTTTCATCTAGAAGGGCTCTTTCCAAAGATGGAAGGAAGCAGGCTCTTGTTCCATTTTTAGAGTTGCACAGTCAGAGAGATCCAGTGAGTTGCCCAAGGTCACAGAGTCAGGAGGAAGAAATATGTCTAACTCCCAAGTCACAGACAGCATCCTTAAATCATGGTGTTTTAGTATTCACAATTTCCTTCAGCATAATAAAACTCTAATTATCTTCAGAGGTGCAGGATGAGGACTCCAAGGCTTAGACAAGACTATTCACATGATTAAAGCTCCAAATGAAGTTTCAAGCATTTTGCTGTCTTGGGGTCTTTCTTTTTTCAGGCAAATCTGCAGTGAAAATCAGCATCCACAGAGAAACTCAGCCACTGTGTTATGCTTCTGTCACTGATTAGACTATACAGGCTCTGTTTTTCGCAGTTCATTTTTGTGGACTAATTTTTCTCAAATGCAAAGTCTTTTTTCTGCTTCAGGGAAAAGAATTACAGCTCCATGGGAGGAAAGAGATAGTTTTTGGTATCTGCTAGTAGAGTGCATGGGACTTCAAAATATCTATAAATAGGTCTTCATTTAGCTAGCAAGGCTGGCTACAAATAAAACTCCTCAAAGTTTCTTTCAAACATAATATCTAATTTTTTCCAAGGAGATGCACCTGAAACTTAAATGCCTCTCAAGCAGCGTTCTCCATTCTGGTGACTTGTATAGAAATAGCTTCTAAATCCAATCTCCAGACACCGAAGACCTTTGGGAAAGAAGTGTGAAAACTGGCATCTTTTGGAAAAGGTGGAGGTTACTTCATTGCTAAAAGTAGAGGTAGCACTGGATAGGCATTGAACTGAGACTGTGGAGTTTCTGCTGGTTGACTTGCTGTGCTCACCTTTCTCCTATTGTGTACTTAGATTAAAATTGCACTGAGGCACAGACCTTTTCTTAGTAAGCATTTCTATATCACCTAATACAACATTGTTCCTGATCTTAACAGACACTTTTGCATGCACTAAAAATAAAATGAAATTAAAAAAAATATAAAAGAGTAAGCTATGAATTTCTTTACTATTTGTTTATAAATTTTCTGCCACTGAGACAGCTCTTTGTACTGTGTACCTCGCCTGTAGGTAAGTATCTGCTGAAGACAGACCTTGTCCATAACAGCTGAGATACTAAATTAAGATGAGAACTGGCAGAAAATAAAAATGCAGAAAGGAAACAGATATAAACATGGTAGTTGTACTGAGTCAGGCTGGGATGGAGTTAACTTTCTTCATAGAAGCCTGTATGAGGCTGTGTTTCAGATTTGTGACTAAAACAGTGTTGATAACATAGGGATGTTTTCATTATTGCTGAGCAGTGCTTACACAGAGTCAAGGCCTTTTCTCCTTCTCAGGCCACCCCACCAGTGAGGAGCCTGGGGGTACATAGGAGGCTGGGAGGGGACACAGCCAGGACAGCTGACCCCAACTGACCAAAGGGATATTCCATACCATATGACATCATACTCAGCATATAAAGCTGAAGGAGGAAGGGGGGACGTTCAGAGTGATGGCGTTTGTCTTCCCAAGTAACTGTTACGTGTGATGGAGCTTTGTTTCACTTATCACACTGTGTGTATCTCAGCCCATGAATTTTCAGCTTTTGCTCTTCAGATTCTCTCCTCCCCGTCCCACTGGAGGGCAAGTGAGTGAGTGACTGGGTGGATGCTTGGCTGCTGGCTAGGATCAACTCACCACAGTAGTAAACATCAGACATCCAATCAGTTAACAACTGTCAAATATTTTTAAGACCTCATGGTAAATGATTTCCACCACCACTCAATGACCAGCCCCATCTATTATATTTTGGCTCAGGATGATGCAGCTTCTGTGAGTGTTTACCAGGCTAGAAGTAGAAGGCAGTAAGAATAACAGGGCTAACCTCTGATTTGGTACACCAACCATGAAGGGCAATCGGTTGGTGAATGAGGGTTCAGTTTTGTCTGCATAGGAAGGGGTAGGGGAAAGGAACAGACAAAAGAAAATCAGTTTCTGCTTAATGCACAAATCCAAGTAGTTTTCTCACCTACCAGCAGGTAACTTGCAGCTCATTATTGTTGTGAGGATAGAGGTGGCTGCACAAATGAATGGGGTGAGACAGCAGTACCTTACTCAGGCTAAAATTACGAAGTCACTGCCTTTGGGAAGAAAAAGTCTCTCTAGCAGGTGTCCTTGCCTGCATTGTGGATAAAAGAAAAAAACCCTAACTAATCCACCACCACCAAATATGAGGGTTTTTTTTTCCGTGTGAGCAATGACAGTATGTTTCAGCCAAGGTTAATTGACCTCCATCTTTTGTATTATGTAAAAATGACGTATATTTTTATTTTTTCAGTTTCGTCCTTTATCTCCATTTTGGAAGTTTATCTCCCCTGCTTCTCTAAAGGCAAATCAAAGGATCAACAACCCTAGGAGACTGGAGATAGTGACCTTGAATATACTGAGATGGCTTGGCTAAGCATGTAAATACAATGAGGCAGCACTAATTCTTGTCCAGGTGTCTGGGAAGCAAAGAACAATACCACTCAACAAAACTAAACCATGGGAGGTGGGGTGGGAAGGAGATCATTTTCACAACACTGTGTCTTTGCCTGAGTGATGATGGTGGACACCACCACTTCTGCAGCACCACACGGTCCCTCTGTGTGTCTGTGTTGTCCTTCACATGGCTCCAGTCCATGACGAGTGGCCAACTGCAGTTTTGCTTCACCTAGTTTTTGTGTTCATAACAGTTTTGGAGATAAGTGGTAGTTTTAAAAGACACATAAACAAATTTCCTCCCAGGAATTAAGATCCACTGCTTTAAGTAGCTTCTTATCAGGCATTATGCCTCTCCATGTTTCAGGCTGTACCATTTTACAGTGCTGCTGTTAAAACAATCCTACATGGATGTCTGGACCATCTGAGGCTGTACAGCCCTTTTTAATTAGGTCTGAATGAACCCCAGTGTGGGTCTCTATTCTGATTGAAGAATGTGTTATTTCAATGTAGCTTGCACCTGTTCCTTGCTGACTTAACCTAAACCAAAATGTTGCAATAGGACAAGGGGTAATGGTTTCAAACTGAAAGAGGGTAGATTCAGACTAGATATAAGGAAGAAATTTTTGACAATGAGGGTGGTGAAACATTGGCACAGGTTGCCCAGAGAGGTGGTAGATGCCCCATTCCAGATCAGGTTAGGCAGGGCTCTGAGTAACTCATCTAGTTAAGATGTCCCTGCTCATTGGAGAAGGGTTGGACTAGGTGATCTTTAAAGGTCCCTTCCAACCCAAACCATTTTATGATTCTATGATTCTATAAAAATAAGCCTTTTCTTAATCCACAAAAAGGTTGCTCATTATTTTAACTTCACTAAAGATAAAGTGTCTCAAATTAAAAAAGATTATGATTGTTTGGAAGAAAAATCTTTACAACTAAACCAGTTAATGGAAGCATAGTTGAAGTCTAGCCAGACCTGTGCTGAAAGCAATTCAGTATGTTTATGTTTAACACACTTCTGAAATCTAAGTTAGGTCTAAAGGTAGCTGTTAAAATCTGCTTTCAACATGTCTTCTTCTGTCCTATTGCTGTCTTCATGTGCACAACCCCAATGTTTATGCTTGACTCTATAAGTGACTTCTTTTCTCTACAGTTGCTCAGGGTGCAGCAAAGGAGCAGATGCAATCTCATCTGTTACTGAGTGTCATGGTTTAGCCCCAGCCGGTAACTAAGCCGCACGCAGCCGCTCACTCACTTCCCTCTCCCCCAGTGGGACGGGGGAGAGAATTGGGAAAAAAACTCATGTGTTGAGATAAAAACAGTTTAATAGGACAGCAAGAGAGAAGGAAACAACAATGATAACAAGAATAATAATACCAACAAAGGAATGTATAAGAACAAGTGATGCCCAATACAGCAATTGCTCACCACCCGGTGATCAATAGCCCGTCCCCGAGCAGCAATTCCCACACCCTGGATAACTCCAGTTTATGTACTGGGCATGACGTCATATGGTACGGAATATCCCTTTGGCCAGCCTGTGTCAGCTGTCCTGGCTGTGTCCCCTCCCAGCTCCCCGTGCACCCCCAGCCTGCTCGCTGGCAGCCCAGCACAAGAAGCTGGACTGTCCTTGACTACTTAGCAACAACCCAAAACATCAGCACATTATCAACATTTTCTCATTCCAAATCCAAAACACAGCCTCACACTGGCTTCTGTGAAGAAAACCAGCTCTATCCTGGCTGAAACCAGGGCATCGAGATTACAGTAAAAAGGCTTGTTACTCCACCTTCTCCCTCATCCATCCTCTTTTCTGCTTCTGGGCTTGATTGATATTCAGAGGGTGCAATAACTCTGGAAATTTGTTTAGGAGCAAATCACAAGTAATATTGTAGAAGATCATCTATCACTCTGCACATACTGTATTCTTACCTCTTAAAATTACAGTTTTCTGTCAGCATTGCATAAAACATGAAAGTTTTGATCACATGCACCCACAAAAGTGATGCTCAGATTTAACTTCCATTGTTTGAAGATACCCAGGTAAAGCAAAATAAAAACCTGTTTTTACTTTACATACTATTTGTGTTTACACAATAATCTTGGGTTATATCCTTCACTCCTGTGGCACTTGATGGACAGATTTGGATGCCTTTCTCAAACAAAACTCAGAAAAGTAATGCCAAAGAATGGTACTTCACAGTCTACAGCTGGCCAGGAGGAGTTTCTGCATCATCCCCGCATGTTATCTACAAGCGTGTCGGTGTTGAGCCTGCATCAGCCTCTGACTGCACTAGCTGAGAGTGAAGTGTTCAGCCTTCCTTGCGTGGGGAAGAAGGCTGTTGTGATCCAGAGTAAGAGGCACTGGAGAGGTGAAATACTGGGCAAACATGTTCAGAGGGAACACCTCTATGCTTTCAGCCCCCAGGTTGTTTTTTCCTTTACTGCTAAGTATAGAGGGTGGAAAGTTCTGTGTGCATCTATGTCTTGAGAAAATATTTAAGCTGGGCATGGAGTGATGCATTGCTCCACTTGGCCTTTAGTTGGATAAGTAGTCTATACTAAATGGTGACCATGCAATGAGATGCATAGAAAGTCATTGACATACCAGTCATAGCACTCTAAATGTGAGAGTCCTCATCTTTTTGGTGGTGGTGCGTGCAGAGACAGATTCTTCCTTAGAGGTCTTCCTGGCAGTAATTTCCCTGACTTAGATCACCACTCAGAATAAGCTGCAAGACAAAAGGGACAAGCTGGTAGTGATGACAGTGGAGCACAATTAACGAAGTGAAGCTTGATGACGGTGAGTTAAAGAGGTGGAATATCCTGGGGTGTTTGCAAATAAGCTGTTGGGACAGAGCATTGCAATTAGGACCTATGAAAAGAAGATGCTTCCAATTCATTGCATACAGTTAACATAGTTGTGGGTACTGAATCCCTCCACCACCGTCAGTGTGTAATACATCCTCCCTTTAGAGAAACTTGAATTACTTTCCAAATGGTTTGCACAATTTCAGATGAAAATTGTGTTTCAGACAATAGCACAGCAGTGTCTCCAGGATGAGAGTTGTTTTCTTCTATGTAGAAAATTAATGGCTTGTTTTGTTCAAACACTCTCTGTCTTCTCCCCATGCTGATAATCTATTCTGAGTTATATTTAATGGTAAAAAAAGCTGCCACAGCTGAAGCCAGGCTTAAGGTGAACTATCTTCCTATTTAGAAAATAGAACAGCTGTCTTTCAATTGAGATACAAAATGAGAGGCCCTGACCAGTTGTGGTTGTTGAAGACAGGTTTGCAGAGCTACCTGAGAAAACAATAGTCCATTTGCTTGCCGTTGGCCTGAGATTCCTGTTGTAGATTCAAACTGGGAAATTTCTTTGCTTCTTTTCCAGGGATTTTGTGTACTGTTTGTAGCCTTGTTAAAACAGCTGCTGTCTGCTGCAAAAGCAACTGCATTTTGATGGTGGATGGAGATGAGCTTAGAATGCGAAAATGTAGAAAGGCAGTGCTGTCAGAAAGGGACTACAGTGCCATTGTTTTACTGTATGTCAGAAAAGTTAAGGTTGGTACCAAAATCTTCCATCTAGAGATGGAAGGAGGGGAGACAGGAGAAGGCAGACAGGAGAGCTGTTAAAAGGAAAAGGTGGATCTCCAGGAGAGGACATTTTTTCTAGTTTCAGATGAAAACTAGTTTTGGTAGCTTTGGTATTATCATACATCCTATTACCCAGATCATTTGGAAAGCTGAGGAAGGCAAGACTCATTATAGGGACTTCTGAGGTATCCCATCTTCAAAACAAAGGTTATGAAAGCTAGATTTCCAGAGAGCTCATTTTTAGCTATTTGAATAAGTAGGTAGATTTCCAGGGGAAAAGAGGAGCTGAACACCACTGAACATGCATGCACCTTTGAAAACTGTTCCCAAATATAAACTATGTCTTTTTAAAATACTATATTACTGGGAGAGACAAGTAACTCGGTGAATACAGAGCTCAAGGGGTTTTGATTCTTCTTGTGCACAAGGCTATCCATTGCTCCCTGACGAAAGGGAGGGACTAACTATGTACTCAACCACCTCTGAGGTACTTGAGATAATTGCGGTACAACTAGTTTGATTTGGAAATGGAATTAGAGTGTTCCTTTTTGCTCTTCTAATTAATCAGGGTTGAATGTCTGTATTTGCAGCTCCTTCAATTAGTTCTCCACAGATCAGCCCCCACCCAATCCATTAAATTCTGGGATTTGTGTTTGGAGTGAAAACGCTCTACAGATGCAAAGCTCTCAGCTAAATTACTTCTCTCAAAACTCCTCATTTCAGGAGTTGAGGAAAACAAAACACAAAAGCTGCCAGAGTTTAATAATTGCAGTCCAACTCTTCCCTTCCTTCCTTCAAACCAAACCTTGACACAAGGAGTCAAGCAAGCCCTACCCTGTCTGCAGTGTTTTTGTTTGATGTTCCAGTTCTTCCCCTTCCCCTCCGCAATAAGGAAGACCAAAGGGAGTCTACAGCAGAATTTTAAATAGTCAAACCCTAATGAGTGTAAAGTAAAAAAAACCACACAAAACAAAACCTAAACAAAAAAACCCAACCCTCTCCCAGCTGTTCAAGTTGTAAAATATGCAATTCTGAGACACGGCAAACTAAGTGCAGGCTGAAGCCAGAAAAGTTCGCAAGAAGTCTGTGGAAAAAAGCATCAAGAAAAGCAGACAGTGGAGTCAGAGTCCTTGGTAAGGTGGTGGGGACTTAAACATGCTCAGTCCAGCCACAGCTATGCTAACACAGCTGAATGGAAGGATGTTGGTGTCTCCACCTGCCCCTACACAGCGGCAATCCTTACTCCATGCAGTTCAGGTCTCGATAGCCAGCCTCCCCACAGGCTGCCCACAAAGTGTAGCAGGTTGACTCACTCACATGCTTTTTAGCAGCAATGTTATTCTCAAAGTCTGTCCTTTCTCCCTCCTTTTCTCTTCAGGTGAAATTTTTGCATCATTTAAGTGAATTTAAACTTGATTATACATCTGACAAATCAGTCTCCCTAGCTACAAAGCCTGGTCTGGGAAGACAGGAGCAGGTTAGTCAGTTGTTAAAGCTATTATTGCTCATTTTGACCAGCTTTTTCTGGTGCAGGACTATTGTCTAAAGTACCTAGGAGCATTTATCCTTTATTTATCCTAGGAGCGGACGAGTCTTTCCAGTCTCCAGGAGATATTTCACAGTGGAGACCTTGCAACAAAAGTTTATGAACTTTCTGACTCGCAGCCCCCACTTTCATGTTCAGTAAGCCACTGAATTTCACTGGCATTTTCAAACTTGTGACTCAAGTTTTGAAGTTGTTTCATTAGGAGTTGTTTCATTCCTCTCATGCTTTCATAAAGTCTTTGGTAAGTTAGAGGGATTTGAAGACAAAAGGGTGTATTTTCATAAAACCCTAGAGTTAAGAGAGAACTGGATTTAACCAGTGAGAGGGTGCTGGAGGCTCCATTTTTTTTAACATGACCTGCTTGCCAAAGTCCATGTTCCCTATACATCCCAAGGCTGTATTTTCCCGAGGATGTCATGACACAGAAAGCTGTTCTGGCACTGGCTCATCAAGCAGATCGGAAGGCTTGTACAGGACTGAGGGAAGATTTCTACTTGTCACTGCGCATACGATAATGCTTCCCATCTGACGCAACTCAAAGTGAGTACGCTTGGATGAGTGTATACCACATCCTTTCCTACTGGCTAAAGCAGAAGCATTCATCAAATGCCCATATGCATGGAACTGCTTATTGTAGGAACTGCCACAACTCTGAGGAACCCAGTGCTGGCCCTGTTTGGAGTTATAGACAGTTGTGATATGGGTTGCTGAGAGGAGAAGAGAGAAGGGAAAATGGAAACACTTTTTTCTTTTACCATCCGTGGAAACTATTCTGCAATGAGAAAATACAAAAACTGCCCAACACAAACAGTTACACCTTTACGGAGGCACTTTGCAGTCATTATTCACTTGAGACTTCTGGCTGCTCTGAAGTGGATTTTGTAGTTTTCTAAGTTCAGTTACCATGGAAGAGTCTAGAAAATGGGGAGCAGGCTTGACAGCTTCCTGGGATTTTTATTTTAGTGTGTTTATTTTTCAAGGAAGTGTTCTTGGTTATCAGCAGGAAATAGATTGAACAAACAGCTTTCATTAAGGGTGCTTGACCGTAGCCCTGAGCCACAATGGATCTTCAAAGAATTGAATGAGTTTCCCAGCGCATCTGTGAGCTGGAAGGGAGGCGTGTGTAGGCTTTCACGCCGAAGCCTCTGATTAAAGCAAACTCTACGCAAAGGGAAATGCAGCCTCCTTTTGTGAAGAGCAATTCCAAGCACTGTTAGGTAAATTGCTAGGTGTGCATTTACTACGGACAGAGATGGCAAGGGAAGGGCCACATAAGTACTGCGGCAGAAGTGAAGAAGCTTCTAGAAGGCTAGAGGTGAATAAAAGACAGTACAAATGTCAAATATATTTGTGAAGTTCCTGTTGGTCACCAGGAGCCTTAATCAAAGTGGTGTTCTCTCACCTGCGTTCCTGCTCCTCTTTGCCATGTTTAGAGAGTAGAAGTGAGGTGAAGGGAATTGATGCACCACAATTGAGAGTAAGGGAAACTTTACTGGTAAAGACCCAGCAGGACGTGATCATAAAGGTGATCCCTCCAAGGCTCTTGTTTTCATATCCAGGTCAGGAAGACCTGTTTGGAATATAAAAGGCCTTTGCTTTCATATTTGATCTATCTGACAGGTCTTGGTGAGCCACAGAAAACACTTAAATCAGGACAGCTACTAATTCTATGGTCCTTATCTCACCATCCTGCCTCAGAAGAGCAAGGCATTCCTGCCAGGATGGTGATACAGAGGGTGCCAGGATAAAGTGATGGCTGGGGAGGCACAGGTCTGGGAGAGGTACCAGGCTCCCAAGGGGAGGATAAAAATAAGTGTGAGAAGGACAAGAAAAGAGGCATTGGTTTGGCTTGTTCCCCTAATCTTCAGCAGCTTCTGAAGAGGAATCCTATTAGTAGGTGAAATCTCTGTGATCTACAGTGGAAGCAGATGGCATAAGCCTCACCCAGGGCTTTGCCTCTCCATAAATGCAGAGGGAATTTGTTGGTGCTGAGGGCAGTGTCCAAGATTTGTTTTGATCATGTAGATTGCTAGTCCATGTCCTAGAAAATTGTAGCATTACTGCTACTTAGCTAATTATTGGTAGGGCAGTGAAAAAGGGTTTATGGTGAAACTAAATGGCTCACAAAGTCGGCATGAGTGGAAAGTGTTTCTATAAATGCCATTTTTACACCAAATTCACAGCCTTTGTAGCAGGGGTCTTAACAGCATTTTGTTTGCTTTATGGGGGCCTTGTATATGTCCTCCCCTCTCCTGAAATGCACCAAGGCACGGAGTTGCACACTGAGTCTCCAACAAGAGATTCTTAAGTACATTTTGCCCTGCAGAATCCACAGCAAAACCAAAACTGATGCTAAGTGGAAAATAAGTTTTGCTGCCCCATTTCTGCATTTCCAACACACCTAACCACCACCTTAGTAAATAAGACCTGTGTGATTCTGTTCTTTTGGACAGCTGTTCAAGAGGGATTTTCACCTCAGAAATATCCCACTGGCTTCTCTACCTTTCTGATTACTGGGTGGAATGGTTTTCCTTTAAGATTGACACAGTGAACTTGGAAAAAGTTTATGATTACCAAAGGCAGAAGCTGTAATGAAGGAATAGAGGTGAGGAGAAAACAATAATTTGAATTTTTGCCTTAGGAATGGCCTGAGAATTGTCTCTGAATTGTGGTTCAGTCTCGTCTTTCTCAAAGTATTGTGGCAGCGCAAGGACCTCAGCACGTGAGAAAATTCCTGCCCCACAGCACTAACTAGATGCATATGTTTGTGGAAGATTTGATGTGCCAGATTTGGTGCATTTTCCCCGTTCTTTTCCCTGAGGAGTGCTATCTTGCTGACATTATAAACAAGCAGACACTACATGTGTACGATGCAGAGAAGAAATGAAAACAGGGTGTTAAAAAGAATCATGTTGTAATGAAACTTTTCTGCTTTACAATGGTATTAACAGTGTGTTCCTGGCTCTGACTTTTAAGGAGAGCTGAAGTACTTTATCTTGGTTTGATGAATAATGTTTAGAATGGCTGTGTGTTATTTTTTCTTTGAAATTTCTGAACTTGCCGTATCTGAGAGTAGATCATGTGAATGGGAGGAATAACTCTCGTTTATTCTGAAAATTCTTTAATGGTGGTTTATGGAATTACCTGTTCTGACCAATGATTACCCGGACAGATAAAAGACAGTTGTTTTATCTCTTCTCCCACCTTCTTTTTCCAAAAAGCTACTAAAAAAATTAAGCCACTGGGAAAGAACCAGCTAAGCCCTAGTGGGATTGGATAAAAAGTAGGTGATTGTTTTTATCATTTTTATATGAAATGCTGTTATTTTATTTATCTCATCTTTACAGATTTCACTTTGTCCTAAATGAAGTCAAACATGGGAAAGAATATTCCAAACGAAAACCTTTGTTTCCCCAAACTTTGGGAGGACCCTGTGCAGGAAGGTTTCACTGTGCAGTGTACCCACACAGGCAGGTGGGAGCTAGTTCTGGGAGAGTTTCAAAGAGCTTGGGCTGAATCTCACTCTGGGATGGAGGCTGCATAGTCGTGTTGGTGGCAAAACTCTTAGAAAAGCCTGTTTTCTTGGGTACAACACTGAGCTAACACTGTTTGTTGTTCATAGCTGGCTTGTGAATGGCTGGTTCATAACACGGATGATGCTTCTTTCTTCTCTCATATGTTGTAATTATCCCTACCTAAACAGAAAAAGAAAAGGTTCTCTGATGTGTTCCCTGTTAATATGAGTCACAAAATCGTATTGCCTTTCCAGAAGAAAGACGAGTGCTTTAAGGGAGGCTTGGAGACTGCAAGGCACCTCCTCTATTGGTCTTTTCTAAAGCTTGCCTGACATGGGAAGGACTGTGTATCCAGATGGTGGGTACACTGGAAAATGCAGACCCTTTGGGCTGAGGTAAGGGGATGAAGTGGCAATGAGGCTGCCTGAAGTTCCTACCCAGCAGATAGGAAGGCTGCAGTTCTGACATGTTTAGAAAATGCCTGCTGATACACTGTGTCTATATAGTTATTTCAGCTCATGTTGAATCTGGAAAATAAGATCGATTCAAAACAGAATTTGTTGTTGCACATTTCTGAAAAGACCAGATCCAGGCACTCAAAGTTTCTACCGTATCATCAGCCTACGCGCTTCATCCAGCTTTGAAATCTACAATATTCAGATTTAAATATGTTGGTACACAGAACCCGCTAGTGAATGTCATTGAAGGGCACAAGTCACACATGAATTGGTTAGACCCACCACGCTGATGGTGTTATTCAAAAGAGGGATCTTTCTAGCCTGCCCTGGAGCACAGCAACTCAGGCTCGTTCTCCAGTTGCACTGGCATTTCTCAAAGGGTCCAGGTTGCAACACAATGCTTCACATCGGTAGGAAGAAGGCTTTTGATGGATTTTTCCTCTTCCAAAGTCATTGGAGAAAGTGAAAATGAGACCTAGTGCTACTTTCAGTCTAAGGCCAGAACATCTTGTGTCAGACTCTCGAAGACTGCTGCATCATGTGCTGTGAAGTAGTCGTCAGACATCGCCGTAGCTGCCTCCCTGTGGCATATACACTTGCTGGAGAATTTTTTTCAGAGGTATGAATTGGTCAGTTAATTTATACGCTGCAAAGATGCATTTTATCTTCCTTGGGTGGTACAGCCTTTCATTTCTGATTCCATTGCTTCTTGATTCTCTAAGCTATGTTAGCTTTCTCCTTCAAGAAAAGGGGAACAGGGAAAATACTCTCTCACAGTTCCTGGGCCAATAGTCTTAATGAGAGAAGTATTTTCATGCCAAGGCTCACATCCCATGCTGCTATTTTATTGTCCTATGTGATTTCCTTATACTCTTTCCCAGGGGCTGTCAGTATTTCCAGGCTTTGGTCTGTTCCTCATCAAGATTATCCCCACTGTAACTCTTACATAAGCCTGTCACTCCAAGCCCCCATCCCACGGTAACTGTTGCTTCTTTCCTTTCTACAGGTCTTGCCATACTCAGAGGCTCATCAAATACGTTTCCAAACTTCCACCCACTTCTCAGCTGCATGCCAGCGATTCTACGGCTCATTCCTCTTCCTTGCTTAGCTTTGCTACTGCCTGCAATCAGGTGTGTTCTCTAGGAGAAGGGGAGAGAAGAGGAGAAGGAGGGGACTTTATGGAAAACCTTATTTGCTCTTGTGGTTTGAGGTATTGGCAGCACCTTTTTGCTAACCTCATCCCTGGAAGCAAGAGCAGAAAACTTTTGTGCAGTCACTTGTTTTGCCTGTGCCTTGAATAAAATCTGGCTTAATACCACTCTGTGGGCATCTTGAACTTTAAGAAATTATCAGAAGTGTATGCTCACTGTGATACACATCAGGGGACATAGCTGTCAGCTTCTTTTTACTGCTAGGAATTGAAGTGCAATCCAGCAACACTAAGATCACCCCTCTCTTTCCCTGGAATTGAGGTAACATCCCTCCCATACGGAAGAAATTGTTTCTCCTATTTCCTAGAGCCAGGAGCTAGAGGCATGAAATCACAGGCACTACCGTATTGAATTTACATGTTACACAGCAATCCTTGTCCCCTGGGATCTGCACCACCATATCAAACATCGAAGTCTGAGATCAAGACCTGAACTTTATGTTCATGCATAAACATGGGCTGCATTCGCCTGCTCAGGCTGTACCTTGCACACTGTTGATAAAGGCCACCTTGCCATGAATGGGGCTACAGCCAGGCACGCTGGAGGGACTGGCACTGTAACAGCTAGATGCTGGATCTCATTCTTATGCAATCTGTGTGCAGCAGTCTCTTTCATCCTCACCCTTAACTTCTGTTTGCTCAGTGAAAGCAGCACGTAGGCAAATAACATTTTGCATTTTAAAAGAGTTTTAATTTGTAGCTGTTTTCAAAGTACACACCAAGGCTAATGAATAGTCACTCCATTCTCTAGGATACACAGGAACAACTGACTAAAATTAGCATTAATTAGCTGAATTACAGTAGTGCCAAGAGGCTTCAACTGAGCTTGGGGTCTTGCTGCAGTAGGTTTAGGATGAGCACGCTGTGTGAAGCTGGTACAGGTTGGTGTAGTTTCCATTATAACTTAATGGAGAGGTGACCAAGGAGTTACTTCCTTCTTGAGGTGCTATTGCTGAAGTTGCAGACCCAGTGGAAAGCTATAGTGAGCAGTGGATCCTCACTGCTCCTGAGCTCACTTTGTTTACCATTAGAATGTTACTACAATCCCAGCTCTCATTTTTTCATTTGGTTTTACTTGTTTCACTGACACCACCTAGAGCATAGTCCCACGAATGCTTGCACTAGCCAACCTGAGGAGCTGGAATAGCACAATGGAGAAGGGTGGGAAAGAAGGCAACAAAGAGCTGGTGGGAACCTCTTCATCAGAAGTATTTAAATACTATCCCTTCCTTAACAGGAGCAATGTACTCTGTCTCCAAAGGGCAGGGGTTGTTTAGTTTGGCTAGACAAGTCAAAAGATAAGAAGGGATGAAACATCTTGTTTCTGGGCACCTTCATCTCTGAAGGTAGTTCAAATCCCTCATCTGCTACTCTTCAACATTATGGCAGTGATGCAATGAGCTCCCACATGAGGGGCTTGACAAAGGCAGGAAGCATGAAAAAAGGTCCTTGCAACCCTACTTCTGTTCTAGGTAGTCTTTAACATTCTCCTGTGAAATTGTGAGATCTTTGCAATAGGCAGCACAACAAATTTGGTAAATGCTTCTCACTGTGCATGGGGTTCCCTTGTTGTTTCCACTGGCATCACATAAATGTTGACAAACATTTAATGTGACCTGAGCATGAATGAAAAGCACCAGATTTGCAGTTCTAAAGTTGGTTACTCTGTTCTCCTTGAGCTGAAGTTCACAGAGGTCATCCTGCCTGAAGGCTTGTGCTTGAAACCTACTCATTTAGAGGGGAAAAGCAACCACTTAGTTTTTCATAGTGTTTATTCCAGCCTATCAGCTATGCCTTTTACCCAGGGAAAGTTTTTGCTGGGTTTGATGGTTATGTTCATGCCTTAGCACTGATCTACTTAAAATTTGATGGAGAAAACTATTTTATTTTTTAGTATCTTCATCAATGACATAGACAGTGGGATCAAGTGCACCCTCAGCAAGTTTGCAGATGGCACCAACCTGAGTAGTGCAGGATGGTACCAAGATGAGTGGTATGCCTGAGGGACGGGATACCATCCAGAGGGACCTGGACAAGCTCAAGGAATGGGCCTCTGTGAACTTCATGAGGTTCAACGAGGCCAAGTGCAGGGTCCTGCACCTGGGTGGGGGCAAACTCTGGTATCTGTACAGGCTGGGGATGAAGGGACTGAGAGCAGCCCTGCCAAGAAGGACTTGAGGGTCTTGGTGGATGAAAAGCTGGACATGAGCCAGCAGCGTGCGTTCGCAGCCCAGAAGACCAACTGTATCCTGAGCTGTATCCAGAGCAGCGTGGCCAACAGGTCGAGGGAGGTGATTCTGCCCCTCTCCTCTGCTCTAGTGAGACCCCACCTGGAGTCCTGTGTCCAGCTCTGGATCCCTCAGCACAGGAAGGACATGGACCTGTTGGAGCAAGTCCAGAAGAGGGCCACAAAAATGATCAGAGGGATGGAACAGCTCTGGTGTGAGGACAGGCTGAGAGAGTTGGGGTTGTTCAGCCTGGAGAAGAGAAGGCTCCGTGGAGACCTTCTGGCAGCCTTCCAGTACTTAAAGGGGGCTTCTAAGAAAGATGGGGACAGGCTTTTTAGCAGGGCCTGTTGCGATAGGACAAGGGGTGATGGTTTTAAACTAAAAGAGGGTAGGTTTAGACTGGATATAAGGAAGAAAATTTTCACAATGAGGGTGGTGAAACACTGGCCCAGGTTGCCCAGAGAGGTGGTAGATGCCCCATCCCTGGCAACATTCAAGGTCCGGTTGGACGGGGCTCTGACAACCTGATGTAGTTGATAATGTCCCTGCTCCTTGCAGGGGTGTTGGACTAGATGACCTTTAGAAGTCCCTTCCAGCCCAAACTATTCTTTGATTCTAAGTTCAGCAGGCTCTCTCACTACTGATGGATGCCTATTAAAATGAAGGAAATGTCAGGGTGAGATTACGCTGCAGAAACCATGTTGTATTTTGGCTTAGTCTAATGATGCGGGAATATTGAATATTGCTTTTTTTCCAGTTGCCTTCCACTTACCATGCTTCCCAAAATGAGGCAGTGATTTCTTTGACCTGTGACAGCTCCACTGACAACCTTGCAAAATCATATTAAAGAGTAGGAGAACCAGAGTTAGAGAGGCAGGTGTAAAGATACAATTGCAGAAGGTGCACAAAATCACAAGTGCTGAAGTACATAGAAACTACTGATGTGTGGAAGTTTGAAGTCTAGACCAGTTCAAATAAATGGTTATTTCAAGAAATCCTACTTGTCACCAGCCTCCAATGCTGTCTCCAGTTGCTTTATTGCTGTCTATATGGACATCCCTGGAAACTAATCCATTAGTTGGGTGTATCTCCACACCACATTACTGACAAATTCCAGGTCACTCTGCCTGTGCTGGGACACCAGCCAGCTGTGGGGTCCTGATAGCAGTGCACTGACCCTGGGCCAATGCATCCAGCTTTCACAGAGTTTCTGGCCTGTCAGCAAAGCAGAATTAACCTGTTTTGCTATTACACAGCTTTTGCATGAGAACTGACATCTTTTCCATGCCTCTGCCCACGATATACCACATAGACAACTTCTGACATCGTAGGGGCATCTCAGTCTCCCACACTTTCAGAGAAACCACACTGTAAATTTAATGTCTCCTCCACTCTATCTGGAAGAAGTAGGAGGGAGGAGGCGTATCCAACCTACTTCACATCTCCTAGGCCATGGGGGGTTTCCTCAAGGTTTCCTTCTGAAAGAACAGGGCTCACAGTCTCACTCACCACATTCTTTGTAATGAATGGTGGGTTTCGAGCATTTCCATCTTTCCCCCAAGGGAAGAGGCTCATTTCTCCTTATATCTCCTTATTATAAGGCTCATATCCCTTATAAAAGATAATGGCAAGGAATGACCTCCTTTCCTCCTTAGCTCTCTGTCTCTGTTCACCAGCGCTTGTTGGGAAGGTCTGGCAGATGGGCCTTTGATGTGCCGTATCCGACAGCCGAGTCTGCCCAAGCCCTGCTCAGAGCCTCAGCAATCCCTCCCGCTCACGGCGCAGAGCTGCGCCGGCCGCTGCAGTGTGGCCTGCAGGCCACAGAAACACGTTGATTAAGGGAGATTAAATAAAACGATATATGAATAGATGGAGACAGTCTAGATTTTAGTCCTTTAAGTGGCTTAAACCTGCAGGGCTGCTTCAGACTCAGGTTTTATTTCTTTGGTCCCTTCCAAACTCAGAAAGGAGGATTTTGCAGGGAAAGGGCTGCTTTGGACACGTCAAAGGTGTAAGCAGTAGAAAGGAGGGCAGGATGAAGGTACTTTACTTCTGCTTTGGAGATGTTGTTGCTGCTGCCTTGCATTCCCTGTAGGGATTCAGGGAAATGTTGGTGGTCCCTCACTTGTTTTCTGGAAGCAGACAGGAATTCATACGGTGTGGCACTCAGTGTTTGATTTAGCCTATGTTCCATTATACTTGAAATGGGTTTTCTTAATGTTTCCTGCATTAGAAAGTATTTTTGTGGCAGTCAGCAGAAGAGAATAAAGCTGTTTGAACTGATAGCCTCTAGCAAATAGTATTGCTTTGCTAAGTGTAGGAAGAGGTCTCCTCTTTTTTCCTTAGGTGAACATTTCTTTTTTGGAAAGATGAAACACCTGAGTACTAAGCTAGCAGAAATGTCCAGCTGCAGATCAGAACATTACGATATGCTAGTTGTCTAAAACACCTTGTGGTCTGCCAGACAGTGCTACCTTTCTCTGTGGCCTGAGGTCAGCTAATTCATAAGCACCAAATAGTAATGACTTGCTCAGGGCTTGTCATTTCATATTATACAGAAACAAAGATAAGCAAGTGGATGGTACTCGGGAAGTCTGTGAGTAACATTAATTTCATAATTACATAAAAAACTGCATCTTTGTGGATGCATACTCTTCTGAGATTAAGATATTCACGCAGGAAATTAAGAGAGTGGAAGAATTGCTAGCTTGCTGGTCAACCATTTTCCAAGAGAAGATAGTGTGTTCCTGTGTGTTTTTTCTGTTTTTAAATATTTCCATGTAAGTGGGAGGAAAAGGTTCATCTCTTGTCTTGGGAGAGTCTTCATCTTTCCAACAGATCTCAGGCAGAAGATTTATAATCTTTAAGAATGTCACCCTTAGGTTATAAAGTTAATTTATTTGCACTCCCTAATTACATATGAGATGTGCTCAGTTTACAAGTTAAAACCTGGGGTGTTTTTTTTTTATTGCTTTTTTTTTTTTTAAGATGCTGGCTTTGCAAACCCTTCCTGGAACTGGAAAATAAACAGTATTTTCTGCTTCCAATGCTCCTTCTAGCTATATTAATTTCTGAGGGTGTAAGAGGAAGGTTGTTTCATTGGTAAAATGGGAAGTAGGGTAAACTCTTATTTACCTGCTGTTTAGTGGCGGTGGGTTTGTAAAGCTAACTAGAGAAAATGCTACATCGTAAGACAGATCCTCTGAAGGTCCAAACAACTATAAGTTATGCCAGCTGCCCAGAGACATTTGCTGTTATCATGTTGTGCTAACAAACATTAAAGTCCTAAAATACCCTGGTCCAAAATAGCGTAACTCTGCATATTTCATTAAAAGAGATCTTATTTTGCTGCAGCTGAGCATCTGGCCCTGTGAGCTGATTTCATGTTTCCAGTTGGATCATTATTTCTTTGGCTGTGGGAAAATACATCCCATGTTTATGCTCAAATCGGGAATGTTGGACTCACTAGTAATATATATAAACCCTGAGTATTATTGAACATCTTTGTGCTACATAAATATTCTGATAGACCTAAGCAAACTCCAAAAGTCCTAGCTAGTATTCAGTGTGATTTAATTTATGGTGTGTATTTCCCCTACGATTTTCAGCACCTTAACTGAGGAACCCGGAGAAAGCATTGCCAGGATATATGAATTTTCAGAAATTCACATCTGGGGATGGACATCCCAGACTAATATTAACAAATGGGGTGGAACATTGGCTGACCAGTGAGTTGTGATAAGGCCAACTATTTTCCTCACCTTTCTAAAAGCTGGATTCAGTCAGCAACCTCAGTCTGCCAAGTGTAATCAGAAGAGAGAAAAAAATAAATGTAATTGTTACCGAGGCTTGATTCCAACATTGGTGGCAATACAAAATACTCTCTGTCAATGTTGATTTTGTCACCAGATCTGGGCCATGAATAAAAGAGCCATAGGTTCCCTTCCAGGAGCTGAAGTTGCCCAATTGTTTTCCTGGAAGTAAAGGAATTTAGTATGTCTTTTACAAAGAAACTCTTGTGATAAATAATGTTTTATTTACCCCACCTAAAATTCATAGTCCAGCCTGACCTGGGGAAATATGGATGGTCCATTTGAAGTTTAGAACTTGAGGAGGGGCAGGGGACATCAGCTCTATAGTGACAATTTTAACATTTCACAGAGCTCCTCTCTTTATACCTGAAAAAACCCCAAGATCTTTTACTTGCATTGTTATAGATGCTTGATGGTTGTTTTACAAACTTAGATACGGCTGCTGAAAGCTTGAAACAGAGGGTCCAATGCATGGCTCCTGCATTGCTATTCCATCCCAGGCATGTTGCTTTTTTTCGTGTGTTAAAAGGTATGTCTTTAAAATAACGAGCAAACGCATATGGCCAGGCGTACTGGTTTTGGCTGGGATAGAGTTAATTTTCTTCATAGTAGCTAGTATGGGGCTGTGTTTTGGATTTGTGCTGGAAACAGTGTTGTTAACACAGGGATATTTTCGTTATTGCTGAGCAGTGCTTACACAGAGTCAAGGGCCTTTCTGCTCCTCACACCACCCCACCAGCGAGCAGGCTGGGGGTGCACGGGAAGTTGGGAGGGGACACAGCTGGGACAGCTGACCCCAACTGACCAAAGGGATATTCCATACCATATGATGTCATGCTCAGTATATAAATCGGGGGGAAGAAGAAGGAAGGGGGGGACATTTGGAGCGATGGTGTCTATCTTCCCAAGAAACCATTACGTGTGATGCAGCCCTGCTTCCCTGGAGATGGCTGAACCCCTGCCTGCCCATGGGGAGTGGGGAATGAATTCCTTGTTTTGCTTGTGTGCGCGGCTTTGCTTTACCTGTTAAACTATCTTTATCTCAACCCACAATTTTTCTTACTTTTCCTCTTCTGATTCTCTCCTCCATCCCACCGGGGTGCAGTGGGTGAGCGTCTGCGTGGGGATGAGCTGCATTCTGGGATTAAACCACAAAACCAGTTTTTTTGTATAGGCATACCCAGATCTGTTTACAAGCAACAGGCAAGAGCAACAGCCTCCTGCGACCAAATGTCCTTAATTTCGCCCGTGACTCATTTGCTTTGGCAACTTCTGGAGTAGTAAACTAGCGCTGTGGACACTTCAGGTGCTTGATCTGAATTACAGAAAAGGCATGTCAGATGGATAGAAAGAGTCAAGTACTGCATCTTGCCTGATTTATGGCTCTCAAACCAGTGCCCTATGCAGCAGAAAGTGGAGACATTAAGAACTACAACCACCTGTGTTATCACCCAAGGAGTTGAGAGGGATGGCTCACATTTTACTCTAGCTGGCAGACACACAGAAAAGGTCTCCGCCCTTGCCTCCTCCCTTGTTTGGCCTTTTGATGTTACAATGACTGCAGTGATGGACTAGAGAATCCACTAGATGAAGTCTTGTGGAACCAGAGACCCCAACTCCCCAAAGATAGCAGTTTCTGCATGATGTAGGTGCCACATTTTAAAAAAGATTGTAGTGCATGACATTAAGAGAGATAATAACCTATATAAAGACAAAACCCAGCATGTTGTGAATGTTGTCACAGCAATCATGATCTGCCTCATACCTGGGGAATTAGTGTCTGATCTCCCTTGGCTTCTGTGACAGCAGAGTGGATAAATTTTACCTTAGGGTAAGATTTTGCAGTGAAGTTTGAGATTTCTGCATCTTTATTTTTGTTTCAGTCTTCCAGCTGATGGCATTTAGGGGTTTTGAGACCTGAAGAGGGCTATTTCTGAGGAGAAGAATGTACCTCTTTTCATATGCAGGTAAATGATTTTATTATTAGAGGAAAAAGCTCATGAACTGTGAAGTTTACAGTTATACTTTTTTTTTATTTTTACAACTAACAATATTTGCATGAAATCTGTAAAGCCTCAGAAATGTTGAGATTTTAATCACAGAGAAAACTTGATAGCTATTTACAAGCTAGATTCCAACCACCCTGCTCACAGCTCATCGTGGAACTCAGTGCTGATGCAATGTCAGAGGTAGGAAGACCATTGTGTGCGTGTGTGGTGGGTCAGATGACGTTGAGGGGTCCTTGTGCTAGCAGGCTGTGGGAAGAGACCTTCTCACAGGCCTTCTGTGAGTCTGGAGCTCTTTCAAGCAGTCTGTTTGCCACGCGCTGCAAGCACCACTGCTACTTTCCAACCCCACAGCAGATGCGCCTGGGGCATCATGGCTCAGGGTGCTTGTTTGCATGTGGGACCATGGGGTGACAAGTCCCGCGGCGCCCGCTCTGGGTGAGATATCATCCTTATGGAAGGGACTGTGGAAAAGGAGCAGTTTTGACATTAACTTCAGTAGTGGCAGCATCTGGCACAATGGGCTTTATAAAATCTGTGCAGTTAATTGTCTCGTGAGACTGAAACCAGTCATGGTCTTTTTAGGGGGAGAGGGTAGAGCCAGGGGGAAATGCATTTACTTGGTTTTAATGGCATAGTTTTTCAATCACTCATATCTTAGCAGGCTGTAAAAGAGAAAAACAATAGTATTAAGACACTACATAGATCTGCTGTATTACATTGACCCAAATTCTATGTCTTTATAAAGCTGCAACAAATGGGAGCTCCAACAAGGAAGACATTCCCCCATGTTTGTAATATTTCTCTTTTTTTCATATCTCTTTTTTTTTTTTCCTCCATCTGTGTCTGTAAGCGTGGCTCATTCAACAGCCAGTGAAGTAGTTATTAACGTGGAAGAGAGCTGAAGTTACTGGAACGCCTGTCCTATAGCAAATGCAAAGCAAAGGTTTAGGTGAATCAATTTGCTGTTATTATTGTGTCCTTTCCTGGTCTCCAGCAGAAAGCTCTGTTGAATTTACAGCCACATTTTGTATCACTTTGAAGTATTAACTACTTAATTCTACTGGTTCTGCTGCCGATGATAAACCACATGTTTTATCACTGGCTGCGCTATGGATTCTTACAAGTACTTATGTGCCAGCTCCTATTCATTTCCGTAGGAGCTGGGCTTATCTGCTCAACTGTAACCAGAAAATGTATATGGAGCACTTTAAGCACAAACTGCTGACAAGTTTTTTCATTTTAACTTGCATCTTGCATTAAGGGATGTTTTTCCTTTAAGATTTACACCTTAGACTCCTGGGATTATTTAAAAAACCAGTAACATTCTTTCATTGTTCCTCTCACTTTTTCTATTGTTTAATTTAATTAAATAACAAGAGGCAAAGTGTCTTGGTTTCAGCTGGGATAGAATTAATTTCTTCCTGACAGCTGGTATAGTGCTGTGTTTTGGATTTGGGATGAAAATAATGTTGATGATAACGTGCTGATGTTTTGGGTTGTTGCTGAGCAGCCAAGGACTGTTCAGCTTCTCACGCTGCCCTGCCAGCGAGCAGGCTGGGGGTGCACGGGGAGCTGGGAGGGGACACAGCCGGGACAGCTGACTCAGGCTGACCAAAAGGGGCCAAAGGGATATTCCATACCATACGACATCATGCTCAGCATATAAAGCTGGGGGAGTTGGCTGGGGCAGCACCATGGCTTGGGAACTGGCTGGGCATAGGCCAGCGGGTGGTGAGAAATTGCGTTGTGTATCACTTATTTTGTATATCCTTTTCTGATTTTTTTTCATTCTTTTTCTGTCCTATTAAACTGTCGTTTTCTCAACCCATGAATTTTATGTTTTTTTTCTCGGATCCTCTCCCCCACCATGGCAGGAGAGAGTGATCACAGAATCACAGAATCACACAGTCATTAAGGTTGGAAAAGACCTCTAAGATCAAGTCCAACCATCAACCCAATGCCACCATGCCCACTAAACCATGTCCCAAAGCTCCACATCCACACATTTTTTGAACACTTCCAGAGATGGCGACTCCACCACCTCCCTGGGCAGCCTGTTCCAATGCTTGACCACTCTCTTGGTGAAGAAATTTTTCCTAATATCCAATCTAAACCTCCCCTGGTGCAACTTGAGGCCATTTCCTCTTGTCCTATCGCTAGTTACTTGGGAGAAGAGACCAACACCCACCTCACCACAACCCCCTTTCAGGTAGCTGTAGAGAGCGATAAGGTCTCCCCTCAGCCTCCTCTTCTCCAGACTGAACAACCCCAGTTCCCTCAGCCACTCCTCATAAGACTTGTGCTCCAGACCCCTCACCAGCTTCGTTGCCCTTCTCTGGACACGCTCCAGCACCTCAGCATCCTTCTTGTAGTGAGGGGCCCAAAACTGAACACAGGATTTGAGGTGCGGCCCCACCAGTACCGAGTACAGGGGTACAAATGGCTGTGTGCTGTTTAGCTGCCTGACTGGTTAAACCATAACACAAAGGTAGAACTATCTTTATGGAATCATCGCTGTTGCTTTGTTCTCCTGACTTCCATGGAACATGAAATCAGCTGAGGGTCCTGAGAATACATTAACAGCCAAAAATCCCAAACAAATTAAAGAGTGAGTTCTATAAAAGCCCCACACCTTGGGTGTTGTTTTTTTTATGAATCTTGTGAATGGATATTATTAATTAGAAACTAAAGTTTTTTAACTTAAAACATGGATATTGAACTCTTTTCAATGTTTGCCCTTCAGTAAAGAATTTTCATTTAAAAAACCCCACAAATATACTATAAGTTTAACTTTCTATGTTTTCCAGTTTGGAAATATTTGTTACATAAAACATTACTGTTGTATGTAGTAATGTTTACTAGTGTTTTAAATAGTCCTCTATGAGCCTTTCACCCAAGTTTTACTAGATTTATTTTCAAATATAACAGATGTGAACCGTGGTCTCTTAGATCAAGTTATCTGCAGAAAAGAACTGTGAGAACTTATTTGGACTGTCCTGGGGAGAGGGGATTTTTTTTTTTCATATGTCTTACTGTAAATCTCTGTCAATGCAGGGCTGGGGCACAGAGTAGATGGCAATGCTTTTTCTTGTTTACCTTTCTCAGAATTAATATTCCCATATGATCTTCACAGACAGGAGATCAAAAAGAAGTACATCAAAAGGAGAAAAAAACATGGGATTTAGGAGATTTTTAAGTGGACGATACTCATGTGAATGACAACCCTTCTGATTCAAGACAGTGATGGGCTTCTCATGCTCAGGATAGTTTTCAGGCCAGATCTTGCTTCGAAGCTGGCCCTGCTTTGCTCAAAAGGTTGGACTAAATTAATTGGGTTGGGACAACCCCCAGGTATCAGCACAGGCTGGGGGTGAAGGGATTGAGAGCAGTCCTGCCAAGAAGGACCTGGGGGAACTGGTGGATGAAAAGCTGGACAAGAGCCGGCAATGTGCACTCGCAGCCCAAAAGGCCAAATGTATCGGGGCTGCATCCAAAGCAGCGTGGCCAGCAGGGCGAGGGAGGGGATTCTATCCCTCTCCTCCGCTGTGGTGTGACCCCACCTGGAGTCCTGTGTCTAGGACTCAGGCCCTCAGCACAGGAAAGACATGGACCTGTTGGAGCATGTTCAGAGGAGGCCTCAAAAACAGTCAGAGGACTCTCCTATGAAGACAGGCTGAGACAATTAGAGTTATTCAGCCTGGAGAAGAGAAGGCTCCAGGGAGACCTTCTTGCAGCCTTCCAGTACCTGAAGCGAGCTTCTAATAAAGATGGGGACAGAGTTTATAGCAGGGCCTGTAGCAATTGGACAAGGGGTCATGGTTTTAAACTAAAAGAGGGTATGTTTGGACTAGACCTTAGGAATAAATTTTTCACACTGAGGGTGGTGAAAGACTGGCATAGGTTTCCCAGAGAGGTGGTAGAAGCCCCATCCTTGGAGACATTGAAGGTCAGGTTGGACGGGGCTCTGAGCATCCTGATCTTGTGGAAGATGTCCCTGCTTATTGCAGGGGTGTTGGACTGGCTGAACTTTAAAGGTCCCTTCCAACCCAAACTATTCTATGATTCTATGAATTCTGGAGGTTCCTTTACATCTAAATTATTCCTGTGGTTCTACCATTTCGCATTGAAGACAGTAAGGTAGTCCTCTTCCAACAGGAAGAGACTAAGGGCAACTTACTATGTAGTTGTGAGACTTAGAAAGTTGGAGGAAAGAAAAATGCTGTTTGAAAATAAACTTTGTCCTCATCTCTTGGGTCCAAAAGCACTGACAGTTTTGATTTTGAGGCTTAAATTATATCACAGTGGCTGTTGAAAACTGCAGACTGAAATATCAGTTTTGCTGGAATACAATAGCAGTGCGCCAGTAAATATCTCCTGATTTAGCTCTCACATATCCTTTTTTTATTTAGTATTCCATCAATAACTTTGTTGTACATGCCTTCACACAGATAGTTCCTTTCTTTCAAGGTTGTTTAACTGCCTAGCAACCTTATAAAAATAAACTTCAGTGTTTTGTAGTAATGGCTGCAAACAGCATAGCTTACATTAAGGTGACTGCAGTGTTGTGAGAGGTAATGACTGAAATGCCCTGGCCCTCCCTTCTTTTTTTTGTGTCAAAATTAATTCTAAGAGGAGGCAAAGTTTTAAGGACTTAATGAATCCAATTGATAAAGAAGCAAGTAAAATATTCCTACTAAGTAAATTACCCTACTTAAATGGCAACTTTTCAAAGATGTCCATAAGAGCTGGGTGTCCACACATTCTTTGTGCCTTTGAAAATGCTGTTTTCTTCCCAGGAGAAGTAGTAAATTGAAGCCTTCTGGAAAAAAAAAAAAAAAACCAAAACCAAAACAACCCCGATAAACTGCTATGCATTTATCTCACTCAGTCCCCGGAGATGTAGATGGCTGTTCTAGTGTGAATGACATATCTAGTCTTACAAAGATTTAAGTGTGAAACTGCAAACACGTATTACCAATTTCAGGGTTTACTACTCTGAGTAGTTCCACACAGTATTATTGTATTTATTACTTCCAAGCAGAAAAGACGTGCCAAGCAGTTTCTAGAAGATATGCTTGGGTGAAAATTTGGTCTTGCACAGGTGACTTTAGACTGCATAGGAAGATAACTCCTGAATGAGAGCGTAACTGAAGTGTCTGGTCATTTTTAAGCAAGGAATGAGGTCAAAGGAACTTAAAATTAAACACATAATATTCATGATTTTATTGTGAATCTTGTAATACTGAAAGCTACCAGAGGGAAATGCTCACCTCTAAGTGGTAACTGTCATTTACAACGTTTTATTCTCTCTCATGCTTGCAGAAACAAACCTCACAACCGTGACCTGAAAAAGTGACCAAGGAGCCAAGAAGCAAAATGAGCCCTGTAATCTGAGCCACCCTCTCAGTTTAGAAGAGGGCTGGTGACAGACGGAACTTTCAACTTATGTCTCAGAGATCGAAGTATGCACACCTTTCTTGCACTGACTGCGTATTTGTATAGTAATAATTTAATAGAAATTTTCATGCTCAGGGGAAAACATCAGCCTTTTTGGCAGCTCCTTCTTTCCACCAGGGCTGCAGCCCCTTACCCATGACAGTTGCCAGGTAGTCAATGAGTTAGATCGTGGAAGAGAGCAGCTCCATCCATACACTCCTGAGGCGCCGTCATGGAGCGACCTGTACATCAAAACTGAATGCTTATTTTCAGAAAAATTGTCAGGACCAGACTACAGCTGGACCAGAGTAAGCCCTTCTCCCTGCAGAAGTGCTGTAGAAGGCTGGGAGCTCAATCTTCAGCCTAGACTGAGCACTGCACTGCTTCCTAAAGTAGACATAGCATCCAGCTCCCACCAGCCAAGGCACACCGTGAAACCTGACTTTTCTTGAAGTGTGACAGCCAGCTTGAAACTTCCCTGTTCAGCATCTCTTTATTAACAGGTCACTCCTGAGACACCCACTGCCAAAATTTGGCCTTAAACAGAAAATTTTGGACATGGACCAAAATGCTTCACTGAAGTCCTGTAAGTGGTCTCACATATGGCGAATGCCGTTGGTAGACAACTTAAGTAGGTATGTGTGCACAAGCCTGTGTGCATCAACAGTTGAGAACTTGGGACTCTGTCTATGCTAGCAAATTAAACAGAGCCAGAAAATGTCCCTTGGCACTGAAACTCAATTGCCTACCTTGTTAAATTGTTAGAATTGTTCCTGGTATACTTTTAGTCAACCAGCACTGTCCCAAACCGTTCCTCATCACAGCTCAGTAATTATCACAGGCGAGTGACCATTCCCAATAAGCAGTTTCCATGTGGTTACACTCTCCTGGAGGGCGAGAGTGAGGTAGTTCGGACACTTTGGAATAGCCCTTTCAATGCCCAGTTGCCTCAGTGCCAGAGAATGGTCCTAAGCACATTCAATTTGTTAGTATAAATGTAGTTTATGTATCCCAATTTCCAGACATTTACCCTAAGCAAAATATCATCTGAATATTCAGTTCCATGTTTGGCTACTCTGATACCCAATGAACATCCAAAGAAAAATAGAGAGATCTAAGACCAGAAGGAGTTAAGTGATGAGATGAACCCTGATTCTGGATGCAGGAGCTCCACCTGCACAAATCAAGCACAGACTCATGACTAGAGAGTACATACTGCTGACCTAGGGACTATTATTTCATCAATGCAGCTTTATTTTCTCTATTTTTAGATTACTTTTTTTTTTGCATTGTTTCAAAAGGAAGATGCTGCTCGTGCCAGAGCTTTGGCCTGGTATTAGCAGCTGGCCACCATCGGCTCATTAAACTGCACCACTCCAAAACGCTAGTAAGTGGCAATGGCTCGAGCCACTGCAGCTGAGATGATGCGAGCTTTGCTACTTTCTGCAATGGGAGCAGCTGTAGACCTTGTACAAGCAGTTGTGCCTGTCTGTGCTAGTGGTCTGTATTGGGCAACTGTGCCAGGGACTGTAATGGGAGAAAACCAACGGAACCTCATATATGTCATTCTTGTTGGTTTGGACAGACTGCAGACAAATGTTATTCCTTCTGTCCTGGTGCACTGGCTCAGACCTTAATATTCATCTCTCATTCTTAATCACTTATACCAAGTGCACTATGCAGGTATGCAGCAGGTAAGGAAGAACGAGGAAAATGAAGTGTTATGCTTATACTAGTCGAGGCATCAATGGGTTTCCAAAGGAATGAGAACCTTTGGAATCCCTTACACTTCAGAGGGCATTTTCACTACGTGGTATTTAAAGTTATATTTCCAGTGCAAACGAATTTGATTCCTTTTCTTCAGTTATTCACAAATTCTGAAGTACTGTTTCCAAGCCGAAAAACATTCAGTTGGGCTGAAAGCCTCTGTTTTCTTTTCATCTCTTCTTCAGTATTGTGTATTTCATCCTTGTCAGGGCTTATCTGTTGTCCCAGCACTTCTATCTCCTAGTGAGGTCTTTTCTTAGATGTCTGATATCCATAGAAGTATTTGTAACCATTAAGGTCAGAGGCTGGATTTCCTTTATGTGTGGAGTAATCAGAAACTGCAGATGTCCCGCTTGAATTAACTTAGCTGGTGACAGATTTCACTGTTTCCTTTCTCCACCTGCTCCCTCTAAGTGCAGTAAGTCCAGACTCATGGGCTTGCTTGGAACGAGTCCTGCTTAAATGCCACAGATAATAATAAATCAAAATGAAAACGTTATATAAATATGCCAGAATAAAGCTGTTTTTTCAAGCTGCCAGACTACCTGAGGGAGGCCTGAAAGTTGTCCTTAACAATAACATTAATTTTAACTTATAATAATTTAACAAGCTTACATATTAAGAAAAGAGATATACAAGTATGCAAATACCAAAGGAGAATAGAAAAAGCTTGATGAAACCTTTTTCTGTCAGAACACACTGTGATTTGAAATGCTTTGCAGATCAGGTTTTTCAGATTCCTTTTCAGGAATTCTCTTGCAGAAGAAAACCCAGGAGGAAAATTCTGACCTTTTGACATTTGCAGAATCAAATATTTAAATTCTTCATTTTGCTACGAAGTTCTTTTTCAATATTTTCATTTTGTATTCAAAGTGTTATTATGTTATGTCTGCTGTGGTAAAAATCTGCTTGTAAAAAAGTTGAAATCTAATAAAACATTTCAACAATACTTAGAACACTTCAGTTTTTTACTATCGATGCATCACTCGTGTGTTCTCAGCAGAGTGGGTGCTGTGATGCTAACCTTAACCATAGCATTAATCTCTTGCCATTCCATCTCCTTACCATGGAGTCTCTTTGAAGGACAGTCTACAAAAGAAACTTGGTGCTTCTTGCAGCAGGTGAAGAGTAAGTCACTCACCTCTGTGATGATTAGCTAAGTCCTGTGTACAGGACCTTTCCTTTCATTACTATAGAGATCTGGCATCAGGTCATCTAGTGTCCAGCCATAAAACCCACAGAAAGGTCAGCTAAGCGCCTCCACAGTCCTCCACATTTCCTGCACCTTGTCAAAGGCATAACTACATTATCTCTTTTACCTCCCATTTCTGGTGGATCAATGTGGACATCATCTCTTCTGATGAACTCAGAGCTCTTGACGTTCCTAGTGGAGTGTTAGCTGGATCTCAGATAATGGCCTCGGGAAGGTTAGGCTGGAAGTCTGCTAGTTAGATGATTCATCTGGCCTAACATTAGGTGTCTACCACTTGCTTAGACTTTTATTATAGTCAATGGTGACCTGATCAATATAGTCCATGGAGATTAGTGTATGATTCATCTGGCCAAATGCAGCGCACTCCTTTAGGGTGAGATGCTCATGCCACAAACTACATTAACTCTACGCAGTAACTCTCTGCTGACTGCAAAGGTATTCCAGACTCACTTAGATGTAGGAGTCTAACTCTATAAATATTCACATTTAGTTAAACAGATGCCACTTCACACGTCTTAAGGGCTCTCATCACTTCTGAAATAATTTTGACACCTGCATTTGAACACCTGAATTAAGAAAGTCCATGTTTGAGTAATCATACTTGAGAATCCTCCTAAAATTATGGTGTCCCTACTGATCTTTAATCCACTAACATTGCTAGGAGTACATAAGTCATGACTTCGGCTTGCCAATGTGACACCCATCTACAAGAAAGGCCAGAAGGAGGATTCTGGGAACTACAGGCCTGTCAGTCTGACCTCAGTACTGGGGAAGATCATGGAGTGGTTCATCTTAAGGGCACTCACAGGGCATGTGCAGGACAACCAAAGGATCAGGCCCAGCCAGCATGGGTTCATGAAAGGCAGGTCCTGCTTGACCAGCTGGATCTCCTTCTATGACAAGGTGACCTGCCTCAGGGATGAGGGAAAGGCTGTGGGTGTTGTCTACCTGGAGTTTAGTAAAGCCTTTGACAGCGTCTCCCACAGCATTCTCCTGGAGAAACTGGCGACTCGTGGCTTAGACAGGTTTACTCTTTGCTGGGTAAAGAACTGGCTGGATGGCCGAGCCCAGAAAATTGTGCTGAATGGCGTTAAATCCAGCTGGTGGCTAGTCACAAGCGGTGTTGCCAGGGCTCGGTTTTGGGGCCGGTCTTACTCAATATCTTTATTGATGACCTGGATGAGGGGATCGAGTGCTCCCTCAGTAAGTTTGCAGATGACACCAAGTTGTATTGGGAGTGTTGATCTGTTGGAGGGTAGGAGGGCTCTGCAGAGGGATCTGGACAGGCTGGATCGATGGGCCGAGGCCAACTGTATGAGGTTTAATAAGGCCAAGTGCTGGATCCTGCACTTCAGTCACAACAACCCCATGCAACGCTACAGGCTTGGGGAGGAGTGGCTGGAGAGCTGCCCGGCAGAAAAGGACCTGGGGGTGCTGGTTGGCAGCCGGCTGAACATGAGCCGGCAGTGTGCCCAGGTGGCCAAGAAGGCCAACAGCATCCTGGCCTGTATCCAAAAGAGTGCAGCCAGCAGGAGGAGGGAAGTGATTGTTCCCCTGTACTCAGCACTGGTGAGGCCGCACCTCGAATCCTGTGTTCAGTTTTGAGCCCCTCACTACAAGAAGGACGCTGAGGTGCTGGAGCGTGTCCAAAGAAGGGCAACGAAGCTGGTGAGGGGTCTGGAGCACAAGTCTTATGAGGAGCGGCTGAGGGTTGTTCAGTCTGGAGAAGAGGAGGCTGAGGGGAGACCTTATCGCTCTCTACAACTACCTGAAAGGAGGTTGTGGTAAGGTGTGTGTTGGTCTCTTCTCCCAAGTAACTAGCGATAGGACGAGAGAAAACAGCCTCACATTGTGCCAGGGGAGGTTTAGACTGGATATTAGGAAAAATTTCTTTACAGAGAGAGTGGTCAAGCATTGGAACAGGCTGCCCAGGGAGGTGGTGGAATCACAATCACTGGAAGTGTTCAAAAAATGTGTGGATGTGGCACTTTGGGACATGGTTTAGTGGGCATGGTGGTGTTGGGTTAATGGTTGGACTTGACGATCTTAAAGGTCTTTTCCAACCTTAACAACTCTGTTATTCTGTGATTCTTCCTAATACAGTACATTGCAATGTGTTGCAATATTTTCCCAGGGTTGTGCTAGAAGGTTTTTGTCTTAAGGAACCATCAAAGATATTATGGAAAGGATTCAAATGATTCAGCTTGAATACACACAGCAAAATAAAAAGATCTAGGTGTCTTATCTACCTCGTCTCTTGTCTGTTCTAAGTACCTGGGAGGGAAAGCCTTACTTGGGTCAGATGATGCTGTTCATAGAGGGGAACAAAGGAGAGGCAACATCAATGTTCAGGCAGCTTCAGCATGTCTCCTGCTGCACTGTTCCATGGGAAGTACACAGTGTCCCTGACAAACTCAGAGGGAGTCCTGGCTTTGTCTTCAGTAGAGCCCAGATTTCACCCCAGAAGAGTAAACCAAAAACTTACACAGCAATGAGCTGAGGGATTACAAAATCCGTGACATTAGCATGTGGAATTTGCTGTTGGGATCTAACTTTTGGGATCAAATTAAACTACATATAATAGATGTTCTGCTAAAACCAAATGAGGGATAATGTGTCCAGCTATATAACAGTAGACTTTTTTTTTCACACAAATTCCCTTTTATAACCTCTGATAAGGAGAGTCAACACAATTTCCAACAGACTTAATCATGCCCTGGGCATCATATCATCAGAAGACTCTGGATGAAACAAACTTTGACTAAAGCTAAATATTTATTTAAAGTATAAAATTACCAGTAAGGCTTATCAGGGCATTATCAGTAATGGAATAAATAGAGTTTGAAAAAAAAATCAAATAAATTTTAAAAAATCTATCTTGAGTATGGAAGAGTCTGGAAAACCATTAATAATGCTTCAGAGTAAGGAAAACCATTATTCTTGGACATGTTCTGAATGTGGCCTCTAGATATTACTGCATGCAGCATACTAAAAAATTTTCAGGAGGTGCTTATGTGTTGTGGTTTAGCCCCAGCCAGCAACTAAGCACCACACAGCCGCTCGCTCACTCCTCCTGGAGGGATGGGGGAGAGAATTGGAAGAGTAAAAGTGAGAAAACTCATGGGTTGAGATAAAGACAGTTCAATAGGTAAAGCAAAAACCACACACAAGCAAAGCAAATAAGGAATCCATTCACCACTCTCCATGGGCAGGCAGGGGTTCAGCCACCTCCAGGGAAGAAGGGCTCCATCATGCGTAACGGTGACTTGGGAATACAAACACCATCAATTTGAATGTCCCCTCTTCCTTCTTCCCCCAGCTTTATATACTGAGCCTGGGTCAGCTGTCCTGGCTGTGTCCCCTCCCAGCTTCCCGTGCACCCCCAGCCTGCTCGCTGGCAGGTCAGCATGAAAAGTTGGACAGTCCTTGACTGCTTAGCAATAACTCAAAACATCAGCATGTATCAACATTATTTTCATCCCAAATCCAAAACATATCTTCATACTAGCTTCTATAAAGAAAATTGACTATATTGCAGTTGAAACCAGGACACTATGTCAAGGCTTGAAAGAGTACACTGGAGATACTGGTTATACTGTATGTGTCATTTTCACCTTTCTGATCAGTTTAAAAGCAACATCTGCAGTGCCCCTCCTGGCACTGCCCATTTAATGCCAACTCAGTACAATTTAATCATATGCTATAGCAGGTGTTTAGCAGACTATTCAGGACACTAGCAGAGAATAAGACCTGGGCTGTTGTCTAGGGGAATGAACAACGTGATGTGAGAAATTGTTCAGTAGTTGCCAGCAATGGTATGAATACCTTGATACCCTCCACACATGCACGTAATGCTGTGAGAATGTAATGAGGTATTCTGTGCTGGGAGGACACATCTGGGAATTCCTGAAGAAATCTGCAAATGTTTCTTTTGCCTTTGTAATGTCCTGTCCTCCTGTAGTGACCTAGAAAAAGACTTCTAGGACACATGAATCTCCATTTTCATTGCTGCTTCACTTTTCCTTCTTTCTTTTTGGATTGTAACCTGTTATCTTGCACACAAAAATACTCCAGAAAGGTTGCATGAAAAATTAACACTAATGATACATTTCATTCTCTTTCAAGGGCGTAAACCAGAAGCTTGAAAGACATTTCATTATATAGCTATAAATGAACCACTCTAGGCTGTACGGATGTGATCAATATATTATATACATTATGAACTGCTTTTGTTTATTAAATATTCCTATGGTAAAGAAAGGAAGAGTATAAGCTGTTTTTTACCAATAGGATGGATTGCCTAGGGAAAGGAGAATACTACCGAGGTGTGGGAAAAGTATGTCCACATATCTGCCAGAGTACTTCCATCACAGAAATCAGCAAGGGCAAAGAGCAATCTAAAGGGAAAATAATTCCTTGCTTATAACTGAAAGAGACTGAGCATTTTAATTTCTTCCTTATATTAATTATCATCTTTGGAAATAAGGCTAGAGATTTTGTTTCCTGTAATTTACAGTGTATATTTCACCTAGATGGAGCCACCTGTGGAGCTATTTTCTGCCCATGGAGACAAGGAAAACCCTTTATTTCTGTTTAGACTTCCCCTATAGGGTGAATTTTCTGTTACAGATGCCTAGAAGACTCAATTAGATTATTACAATTAGGTGATCTGAGCCTAATTCACGGTTCTTTGCTGATGAATGTCCATCATTAATTTTTACACCATAGGATGGGACACCCTCTCTGTAAAGCATGAGGAACAAAACTGCTCCACTGAGAGGAGCAAAGAGAGATTCTTTGTCTGATTAGCCTAACACGAGTTGACCGGAGATGGAGAAGTGGGTTCAAATCATTAGTCTAAATGAGTCAGAGAGTGGTGTTACATTTGGGTTTAGTTTCAGCACACCTGAAAGCTGATTTTACAGGGAAAAAAAATATTTGCCAAGACATAAATAAATTCTGGGTTCTTCAGAAATGTTCTTCAGAAACCATCTCTCAAGAAAATTGCGTAGAGAATGGAGATCAGCTTTAAAATGTGAGTAAAACTGCCTTCTGCTGCAACATACACCTAAAATGGAGGAGCCTGAGACAATATATCTCCCCAGGCTGTTTGCTCTCATGGAAGATAAGGGGCTGCTGTGCAGCGGCTGGATGTTGTCCTCTAGGACTGTACACTGAGATTTGTTGAAGAGGGGCTTCACCTTCCCAGCCTGGTCACCATTCTCCTTCCTCTGGAGAGTGTTCCCAGAGATGCTGATCAGCTACATTGAGTAAAGCATTTCCCCAATCCTTTAGACCCCATTCATTCATTCATTCGACCCCTTGCCGACTGAGAACCCCGTAAGCTCTCAGTTGGCAAGGAGCGAATCAGCAGCCTTCTCGCTGTAAGCACTTTCTCTGTTAGCATGAGCAGGTCACGCGGGGGAGCTCAGCCATGGCCCGGCGGACGGCAGTGACCTCTACGCTTGCCAGAATGGACGTGGGCGCCCAGACAGAACTCCCATGGGAACAGGCAGCTGCCCAGGTCACAGTCTGCAGGGAGTGCCAGACCCTTGCAGTGGCAGCAAGAGGCAGTGACGAGAGCTGCTGCGTCCGCTGGGAACAGGCGGACGACCTGCTCGGCCTGGTGGCAGAGCTGTGCGAGGAGGTTGAAAGGTTGAGGGGCATTAGGGAGGCTGAGCAGGAGACAGACTGGTGGGGCCAGGTTCTGTCCTCCTTGATACAGAACTGGGAGCACCCACCAGAGAGCACCCAGGATCAAGGGGCCTCTGTATCCTGCCCGTCAAGCCAAAGACAGAAGCCTAAGTGAAGAGAGTGAATGGAGGCAAGTCCATGGTAGGGACAGTGGGCAAAATCCCTTCTTGCCCACCTTGTCCCCCCAGGTGCCTCCGCAACAGGTACGAGGCTCTGGTTGAGACAGAACAGACAAATGAGGATGTGGACAACAGGCAAGCTACACCAGAGTTGTCCACACAGTCAGAGAGGCCTACTGCCTGTATCACCACCACACACAAAATGAAAAAAAGAAGGGTTGTAGTTGTAGGCGACTCTGCTCTGAGGGGAACAGAGGGACCAATATGCCACGTAGACCCTCCTCACAGGGAGGTCTGCTGTCTCCCTGGAGCCCGGGTTAAGGACATCACTAGGAAGCTTCCTAGCTTAGTGAGGTCCACAGATTACTACCCACTACTGATTTTCCATGTTGGTGGAGAAGCAGCAGCAATTTGTAGTTCACAAACAATTAAGAGAGAGTTTAGGGCCTTGGGACGGTTAGTGAGAGAATCTGGGGCACAGGTTACTTTTTCTTCCTTCCGTCCTTCCAGTTGAAAGCAGTGACATTGGAAGGAACAGGAAGATCCAATCCATCAACACATGGCTCCGTGGCTGGTGTTACTGCCACAATTTTGTTTTTTTTGATAATGGGATGGCATACACGGCACCAGGAATGCTGGCATCAAACAAGAGACACCTCTCTTAAAGGGGGAAGAGGGTCTTTGCCCAAGAGATAACAGGGGTGATTGACAGGGCTTTAAACTAGATGCAAAGGGAGAGAGTGATAATAATATCAAGATTGTCTGTGACAATCGATCCACTCCCTTCCTGAAATGCCTGTACACCAATGCACGCAGCATGGGGAACAAACAGGAAGAACTAGAGATCTGGGTGCAGTCACAGGGCCACGATATCATTGCAATCACAGAGATATGGTGGGATAGTTCGCGTGACTGGAACGTTGTCATGGATGGCTATGTCCTGTTTAGGAAAGATAGGCCAGGAAGGTGAGGTGGTGGTGTTGCTCTTTATGTACGTAAACAACTGGAATGTATTGAGCTCTGCCTGGGAGGGGATGAAGTACCTGTTGAAAGTTAATGGGTAAGACTCAAGGGGCAGGCTAATATGGCCGATATTGTTATGAGTGTTCACTATAGACCACCAGACCAGCAAGAAGAAGTAGATGAAGCCTTCTACAAACAACTAGAAGTAGCTTCAAAATCACATGCCCTGGTGCTTATGGGTGACTTCAATCACCCAGACATTTGTTGGAAAGGCCACACAACTAGGCACACACAATCCAGAAGTTTCCTGTAGTGCACTGATGACAATTTTCTGATGCAGGTGGTGGAGGAGCAAACGAGGAGAGGTGTGATGCTGGACCTTCTATTAACAAACAAGGAAGGACTGGTTGGGGATGTAAAGGTTGAGGGTAACCTTGGCTGTAGTGATGACGACATGGTGGAGTTCAGTATTGTACAAGGAAGAAGCAGGGCAATAAGTAAGATTGCGACCCTGGACTTCAGGAGGGCTAATTTTGTCCTCTTCAAAGACCTCCTTGGAGGTATCCCATGGGCTAGGACTCTAGAAGGTAGAGGAGCCCAAGAAAATTGGTTAATATTCAAGCACCACTTCCTTAAAGCTCAGGATGTGTGCATTCCTTTAAGTAAGAAATCAAGTAGCGAAGGCAGGAGACCCCCGTGGATGAGCAAGGAACTGATGGAAAAACTTGTATGGAAGAAAGGAGTTTCCAGTAGGTGGAAAAAGGGACTGGTCACTTGGGAGGACTATAGGAATGTTGTCAGGATATGCAGGGATGCAACAAGGAAGGCCAAGGCCCTCTTGGAACTAAGTCTGGTGAAGGAAGTAAAAGAGAACAAGAAGGGCTTCTTCAAGTATATCAGTAGTAAAAGGAAGACTAGGGAAAATGTGGGACTTCTGATGAATGAAGTGGGAGCCCTGGTGACAGAGCAAGCAGAGAATGCCTTTTTCACTTCAGTCTTTACTGCCAAGACTACTCCTCAGGAATCCCAAACCCTGGAGGTAAGTGAAAAAGCCTGGAGGGAGGAAGACTCTCCACTGGTTGACAAGATTTGGGTTAGAGATCATTTGGCTGAACTGAACACTCACAAATCCATGTGCCCTGATGGGATGCTCCTGCAAGTGCTGAGGGAGATGTCTGATGTTGTTGCAACAGCTCTCTCCATCATTTTTGAAAAATCATGGAGAACGGGATAGGTGCCTGAGGACTGGGAGAAGGCCAATGTCACCCCAGTCTTCAAAAAGGGCAAGAAGGAAGGCACAGGAAAGTATAGACCCGTCAGCCTCACCTCCATCCCTGGGAAGGTGATGGAACGGCTCCTTCTGGAGGCCATCTCTAGGCACATGGATGAAAAGAAAGTTATCAGGAGTGGTCAGCATGGATTCATCAAGGGGAGATCGTGCTTGACCAACCTGATAGCCTTCTATGATGGAGTGACTAGCTGGGTAGATGAAGGGAAAGCAGTGGATGTGGTTTACCTTGACTTCAGTAAGGCTTTTGACACTGTCTCCCATAACATCCTCATAGTGAAGCTCAGAAGTATGGGTTGGATGAGTAGACTGTGAGATGGATCAGGAACTGGTTAAGCAACAGAGCTCAAAGGGTTGTGGTCAGCGGCGCAGAGTCCAGTTGGAGGCCTGTATCTAGTGGTGTTCCCCAGGAATCGGTACTGGGTCTGGTTTTGTTCAACTTTTGTTCAACATCTTCATCTTGACCTAGACAAAGGGTTGGAATGTACTCTCAGCAGGTTTGCTGATGATACAAAACTGGGAGGGGCGGCTGATATACCAGGAGGCTGTGCTGTCATGCAACGGGATCTGGACAGACTGGAGAGTTGAGCGGAGGGGAACCTCATGAAATTTAACAAGAACAAGAGTAGAGTTCTGCACCTGGGGAAGAACAACCCCATGCACCAGTACGGGTTAGGGGTTGACCTGCTGGAAAGCAGCTCCATGGAGAAGGACCTTGGAGTCCTGGTAGACAATAAGCTATCCATGGGACAGCAATGTGCCCTGGTGGCCAAGAGAGCAAATGGCCTCCTGGGGTGCATTAGGAAGAGTGTGACCAGCAGGTCGAGAGGGGTTCTCCTCCCTGTCTACTTTGCGCTGGTGAGGCCTCATCTGGAGTATTGTGTCCAGTTCTGGGCTCCCCAGTTCAGGAGAGACAGGGAACTTTTGGAGAGAGTCCAGCGGAGAGCCACGAGGATGATTAAGGGACTGGAACATCGCTCGTATGAGGAAAGGCTGAGAGACCTGGGGCTGTTTAGTCTGGAGAAGAGAAGGCCGAGAGGGGACCTTATCAATGTCTATAAGTATCTGCAGGGGGGCTGTCAGGAGGATGGAGCCAGTCTCTTTTCAGTAGCGCCCAGTGACAGGACGAGGGGCAATGGGCACAAACTGCGGCACAGGAAGTTCCACCTCAACATGAGGAAAAAATTCTTTACTGTGAGGGTGACAGAGCACTGGAACAGGCTTCCCAGGGAGGTTGTGGAGTCTCCTTCTCTGGACGCGTTCCTGTGCAGCCTGGCCTAGGTGATCCTACCCTGGCAGGGGGGTTGGACCAGATGATCTTCAGAGGTCCCTTCTGTCCTAATACAATGTAGGGGAAGGTTTTGATACGATCCCGAGAGTGAGATTAAGACAGAAATGAGGTCAAATGCCATATACCCAAGACAATTTTATTATCAAAAGTAAAGAATTAGTAGTGATAGGACAGAATAGCGATAGGACAGAATGAAATAAAAAGACAGGAATCAATCAAGCATTTGGGATAGAGTTGCAAGGATAGGCACCACGATGGATCTGCGGCACCCAGGGGTCCAAGTCTCTTGGTGTTTCGGTGGTAGGCAATCCCACAAAGGGCTTGTCTTGGCAGTCCTTTTTATTCTCATTCAAGAGCTGCAATTTAGCACATCTTCGCATTCCTGCATATGCACATACACTTCATGGCGGCTCCAGCCTCCGCTCCTCACACTATTGCATGCCTTGTAGCCGTTATCTTGGCAGGGTGTTTTTCATCAACTGGAGGTCTCTGTGGCCTTGTAGCCATCCTTATCAGCCAAAGGAATTTTCACTTAGACAAACAATCTTTGAGACAAATGTTACAGTTCAGTCTCTCACACCTTCCAACCCCTACCATTCTGTGATTCTGTGATTCTGTGATTTAAAACTAAGAATCCCTGATGATTTTTTTGCACCTGGGCCTTGCGTGATAGTCTTTTTCCCTTATCAAAAAACAAAGCAGCAATGTTTTTTTGCTCATCAGAAGTCTTGAAAAACTATCTTCTCATAATAAAAAAAATACATGTTATGAATTAAAAGAATACGCAATTTCTCTTTGTTCTACTTGGGAGTCAGTTCTGAGGTGCATTGGCAGGGCTGTGAAGGAAGCTTACGCAGCTCCAATCCAGCCTTTGTGTGACTGATGAATGCACCTGCATTGTGATTTATAGACTTAGTAAGGATGTTCTTAGCAGCCTCAGAATTAGGATGAGACAGATTGCTGCATCTGAAAATATGATGTATGAGGTTGCATTAAAGCTGTTAAGCAACAGAATCTTAAACTTGGTGTCATTTCTATAGATATGTGTTGCTGGTTACTGAAGGCAAATGAGTCATTAACATGCAAAAACATTTCTTTAGAGAATGTTTGCTCCTGAACACAGTATGGAGCGTGGACCCTTTGGATGAACTCCAAGTTGTCAATAGTAGAGTTGAGTGAATGATTCAGCGCAAGTAATGTGACTGATGAATTTTTCTTTCTGCTTGTAAAGTGTCTTCAGACACATCAACATTTCCAGAGACTGATTTGTCTCCAAATAATTTGTGAAAAGGGAAAAAAAACCCACCACAAAACCAAATAAACCTGATATAGACTGATCTTGAGAAATTTCCTTAAGAATACACACTCCTCAGCCCCTATGGTCTAGCGCAAAAGGAGAATTATTTTCATTGAGGGAAATACCAAGTAGATGTCTCCTCTTACCAGGAAGCTGTTGTGGGGACAGTTCATGGTGTTCAGAAGGGTGTGTTGCAGACAAAGTTCAGGTAAGGCTGTCTTTATTTGTTGAGAGATGCTGAGTTAACATCTGGGGAGGAAGGTGCTGAAGAATTATATATGTAGATTTTTTTGGAAGCGTTTTTTCTTTGTCTGCAGCGATGGGGCAGTGATTCTGAAGCCGTTCTTCAAGATGGGTGGAACACCTAGGTTTTGTGGGTGTCCACACTAAAGGACCTCTAAATATTTGGATCCATTGATCTATATAATGCCAAGTCAAGAAGACAAAACCAAGGAGTTTTGCAAAGGATGCTCAGAGATAGTTGAGTTTGCTTTCATTGTTTTGCCTATAACTCATCTGGAAAATCAGAGAAATTTAGGTGAAGACCTCCAGCTTCAGTTCATGTTTCTTAATGGAGAGTTTGACCTGGGAGGTTTCTCACCATTTATAACTAGCTACAATGAAAACAGAACTAGTCCACATACACAGATTACTCCACTGCATTCAGGACTTTCCTGTAAATAGGTTGCTGGGAAAAGGCATAATAAATCTGTTTGATGATCAGAGAATTATAGCATCATAGAATCATTTAGGTTGGAAAAGACCTTTAAGATCATCAAGTCCCCCAGTACAGGGGGACAATCACTTCCCTACTGCTGCTGGCCACAATATTTCTTACACAGGCCAGGGTGCCATTGGCCTTCCTGGCCACCTGGGCACACTGCTGGCTCATATTCAGCCAGCTGTTGACCAATACCCCCAGGACGTTTTCCACTGGGCAGCTTTCCGGCCACTTTCCCCAAGCCTGTAGTGTAGCATGGGGTTGTTGTGACCCAAGTGTAGGATCTGGCACGTAGTCTTGTTGAACCTCATACAGTTGTCCTTGGCCCATCGATCCAGCCTGTCCAGATCCCTCTGCAGAGCCTTCCTTCAAATCAAGCAGACCAACACTCCCACCCAAACTGATGTCATCTGCAAACTTACTGAGGGTGCACTCAAGGGCGTTGTCCAGATCATTGATAAAGATATTAAATAGATCTGGCTCCAGTACTGAGCCCTGGCAACACCACATGTGACTGGCCACCAACTGGATTTAACTCCATTCACCACGACTCTCTGGGCTCGGCCATCCAGCCAGTTCTTTACCCAGCAAAGAGTAAACCTGTCTAAGCCACGAGTCGCCAGTTTCTCCAGGAGAATGCTGTGAGAGACATTGTCAAAGGCTTTACTAAACTCCAGGTAGACAACATCCACAGCCTTTCCCTCATCCCCAAGGCAGGTCACCTTGTCATAGAAGGAGATCCAGCTGGTCAAGCAGGACCAGCCTTTCATGAACCTGTGCTGGCTGGGCCTGATCCGTGGGTTGTCCTGCACATGCCCTGTGAGCGCCCTTAAGATGAACCACTCCATGATCTTCCCCAGTACCAAGGTCAGACTGACAGACCTGTAGCTCCCTGGATCCTCCTCCCTGCCCTTCTTGGAGATGGGCATCACATTTGCCAACTTCCAGACAACCGTGACTTCCCCGGTTAGCCAGGGATGCTGATAAATGATGGAGAGTGGCTTGGTGAGCACTTCTGCCAGCTCCCTCAGTACCCTTGGGTGGATCCCATCCAGCCCTATAGACCTGTCTGTGTCTAAGTGATGTAGCACGTGTCTAACCATCTTCCCTTGGATTACGGGGCCTTCATTCTGCTCCTGGCCCCTGTCTTCCAGCTCAGGGGTTTGGGTACTCTGAGAATGACTGGTCTTACTATTAAAGACTGAGACAAAGAAGGCCTCAGTCTTTTCCTCATTCTTTGTCACTATGTTTCCCAGTACAGGATGGAGATTCTCCTTATCCCTCCTTTCGTTGCTAATGTCTTTATAGAAATATTTTTTATTGTCTTTTATAGCAGTAGCCAGATTAAGTTCTATCTGGGCTTTGTCTCTTCTAATTTTTTCCCTGCATAACCTCATGACTTCCTTGTAGTCCTCCTGAGTTTCCTGCCCCTTCTTCCAAAGGTGATAAACTCTCTTTCTTTTCCTGGGTTCCAGTCAAAGCTCTCTGTTTCACACATGGGGATGTCCTGCTCCTATGTCTTTAAGAATTCATTCCTGAAGAATGTCCAACCTTCCTGGACACCTTTGCCCTTCAGGACTGTCTCCCAAGGGATTCAGTCAACCAGGCCCCTAAACAGGACAAAGTCTGCCCTCTGGAAGTCCAAGGTAGCAGTTCTGCTACCCACCCCTCCCCCCCACTTCTCCAAGAATCGAAAACTCGATCATTTTATGATCAGTATACCCTAGACAGCCTCCAACCATCACATCACCCACAAGTCCTTATCTGTTCACAAACAACAGTTCCAGTGGGGCACCTTCCCTACTTGGCTCACTCACCAGCTGTGTCAGGAAGTTATCTTCGACACACTCCAGGAACCTCCTAGAAGGTTTCCTCTCTGCTGTATTGTATTTCCAGCAGACATCTGGTAAGTTGAAGTCCCCCAAGAGAACAAGTGCTAGCAGTTGCTAGAGACTTGTCCCAGCTACTTGCAGAGTAGTATGTTTTCCTCTTCATTTGGGTTGGGTGGTTTATAACAGACCCCCATCATGATATCTGCCTTGTTGACCTCCCCCCTGATTCTTACCCATAAACACTCAACTGTATCATCACCATCCTTAAGCTCTAGACAATGAAAATACCCCCTAACATACAGGGATATCACACTGCCCATCCTTCCTTGCCTATCCCTTCTGGAAAGTGTATAGCCATCCATTGTGGCACTCCAGTTGTGCCAGACATCCCACCATGGTTCTGTGATGGCAACTGTATCATAGCTTTCCTGTTGCACAATGGCTTCCAGCTCCTCCTGTTTGTTGCCCATGCTGCATGCATTGGTGTAGATGCACTTCAGTTGGACTATTGATCCTGCCACCTTTTTTATGGAAAAACCCTAATTCCTACGTGACCATTCTCAGGTGTTTCCGTGGTTTCCCACACATAAATAACTCTTGTGTCTTTGTTGCTGCATGGATATCCATCCCCTCCCTCCACTGTGTTGGCAGACTGAAGGACCTTGCTAGCACACTGTCCCTCAAACATTGGCATGCCACCCCCAGGCTTACCTCTATCAAGCCTGGATTTCTCCCCTTCCCCCTTCAGATCTAGTGTAAAGCTCTTCCAATGATCCCTGTTAACTCCTGTGCAAAGATCCTTTTCCCCCTTTGAGAGAGGTGGACTCCGTCTGTCATCAGCAGGCCTGGTGCTGTGTAAGCTGATCCATGATCAAAAAAACGAAGATTCTGCTGGTGACACCAGGCTTGGAGCTACGTATGGATCTGGTGGACCTTCTTGTTTCTTCCCTCATCATTCTCTGCAACTGGAAGGACAGAGGACAACACTACTTATTGTCCTCCTCATCCCATAACCAGTTGTTCCAAGGCCATGATGTCTTTCTTGATTGCCCTCAAACTTCTTATTGTAAGCCTACCTGAAAAATCAGTAATGGATAGTAATCTGAAGGCTGTACCAGGGTAGGAAGCTTGCTCTTCAAATCTTTAACCCAGGCCCCAGGGATGCTGCCAACTTTCCTAAGAAGTGGGTCCAGCCTGCATATTGGGCCTTCTGTTCCCTTCAGAAGAGAGTCTCCTATGACAGTGACCTGTGTTTTTTCTTTATGGAAGCAGTTTTGATGCAGGGCGTAGGCTGAATTAGCCTCGGTGATACCTCCAAGCTACAGGAACCATTGTCTTGGTTATTGTTTGGTCCCACTTGCAGATCCTCGTACCCATCATGCCAGGGCAGCTGGGAAGGTGGGGTGGTCATGGAGGAGATGCACCTGCTGCGCCGGGCAGGAACTCGTCACCGTTGCCCCCATCCCTCAGGTCACCGTGTTCTGCTGGGTGCAGAGAGGACAGGGACTCCTCCGTACCCTGTGTCCTGTCTGCCTGACAGGCCTGTCCCAGGGAAGGCGGGTGCAGTCCCCATAGTCTGTCTCTCTCTCACACTCCCTGGTGCTCCCCAGCCTGCTCCCCTCCTCCCGGAGCTCTGTCCCCGAGCGGAGGAGCTCCTCTCCCCGGGCGCACCTCCCGCAGCCACGCTCGCTGCTGCGTCCGGCCCTGGCGTGAGAGCAGGGCGCAGCCGGCAGCCCGGCACCGGGCTGGCAGCGCGGTCCCGCCGAGCTCTGCCTGGGAAGCGGCGTCGGTCGTGGTGGGGGCAGAGCTCAGAGAGGCCACGGCCTTCGCCGGCTGGATGCCATTGCTCCCTGGTCGAGCTGGCAGAGCTCCAGCGCCCTTCTGCGCGCCCTTCCTCCGCGCCCTTCTGCGCCAACGGCCTCACCGCGCCCGTGCTGACGCACCACGGCCCGTTTTCCCGCCGTGGTCGCGGCGCCACTGGTTCCTAATGCTTCCTAATGGCTTCTTTTATCTGTGTGGGGGCTTGGCAGCCATTGCGCCGGGCCTCGCCCAGGTCTCCCCAGCTGCTGTCGCGCGAGCTGCGGGCTCCTGCCAGCTCTCTCTGCTCCCAGAGAGGTTCCCCCAGTTCAGGACCCCCCTGTGCCCGGGGGTTTTACCTACTAGAGCACTCCACTGCAGATTGTGCCACACCAGAGCTGTTCGCCTTGGCAGCTGAGGATGGGAAGTAACGCAGCCCGGGGGATATACTGGCAAGCCCCTTGAAGATTTGCCGTCTATCTGATGCCCTCCTGACCTACTTCTTCCTGTTCATCCTCCTTTCACACTTTGTCAGTTCAGGGTGCAAGCTGGCTGAAGGAGCACTTAGCTCCATGCATGCGTGATTCCCGTTGCAATGAATGTTCTGACCTCGGAGAAGGCCTCCAAGTGTCTCCACCCCAGCGGTAATACAACTGTAAAGTCTTCTGAGCTGGATTTCTTCCATGGCTCATTATTCAACACTTCATGTACCAGCTCAAAAGTAGAAGGAATATTTTGGGGTACAAAAGTGATCTTTAGTAGTTTAGGAAGTCTCTTTTCTTTAAGAGCCCAAGAAGAAAATGGCTGTGGAAACACAAAATGGATTTTTCTTTACTGGTAGAAACACTGCTGTCAGTATGATGAGGGAAGGACTTGTCTCTTATTAAGCTGATTTTCCCCCATCAATTATTGTTTAGTTAGTAGTGTTTAAACTGCATCATTAAAATCTTTTCCTCTAATAAATGCTTCAGCCTTTCTACTAAATCAAGGTGGTTTATGCGTGTGTACACTGTAGAGCCAATTTGCAGTGCCTTGTGGCAGTGTTTGCAGAGGATGTAGTCAGAGTTTAGTGTCATCTCTGGGGAATTGGACCACTATTGTTTACAGTCATGTGAGTGTAACTCCTTGCATATCATTTCTGAAATGTCACCCTGTATATATCTAAGTGTGAAATTCTGTGCATGTTTGTGCCATATATTTTGGCATGGATTTGGAATTTGAAAAGCAGAAACTGGTCCCACGAAATAAAATGAACCTTGTGGAATCAAGCCAGCTGCTTCCTGCTAATGTGACCTTTTCGTCCATGTTTCTCTTTCCTTGTCTTGCTGATGGATAGGATGATTTTAAGAGACTTTAGTACACGATAGGGCTGCCAGGTTTGGATCCACAGCCAATTATCTCCAAAGGTCAGAGGCACTTGCACTGGGCATTCTCGTTTGTGTTCCCTCTCTTAATTTCCAGGAACACTGGTGACAAAAATAAGGCAGAGGATAACTCTACTGAATGTAAAGACCCTTGTCTAGATATCACTGATATCCTTCTTATTATAACATACATCAAAAAAGAAGGCAATTTATTCCATAGCTGCCTTCTGTAGGGCTTTTTGTACCTTCCTATTCTCGCATTGGGCTTCCCTGGAGATAGAACTGAATTAGAGAGATTGCTGGACTGATTCAGTCTGGCAGCTCCTGTGTTAATATTGGTCTTAACTTCTGGAGTTGTCAAACAATAAATAAATGAATGCCAAAACAAAACATGCCAAGGTTTTTATTTTTGACATGGCAGAAGAAAGAAAAATCTGCAACACATGACCTCTGCAGTTCACCACAGTTCACAAATCTAAATATCAGGGATATTTGCCCCTCCTTGGATAAAACGGTGGGTTTGCAATACTTCTAGGGAAACATCAGTCACTAAATACAGTACTGAAACTGTCTAGGTCTCCTACTCTGCTCTAGCTGTCCTGAGATAGAAAGATACCCATTTAAACCTTTGCAGATCAACGTCCATGAAAAACTTATGACTAAATAAATCAAAATGGGAAAATCCTAGACTAAAGTCATATTCTGGATACCTAGAAATTAAAACTCAGGTTTACGTTCTGTCAGCCACTCTTCTTTTTTGAGTCCTATCTGCTGGTTTCAAATTTAAAGGTTCTGTAGCTTCTCTGAATTATTTTTATATTTTATATTTCTGTGGATCCAGATCTTTGCTTTTGGTTAGAGGGAACAAAATTCCTAAGTACGACAATGTTTCAGATTCTGCGCAAGCTGTAAAGTTCCCCTGAAACCACTTTCATTAGTTTTGCAAAAATTGCAGCCAACCTTAAGGCTTTAAAAAGTGCTAAGCAATCAGCAGTCACTCATTTGGGAGCCTAATTACGGAGTTTGGAAACAAATATGTCTTGGTCTATCACTTGCCTTGCATAATGTGTATAATGGGATTTAACCCCACACCTGCTTGTACAGATGTATAAATACTTGTGACTGCGGGGTACCAATGCAGAGATATCTCTTTCCAGGTATGTCACTAAGTGGCATGGGAAAGCATCAGGATCCTCCAACCCATCAATGCAAGTCTCCCCGTGGCTGAAATAGGTATTTTTTTATGATTTCAAATTACAACTGAAGTATTTGAAGTATCCCTGAGGAGATAATGATGACCTCTGGGACACGAGTTGGTATACATTCCCACATACCTATTCAATGTTGTATAGGCAAAGTGCAAACATTCTCCTTTCAGATGTGAAATAAACAGAATTAAGCAAGGGTACACTGTTCTCTGAATTGTTTCATTTTTAGGGGCATTTCTTATGTTATGCCCAACAAACCTCAATTTCGGTAACATTTAAATTTATTCTCCTATCTTTCATTGGAAATAACAATATACACTTTGGCTTTTGAAGGTAAAATTACTCTGAATGGATTGGCACTGATAGTCTGACAGAGGGTTTGGAAGAAGTAAGCCGACTTGGATAAATGAGGCAAGCCATGACCTTGGATTCATTTGTTCTTCCCTCCATTTTCTCATCACGATTAGATTGATTCCCCCCTCCATTCCTCATTTTCCTTTTTTTTTGTAGCCTGGGGTGATGCTTGCTGCTTAGTTTGAGACTATGAGGCTTTTGGAGGAAGGTAGATCAGCAAAGAAATCCATGTAAACTAGAATTGAGAAACTAGCAAAATCTAGGTAAACTAGATGAGCAACCTGATCTAGTCAAAGATGTCTCTGCTTGTTGCAAGGGGGTTGGACTAGATGACTTTTAAAGGTCCCTTCCAACACAAACTATTCTATGATTTTATGGTTTTAAATCAAACATTTTCTGCTCATAGGTATAGAATGAATAACACTGTGCCAGGTTACCCCTAGCTAAGGGCCACATTCCCACCCAGATGCTCTCTCACTCCCCCTCCTCAACAGGATGGGAGGACAGAAAAAGGATAGAAAAGCTCATGGGTCGAGAGAAGGACAAGGAGATCACTCACCAGCTACCACCATGAGTAATACACACTTGACTTGGGGAAAAGGAATTTAATCTATTGGCAGTTAAAATAGATTCAAGTAGTGACAAACAAAGACAAAATTAAAACAGCATTTCCCTCTCACCCCCGACTTACCCCCAGGCCCAGCTTCACCCCTTCACTCCCGACCCCTCTCCCCGCAGGGGTGGGCACGGGGGTTGCGGTCAGTCCCTCCCAGCCCCTCTCGGCCGCTCCTCCCTCCTCACAGGTCTCCCTGCTCCAGCGCGGGCCCTTCCCCGGGCTGCAGCCCTTCAGGGACAACCTGCTCCCGCCCGGGCTCCCCACGGCCGCAGCTCCTGCAGGAAATATCCCCCTGCTGCGGCCTGGGGCCCTCCCCGGGCTGCGGGGGGGTCTCTGCTCCCGCGGGCTCTCTCCAGGGCTGCGGGGGATCCCTGCTCCGGGCCTGCAGCCCCTCCCGCCCTCCTCCTCCTCCGGCCTCGGGCTCCCTCTGCTGCTGCCGCCTCCTGGGCTCCCTCCTCCTCTGCCGGTGCCGCCTTGGGCCCTTCCTGAGTCCTGTTTTCCCCCCGGCGCCCCCGGCTTGGCTGCGGGGCTCAGCTGTGTCCTGCGCTGGGGCCCTTGGAGCCGGCTGGGACCGGCTGGGACCGGCTGTGTCCGGCACCGGGCAGCCCCGGCCGCTCCTCCCAGCAGCAGCAGCCGCCCGGCAGCCCCTGCTGCCCGTGCCTGGGCAGGGACACTCAATACATCAAAACAAAGCTGAGAATTTTCTATTAACTGAGTAAGTGAAAGTTTATTTTTGCTGTCAGACTCAACACTTTCACAGAGACAATGACTTGGCATTGGGCAGTAGGTTTCCCCTCCAGGCAAGTCATTCTCACTGAAGCCCATAACATACTGTCTCTTCTAGGGCAGGCTCAGGGGAAGTGTGTCTGCCGCCAGGACTCCTACCTTCACACTGATGCATAACCGTTCCTCTCCAGGACAGTCATTGTTGTACACAGAATCATAGAATGATATAATCTTTGGGTTGGAAAGGACCTTTTTAAGGTCATGTCCAACCCCCCTGCAATGAGCAGGGACATCCTCAACTAGATCAGGTTGCCCAGAGCACTGTCTAACTTGATCTTGAATGTTTCCAAGGGATGGGGCATCTACCACCTCTATGGGCAATCTGTGCCAGTCTTTCCCCATGCTCATAATGAAAAATTTATTGATTAGATTTAGTCGAAATCTTCACTCTTTTAGTTTAAAACTGCTACCCCTTGTCCTATCGCTACAGGCCCTGCTAAAAAGTCTGTCCCCATCTTTCTTCGAATCCCCCTTTAAGTACTGGAAGGCTGAAAGAAAGTCTCCCTGGAGCCTTCTCTTCTCCAGGCTGAACAACACCAATTTTCTCAGCCTGATCTCATAGGAGAGGTGTTCGATCCCGCTGATCATTTTGGTGGCCTCCTCTGGACCCACTCCAAGAGGTCCATGTCTTTCCTGTGCTGAGGGCTCCAGAGTTGGATGCAGTACTCCAGGTGCGGTCTCACCAGAGTGGAGTAGAGGGGCATGAATGAGCTCTACCTCCATATTCTTTTAGATACTGGGTTTCTTTTTGCTTTCACGTCCCATAACTCCTTCTAGTGTGAAAAAAACCCACAGATGCCTCCTGCCACAGTCTCTCTTTTTACATGTGTCCACTGCCAACCCTTCCATCTTAATGGGACTAAAAAGCAGGCTGTGAAAGCCGTATTTTATTAAAGTGGTGCAATCTTTTCTGAAAGATTCAAGCAGAAGGGTTCCTCTGAGTCTGCCAAACACAACTCTCTGAACTCTTGCTAAAAATTGGTGAAGAATGACAAAGACCAGAAGTGTGAGTTTAGGTAAACTGTCCGTTACAAATGGAGAAAATGGTATTGTTTCCCACTGCATATGATTTAGAAACTGGGAGTAAAAGCAGCCTAATAAAATCTGCAGGTGATATTAATCAGGGAGGAGTCATGAATGCCAGAAAGTACAGAAGCAAGGAGCTTGAGGGGATAGGAACATAGGAAGGGAAACAATGGAATTATATTGAGGAGAATACAACCTCTGATCTGTGTGTGTTGAAACAAAACTCATCCCAAACATTCTCCCTTATAGAAAGGAAAAGCCTGAGAAAGAAGTAGGCTGAACCTACAAAATCTACAAAAGCCTACAAGCAGGGAGTTTTTCTTGGTACCTCTGAACCATGCTATTCTGGGTACTTTAGAGACCGGGGATGGGTTTCCTTGGGAGGTGGTGAGGAAGGATGGGGTAATGGAGAATGCTCCTGTCTCCAGCATCTGCTGGTGGTGTATGCACACACTCCTGTATCACTCAATGCTATTTCATCTATATTGTTGTCCCACCTTCCCATCACACAGGTGTTGTGTTTCCCCTAGAGAGCCTCTCCCTGGTGACTCCCTGCCAAATTTCACATATTGTAAGGATCAGGAAATAATTGTAGAGACATATCAGGAGAGGCACAGACTTAGAGAAACAAGGAGAAGAGGTGAAGTTTCTTCTGGTGGTGAAATTGTGAAGAATAGTTCAAAGATGAAGAAGACAAAAAAATACCAAAACAGGACACCCAAGCTTTCAAGGAGAGGAGTCAGAACTGCAAATGATATTTTTAGAAGAAAACAGTTTACAGAATAGATTCTTCTCTGAACACAACTGAGATTTGTAATTAGAGCTGGTCAGAAGATAAGGCAGCTTAACTTTTTTAAAAATAAAAGCCTTGCAAAGAATTGATCTAAAATACTACTCAGGGTCAGACCTATCATCGCTCCTCTCTGCTGGTTTATATCTGGGACTGCCAGCCCTCTGGGCATCAAGGAAAAAAACTTCACCTCAGCCAGAATCCAATCATATAGTCAGTTTTTCTCCTGATATCTGATATGAACTAACATCCCCATTAGAAACTGCGAGTTTAAATCATCAATTGCTAATGCCTAAATTAGCCTAGGCCTAGTTAGCTATCTAAATGTTCAGTTCCTTTTGGAATTACATTTATGATCTGTCTGATTAGAGAAGTGTAGGAAAATGCCCTGCATCATCTTTTGATGATGAGAAAAACTAAACATTTGTGAAAAACTAAAATCTTTTCACTTTGCAGAGGTTAAACAAAAAAGTGTGTGTTGAGAAGAGGTTGCTTTTGTTTTTATTTAAGAGAGCATAGTGAAATAAAGCCCAAACAAATCAAAACATCAACAGGGCTAGAATACTCTGAAAAACCCCCACCTGAAAGGCCATTTTTTTAATTGAAAAGCAATGTGAATGAAAAATATCAACCAGTTCTATTTATAACTGGGGATGGGCAAAGAAGATGTGTTTAAATATGGATGTGGGAAGCTTTCTCATTTCTGTAGAAAGCCTTCTTGTGAAGGCTTGCTCTGATTTCTCAGGTGAAAAAATAGGCAAGCAGGTAGGATCTAGCTCTTTACTAGCATAATCACTTTAGCAACTTGGAAGTAATTGGATCTATGACAATTTATGCTGACTGAGGTTTGCTTCCTGGTACTATAAAGTTCCTATCCTTTGGCGCATAGCAGGAAGTATGTATTTCAGCTAGTTTATTGCAAACAGCCCACCTACTATGTTGGGGTGTGTGTGTCCTTTTGTTATACCCATTCTCCAGCACTGTTCATTGTATTTAAGGCAATTATTCTTCAGTCTCCTCTCATTGCTTGTAGCTAAGCTCCATTCAGCCTTCATCTAGCAATGCAGTTTTTCTTATTCTTAGCTTTCAGTATACGCAGTCATTTTAATCACAGAATCACAGAGTGGTAGGGTTTGGAAGGGACCTCTGAAGATCATCTGGTCCAACCTCCCTGCCAAGGTAGGATCACCTAGGCCAGGCTGCATAGGAACGCGTCCAGTCGGGTTTTGAAGGTCTCCAGAGAAGGAGACTCCACAACCTCGCTGGGAAGCCTGTTCCAGTGCTCTGTCACCCTCACAGTAAAGAATTTTTTCCTCATGTTGAGGTGGAACTTCCTGTGCCGCAGTTTGTGCCCATTGCCCCTCGTCCTGTCACTGGGCACTGCTGAAAAGAGACTGGCTCCATCCTCCTGACAGCCACCCTGCAGATACTTATAGACATTGATAAGGTCCCCTCTCGGCCTTCTCTTCTCCAGACTAAACAGCCCCAGGTCTCTCAGCCTTTCCTCATACGAGAGATGTTCCAGTCCCGTAATCATCCTCGTGGCTCTCCGCTGGACTCTCTCCAGAAGTTCCCTGTCTCTCCTGAACTGGGGAGCCCAGAACTGGACACAATACTCCAGATGGGTCCTCACCAACGCAGAGTAGAGGGGGAGGATAACCTCTCTTGACCTGCTGGTCACACTCTTCTTAATGCACCCCAGGAGACCATTGGCTCTCTTGACCACCAGGGCACATTGCTGTCCCATGGCTTAATGTCAAAGAAGCTTATAGAAATATTATATATAATATTTTATTATGTATTATGTGTTATACATTATATACGATATAATGTTATATATAATCATATATGTTATACTTTATATAGTATATATTTTGTATATTATATATCATATAATATAAGATATATATTCAGATGTTTGGCTGAATTAAGCATTATTCTGTCACTAAAGGCAAGACACTAATATACAAGATTAGAACCTGCTTTGTTTTATATTATTTTGTCTTGAGGGTCATTCCACTGCTCCATACATGTAGGAGAAAGAATATGTAGAAAACCAGTATTTCACTGCAGAAATTCAGCTTTTAACTGAATTATTATTTCTAACCAGATGTTGTGGTTTAAGCCCAGCCAGCAGCTAACCACCACACAGCTGCTCACTCAATCCCTCATGGTGGGATGGGGCAGAGAATCAGAAGAGTAAAAGTGAGAAAACTCATGGTTTGAGATAAAGACAGTTTAATAGGTAAAGCACAAACTATGTACACAAGCAGACCAAAACAAGGAATTCATTCACCACTCCCCATGGGCAGGCAGGGGTTCAGCCATCTCTGGGGAAGCAGGGCTCCATCACACATAATGGTTACTTGGGAAGACAAACGCCATCACTCCAAACGTCCTCTCTTCCTTCTTTTTCCCCCAGCTTTATATGCTGAGAATGATGTTGTATGGCATGGAATGTCCCTTTGGCCAGTTGGGATCAGCTGTCCCAGCTGTGTCCCCTCCCAGCTTTTTGTGCACCCCCAGCCTGCTCACTGGTGGGGTGGTGTAAGAAGCAGCAAAAGCCTTGAATCTGTAAGCACTGCTCAGCAATAACAAAAACATTCCTGTGTTATCAACACTGTTTCCAACACAAATCCAAAACACAGCCCCATACTAGCTACTGTGAAGAAAATTAACTCTATCCCAGCCAAAACCAGCACACTAGGTTCCAGTGACCTCTTCCTGCCCATGAAATACCCCGGATACTTTAATTCCTTTTTATTTCAAATTTCAAAATGGAATCCATTCCCTAATAGATGGCACTATGTCCACACTGACAAACGGTGGATGACATCCCCCAAAAGACACAGTAGGGCATGCCACTTCATATGGCCTTGTTTTGTGGTGTGACGTGATATTTCTTAATCTCCTCTGTTAACAAGGCCTACATCAGGTACTCAGCCCTTGTGTTTCATGTATAATCAGTCGTTCACTACATGGCACAGCTTTTACTGACAAGTAATTCATTACTTTATTGGATCAGTAACTAATCTGCCTGACAACATTTGAGGCAGAATCATATCTTGAAGTATCTAAACACAGCCAAAGCTCCTTCCAACTTGGTTTTGATTTAACCTTTCCCCTTACCTAGTCTGCCCTCCCCAGCTGCTTGATTTTTTGGAGCACCCACAGCTGCAGCTGAAGTGAGTAGATGAAATCCTGGCTTCCAGCTGCAAAGCTGTTACTGACCTCAGTTTAAAAAAAAGGATTTTACCTAGTGGCAGTCATTCAGCACCTTTGAAAATCAGGGATTTAACAACTGGCCAAAGGTCAGAGCAGAAATCAATGCCAGAAAAAGGACTAGACCTCTGTAGGGTCTAACTCCCAGCACAGCCCTGGAAACAGAAACTGCTTTCTTCCCAGGTACTATGTCATGGGTTTTTCTGTCATTTCTGAGCCTTTTTTCCTAGTACATGCTGGACTTGGGAAGAAGCGTGACAATATACTGATAAAGTTGCAAACATACATCAGCTCCTTTACCCTGCAGTGCAAGGGAATTTAAACATTCTGGGAAGAAAAATGTCTCCAGGCAGGAGGAAAAATAAAAGTAAGTTTTCAAAAACTGAAGCTGTAAAAGAAAAGTGAAAAACACAAGCTGTTAAGAGTATGAAAGGTTAAGAGGGTAGGAGCACTGATGCCTTGAGATTTTAAGAAGGGTTGTGTTGCCTTAATAGGAATTTACCCCAGCTTTTTTCCTACTTTGAGAACGGGGAGCTTTACCTACAAAAAGAAAGAAGGGAAGAAGCCTGCCTGCTTTGAAGGTTGTTAAATGTACTCACCTACTGGGGGAAGAGAGAAAAGGGAGAACCAGCTATTGAGAGTTGACAGTGCATCAGAAAGTGAGCCGCTGTTTCCTCTGTGAGGCCACTAGGATTTTCTTGATCTAGTTTAACAAGTCCTCTTGCTAATTCAAAGGTTATATTCTTTTCTTTTGGGCAAATATTAGGCTGCAGAAACTGCCCCTTGGGTTTTGGGGGAAAATTGTTAATGCAGCAGCACAGAGAACAGATCTTTGGTTAGTAGGATGAAAAAAGACCAAAAGCTGTAGAGAGAACACCCCTAATCCAGATCCTGTTCATATCAGCATGAACACTGGTTTAGTTCAGATTAACACTGGCATGAAGCAGAGCAGCCTCAGTCTTGATACTTGTAGTGCTTTCTGCCTACCAAGTGTTTGTGTTCTCTCTTTCCCTCCTGAGTACACAAACAAAAATTCAGTTCATACTTCCATTTGTGCACTCAAGCATGCATTTAGAACATGAGGGGCTTTGGATGCCTTAAATAAGAAAGCTTTTTTTTCTCAGTTTGAGTACAGAATGTTCAAAACCAGGTTGGAGCATTATAGGTGTTGGGGCATTATAGGTGTTGGAGCATTGGTGCTTTATAGGACCTTTGGCACAAACTGACGAATGGCTAGTATGGTGGCTAATGAAGCTCCCTATTACCTTCCAGAGAAAGATGATATAGTAAGAGTATAGCAGGTTGGTATCCAAGGTGCTTCAACACAAGGACTACAGGCAGGATTGCAAGAAGCTTTGATTGACTACATCATCCATCCTTCATCACTTCAAAAGCTACAGTAGTGACGCATGATGATGACTGAAGTCCTATAAACTTTATGCTTTGATCACAACTTCTCTCAGATAAATAATTTGTTCTGCATCTGTGAAGGAACTTGTACTGTCGGGTTCCCTCTATGGTGTGCTTACTCTGGGTGATGCAACATTACCGTAGTCATCTGAGGTACATGCAGAATCACAAAAATGTGGCTGTGGTTAGGACTTGAGCTATCAGCATGATACAGTAATGAATTGAACCATCAAAGAGACAGGAAGGTGCCTTTGGCCATTTGCATGACCCTGGAGACTGGTGCTACCTTAGTACAAATAGCAAATAATGAATTCTGTAAGATCTACTTATAAATCTCTAACTACTACAACAGGTTTTTTGTCTCTTGACAAGCTGGATAGGTGCAGGTTATCTGTGCTTTCTGCCTATAGTTAATCATTTAACTATGATTTAACTCACACATGGTGAGAAGGAATTTTTGGCATTTGTTCTGTGGGCTGGCAGGCTGTCAAGTAACTGTAGGATTCACTGAGTCTGGAAGAGGCTCTGGGCTGACCTGCCACAAGTGAATGATGTTGTTTTCCTTAATCAGTCCACCAGAGCTGGTATCTTGAGTGTCCTTCATCTAATTTTCTTGCATGCTGGAATCTGACAAATATAATAATGGTATTTTTCACTCATTTGCAGTAGCGCTTTTCTTTCGATGGTATTGAAATACCCCTCAAATGCCAAACTTCTTTGGGAAAATATTCACGTATCAGTTTTAGTAATATAAAACTATTATTACTGCCTATCTCCCAGGGGTTTTGTGAAGCTTGTTTAATTGAGGTTTGAACTGTCATTATTTGTGAGATGAGATTATCTATCATTCATGAGCTTTCAAATGAATACCAGTTTTTCTGGAAGAAAAAATGCTGGCAAATCCTTAAAGTTTCATGATTTTCAGCACAAATAATTATTCCTCCAAATAGTCATTCTGTATAGTTTGTTATTTGTTACTTGCTATTCATTATCCGCAGATTGTTATTTGTTATATTCCTGTCTAGAAAATTCAGTCACCTAGTCAGGCACCAGAAGTAATAGTATGTGACTTTTATGACCGTTCACCCACCATAAGTAACACATAGAGGAACCTGCACAATCAAAGCAAACAGTGCATGAATAACACATAGACAAAATTTGTTTACATGAGCTATTACCTGAATATTTATGAACTAGAAACACGTTTGTAGAAATTAGGAACAGAGTGCGAAGAGAAAAGCGGGGCCAAATTTTCAGCGATTCAAGTTTTACCCGTAATTTATTACTACGTTGGGGTTACAGATGGGTGAACTCCAACTTTAAGTATAGATGAGTTGCACAAAGTTGTATAGCAAGTTGGTGGGGCCAGAAGGGGAACGGTAACGTGGCAATGCTTCGATCCTGCGTGTCAACGCCTTCACTGCCTTCCAGCCCATACTGCTGTGTCGTGAGCCCTGCTAGACTGCGTTGTGGAAGTGCAGCCATCACCAGCATGTCATTAGATTCATCCATACTCTGTGCTGGCAGTTTCTCCCAGGTTTCTCATCACAGCATGGGAGATGCTCCTCGGGCACCAAAGGCAAGGAGGAACTGTGGAAGAAACCATTGTATAGAACTGCAGGCATTTTCCATTTGCCGCAAGCTCAGGAAAGCGTTGTGTCTCAAACACCATCTGTGCTTCCACCTAGCAGAGGTCCAGTGTGCTGTAAAATACCCACTATCTGATCCAACATTACTGTAATAATTTCCCAGAGCATTCAAATAGATGAACATGGAAGTGGAGTTTCCCTCATTGCCAACATATTTTTTTTGCATGGAAACTTTTTTTTTAAACATATACAAAACCACAGCTTTCACACTTACAGATTTCCTATGCATTTTTACATAGCTAGAGGATCACAGGGGATAAAGCTGCTATGCATTATTTCCTAGTAGAAAAGGCATCTTCTTACCCACAACATCGAGCAGGGACTTAGATTAAAGGCAGACAGGAGCCTGAGAGCATAAGCAATGAATTAAAATACCCTTTTGTCTTTCATCTGGCAATAAAATCCTGCCTAATGTTTAAAAACACAAATGTTGTATATTTAAAAGAAAAGTTTGTGTGTGTTACACAGACCAGCTGCATAAATCCTAGTGGCCTTGGAAAATTAATGTTTTGTTTTAAGTAAAGCTGAAGTTACTCATGTTATTTCACTCTATCAATAGCAAGTACATTAACATTATCTAGTGTCTGCAAGCACACTATTAATTTACCTTGTACAGTCCCAATAGAGGGAAAAGAATTGTTCAAGGCAATGAGGCGTATCCAGTTCCACTCCTTGGGGCTCCTTACTTCCAAATAATCAATATTAATGTGGTGAAGGGAGGGCAGAGAGAAAAAGGATCCCCTGACTGATTTATCAGCTAAAGCCACATTACAGTCCAATGAGAATCTGACTCTTTACTGGACTGAACAGAGACTAAACGTTTTATCAAGGGTGGAAGCACTGTCACAGTATCCACCTGAATTCAGGATTAATATGACACTTGGCAGCCAGGACAGTGACAGATATAACTTTCCCTTTCTGAAATGATACAGTCTTGATCGTAGAAAAAATCAAATGTGTTCTTAAAGATACCTGTTCACTTCTGTATTAGCTTTTTTCCCATTGGGGAAAATGTTTTTTACAGAAAAGCATTTCTTTTTCTCTGATGAGTACTGTTTTTTGCCTACAGGTCAGATGAACAGCGCAACACACAGTTCTTAATGACATCGGAAGCAACTTCGGCAAAGTATGACAGGCAGGAAGGGGAAAACTGAAATATAAGGGGGGGAAATTTTTAAGTAACGTGACCTGAATTTTCCTTTTTAAACCACAGGAAAAGTAATTGCCATGGAATGGCCTTTTGTCCTTTTGACCTTCAGCAAGCAAAAAGTTACTTTTAAAATTGCATTATTATAGCAAATGCTGTAATCTTTACATAGGCTGAAGTCAGAGAGGGATGGCAAACACACTGCAGCAATACTAAAACATTTGGTTCTGGCTGTCCACAATAACACATGCTTCTGCTTGAAGATATAGATAACATTCACAAAAAAAGCTCAGCTAGGGAGAAAAAAAGATGACTCAAACATTGTCAGGAAAATCAGTTTATTTTCCCCATACGGCTAACAAGAGTAGAATGCAGTTCTGCGTAGTTAACTCACTACTGTAAGACATGAAACACAGGTGCTTAACTTTTCTCCTTCCTTTACTAATTATTATAGCAAATTAAGCTGTAAGATTAAAGAATGCTGAAAATCATGCCGCTACACATTATTATATGTTAAAACACTACTTAGTGCTTGTCAGACCTGCAGTTGGAGCTTTATAAAGAAGGTAAAACAGGCAAGTTTTTCATGTCCATTTTGGAAGCCGCTGTGCTGCTAGAAGGTTATGACCTCGTTGCCATTACTGAAACTTGGTGGGATGAATCCCACGACTAGATTGCAGCTATCAGTGGCTACAGGCTGTAGGAACAGGCAAGGAAGGAAAGGCGGAGGCGTTGCCCTCTATGTCAAGAAATGGGTAGAATGCGAAGAATTGTCTCTGAGGAACAGTCATGAGCAGGTTGAAAGCTTACAGGTAAGAATCAGGGACCAAGGCAACAAAGGAACCTTGTGGTTGCTGTCTACTACAGGCTGCCTGATGAAGGGAAGACTACTGATGAAGTCTTCTGACTGCAGCTACAGGAGGCATAGAGCTCACAGGCTCTTATCCTGCTGGGGGACTTCAACTACCCCAACATCTGCAGCACTGCGAGCTGCAGGCAATCCAGGAGACTCCTGGAGTGCATGGAGGAGAACTTCCTGTGCCAGGTAATAGACAGCCCTACCAGAGGGGATGCCATACTGGACCTGTTGGTCACCAGTGCATGTGAGCTAATTGGTGACATCAAGATTGGAGGCAGCCTGGGCTGCAGTGATCATGCACGGGTGGAGTTCACAGTCCGGAGGGATATGGAGCAAGCAAAGAGTAAAGTCAGGGCCCTGAATTTCAGGAAAGCAAACTTCCAGCTCTTCAGGGAATTAGTGAACAGGACCCCCTGGGAAACTTCCCTCAGGGACAAGGGAGAAGAACAGTGCTGGCAGATCTTTAAGGATGCTTTCCATAGAGCTCAAGAGCTCTCATTCCCACATGTAAGAAACCAGGAAAGGAAGGAAAGAGACCAGCATGGCTGAGTGGAGACCTGCTGGGCAAACTAAAGGGCAAGAAGGAAATGCACAAGCAGTGGAAGCAGGGACGGGTATCCTGGGATGAGTACAGGGATGCTGCCCAGTTGTGTAGGGATGGGGTCAGGAGGCCAAGGCATGGCTGGAGCTGAACTTGGCAAGGGATGCAAAGAATAATAAGAAGGGCTTCTATAGGTATGTCAGCCAGAAAGGGAAGGTCAAAGAAAGTGTACCCCCTTTGATGAGCAAGACTGGCAAACCGGTAACAATGGATGAGGAGAAGGCTGAGGTACTGAATTATTTCTTTGCCTCAGTCTTCACTGGCAGTGTCTCTTCCCACACCTCTCGACTGGATACACTGCAAGACAGGGCCTGGAGGAGCAATGTCTCTCCACTGTAGAGAAGATCAGGTTTGGGATCACCCAAGGAACGTGAACATGCACAAATCTATGGGATCTGACAACATGCCTCGCAAAGTCCTGAGGGAATTGGCTGATGTAGTTGCCAAGCCATTCTCCATGATATTGGAAAAGTCCTAGCAGTCAGGTGAAGTCCTTGGAGACTGCAAGAAGGGAAAAATTGCAACCATGTTTAAAAAGGGTAGCAAGGAGGACCCTGGGAACTACTGACTTGTCAGCATCACCTCTATGCATGGGAAGATCATGAAACAGATCCTCCTAGGAGCTAAGCTAAGGCACATGGAGGGCAAGGAGGTGATTTGAGACAGCCAGCATGGCTTCACCAAGGGCAAGTCCTGCTTGACCAACATAGTGGCCTCCTATGATGGAGTGACCATATCAATGGACAAGGGAAGAGCTACAGATGTCATCTATCTGGACTTCTGTAAGGACTTGGACATGGTCCCCCACAACATTCTTCTCTCTAAACTGAAGAGAGATGGACTTGATGGATGTACAGTTGGGTGGGTGAGGAATTGTTTGGATGGTCACATCCAGAGGGTAGTGATCAATGGCTCAATGTCTAGATGGAGTTCAGTGATGAGTGGTGTCCCTCAGGAGTCTGTACTTTGACTAGTACTCATTAAAGAGTACCATCATCATATCTTCATCAATGATATAGAGAGTGGGATCAAGTGCACCCTCAGTAAGCTGGCAGATGACATGAAGCTGAGTGGTGCAGTTGACACACCTGAGGGACAGGATGCCATCCAGAGGGACCTGGACAAGCTTGAGGAATAGGCCCATGTGAACCTCATGAGGTTCAACAAGGGCAAGTGCAGGGTCCTGCACCTGGGATGGGGCAACCCCCAGTATCAATACAGGCTGGGGGATGAAGGGACTGAGAGCAGCCCTGCCAAGAAGGACTTGGGGGTCCTGGTGGATGAAAAGCTGGACATGAGCCAGCAGCGTGCGTTCGCAGCCCAGAAGGCCAAGGGAGGTGGTTCTGCCCCTCTACTCTGCTCTGGTGAGACCCCACATGCAGTGCTGCATCCAGCTCTGAAGCCCTCAGCACAGGAAAGACATGGACTGGTTGGAGGGGGCCCAGAGGAGGCCACAGAAATGATCAGAGGGATGGAACAGTTCTGCTGTGAGGACAGGCTGAGAGAGTTGGGGTTGTTCAGCCTGGAGAAGAGAAGGCTCCAAGGAGACCTTATTGCAGTCTTCCAGTCCTTGAAGGGGGCTTCTAAGAAAGATGGAGACAGACGTTTTAGCAGGGCCTGTTGCAATAGGACAAAGGGTAATGGTTTTAAACTAAAAGAGGGTAGATCTAGACTGAATATAAGGAATACATTTTTTACAATGAGGGAGGTGAAACCCTGGCACAGGTTGCCCAGAGAGATGGTAGATGCCCCATCCATGGCAACATTCCAGGTCAGGTTGGATGGGGCTGCAAGCACCCTGATCTAGTTGAAGATGTCCCTGCTCATTGCATGGGGGTTGGATGAGATGACCTTTAAGGGTCCCTTCCAACCCAAACTATTCTATGATTCTGTGATTCTATGATTCTATGGGTTCTCCCTTAACTACCCAACTGACTGCTTAGCCTTGAACCCAGGGAATGTTTCAGTGCTCACAGGTGGACACTTTCAGGCTGGAAGTAGAGTACTCAACACCTTGCAGGTGTGGACCATGACACGACTGTGCAATGATGAGGGTGATGATCCAGGCTATGCAGTGGTGACAGTGAGGAGAGATGAGATGCTGTTGACCTTTTCCCTTTGCTCTGGTTTTCTCAGTGTTGAAGACCCAACCCCTGAGACATCTGCCATTCTTTGGGATGGTTTGTCACAGTGACCCAAGATGGAATATATCTCAGCTAGATTTAGGTACCTGCAGTGTGGACTTTTACACAAGCTAACCAGAGAAGACCCTCTTTATAAACAGCAGAGAGAAGTGGGCACTTTTAGGATATTACTTATCAACTTTCTTCAGATATGTATGTTGGGTTCAGAGGAACTGTACCCCGGGCTCTCTTCATTGCATGCACTTGTAGTCAAATGCAGTCTGTTAAGGTTTATTCTCTACTTTTTTTCACAACCTGAAGTGAGGACATTGTCCACTGCAAAGTGTGTCCTGTGCTTTTTGTGTGTTGGATAACATGTGAATCTGCCTGTAAATGTATGGCAGGTTTATGCAGCCAAAATGTGAGGATTTAAAAAAGTGAATCAAGGGGCCGTAACTAAGAGTAATGGGATGATATTAAGTGAGGCAAGCGGTACAGTAAGTGTCAAGAAATGCTCCTGGGCACTGCAGGGTTTTGGACTGTGGAAGATGCCCTCTGGGGATGAACACTACATAATATGCACTTAACTGTATCTAAAAGGCACAACACTGCACTCACTGGTGCCCAGACTAGATGGTATGGCAGGTTTTTACTGCACTTTATTCTAGGTACTATGCTCTAAATCATTGTTTAAAACCTATATGACCTAGTTCTTCTCTGGGGCAATTTATCTGAAGTTCTCAAGGGTAAAAATGAACCCTCACAAGTGGAAGCGAGTACTGCAACACCTATAGGCAGTATTATGAAACAATGGAGATTTTAGTAGAGATAATTCAGTTTAGCTTGAGGTAAGAAATAATTCAATTTCTCCCTAGTTTCATGGAAACTACACCCTACAAAAACCCCCTAAAGGATATCCAGTTGCAAATGCTATGTTAACAGAAAAAAATATCATTAGCTGAGGGCATATATCAAAGTTTTCTCAGTTGAATCTAAACATAAAGAAAACAAGAGAGACAAAAATCTCAGTGAATATATAATAAACACCTATTTAAAATATGTGATTTTAAGATATTTGTTTGAAGAAGTATATCTGCTTACAACAGCTGCTGGAAGAACTTTTTTTACATATTTCTATCACTTCTAACTGTTTCAGTCCTTAGAGGATTGATTAGATTTTCAAATCCTGCTTTCTTGATATGCCTTGCACTTTCACTGAGGAGAAATTTATGGTTTTATCCTCCTTAATTGTCAAAGATTGTTTTAGACACTGATGGATACACTGAATCTAGGTTTTGAGAATTCACATCTTCAGCAGTAACCAAGTGAGTGGAGGAGAAGCGTCAGTGTTCCTCGGAAACAAATAGGAAAAGGCGTAAGAGTTAGGTGAATAGAAGTGACTTACTAAAGAGTTAGAATGATTTCTCCCAAAGTACCAGTATTCTAGTTTTTAACCTTGTTTTCTGGGAAGTTCTGAAGGAGAGATAGCCAGTTCAGAATTGCTCTAACTTTTATTTTCATATTCCTGTTGAAACAGCAATCTACTTGTTACCTTTCCATCCTGAGAGGAAGTTCAAAGCTTCTGAAATCCTTTGAGAAAATACCATAAGGTTTCTGGAGAAATTTTGTATCTTTGGAACATTCAGAGATTCCAAAGATGTTCCTAAAATATGTGTGATACTTGCTGAACTGCACTGACATGAAGATGTGTGAAGGTGACTATAAACACATGTTAACCAGCTCTTCAAAAGTCAATAGCAACAGGATCAAGTCCTAGCTGACTAGAAACAATTTCTCGCTGGTCATTGTGAGTCTTAATTGGACAGTGCTAAGAAGAATAATCTTCTCTTATGCTCACATGAACAGTAATTCAAGATGTACTGGAATGGACTTAGCACAAACATGGAAGAGACACATAGTTTGTGCTCGTCCTGCTTGAAGGAAACATCCAAATGCCATCTTCTGGTTAACACGATGTGTGTACTGTGGACCTAGTGTTCTGGAAGAACAGCAATACATGTTTGCTGTCTTTTTCACTCAGCGGCCAGCACGGGGACACCTACCAAGAACCACAGCACACTCCCCACCTAAAAATGAAGCGAAGCACTTCCCTACAGAGCTAGTGCTGTGACTGCATCTCCAGCTCTACACTTTGCTCTTCCACCTTTTGCACTTGCAGATTTTGTCACTGTTTTTTCTCTAAAAGAGCTGACACACTTGGCCTCAGTGCGACGGGGAGAACAGGAGAGATTTCTCCAGCAGCAGTACTAGAAAGGGAAGATCCCATAATCTTTCCACTTCCTCCCTGCATTTGCAAAGCCAGAAGAGAAGTTAGAGCAAGTAACTTCCTGCCCTTACTGCAGCAGCTACTCTCTCATTAGCCCAAGCATGCTCCATCCCTCTTTCAGTGCAAACCTGCACTTGTATCCTCCTCTCAGCTTCTTACCTCCTATTCACATTTATTATTGATATCACCTATCAATAATGCTTTCCACTGCTTCGGGAGTTTGGCCTGTCTGCCAGATCCCGACTTTCAAGTGCCCTTTCCTTCATCTCATTATATTTTTAATTATATATATTTTGTTTCTTTTTTTTCCCTCCTCTGTCTCTCCTCTTCCTCACAAAGAGAGGGAGAGAAAGGAGTTGGTTGAGAAGGTGGCAAAGGTAACAACACCAATGCTTTAAGCAGTTGCTCCCTCACTGTCCCTCAGCGTGCTACCCAGCTTACCAGCATCTTGTCTCCTGGAAGGGCAGCAAATACACTTGTCTGATGCCCTACTCAAGCATGGACTCTTTCTCAGAACCACCACACAAGAGTGGAAAACTTATTTCCTACAGTTTTGCTGCAAATATCTGTACTTGATCCTCGAAAAGATAGTCCTCTTCATCAGTTTTCCCAGCTTTATAACTTGTGATCTTCATCGCATTTTATCTGTTTGTTTTCCACATCAGCTTATGTATTTTTATTTTATAATGGCTATGGTACCATCCTGTTACTCAAAAGACACAGCATCGTTAGAATAATTATACCTGAGAACAGGATTACAGCATCTACTCAGACACAGCCTGAGTGCCGAACAGACGCAAGATTAGTAAATTATTCTAATATTTGATTTGACAATTTTGTATAATTGAGGAACCTGAACACAAAGGATTTGCCAATGATATAAGAATAATTCAAGCATACATGTTTTGAGGCCATGGAGGAAGTTTCTTTCCCCTTTATCTTTTAACAACTCTGTCCTGACTCCAGTCTGATACAGGATTCTGTCTCTTGCTGCTATTTCCTCTGTCTGCTTGCTCTGTGAGTCTGCTTGGGTAAAGAGACACGTATTGTTTCCAGAAACCAAATCAACCAATTATGTCATTTCCCATTATTAGAGTTATTTAATTGCATATATAACAAGAGAAGAAAAGCAACAGCCAAGCAAGATCCAGCTTTCATGTTGAGTGGAGTGATTCTGATATACTGCTTCAGCCCATCTCTGCCTGTTCAGGGACTTAGTGTGACTATCAAACCTTTCAAGCTTTGCCAGCCTGGACCCCACAGAAGGTAAAAGTACTACAAGTCACATGCAGTCTCTGGTCCTCCACGCTCTACAAACCACGTTGTGACTCCATCCACAAATGTGAATTTCAGAGTATTTATAGAAGGGCCACGATGTGATTTTACATGGGGGCAAGAATTAATTCTAAGATGCAGAAGTCAGAAGCAACAGATACTTACCATGAAGACATTCTAAATATCTGAACAGAGAAGACAGCAAGTCAAATGCTCTTATGTTGTCCGAAAGTCATGCACACAAAATACAATTAAGCAGACATCCTCTAGTTTGGAGACAGTGCACTTACTCTGCTGACTGGGTATCAGCAATATGTGCATCTTTCCACTGTGCATCAAAGAGCAGTTCTAGCCACAGTCAGAGATGCACAGGATGCTCAGGTACAGTTGAGCTGTCTGTGAGATGTGTCTCGTTGACAGTCCCTTCAGCACAGTTGGTACCTGAATCCGGAAAGGAAACTGGTGAATACTGTAGTGCACACAATTTTATGGCTGTTGTAATGTAAAAGGATGGCTTTGCGTGTTTTCTACATCCTGGCCTACCACCAGAAGAATTTCTGGGACTTGGGCAGGGCAAGATGTCCATTTTGCTGCAGCAGAGCTGCGGCAAAGCTAAACAGGGTAAACAAAGGGGCAGATAATTTACTGTGTGGTCTTAGGTATCACAATTCCATTGTTTCAGGACAGCAAGTAATCCTGATCTTTTACGTGCATGAGTAAGACATGGCATGAGTGTGGCTTGATTTGGTGCCGCTGGGTGTATTATAGAATTTATAGATGTGGAAACAGAAATACAAGGATTTTTGTCTTATCAGATTGATGTCCTCTATGCTCATACCTTTGGAAGTGCTGTGATAATTGAGATAATCCCCATCCCTTAAAGCAGCTTTTTAAGCTATGATTATTTTGGCAGCACAGCTCAAGTTTTATCACACAGAAATGCAGAGGAGGAAAAGGACAAAACATTTCTTCTTTTTGTTCAGCTTTAACCCAAATAAGCCCAGACCACTGAAAACAAGAAACATGTCCCTCTACACAGCCCTCCTCTGATTACCGTCCAGGCATTCACACTTCCTAGAAAGTAACTCTAGAATTGTTTTTTCACTTTTATATACTCCGAATATGCTCAAAACCAAAAGGATTTCTAAAATGCTGTCCTGTGCTCTGCAGAGGCAACGGTCTGTAACTGTGAAGACATAAGTCCACAGCATCAGCAGAACTTGGGAACTTTAAAACCAGATCCAAGACTTTAGTAAGTCTTCAGCACAAGAAATTTGTCCCTACCCTTCTCTTAGATAAATCATAACAACTTGTCCATCTTCCTGTATTGAGTCACGTTGCTAAACCAGATGTACATGAGATCTAAGACTTGCTACTTCCTTTGAATTTCCTATTTTCTATTTTAAAAGCTCTCCTGTCTCTGTTTACTGCTTTTGAGATGTATTCTCTGCCCTGATAATGTGTGGGAACTCTGAGGGTCTAACTGAAGGCTGCAAATTTACTTAGGCACACATATGTCAGGTCTTCTTGACTTCAGGAACTCAAACTCTACTCCTGTCATCATTAAAATAAATGTTTATATCACCTTCAATTCTGCCTACTATGCGAGTACCATTGAAGCACACAGTGCATTACCAAAGTATCAATGTGGTATACAAATGAGGTCAAAGTCAAGGATTTAAGTAAGAAGTTTAGGCACTATAATACCCAGATATGTTAGAGGAATTACAGCCCTAATGTCAATACCGGTGCACAGTGAGTTCAATATCTAAAACCAGGATTCACAAAAATCAATGATCAAGGAAAGGATGTGTCTTAAATTATACCTTTTTTCTTGTACGTGGTGAACTGTGGCGTACAGAAGTCCTTGAAAACCTGCAAGTCAAACTGCAGGCTGTCCTGCAGCTTGCCCCTTCTTGGAAGGTATTCAGCTTTATATGAAATCCTTATCTCTGCCGTGGTGAAGAATGTGAAGTCTTCTGGTAGCTGGAGTACATAGTTTAGAGTTGCATCTCAGAGCCTGCTCACTATCTACTTTCCCGGCCTTCTTGATAAAAAGGTATTATACACAGAAACCATTTCCAGACATATGATGTACAAGGTGATTGGGAACACAGAGTCTGGATAAATCATAAGTAATAAATCAGGGTAAATCGTGCTTGACCAGTCTGATTGCTTTCCACGATGAAATGGCAGTCTCTGTGGACATGGGAAGTGTGGGGGTTAAATAATTTACGTTGACTTTAGGGAAGCTTTTAACACAGTTTCTTTAGTATCCTTGCAGACATAATGAGGATATATGTACTGGATGGGTACACTACATGGTAGATATTAAACTAAGTGAATTGTCAGGCTCAAAGGTAGTGATCAACAGCTCAGACATTACCTGGATGCAATTATGAATAGTACTCTTTGGTGATTGATACTGGGGCTGGTAAGTTGTCATCTTCAAATGACCCAGGCAATATGAGCACACCCTTGCCAAGTTTGCAGGTGACATTATATTGGGGGATTATTTGATGCAATTGACTAGCTCCCTCTGGATTAGATTTGTTTTGGGAGATCCAATTTCCATTTTTGAGCCAAAAATGTAGCCAAAGATAAGCTAAGAAGTAATGTAGCTAAACAGGGACCCATCAGGCTGGAATAACAGGATGACAGGAACCTCATGAAGCTCAAAAACCACAAATGAAAACCATTCCATATAGGAATAATCCCATACAGCAGTACAGACCCAAGCATGCCTGTCTAGGGACCTGCTCAGCACAGAATGTCCTGGGGGTCCTTCTGGACAACAGGCTGAACTGTATGGTAGGCTGCTTTAGAAAGAGCATAGCTCTTCTCTGAAAGATCAAGGGAAGTAATTATTCCCTTCTGTTTGGCTGTTGTAGGACCCATTTGGAGAACTCTGTCCAGTTTTGTGTTTGCCAGTACAGGAGAGATATAGAAGAACTGGAGTAAGTCCAGCAGAGGGACACCAAAGTGGTTATGATGCTGGATCTCATGATAAACAAAGGGTGGCTTAGGGAACAGGGTTTCTTTAGTCTGGAGAAGAGAAGGTTAAGGGGAGACATAATCGCTGTCTTCAGCTACCTAAAGGGTAGCTATAAGAAAGACTGAACAAGACTTTTCTCAGCGGTGCACAGCAAGGAAAGAGATAATAGTCACAGTTGCCACAAGAGAAATTCCAGTTAGTTAAAAGGAAAAATTATTCACACACACACAAATTCTTCACACAAGTTACCCACAGAGATTGTGAACCTTCCATCCTTGAACACTGTCACAGCTCAGCTGGACAAGGACCTGATCTAACAGACAGCTGGAGCTAACTTCAAAGCCAGTCCTGCTCTAACAGGGGAGGCTGACTAGATGACCTCCAGAGATCCTTTCCACTCTTAGTCTGTTTTTTTAAATATTTTGTGAAGCAGGAATGTAAACCAAGGACTTCACTTTCTTGGCAGGGTTCCACAGGCACCAAATGGAGTGTCCCAAAACTTCAGCCCAGTTAAAAGAGGGGGGCAGCAGGCTGAGAGGCCTCTAATGAAATGATGGAGACTCATCAGGTCACACCGTGGGGTTCCCCTGGAATAGGCACTGCAGGGAGTTCTTGCTATTCTCTGACAAACATGAAAGAAAGCACATAAGGGCCAGAAATATTGTCTCTTTGGGGTGGATCCTCATCTCCACTTTCCCCTTGTCTCTGCCCTTAACTTAAAACACTAAATGGGTGAGTGAGAAAGAGTATTGATATTGAAACCTGAGGAGCAGAAAAAGTTCATCGCAAGCCGTCATCCTCAGTGAATGCTCTCACCTTCCAACTGCTGTTAGTGGCCTCCCTTCCATTACTTTGCTCTGTTGATGTGTTTTTTTGAGGCAGTAGCCTGTAGCTCTGCACATCTATGAGCCAGAAAATATCAGCTGGAAGAAACCAAATTTTATAAGGACTCTGGTTTCAGGAATACTGTGTGTGTTCCTAATGCTTCTTAGAGACCATAAGCTGAGAAAATTGTGATTTCTGGATCCCAGGCAGGCATAGCATTAGTTCAGCACCAGCTTCCTCAGCTCTTTCAAGACTTCAGGTTTTCATGGGTGACTCCAGGCTTCTAACAAACTTTCAGCAATAAAACCTCCTCTGGAGTTTAAGGCCCGGATTGCAAAATCCTTCTTTTTCAGACCTGGAGCAGCTTGTCCATTCTCTTCCTAAAAAAGTACTACTGTATTTATTTACCCAGATAGCTTTGTTTCTCTTTATTATGCTGCAGTGAGAATAAACAGTATATATTTGGTTGGTGAGGTATGATGTGAAATTCTACACTGGGTCACTTGGGCTTGAGATAACCAGCAAGCAAAAAACAGAAACCAGAATCACTGTCATATTGTAAGACTGGATCTGTGTGGGCACTTGTAAGAAAAGACTTAATTGGTATTTTCACCTCTCTATTCTGTTAGCTTTTGTTTTATGTGAGCTTTTTCTTCCATTGTCTCTGGCTAGTGGTTGGGTTTTGTTGTTGGTTTCTTTTTTCCCATCACTATATCTTACCATTCCACTACTCTGCCTGCCACATGAATTATTAATACTGTTTTTATGCTAAATATCCCTGCCTCACACATAATTTGACCTTACTTACTGAACGAGTAACTGTTCTAACCCCTCAGGACATACTACCCACTGTCTATGAAACATATTTCTTCCTTGTGTTTGACTTAGCCAAAATTCAAAACACTTTGAACACAGTCACATGGCTTTTTTTTTTTAATTATCTCTTTTTCATTAGGGAATAGGAAAGAAAAAAACCCCCAAACACTAACATTTCTGCAGTTGGTTAGTGTTTTATTGGTTGCCAGTGATTGTCCCTATATTTTCATATTGTCATCTGTCCTTGAATACATTGACAGAGTGAAGAAATTAAAACTTGCCTTTTACTACATTTAAAAACTGACTTGATCATCAAGAAATATTCAGTGCAGCCTTCAAATGTGGTTTAGGAAGGAGACGTAGTTTGTATTCACTTCAGGATAACTGGAAAATGTCTCAGTTTATCATATTGGCTCTTTATTCAGCAAAATGTGTTGTATTTTTCCCAACCTAGTAAAATTTTAATCCTGTTAGCAAATGTTTGCTAACAATGTTCCGTACAGAATAAATAGTTAACAAGCAACATAGTATATTTTCTGAGTTAGTAATTAGTAATATGGTTATTCTGATGACCACTGAAATATCCTTTTGCTTTCTGAGTCTTGATATACTCTGTCTTCAATAGTATTCTATGGCAAGGAGTTTCATAGTCCAATTAGGAATGCATTTCCTTTTTGAGTAGTATGATTTCTTCCAATTTCAACTCTCCTGTTTGCTCCCAAACTATTTGTTGTGTCTCCCTTGTCTCCTTGCCAAAATAAACAATTCTAGTCTTTTACAGTTTTCGTTACTTGAGATATTCCTTCCTTATTACACTTATTTCCATCGATATCTGGATCCCCACAGAAATGTTTTTGTGAAACAATGAGCAGTGCTGCAGATAGGATGAGTCCATCACTCCAGGTGAGTTTACAGGCAGTAGCCTGTATTTCTTCTTTGTCTTTCAACCATTTTTGATTGAAGAGTGCACGCATAGCTCACTTTCAATAGCTTCCATTCACTGCGGTTTCAGAAGAAAAATAGTAGACAGACTACATCTCAATTCTTTCTGTCTGAACATAAGTTTGGAGAACTTTCTCCTTGAAATCTGGCCTGTCATGAATAGGGGAACTCTGTCAATCTGATTTGTCATCAGAATTTTTTTTTTTTGCTTGATGAACCTCTGCTTAACAGCATGTGATTTCTTATCTCGTTCGATCCCCCTGTAATAGGGTCTCCACCATTTGCAACACGGGGAATATACATCTGTGTATGCTTTTTTGGATGTTGCGTGAGCACTTAAAGATGGGAATCATCGTATCCTCTATATGGCTTACATTTTGCCAATCATATAACATAGCTGATTTATACATAACAAAGTAGTCACATTCTCACAGTCACATCCTTAGGTTAAAATCCAGTCTTAACTGTGAAACTACAGACAACAATATTATTTATACTTACCAAATTACCCAAATTACAAATATTTGGTAATTATGATTAGGACTAATTGTTAAAATTTGGTCTCTTCTATAACTAGTCAAAATTTCATTTGTGTGCTATTATTTCAAGGAAATTAACTTTCCTTTTTTCTTATTATCCATTTAAAAATCTGCTAGTTAGAATTTAATTGTACCCTTACCAATTTTTAGGTTTTCACTGGTAATCAAAGTTTGTTTAGATTCTGTTATCTGTGTCTGACACTTGCTTTACATTGCTTTCACATGAGTGCTGCATACTGCAGTCTTATCAAAATACATTCATTGCAAGCAATATAATAGACCTTTTTCTAATAGACACCTTCAGTGTGTAAATTACTTCTGAATGCTTTAAAACTTAGCAAATTAAATCTTCCACTTCTGCCTTTGCACAAGACAAATCAGAAGGAAAGAGATAGTACAAGACAAATGATTATCATCACAACTTTTACAGTAGATGCTTAGAAAAAAATAAAGTCAATTAATTTAAATGTCAGTGTCAATTTATTGTCAGGTTATGCTCTTAAAAAATTTAGGTTTTTTTTTCCTTTTCAAATGTCAGCCTTGAAATAAAATTGCTGTAAAATATTAAATTATGTACCCAAATTTTCATTACAAGATAAAGTTCTGTGCAGGAGTGAACTGACCCTGCTTTACCAAATAAACACATATTTAAGAGTATTTCCTTCCTCTGATAGTGGCATTTGATGCATACAGGTGGACACTAAAAGTCTGTCCAGGTTGAAAACCATTTGGGCATAAATATTTGCATGGCTAGGTTGTCAATATGTGTTGGAGATGAGCCAGATGTCTTTAATTTCTTCTTCTTTCTTTCTGTCTTTCTCTAAAGATAAGGAGAAAATACCAGGATACAAAACAGTTAGGCTGAAAAACAGCAGTTCCTTTTTAGTCATCTTCATATCTATTAGTTTTTATAAGGAAAAATATGTTCCTTTCAGCATATTGAAGTGCAGTGGGCAAATCCATGCCATCCACAATTCATTGACACTGGTAGAGCTGCATCCACTGACATGAGGGCTGGATTTTAGATATGAGGACTTGATATTACTATTCTCCAGAGTAGTAGCAGTAGTATTATCACTGTTGTTATTATATTGCATTTATATCAAGTATCATTGAAATGTGACTACCAGTTCCCCATGGATGTAGAGTTCCTTCATCATTCGTGATTAATGCATGAGACAGTTTATAATGTTCCTCTTGGCTCTGTTTACCTTAATTACAAGATTTTTTTGGCTTGCTCCTTTCCAAGTTACTAAATTGCTGTTGTTCTTATACATTCATGTCACAATTAATAAACACTGGTGTTACCATTCCTACATTTATTAGAGTTTTCACGGTAAATTAATATACTTTTGTGCTACTAAGATTATTCAATTTAGAGTCCAAATTGTGCTCTGAACTTTGATGAGCTTATCAGGCAGGATTCTGCAGGGGAAGTTGGCAAGGCACTGCCTAGAGCCCTATGTTTGTTTGACTCTGGCAGGTCACTTCTCCAGCTCTCACCCAACATCTGCCCATCTTGCATAGTCAGCTAGCAAATTCTTTGCCTGTGATGGCCAGTGCCAGCAGTGCAGAGTTGTAGCTGGCAATTACTGGAACACTGAACTGTGGGCTTAGAACTGTGCTAAGTCTTTGCTGTAAAAACAGGCAGGTTAGCAATGACAGAAGAAGGAGTTTGTGGGGGAAGGAAGCAATGCTGGATGTTGTCTTTCTTATCAGAAGCCCCGCCCTCAAAGTCTGAATGGACCAGTTAATGGTCAATATCACAGGATGTTTAAAGATTAAGTTTCCTTTTCAGGGGCTGCCCTGAAAGCCGGTATGAACCCAGCAGGTCCCTTCACTCACATGCTTTGGGTTCACATTTCTACCTTAACCTTGGATGGAACATCCTCTCAAAATTAGACGGACATACAGTACCCAGTCAGTCTCTATAAGCCATCTTTGTTTCACCATTTTTGCTCCAATGAAGTGTTTGTCACTGCTGTTGCTCTTGGTTTTGTCTTTAAATGATGCAGTTTCAATGTATGTATCTGTATTCCAGACAGACAGGAAGACTGAGAAAGAGGCAGGAGATTTTAGTGTGTGTACATAAATGCTCTAAAAACCTCAGTACAGTGTCTACACTGCTGAACAATGTATTATTTAAGCCATGATTTGATAGCGATCACTGTCAGTTAGCCAAATCCAATATAAACTCATTTTCTGTTCTTTTTTCCTTTGGGTTGTTTTTTTTTTTTTTTCTTTCTCTTTTTAGCACCCCTGGCATAGAAGACATATTAGAAGTGAAATATTAACAGGAATCTTGTGCCCAAAAAGTTCAACTCTAGAGAGTGTGCTGAGTAATCCAATTTTAATTTCCCCAGTTTCTAATGCGTTATATGATACTAGGTCAATCAGCAACATTCAACCCAGTGGTCTGCTTTGCATTAACAAGGAAATTTAAACTGCCCCTTTAAGCTTAAAAGAAAAATAATTTGCCTGATTTAACTGACAAGTGGCAAGTTTGTCAGTATGCAGTGGACAAAGATGATTATGATTTGTAGATCCCCAGTGAAATACGCTTTTCCTACAAGCTTTAGGGAAGTTGTTGATGTGGTAAAAAGTTCCATATTTTATCTCACCACAGTTTCTACTTAAGTCTTATTTTAGGTATGCCCAAGTTTATTGTGATTTTGTCATCCAGACAGGATGTTTGCCTTATCACAATGCGCTTAGGCCATCCAACAACAAATTGGCTCCTGACAGTACTGGTGTAGGACTGAAGTCTAAATTTTTGTGAAAAATTCTGTTATACTAAACTACGATTGACTAAACAACTAATCTACCAAAAGTAATACTGATCTTCTGTACCTCATAAACACTTTCCACTCATGTTATTAAAACTGAAAAGGGCATACACCAAATAATTAGAAATTACTGATTCCTAGCTAATACAATTTAAATGTATCATCTTTGGTCATGGTGGATCAGTGACATATTTGGCACTGAAAACTAGAGAAGTAAGCTAGCATGAAGGTCTGTCATCTCATTCTTGAAAACCCCATTCTTTCTCTTATCTTCCTAACTGAAGCACTTGCATCTTTTCTTCAGTTTGGCTGTAGGCCAACTCCATTCTACAAAATAGAGTGGTCTATTATAATGTGTCCTAGAAGTGACAGGGGCCTTCAGGAATAATCAGAACAATTGTACAGGAAAGAATGGCTGTGGAATGTTGCACTTACTGTGTTGTTGTACAGATGTCACCCAGAAGACAATCTGCATATCATTTTACTGCTTAATTGGAAGAATGGTGGACTGGGTTTGGCTGGGAGAGTAGAGAGCTCACTTCGAATCATAGAATCACAGAATCACAGAATAGTTTGGTTTGGAAGGGACCTTTAAAGGTCACCTACTCCACCCCCCCTGCAGTAAGCAGGGACATCTTCAATGAGATCAGGGTGCTCAGAGCCCCGTTCAACCTGACCTGGAATGTTTCCAGGGATGGGGCATCTGCCATCTCTTTGGGCAACCTGTTTGACTGTTTCACCACCCTCATTGTCAAAAATTTCTTCCTTAAATCTAGTCAAAATCTGCCTTCTTTCAGTTTAAAACCATTACCCCTTGTCCTGTCACAACAGGCCCTGATAAAAAGTCTGTCCCATCTTTCTTAGAAAACCCCTTCAAGGACTGGAAGATTGCAATAAGGTCTCCCCGGAGCGTCCTCTCCTCCAGACTGAACAATCCCAACTCCCTCAGCCTGTCCTCAGAGGAGAGGTGTTCTATCCCTCTGATAATTTTGGTGGCGTCCTCTGGACCCGCTCCAACAGGTCCATGTCTTTCCTGTGCTGAGGGCTCCAGAGCTGGACACAGGACTCCATACTTCCTCCATAGCAGCCCATATGGTGCTGTGCTTTGAATTTGTGGTTAAAACAGTGTGATTACACAGTGCTTGCACAGTGTCAAGGTTTTCTTTCTCTCTTCCACCCCCACCCTTTGAAGCAAGTAAGCTGTGGGTGGGAAAGAGGTTGGGAGAGGACATAGCCAGAAGAGTTGACCCAAACTGACCAAAGAGTTATTCCATACCATATGGCGTCATGCTCAGAAATAAAACTCAGGGAAAGGAGAACGAAGTGGGAATTTCAGAGTTAATGGCATTTCTCTTTGCAAGCAGCTGTTTTGCATGCCGAGGCCCTTCTTCTCATGAAACCCCCACGGCTCAGCACTGGGGCCAGTCTTAATATCTTTATTGATGATCTGCATAAGAGGATTGAGTACTCCCTCAGTAAGTTTGCACATGACTTGCCCAACTTGCCCAAGCTGGGCGGGAGTGTTGATCTGCTGGCGGGTAAGAGGGCTCTGCAGAGGGATCTGGACAGGCTGGAGCGATGGGCAGAGGTCAACTGTATGAGGTTTAAAAAGGCCAAGTGCCAGGTCCTGCACTTGGGTCACAACAACCCCATGCAACGCTACAGGCTTGGGGAGGAGTGGCTGGAGATCTGCCCAGCAGAAAAGGACCTGGGGGTGCTGGTTGACAGCCAGCTGAACATGAGCCGGCAGTGTGCCCAGGTGGCCAAGAAGGCCAACAGCATCCTGGCCTATATCAGCAATAGTGTGGCCAGCAGGAGTAGGGAAGTGATTGTGCCCCTGTGCTCGGCAGTGGTGAGGCCGCACCTTGAATCCTGTGTTCAGTTTTGGGCCCCTCACTACAAGGACGTTGAGGTGCTTGAGTGTGTCCAGAGAAGGGCAATGAAGCTGGTGAGGGGGCTGGAGCACAAGTCTTATGAGGAGCGTCTGAGGGAACTGGGGTTGTTTAGTATGGAGAAGAGGAGGCTGAGGGGAGACCTTATCGCTCTCTACAACTACCTGAAAGGAGGTTGTGGTGAGGTGGGTGTTGGTCTCTTCTCCCAGGTAACCAGCAATAGGATGAGAGGAAATGGTAACAAGTTGCACCAGAGAAGGTTTAGATTAGATATTAGGAAAAATTTCTTTACTGGGAGAGTGGTCAAGCATTGGAACAGGCTGCCCAGGGAGGTGGTGGAGTCACCATCATTGGAAGTATTCAAAAAATGTGTGGACTTGGCACTTCATGGTTTAGTGGGCATGGTGGCGTTGGGTTGATGGTTGGACTTGATGATCTTAAAGGTCTTCTCCAACCTTAATGATTCTGATTGTGTGAAATGGCTGATGAGAAGTAGTGAATTTGTTCCTAATTTTGCTTTTCTTGCCCACACAGATTTCATTTTTCTTATTAAACTGTCAGTATCTCCATCTACAAGTCCTTTTGCCTTCCTTCAATTCTCCTCTTCCCCCCTCAGAGAGGAGAGTGACGGAAAGGAAGGATCAGTATTTGGTTGCTGCATAGGTTCAGCCCACCACAAACGGTCTTACAGAATAGAAAACTTACAGCTGTTACTGCTCTAAAGGGAGAAAACATTGGGCAAGAGCAGAGAGAGCAGAGAACCTTGCATGTTCTCTTTTACCTAAGACACCTTACATCATGTTTCCAATATTAATCTTGTTTCCAGACATAGTGGGTGGGGTTGGGACCCAATTTAAGACCCAGTTTAGAGGTCTACTTCTTAATGTCCACTGGGTTCTTACTGTATTTGATGGTGATTGATGGTCCCTGTTCAATCACCTAAACATGGGCATCTATTGCCATCTGAGGCAGTCAAGAAGAGGGGGAGGTCATATTAGTTCACCCTAAAGTAGATTGGCTGATCAGCTGAATTAGGCTCTAGACCGTGCCGACCAGATAAGCCATGCAAATGGATGCCTATAGACAGGTATCTGATGACACCTGAGACACTCAAAGGTACCCAAGACTGTCCAAACACCTATGACATAGAACTTCTATGAGCTACATGACCCTTGGGAGTGGCAGCTGGAGGAAAAGCAGGGTTCACTGTCTTGTGCCATTGAGTGTCTTGTATCATTGAGATGACATTCAAGCAACTGAACAGAGACTTTTGAAACTTGAACGATTACAATGGAATTTTAGACACCAAAAGCAGAGGTAAACATCTATTTGTAGACAGTTATAACTAGGAGTCTTACTCTTAAATTGACTCTCACCTGGTAAGGGCAGGATAAAGGTGCGCAGGATGGATAGGTGGTCAGTGCCATTTCATGTGCAATTCTGCTCAATTTCCAGCTCCTGCTTCAGGCAAACACTGTCATCCCACAGGTTGTGTGTAATAGCTGCCAGCCCCATGAAGATGTCTCAGCTACCTGTGGGTGTTGCAAATAACACTTGACACCTCCGAATAGGCAACTGACTCAAGCCTCAAGATTCATTCAAACAGTCTATCAAACAAAAAAGGAAATTCCAACACTCTGATGTGTTATGAAATGCTATGCTTACAATCTGCATAATTGCAAATAATAGAGCTAAATTTGCTGATACTTTCTGTGATTGCCTAAAATGAAATCATCACATAATCGTCAATAACTGAACTAAAATACCTGTTGTCCAAAACCTGAAAGCTTTAAGTAATGCTAAAAGAGCCTTGGTATAATTTAATGAGAAGGAAAAAAAAGCCCACCAAAAAACCCCTAAACCTACTGTGAACTTCATAAACAAAACAACAAACAAACAAAGGGTATAAGCTATATGTGTGATGAAGTGGTGTTGATTTGATGGTATGAGACGACAAGTTAGCAGGTCCGTGGCTGAATCCCTGAACTCTTAACTAAGATGACTTCAGAGTTCAGGTTTTGCTTTCAAGAGCTTGCCTAATTTCATTAGAGTATGTAATGTTGGTTGTATTAGCTGAATTCCACTGAAACTCTTTTTTAACAAAGCTTTCTCCATTGAAATGTTCACTATGACCCACCAGGGCTTTCTTCAGTGAAAATGGATGTTAAGTTCTTTTTTCAGAGCAGAGCACACTGATCAGCTGCACCTCCCCAGGTGCGTTTCCTTCTTGCATCATTGAAAAATTGGTTACATCCTCCCATTTGCGTTTACATGAGACATAGGTCTTGTCCTTTTTTTATGTGTTTTGTTCATTATGTAAACCTAATCGTTATGCCTTTCCTAAATGTGTAGTCACCACTTTTTTTTCCCCCCTGGAACATCTGTAATAGTTTCTGGAGTCGATGACCCTCAGATGTTTGTTACATCCTCTCAGTTAATACATGGAAATGGTCACGTAAAGTCTCCAAACTCATTTCAGTGCAAACTGAAACAGACTCATGGAAATCAACTTCAGTTGTTCCGGTTTAAGCTGTCTCTGCAAAGAAGAAAATAGATCTATTTTACTTTGCTCTAAAGATGGATAGGAACCACACATATTCAGCTGCTATGTCTTGGAGGTCACAGGAATGAAGTGGTGAACAGTGCTAGCAAACTGTTGCAGTTGCTGTAGGAGTCTATGAGTGTGTGACTACATCTGAGACTCTCTGTTAAAAATTCATATATTTCCCAAAAGAACTTGATTTTTTTTTAACCAGTTGTATATAGTAATAGGAAAAGATAAAAATCACAGACTCTGGCAATCTGTTATATCACGAAATCTTAATAAAAAGTGAAGGTGCAGATCTTTAGAGTGTAAGTTGGTAAATTTCATCAATGTCCATAGAGTGACACTAATTTACATCAGCTGATGATCTGCATGGTGGAATCTATAATCTTTCACCAGTGGTAGACAAAAACTATGTGCTAAATATAACAAAAAATACAGAACAATTACCTTATATTTAAAGGGAATTTAAAAAGACTGTCACAATTGTGACTGTAATTATTGCCTTGTGTTCTCCTTTGCAAATCCATCTGCTGTTTCTTACCTTATAACGCAATTAGAAATCTTGCTGGGCAGGGATCATATTTCTACCTGTGAGCACATTTCTAGCCATTTTTCAAGACAAAATAAAATGATGTAGTGATCCATCATTGGAACTCCTAGCTAGTATTAATATCACTGTTACAGGTTGTTCCTAATTAAGAGGGAAAACTAATCATTTCAATAAGCCACAGAAGCCAAAAATAAGAGCACATAAAGAGAAAAGTCTAGTTAAGCTTGGAATCTACTTGTGCTTTTCAAACAATACAAGGAAACAGACAAAAAAATTGAGGCCAGTAGTGACTGAAAATGAGAAGTCTCATTTCTACCTTGCAACTGAGCTGTCAGGTCTCAGTCCAAGGTGCTTTAAAAATAGCTGTGATGATAAATGACTAAAGCCTGTGTCTATAAAAGAAAACCTCACTGAAGCCTAAGAAGCTGGTATCAATACACAGCAGATTCTCAGAAAGTTGATTCTTTAGGAAATACTGGGAAAGCTCTCTGTTTAAAAGGCAATTATGGGAAGAATGCATGTTTGTACAAAGGAGCGTGGCCTCAGAAAGATGCATCTAATTGAGCTGAAGACAGGAATAAAGCGTGAGAAGCAAGGTGTTCCTCACATAAGCACATTGAAATGGAGGCTGATAGCAAACAGCAATCGTGTTTGTTTATCATTTGTTCTCTTAACCTCGGAAACTCAGTAAAGAATGAAGGCATGATGTATTAAACCTACAGTTTGCCACTACCCTGCTTGAAAAGACAGCAGCAGATAGCTATTTATTACAAAATATTCCTGTGTTTCCTTTCAGGCAGACAGTTCATTACCATGACGCTAAGTTCCTTTATTTATTCAAATACTGCTTACAATGCAGTCATGGTTAACTTCACTTTGTTGTGGACCATGTGGACACTGAAATAGCTACCTCTGCAAGGAGGTCCAGGTCCCATAACCTGCTCTGTGTTTGACTTCTCAGTTGACACTCCTCAGCTGTCTGAAAAAAACACTCTTTCACTCAAGAAAAAGTAATGAATGTATTTTCCAAAAAATAATCAGGTTTTCCCATGAAAGATTTTGAGATTTTGATGAAAACTTGAAAATATTTTGACTCTAGCATGTCAGTTTGATGCACTCCTGGTTCATCCAGGAATCACAGCTTATAAAGAAGAAAGGGGACCTGAGACACAGAAAGCATGAGTCAATGTGATAGCCAACCAGCTATGTGTCATCCGAAGCTGAAAACCCAATATACTTTGAGTCTGAGCTTCCACGGGAGGCGCTTTCATGAACATTGCATTGAATACTCATTTATTCCTTTCAAACAGCCCCAGAGGAAATTTTTAAAGTTTTTTTTTTTTTTACTCATGTTGTTTGAATTGTTAGCCAGAGAGGCTAGAGCTGTAAGCACTCATCCACTGCAGGTCAGCTTGTCTTTTGACAGTGGAACTAGTCATTTAGATGTGAAGTGTATTTTCTGCCACTAATCCTCTAAATCATTAAATTCATGATTTTAAAACAGAACTTAATTTTCACTTTCTTTTGCTGTACCGTATTTGAAGCTATTGATTTAAAACCTCACTATTTTTCATACCTTCCTCTTTTCTAGTTTTGATAGATCCCAAATAGCAAGGGGATACCAGCTCAGTTCTGAAAATACTATTGATTAGGGTATAATTCCCTTGACATTTATTTGGCTGTAAATTACCTTAAGAACTTTTTAGTCTCTAATGCTTGTTTCTACCAAAAGGCAAGACTGCCTCTTCACCTGTACTGAGAAAAAAAAAAAGCTGATGTTGCTGTGCAGTAAAGCAGAACATTAAATTTTTTTTAAAAGCAACCTAAAAAATTCCATCAATCTCTGGACTGGGTTTATTATTAAGCGAGCCTTGTGCCAGCACTCTAGTTTCAGACCCGTTCAATGTTTATCAGTACAAATGAGAGAGAGGCAATATTGAACTGCAGTGGGGACTGCAAACACGCAAAAGAAGATGAAGGCAGAAACTTCTTAAACTGGTTTGGCAATCAAAGACACTGTATGTGAACTTTAGCACCTTAAATTTGAAGGGAGTTGTTTTCTCCTCTGTACTCTGCAAAGGTGCAATACTTGCTCTGAACAATGGCAGAATGACGGTGGTGGAGAAAGAGAACCAAGCTGACCTCGTATGCTTTTCTTTTTTCAGTCACAGCCTCTCTGTCTCAGAACCAGGAGGCTCTGTGTTATAGATGGATCTTCCGGCCAAAGGGTTGCTCCTGACTCAGGCTCCCAGGGCATATTTGGTGGTGTTTCTTGGAAAGAAAGAGCAAATGGAACAGCAGGCACTTCACCACTGTGGTATGAAGAAGTGGGACTATAGAGTTGGAGAGAGCCAAGCACATTGTAGATATGATCCTGATCTGAAAAATAAAGGCAAAACCAACATCTACTTCCTAAAAATTGTTTCTTGTGAAGTTTAAGTCTTTAAGCATAGGGACTGTCTCTATGCTTTATGCTTGTTTACTACTCAGGATGGTGCAGCATTCATGTTTGATTAGAGCAGCACTTCAGCAGAATAAAAAACAGAATAATGCACCAGCTCTCACTTTTTAAATGCACCCAGATGCAAAGCTTTGGGAAGGAAAAGGTTGGTTTTCCTTACATGGTGCCAAACAGGGAAACCAACAGCTGAGTTCTTGTATGGGCGTACCAACGCACTGGATATCACAACTTAGCACCCAGGTAGCATGCAGGTTTGGCATGTAGAATCATGCCTCTGCCATCAAGATATGAAATGCGAAGAGCTAACTGCATCAAAAGAGATCAGCTTCCCTTACTTGGAGATGTCACTCTTCTCTTGAGCGTGAAGATCACTGACTTAAGATAGACACATAACGATGTATGTGGCTAGAGTCAAATGAAATGAGTCGCAGTCCAAGTGCTTAGAACTGTGACAATTTTACTTGCTGAGATCATATAATTTAGAATCCATAAAACACCACAACAGAGCATCTAAGCAAGCCATTTTTTTTCCAGACACTTGCAGAATGATGTTACTTATTAATCTTGTTCCTTCTGTATGGTTTTGTTGGGGACTATCTTTCTAATCTATCAGCATTTATGAAATGCTACTGTTCTAAATCTTGAGCAACTTAATTTCCTATAGAATATCTAAACTGAAGTGAAGATTGCTCTTTGTATATAAAAGCACATGCAGGCATTATCATGTTATCGGAAAGAGCTCAAAGAAATTAGCAGGACAGAGTTTTGAAAGCAAGGTAGAAACATTAGTATATAGCTCACAAACACTTAGGGATTGAAAATAATCTCTGCCTTAATTGCTTGGAAATAAATTTTCAATTAATTAAGAAAAAAAGAAGATGAGCCAGATAAGGATTCTCAATTTATAATCCTAAAAACTGAAATTAAATCTCAGTCATTAAACTCATGTAATGTCTCTTCACCTAATTATGGTTTCCCTAGAATTCCTCTTAAATTTATATCTCACATTATCTGAACTTAATGGCCCTCTTATAATTGGAGAAGATGTAAACTTAGCCTTAGCCCTATGCGTTGGACAAATCCTCAGTGAGGAAACTACTACTCCATGTGCAATATGAGTAATAAAGTAAAATTTTGCTGAATAGAGAGGGGAAGACTGTCAACACGTGGAAGACCACTAAAACTACAGATGGATATCCTTTTTTACTTCCTTTCATATAACTGTTATTCATGATGTCTACTAATATCCTAAGAAGAAAAAAAAAAAAAGAAAAGAACTTTTGGCTAAAATTATTTTATTATTAAAAGGATATCTGTTTCTCCTTAAAACAAAAGTCTTGTCTTAATATTTTCCTCTAACCTTCCCTGACTAGTTAATGTAAGTAAGTATATTATTACTGAAAATCAACATGGAAGAAACCTCACGTGAGCAGCACGCAGGAGCATGAAGTTCTGAGGTATACAAAGCTTGCGTGCAGAATTGTCAAAGCTTTATCACCTGACCAGCAGAGCTTTGGGATAACCCAAATTCCTGGTTTATAGGAGGAAGCAAACCATCTGTTAAAGGCAGCACATAGCAATGATTTCATCTCCAATCTGCAAAATACACTTGGAACTTCATTTCTTCGCTTGCTCCTCAATGTACCTGGTAAGCATTTCATGGATGTCAGCCCCACTAACATTTAATTTCATTCTGAAACCCATTCTTAAAAATTTGTGTCTAACATTCTTCAGGATATATCTGATTAATAATGGACATTCTACAACAAACCTGGGAACCTGTGTTAGGGCTGTAGTAGCTTATTAAAAATTACCTATGTAAATTAGGTAGCTTCAGGCCCATGTTAATGCCATGTGTGTATGTGCAGGTGGGTGTTAGGACGCCACGAAAAGGGACAGGAGGCAAGGGATGGAGAGAAAAACCTGCAATATCTACAAGCAACAAAAAATGTAAATGTGGAATCACAAAGGCTTTTGTTTAGCTGTTGAGAAATTCTAGCAGGATTTGTGCATTCAACAAGACAGCTGCCTGTAGGATACATGACCCTAGAGAGACAGCTGTTTCGGGTGGGAAGAAAAAAGGCAGCAAGATAACCAGAATGAAAAAATATGCACCACAGAAATTACAGGAAAGTAGAATCCTGGCTAAGATTTTCAAAGGAAAAAGTAAAGCAAGAGCCTAGTTCCTGTTTTGTTCTGATGGTAGTTTAGTGTCCCTGTGGTGACACATGACGGTCCTTAAGAGAGAGGTGAACTAAGAGATAACAGGTTCCTGCCTTGTAATGACCTCCACAAGACCCAGTCAAAATGTAATCTATATACCTATAGGAACAACCCCAGGAAGACCTCAGTCGAGATGAGGGGGCAGGAATCAATGTCTCCAGGACACTGTACTGACTCATCACTGCTGGTAGAGGTATCAGACTTCAAAACCTATTGCCATTTACTTTGAGTTCAGCTGTTTGGGACATGGTTGAATGGGTCATCTAATCTATTCCAGACAGATCCCATTACAGGTCTCATAACTTACTGTGAGAGTATTCAATGTGTCCTGGTATATCCGACATCAAGCTAGGGCAAGAAATCTAGAAAACCCAAAAGAAAGCACTTCACTACTCCCTTTTCTTCCTGGGAAAGGAATGACAGAAGAGGCACATTGCAAATGTCCATCATGTAAAATACACTGAGAGAATAAACCACAATGCACTGACAGGAAAAGGGGTGATGGTTTTAAATAGATTTAAATAAGACATAAGGGAGAAATTCTTCACTATGAAGGTGGTGAGGCACTGGAAGAGGTTGCCCAGAGAGGTTCTGGATGCCCCATCCCTGGAAGTGTTCAAGGTCAGGTGGAAGGGGCTCAGAGAAACCTGGTCTAGTGGAAGGTGTCCCTCCCCTCGGCAGGGGGTTTGGAACTAGATGATCTTTAAGGTCCCTTCCAAGCCAAACCATTCTATGATTCCATGATTTTGTTGATGGTGGTAAGGGCATAGAGTCATAGAATAGTTTTGGTTGGAAGAAACCTTTAAAGGTCATCTAGACCAACACCCATGCAATGAGCAGGGACATCTTCAACTACAGCAGCGTGCTCAGAGCCCTGTCCAACCTGACCTGGAATGTTGCCAGGAATGGGGCATCTACCACCTCTCTGGGCAACCTGTGCCAGTGCCTCACCACCCTCACTGTTAAAAATTTATTCCTCACATCCAGTCAAAAACTACCCTCTTTTAGTTTAAAACCATTACTCCTTGCCTTATTGCAACAGACCCTACTAAAAAGTCTGTCCCCATCTTTCTTAGAAGCCCCCTTTAAGTACTGGAAGGCTGCAAGAAGGTCTCCTTGGAGCCTTCTCTTCTCCAAGCTGAACAAACCCAACTCTCTCAGCCTTTCTCCTTAGGAGAGGTGTTCCACCCCTCCGATCATTTTTGTGGCCCTCTTCCAGACCCGCTCCAACAGGTCCATGTCTTTCCTGTGCTGAGGGCTCCAGAGCTGGACACAGGACTCCAGGTGGGGTCTCACCAGAGCAGAGCAGAGGGGCAGAATCACCTCCCTGAACCTGTTGGCCACGCTGCTTTGGATGGAGCCCACCATATGGTTGGCTTTCTGGGCTGTGAGCACACATTGCTGGCTCATGTCCAGCTTCTTATCCACCAATACTCCCAGGTCCTTCTCAGCAGGGCTGCTCTCGGTCCCTTCGTCCCCTAGCCTGTATTGGTACTGAGGGTTGCCCCATCCCAGGTGCTGGACCCTGCACTTGGGCTTGTTGAACCTCATGAAGTTCACATGGGCCCGCTTATCACACTGGTCATATGGAGTTAACAATGAGAATGGTTTGTCCTTTACATAGTTCTGAGTCTAAAGTCATTCCTACTTGTCCATTTCACCTGGTTGCTGACTTGAGCTAAAGAAAGAATTGGTATTAGTGGTATACTGCAGGTGAGCAGCATAGCAAAGGAAATGCAGTTACCGTCTCAAATCAACACATGCATTATCTGAGGAAGATGTCAAGCCATTTTAATACATTATTCTGGATCCTGGCTATGCTTCTCAGGTGAGGAGCAGTATTTTATGCTTGACAATAGCAGATTGTTGCAAAAGGATTTGGGAGTACTCTAACAAAATCTTTTCTCTGTTGATAGAAGAATTTCATTAGTCAGTATCATTAACATGGTTTATACAATTCCATGCTCTTGCCTACATCTAGACAAAGCTGTGTCTGCATTACTACTTCTACTTTTATTACTTAGAAAGGCTTAAAGCTGGCCTTTCCATGAGTTCTGCATGCATATTCTCACATGTAGTGCGTTTGACACCGTACTTTTTTCAATGGCAGCCAATAAATCCAGGATAAGTTTCTTCAGTGTTCAGTGGATTGTAATACGTTCGATGGAAGACGGGAAATTATGTCCCTCTGACTGAGGCATGGGTTTGGAGTGACATTAGTTGCTCATGATTTTTTCACACAAATCAGAAAGGAGATAGGTGAGAGTCAAAAATTTGAGATGGAGAACTTTGTAGGATGTCAAGAGCTTCTCAGTAAATCAGTGGATGGTTGTTAAGGAAACACAATGATGGATGGTTTCAGATTATCTGTAAAACCCTTTGCAAATGTGTGTGATCCATTCAACAGAGCAGGATCCTCCCGTAGTGCACAATTCAGTAAGCTGAAGATACAATTTGGGTTCATTATAGACTTAAAAGATGTAGTTGCAACATCAGTCTTTCTTTGCAGCTGTCAGAGTCTATCCATGTCTTTTTCATGAACACCATGACCAGGGAAGAAAACAAGGTGAGAGGATATATCAAAAGCAAACGCTGCTGTGCAGTAGCATTAAATACTCACCAGAATCTTCATTCCTAGCCAGAATCCAAACAGCCTCCTGGTTAGAGCCTTTGTCCTGGTTTGAGCAAATTTTGGCACTTGTTGACATTCATGGATTTTCACAGGCAGAAGCATCTTTTGTGTTTTGGCAGCAGAAGAGTTTTTTCAGATGCCTGGCCTGAGTCTGTAACTTTCTGTAGATCTTCTAGAAAGTGTGGAGGGACTGCACATCTAGTAAAGGTGCTGTAGTTAAACTCCCAACATTGGACAGGATGAATTAGGGTCACAGCAAATTTGGTAGATCTCACAGCAAGACTTCCTTTTGATTCTCATTTGCCTGCCGGAAAGGCTTGCTGACGAAAAGAGAGGTCAGAGCTTCAGACTGGTATCAGTGAAGATCAATTCTTCTTCTTTCAAGCACATATCTTTAAACACAAACAGATTCTTTGAGAGTCTTAAGATCAGCTTAGCTGTTGCCTATGTAACCACAGGTACTGTGAATTGTGTTTCTTACTCTTTTTTCTCATTTTTTAAATTCCTGTAGCATAGCAGAATATTTATCCTAAAGCCGTTGTAAGCTGTTTACTTCTACATGTGGTTTTCTGCAGTTTCTGGCTGCATTTTGATTTGGAATCCATTCCTAATTACATGCTTCCTGAGGAATTTCTTGATGAGTGATTTCTTTCTGTTTTGTTCAATATAACACTGCATATTTACATATTGTAAGCAGAAGATATCTGTCTGTGGTTTTCTCTAACTATACTCAAGAAAAAACCCTCAACAAAAAAAGGTATCGTTTCCTGTCTTTTTTTTTTTTTTTTTAATCTGGTGGGTCTTTTGTAACTGGGAAACCTAGAACATAGATTTTGTGGTACTGTGACCTAGCTGGATATGGAGAAGGGAAAAGAAAAAGGTAGTTTTGAACACATTGTGCAGAACATGTGAAAGTCAGATGCAATACAAAAAATTCCATTTCTATTTCTCAGTGTAAATCTCTCAACCAAGATCACTCACTGACTGCTTGCACTACTGAAGGTATCCATTGACATAAATTAGTGTTTTGTATGAGAGACACTGACTTGCTGTGGTGAAGAAAACCTGATGAAATGCCTAAAAAATGTCCCGCCTTAAATCACTGGAATGTGTAACAGAGATCAGAGCTTTGGTTTTTTAACACCTTTGTGATTTCGAGACCAACTAGATATCAGCACCTACTTTCCAAACAAAATCTGTTTTCTCCTTAACTTACCTCCTCCCTCCTTGCAAAGGATACAGTATTTTCAGCTAGGGCCAGAGGAAAACTACGTTCCCTTTCCCCTTCCAAAACATCTCAAGGGATCAATCTCAGTTCCAGGCTATGTGTGAACAATCGCAGAGAAGCACTTAACTCAGCAGGTCCTGAAGTCTGCCTGCAATAGCCGTTTTAATCCCTAAATGTGTACCAATATGTATGTTACATATAGGGGAAAGAGAGGCTGTGTTTTGTTTTGCCTGCCTTTTTTTTTTTTTTTTTTCAGTGGCAGCATGTTTGTGACACATGAATTTTGTTTGGAAGAATTGCTTTCATAATTTAACTGTGACAAAAGTGGCTATGCCTCTTAGTAGTTTTTCATTATAAAAAATCCTCTGTGTCACCCCCAGATAGTCTCAAGCCAATAAAAAGAAAGTCATTATTACTTTTTTTTTTTTGTAAAATGGAAGAAAAAATACTCAGTGTGCTATAATAATAATGGCAATAATAAAAGATACTGATGATACTTGGAGATCAGCTGAATAAGCCTGTTGACTGTGCTATTTTGTTTGGGGGATTTTCATACCCCTTCTTGATGACACTGTTGGAATGTAATGTATTCTGCCTTCCAGATGACACATTACTTTTAACTTTTGTGTACAATATAAGCTAATAACATCTCGTGGCTTTTCAATTGGAAGTTGTTCTTTGATAAACTGACAGTGATATGAGCACTACTGGAAGATATTATTTTTGGAACAATGAAGAGCGAGCTGGAAATTCTACGATTAGTGACAAATTTTCAGTGACAATTATTGTATATTGCCAGTGCTGAAATCAATAGGAAGATTCCAGAAATAATGCTCTACGCCATGTGAAAAGAATATGACCCATCATTTACACCTTCAGGCAAGTAAGTGATGATTTAAGGCACTTAACAAAAGTTCATTTTTCTCTTAGGCTTTTGAAAATGGGGACAGGAATCGTAATTACAAGAGTGGGGGATTTTTTTGAGCATATGGAAGATTTGAGATTGAAATTGCTTGCTGCAGTATTTTATACTGTACTGTTGCACTTCAGATGTACTTTGAAGTTACATCAAGGGCATCCAGAGTGTGCAGATAAGCAGTCTCTCTCATGTCCTGATATTAAAAAATGAATCACAGAAATATGCCATTACTTAGAACAGATGTTTTAATGATACCATTATAAACTTGGAGAATTAGAAGCACAAAAATTAAGAAATGTCAATAAAAAATGCCATTGAGATCATGAACCTCAGCATAAAAATGACACACAAATAAGCACTCTCATATTATATTAACCGCTTTCTAGCCATTCTTTCACACTGCTAATCAGAGTGTGGGCCAGTTAGCATCCTTTCCTTTTTCTACTACAAATGAAGTCCAGTATCCAAAAAAGAGGAATGACAGCTCCAAACATTTTGGCATGTGAAGGTGGCTTACTTGCTTCAAAATATTTTATGCAGGGTCTCAAAAGGTGCTAAGTAACCAAGAGAGGCAAAAATCTTGTCAGACATGCATATACCGATTTAAAAAGAAGATTGTGTTCTTTTTTCCTTTTTTTTTTTTCCTTTTTGACATTATGTTTCTATGAGAAGAACTATCAGCCTTTCTGAGCTCTGCAGGGAGAGTAAAATTTTGAGCCTGACAAGAAAGGATAGATTTGTGAGCAACCAATAAATGCAATTTAGGACATTTTAGTGTCATATACATGAAGTACTTCACATCTTGTAACAAAAGGCAAGGTTCCAGGTCAATATTTTGACTAGATAAATCTCTAGATGTTCCTTCCACCAGTTTCTAAAGAGGGAACATCCTTGTCAGCCAGGTGTCTCCATGTATTTGGGATCTCTTCCAATAGCACTCTCTTTCATGCATGCTTTTAAATTCTGTTGTATGTATCTCAAGCACTACAGATATCCTGTCAATACTTCTGAATGAGTTTCTCTATTTCAGCTCCTCCATTTCATACCCGTAAATTACATCTCTCATTATCCTGTTTTTCTCCTAGAAGATGCTGCATAGAAAGTATATCCAGCCATTAGGTGATTTTCCAAGGTACATTAATCATCTTACCAGGGTGTAAGAATGGTCTCACAAGTGCCAGTGTTCAAAGCTGAGTGGCGTGCTTGGAGGTGTCCCACTGCTCCTGAGGAAGGTCAAATAACATACAATAATGTAAATGAGAACGCTTTTCACTAAACAATTATTCCCCATAATGTTCCATAAAATGAACACAGAAATACATACACTGGGTCTAACGATGATATTTTGAATCAAAATATGAGACAGAGACATACCAATCTCTTCAGCAAATACTGGTGTAGTCCCTTTAGATTTATCCTTCAAACACTAGCATTTATAATAAATGGAATTGAAATCAAGTAGGAGTTTAGTCTCTCTTCAGATTCAGGAAAAGAAAACTTAATCAGTTTACATTAAATTCATAGTATGAAATTTCTGGCAATCACAGTGGTGGGACATTTAAAATTTGTAGACAAATTCTTAGATTCTAAACCCGAAGCCACATTCCTCCTCTGGGAGTTGAACTGCCCCAGCCTAACATCAGCAGACAGCACTCCCCCAACACGGAATATCTGCAGGTCACTTCTTTCACTCTCAGTGTGTAAACCCCAGTGACAGTTGATCAGGCAAACAGGCATCCAGCACACACTGGGGTGCACAACACTAGCTGCGTCAAAGTACTACTACGCAGTGGAAGAATGTACTTCCTAAGGAAGCTTCTTTGAAGTGGGATGCAGGTAGGAACCCAAGAATAAAAATGCCCAAAGCTCTTTCCTGATTCCCTCTCTGGGTGGAAAAGACTTCAGATTGTCTGTGCCATTGCGTACACAGAAACTTTCCCACTATCTGTGGTTAAAATAAGACGAGATTTAATTGTGAGTATCTGTCTGAAGGCACGAGAACTAACAATTCTGTACATGAGAAGGCAAATTTATCCCTAACCCTGGCATGTCTCTGAAGTTCTCCTGTGGACAGAATTTTCTCTAATATAGGACCCAGTGCAAGTTCTGCACAAAGAAACAGACATTCACTTCTTTGCCTTCAGGTATATTACATTTTTTTTTTTTTTAAGGGTTCATCCATCAAAACACAGACAATCATAGACGTGACTATCTTGGCAAGTCTATCTGATCATTCTAAAATGGGAGTGGGAGATGATGACAGCTGTGTATTTCAGAGAGAGGGACAGGAATTTTAGCTCTCATTTGATTCTTAATTTTTACTGGCTATTGCAAATGGTAGGAAGATTGCAACATCTTCATTCCCAGAACAATATAAATTCTGTAAAGCTTCAAATTTCACAGAATTACTTTTGAATCCAGGTATCATTCCCAGTCACTATACAAAGGATATTAATGCTGGGATTAAACTACAGAATGACATCAGCCAAATTAATTTTCTCCCCTTCCATCTCTTGTATCTTGTCTGTAGTATGAATGGAAATTAATTTCCTATGGAGAGGGAATGGCTGTGAGAAATATTGAAACAATTAATTACTGTTGATTTTATTCTTCTTGTCCAAGACATTTTTATTTTCTTAACACTTACATGAAGCAGATCTTTCAAGTAATGGGATACGGAGAAGCTGAAGTGATATTATGTACAACTGTATTACATTCCCCTTCTTCCTGCACATCATCTGGAATGTTTGTTCATGTTTTGAAAAGGAATTTCACAAAGTTAAAACTTCTAGACCATAATGTGTAAATCCTTGAGAAATAGGTGCTGATTGTACTCAGTCACCATTGAAAGATGGATTATGCTGCAAACATCAAATGAACATTAAAATGTAATAATGATTGAAATCTATGGTTGACTTTTAAATAGTAATCAACAGACATCAGATCTTCAAAGGGTCCTCATGCACTTTCTTTTGTTACCATTGTATACTGAAATTTAAATGCAAGATTTCAATACACCCTTCACAGACCTGTCAGCACAACCAAATAAACTCACTTTATCTTTTTTTTTTTTACAGCTGATTTATCCTTTTATCATGTGACCATCAGAAGTACAGTGTACATACACGTGCTTATATTTGTATATGTCTCGATTCTTCATGATGGAAAAAATAGCAACATCTCAGTTCTTACCCAAGCATTATAAAAACCGTCATCAAGCAGCTCTCCACAGCTAGTGATACTACAGCCCTTGGTTTAATAGCTGACTGATCCTTCATGCCCAGTAAAGCAGAAATTTGTAGTCAAACTTATCCAAACATGGGGATCAGCATAAACAGTACGTGTCTCACGTCATAGGACAGCATGGAATTTCTATAAAGGGACTGTATCCGCTACAGAGAGGATATGCAAACACTTTCTGTCAGTACTTTTCTCTGAGCAAGAGAGACTCCCAGATTAGAGCAGTTAATTAATAGCTAACTGCAATCTCTACAGTTGTATATTTTGAGGACAATAAACCCTAGCCCTGGAGAAACCTCTGTGGGAAGTACAACAGGAACAGCCCTCACCTGTATCTAGCTACACAAGTTTGAAACCCAGAACTGGGGACATTAACAACTTGTGGTCCCATGTTAACCCCTTCTGATTCCACAGAACTGCCCCGGCACTGGTAGAGTGAGGCTGGCTACGATAATTGCTTAGTGCTATGAACAACCAAGTTTCTGGGCAACTCATACTTTTTGAGTCACTTTCCAGTCTTTGTCACCCCTGATTTTGCTGGCAGAAATTTCTTACCTTTTCTGTTACCAGACGCAGGTTGTAGCAAGATGCAGACTAGCGCAAAGTATCCTTTGCGAGTAAATTAGTATTAATACCCATGGTCCACAGACAGAAAGCTCAATACCAACTGAGGAAAGCCACATTTTCCAAAAATTCCATACATTTTTGGACACTGTGCAATATGCTGAAGTCCCCAAACTGCATTTGGAGCTACCAACACTTATGGGTGATTGACAAATGTGAAAAACAGGATTGCAATGACAGGTGCCAAAAATCAAAAGATAGTTTCAAAACATCTGCTCAGTAAGACCAACCTTAAGATCAAACAAGAAGTGCTTGGAAGAGTTAAAATGCAAGACTAATACGAGCACTCATTGCCATGCTAAATGCAACAGAGCGCGCTATTTCCAGTGGTGGTGTTTCCTTTTTAGTCAAGAAATACTGACAGCGACATTCCAATCTGACAGACAACATTTAATTAGACTATGAAACTCTGCTGAAGTCAAAGGCAGATGGAGTGTGTATACAGATAACAAAAATACTCTAAGTTAATTCTAACAGCAGCAGCATATTTCAACATTGGAAGGGAACAAAAAGAACACTCAAAAAACAGTTAATGATTTAGACGAAACTTCACTGGTTGGTTTATACGTTATGTTTTTTCCTTATCTAACTCTTAGAAGATCTTAGGAATTGACACTACTTATATAAATATCTAATATTTTATCCACATTTTGTGCAACTCTTGTGTTCAGCTTCTGCCTATGTAGTTTCAATCCCCAGGTACCCCTTTGCATTTTGGAGATAAAGTTCAAAATGAATTCCAGTGTAAATTTCAAAGTGTCAGTTAAACTTATATTAAAGTAATCGTCTTTGTTTTGAAGAGTTGGAAGATAAACTTTTCTTAACAGCTTCACACACATTCTTCCCAGATCTCTCTTTACTTGCACTGCTGTTAACATGTCTCTTGTCCTGATCTTGTCATACTTAGGGCTTAATCTCATTGCCTGAAGATAGAGATCTACTGCTGCAGTACCTAAACATCCACATGAGACTGACAGGTCTGACACAGGACCTCTGGGAGATCTGGGTGCTTTTGGAGTATGAACTGGAAGTCTTTTCAAATGACGCTTGACTACCTTGTTTAGACAATCAAATTGCACTCTTCATTGCATAAGTAGGGCAGAATAAACAACCTCCCACATGCACGGAAGTTTCAGTTCTGAGTTCTTAATTTTGATTAAACCATGAGGGGTATAGCTTCTGCCTAAGCAGTGCTGGTGAGACAAGTCAGTGAAAGCAAGTCACCATCACCATTACTTAGTATTGATGGGCTGATTCATTAAAAATGAACATTTTTTGCTGTTGAAGGTTCCTTTCCTCTGTACCTATACTGTGATTTGACAGATAAGAAGTTGTATAGGAGCTGAACCATTTATACCAGAACATATAAATGATGTCACTGCTGAAAATACCTTATTAAGCCACGTTTGCATTCTGATGAACAATAGCTGTTGCAGAATCACATGCACAAGCTACTCTGTCAGGATCATGGATAATCCTAGGAATATTCAATAACCGCAGGTAGGAATTTGCTTTATAATTTGCAAACGTGCCCTTGCGGAATCTAGCCACACAATGACTCTACTTCAAGAAAGGTCACAAGGCACACTGTCCTACTTGTCTCTTTGAATTTAAAAATGAAAGAGCTGAAACAATAAATCAGGTTCGAAGATATACCTGCCACACAGGTACTTTTCTGAAATCTCCCCTCACCCTGGCTCCCACCAGAGCTTGCCTATTGTCATTTTTTATATTTAAATAAAGGAGCAACAGCATATCATATATACAGCTATTGAGGACTTTGTGTTTGCCAAGGAAATGCCAGGAAACAGCCTGACGGTTCAGTCCCAAAAAAGACGTCCCTACCACTTCAGCGAAAGAGAAAGAGGATCAGCAGCTCTCTGCAGTTCAAGGTGATGTCACCAATACAGACTAGTTCTTTGTTTGATGCTGCTGATACAAACATGCATTCACCCCTTTCTTAGTGGAAATTATTTTTTATTTTCGAGGGAAGCTTTGTTTAATTTCCCTATTTGGTACATATGGAAGAGCTGCCTAAAGCACTGGGCAGGAACTTTTGGCATTTCTATAAAAACTTAAGTGCAATTAATAGGTAGATATTGAGGTCAGAGAAGTAGCTACTGAGAATGCTCAGTTACTGTAGTTTACAGAATGAATCCACTTTTCATTTAAATCCACAGACTTATGATAGATGCTAGTGAAGGGCTATAGGGATGACATTATGTCAAAATGAAAATAAATTGTCAGTATAAATCCAGGGAAACATTGTCACAATATCAGCTTGAAACAAAATGACACCAATGCAAATTTTATAAGAAACAACTTTAAGATGTCAAGACAGTGGCAAATTTATGTCAGCCCAGGTCTGCAGGGAGACTGTTATGATTAAAAAAACAACAACTAAACAAACTAAAAAACATTCCCAAAGTGATAGCTGTAATAAGAGGGTCTAATTTTGTCAGTTGAAATAGAAGTTAGTTATAGCAACACAAACATAAAGATGCCATGATTAGGATGTCAAACCCCACCCCAACCCAACCAAAAAAAACCCAAAAGGAAATACTGATACAAATGTTATACACACTTGATAAACATTAAATTGTATGTACAGATAGACACCGACATTTCCATAGTTTAGATTGCTTCTATATTTATATACATAATCTCTGATGCTACTTCAGTTAACTAATAAGAAATCTGGAAGGTTCTTCATACCATACAAACCTCCTGTAGCTTTTTACTCATGCAAAATGCAACAGAATTTAGGGTGAGTTGAATAGATCAAATAGACAGTAGGAGCAGAGCCTGACTCTTCCAAAGTCTCTCATTACCAGGCTTTGCTGAATCTCCTTGTCATCGATTCACGTCTTGTAGTTCAGTGTCCTGGTAAATCTGAACTTACGTCCCACTAGTGACCAAGAAGGTTCAGAAATACTAACAGACATATCTTGAAAGTCTTACAGGGTTTTCTAGGAGTGCTTTGAAGAATTGGTTTTGAGCAGTGGAATGTTGGGGGCAGTTGTGAGAACACTTAATGCCTGGCATCTCCTGAAATCATTTACATTCAGGCAAAAGTGGGTGGAAATTCTGCCATGTGAAAACGACATTTGCAAATGTGTAAATGACTGCACAGCACTTGAAGCTGTCAGCGACCGGGGCCCCTGCTCAGTACTGTGATTCTGCCATGTGCAGCGTTAACCTTTACCATGTTCCGCTTTTCCTGCATACAATAACAGCGGATCCTTGTCAGGAGGTGGTTACACAAGACAGTACATATGCTTCTAGGCACCCGGTCCCGGATCAAAAATACATGGCATGTAACACTGAACTGATCTATACTCGGTCCCCATTCTAAATTGATTTGAAACACTTTAGAGTGTACATCTGCCTCTGGATACTTTTGTTGCATAAACCCTGCATTATATGCCCTGGCTATTTTGAAAAAGAAACTATTAAGTGATTAGGGCCAAACTGGATAAGGTTCACACTGCCTGGAGATCTGATAAAGCACAGGTTCTCTATTTATGACCAATGTTAGCTTATTTGAAATTAGGTACGTTCTGCAACCCACCTTTGGATGTATGTTTAGTTGTACAAACCTAAAGAAATAACAACAACCACAAGGCATTAATAATAATCACACCTTTGAAATCATTCATTCCTGAGTTTGTGTTTAGAAGCTGTCTGAAAATATCACAGGGCCAGATTTCAACACCTTTACTGGAGCCTGCCTGAAGTGAAACCACTGACGTCAGTGGAATGATTCCAGATTTATAGCTGCCAAGTTATGCACATCTCCGTATGTGTCATTTTATGCTAGTTATTTAATGCATTGATTTGCATACCATAAGTAATTTGCATAGAACCAAAATTTGCATAGAACACCATGGAGCCACACCAACATGCCTGAAGGGGTGAGGTAGGTAAGACATCTGGAAGTTGAGGTGAAGGTGTTAATGACTCTGTGCCATTGGGGGACGAGGGTCTGTGGCGGATTTGGGTGCTGATGGTTTGAATACGTCAATACATCTGAGAGATACTGTGTCTTTCACCTGCTATCCCTGTGCATAGGAGTTGTGCCTAAAGGTAGCATCCTCCTGCATTCCCTACCCAGGGCACTGCTAGTGGGAATGGGGAACTTAGGTTGACACAGTAGGGAGAGAGGATTAAGTAAGTAAGAGAGATGCTGGTCTCATTTTCTGGTGTCTATGAAAACATCACTTGGTGGCTAACGGTTGCAGTGCCAAGTTAAATTTGCAGCCAGATGAGAGCAGGCTGGTAAATATATGTGTGAAAGATATCATGAAAAAAACATGGACTAGCTAAGCCCACAGATGTGCTCTAGGGTAAATGGAATGAGAATTTAGTTAAGATTGACATGAATCATTGACATAAAGAAAACTCTTATTAGGAAATGCTGGGATCATCAGGAAAATCCTAGCTAATCCCTGCTCACAGCACACAAATCAGGTACCGATCCATTACACGAGTTGACCACTTTTTGAAAATCACAAATCTAGTCTTGATGAACTACCAAGAATTTTACTTGGAAAGATCATCAAGAAATTCAGTTTGCATCATTCATGTCCTTGGTCTTCCAGGACAAAAGTAATGTTTTCCTACTCAGAAATCTCTCCGAGATTAATTGCCAACCGGCGCTTTCCATGCATGCACATCTACTCAGCACCAGATGGGGTTTTTGAAGGGCAAGCTGGGGAAAAGTACAACCTCCCAGGTTGTCTGGCTCCCTGGATGCCTAATGTTTGTTAGTTCTGTCCTGGTTCTGTGCAAATCTGAACTGCTGGCTTGTAGCAGGTTGGCTTCTCCAGAGTTTCATCAGACCCATGAAGATAGATATCCTTCTCTCTAAATGTCCTCAGTGGCTTTAAGGACACATGTCAAAGATGCAGGGATAAAGGCTGCAGCCATACTGATTTCAAACTCCAGTTAAGGTAGTTGATCCATTGTGAGAAGTGGAAAAGGAGCCCTGGAAGCCTGCTTCAACCTTGACTGATTCCACTCCAGCCACCTTCCCCCAGAGTTTTAGTGTTGCTTTCTTTGCTGGCATCCAGGAGAGTTTTCTTTTCCAGACATCTTAATGTTGGGACTTAATTAGAGTGCAGAGATGCTGCTTACTTCAAGGGCTTGGGAACCAGATCATTTATGTTAGGAAAGGTGGGGTGTCTACAGGACAACCCATACCAGAAATGAAAACCTCACCCAAGGGAGTTAGCTTTAGTGATATTGTAGGATCCCAGCTCACCTTTCCCCAAAACGAACTATATACATTGTATGAAGGACAAGGCTGTATATGTCCTTAAACTCTATCCTCCTTGGGGACAAAGGTGTGTTCCTCACTCATATTAGCTAGCAGAAATTAGTTCACCTGCAGTAAAACCAAGGCAGGTAACAGATTTTTTTGCAGTTTTAATAAAGATTGAGTGTCAGTTTACCAAGAAGCCTAACTGGCAGACATGCAGTGACAACTGTATGGCTGCAAGTCCCCCACTTAGGTCAGAGCTGTCTGCCACTGATTTAGTGGGTTGAACTAAATTCAGTAGACTCCAGATTTTAATTAGACTTGCTAGTCTTTATAAGCCGGCAATGTGTGCTTGCAGCCCAGAAGGCCAACCATCTTCAGGGCTGCATCCAAGGAAGCGTGGCCAGCAGAGCGAGGGAGGGGATTCTGCTCCTCTGCTCTGCTCTGGTGAAACCCCACCTGGAGTCCTGCGTCCAGCTCTGGAGCCCTCAGCACAGGGAAGACATGGACCTGTTGGAGCGGGGCCAGAGGAGGCCACAAAAATGATCAGCGGGATGGAACAGCTCTCTTGTGAAGACAAGTTGAGACAGTTGGCGTTGTTCAGCGTGGAGAAGAGAAGGCTGCAGTGAGACCTTATTGCAGCCTTCGAGTACCAGAAGGGGGCTTATAAGAAATACAGGGACAGACATTTTAGCAGGGTCTGTTGTGATGGTACAAGGGGTCCTGGTTTTAAACGGAAAGAGGGTAGATTTAGATTGGATACAAAGAAGACATTTTTGACAGTGAGGGTGGTGCAACACTGGCACAGGTTGCCTGAGAGTTGGTAGATGCCCCATCCCTGGGAACATTCAAGATCAGGTTGGACAGGGCTATGAGCAATGTGCTCCAGTTGAAGATGTCCCTGCTTATTGCATGGGGAGTTGGACTAGGTGACCTTAAAAGGTCCCTTCCAACCCAAACTATTCTATGATTGTATGATTAGCAAGATTTACTGCCTTCTCTTAATTTTGTTTTTGGCTAACTTTTAGATAATCTGCATTTGTTTTTAAAAAATCCCACACTGTTTTTCTGGCTGAAGGCAGAGCCTTTCAGGGCAAATGCATTCCAGCAATGGTTAAAGGAGAAAATCCAGTTCACATGAACTGTGTGCTGTGTCCCGCAGCAATATGGAATTATTTATTATTATTATTCATTATGAATAAATTGAGGTTATTTAACTTCGTAAACAAAAGTGGAGCTCAGCTGTGGCTTTTAGCAACTGTCATTAGCGAATTGCTACAATGACAGACAGATTTCAAATGGTCAGGTCTGTTTCTCTCACTGAAATCTAGATCAGTTAGTCAGCTTGTTACTGATAATCATTCCTAAGCAAACAAACAAACCTCAAACAAAGCAGAAAGCCCACACACATTTTTTGCATCAAAACCTATATTTAATGCTAAATGGGTGGTTGGCTGCAGTTTCTGCTCTTTCTCTATTGTTCTGCTTCTCTGTGTTTGTCTCCATCTATCGTGTGCTGTCACATTTATTAAAGTTCTTTTCTTATGAAAATATTTTCTTATCATAAAATATCTCCTTCTGCTTTAGCAAGTTAAACAAAAGCCACTCACAATACTTCAGGTAGCATAATGGCAAAGGTTCTCAGAAACCTCTCCCTTTTCGTTTTGGTCACAGTTCTGCTCCAGGGCATTTGAAATACCATTTCAATACTTCTAAAAGTAAATAGAGTTCTGTCAATAAACTGAAAATTGCTAACCTTGTCTTGTTCATCAATTTAGGCATCGAAAAAAGATTCTGCCTCCTGGGATTAGCAGAGCTTTTTCATCTGAAGTGAAAAATGCTAAGCCTGCCATATTTAATGACAGGCCCGGGAGGGTTAATGAAAGAATGTAAGTGGCATTTCACCTTCAGTTGCAGCTGCCCTATAACATTGCCTAGGGGTCCAGTGAAGCGTTAGCTCCATCTGAGAAGTACAAGGCAGGAGTAAAGACCTATAGAGAATTCTTACAGGATATCCTCATTTGCCCTGGTTGTTGCCCTGGATGACTTTTTTGTGTGTGTGTGAAATCTGTAACCAGTGAAGCCTCAGAGATTTTGCTGTCTTCATGGCTTACAAAAGCTCTGGAAACACTGAAAAACTGAGCAAGAAAGAAATGGACAGTGAACGACTAAATGATTTTCCAGTTTATGCCTGGCCACTACCAACATTTCAGATTTTGCTTTCTTTATTGATAGCTTCATTTTTATAAGCTAAACATTGATGATTAGTCTAGACTGCTAATTAGAAGCTATCCTTTTACTCGGAGGCTTGGATTAAAAGCTTTTGTGATTTTGTGGACTCTGGTTTGTGTGAATGTCAATTTGATCCTTTTAGTGTGTTTATGCTAAGTATCAATAGGCTCCTGGGATTCATGGAAGTGCAGTGCTGAACCTCTCAGACGCTAAGCAACAGCTGGGGTGCTGCTTCCGTTTGAAAGGCTTTCTTCTTTCCTCGCTAATGGAGGATCAAAAGTCATCCCTTCAATTAAAAACTAAATTCCTGGCTAAAAATAAAGAAAGAATCCCATTCTTTGGCATCTTAAGTCTAATTAAAGATTTTAGTGGGAAATGTACAGCAGTGCTCACTGATTAATTTATCAAACACAAAAATCCCCCTTTCCTTCTACCATCCAATTAGCCAGGCATTTTATATGGCTGGGAGATTGAAACACTGCTACTACATGGAAACCAGAGGCTCTTTGTGTTTGAAATTGCACAGTAAAGAGACTGGAAAATTTCTCATCTAATATCGTGCATATTTAGGGCCTGATCCTGTGAATTATTGAAAATCTCTGCTAAAAAATGTATGGCCTACTGAAGGTCCATTCTGGTATGATATTCAATACCATGAACACACAGGAGCATTGGGGAAAAGCAGAAGATGTTGAATGCCTTGGAAAATAGAGCATTTACTGTATAAAATGCCCAAAGGGAAGCATAACTGCTGCTTGGAAGATCTCAGGCACTGTATAGTATTATTCACATGTAAGCTGCTGCCTTCTTACCTTGTGCTGAGATCTCTCCACATTTCACAAGCTGGGATTGATCTCTCCTTCCACAAGCCACCTGTCAGAAGCAATGTGGAAATATATTATCAATCATTTGTCATTTCCCTCTAACGCAAGGATCACGAATCATACTCCTGTTTGTCAGCTTCACATCCCTTGATTACACATCGGGAGGGGTTATTATGACCTCACTCTTCCTTTGCTGAGAACAGCCATGTTAACCACAGCATCCAGACCATTCCCCCTGATGCTTGCCTGTCTCCCAGAAGTGCACTGAGAAACATAAGTAATATCTGTCATATGTTCTTTATTTGCTTGTCCTCCCTCTCAGGGTGGTGTTTGGTGGAATGCTTTGTTCTGTGGTATATTCTTGGTTTGCTTTTTTTTATTTAGTTATCAAATTTCATTTTTTTTTGTTGCTGTTGTTGCTGGTTTGTTTTATTTATTTTGAAGAAATATGTTGCTGCACTTTTGTTATGGAAGGTAAGATCAAGGGAACATGCTCCGTGTTTTAAATGGATTTGAACAGCTCTGGAGCATGGTGATGCTCAATAGACCTAGCCTTGACTAAAGAGGCAGTGGGAAACTGCACAGCTCTGATCAGGTCATATCCAAACAGCCTGGAGTGCAAGCATTAGCATGTTTACATCGAGAGTGTGCTCTTAAAGCAAAGCTCCTCATTCCTTCCACTTAGTGTCCTTTGGTTTGCATTGTGCACAGGTCTCAGAGAGCATGAGTTGGGTTCCTTCCAAATGAAAGTAAATTGGAAGACGTGTGTCCTGGCCCTGAGGGCACTCACAGGCCATGCTGGCACTGACCTGCCTCACCTGGTATCTCTCACATCCCTGCCCATGGGCACAGGGCCTCATTTCAGTCCGGCCCGAGGCTGGCTGGCTGTGCCCCATGGTCCTGCCCAGCCCCTACACATGCTGTGCCTAATGTGATTTCACCTCACCACACCTGATCCTGACCTGCTGTGGTAGTTAACCTTAGCTAAGGGTTGAACTCCACCCCAGCGGCTTCCTCACTGCCCTTCCTTATCAGGACAGGGGGAGAAAGCTCATGGATCAAGACACAAAGATCTCTCACCCATTACTGCCATGGGCAAAACAGACTCCACAGAAAGACAAAATCAAACACCACCTTTCCTCTTCCCTTTCCCAGTCCAAGCTTCACCCCTTCAGTCCCCACTCCTCTCCTCCACGAAGGGCGCACGGGTGGGCACGGGGGTTGCGGTCAGTCCCTCCCAGCCCCTCTCGGCCGCTCCTCCCTCCTCACAGGTCTCCCTGCTCCAGCGCGGGCCCTTCCCCGGGCTGCATCCCTTCAGGGACAACCCGCTCCCGCCCGGGCTCCCCACGGCCGCAGCTCCTGCAGGAAATATCCCCCTGCTGCGGCCTGGGGCCCTCCCCGGGCTGCGGGGGGGTCTCTGCTCCCGCGGGCTCTCTCCAGGGCTGCGGGGGATCCCTGCTCCGGGCCTGCAGCCCCTCCCGCCCTCCTCCTCCTCCGGCCTCGGGCTCCCTCTGCTGCTGCCGCCTCCTGGGCTGGGACCGGCTGGGACCGGCTGTGTCCCGCACCGGGCAGCCCCGGCCGCTCCTCACAGCGGGCGGCCGCCCGGCAGCCCCTGCTGCCCGTGCCTGGGCAGGGACACCCCCTACACCCCACCCCCGTGTGCTGATGTCCCGTCCCAGCTTCAGCCCCTTCCTGTCCCCAGGGAGGAGCCTGTTTCCTGGGGCTGCAGCTGCCCCTGGCTGCCCCCCATACTGCCCAGCTCGCTGGCTGGGGGTGGCGAGACAGGCCCTGGCTGCTAGGCTCTGTCCTGCCGGCTGCGGGGAAGCTCCCCCGGCCCCTGGGGGTGCCATCACCCAGTGCCACACTGTGGCAATGGGCCCCAAGAGTGAACCCGGAGGTTTCCAGCTGCTAGTGAACCATGACATTCATGGGACTGATTACAACAGTTTGTCTAAAGACCCCCCCACCCTGAAAGTGAGGCCACCTTGGGTCTATCCCCTAATGCACCCAACAAAAAAAGGAAAAAAATAAATTCCTAGTCTGGGTATAACGCTGTTGGGCTGCCCTACCTGCTACTGCAGCCTCAGCTTGCTTTCTGACCAGCTGGGCACACGACCAGTCCGGTGTAAAGCATGTCTTGCCGTTTAGCACAGCACCATGTTTCTCTGCAAAGCCTCTTAGTGTGGGCCCATGCAGTGATATCACTTACGTAGCTTATAGAAAAGATCTTGTGGTAGCTTTTCAGACTGGAAGGCAGGTGAGTTAAAGTATGATAAAGGTCTATAAAACATGAGTGACAGGAGAAGATGAATAGGGGATGACTGTTCACTGTTTCTTCCAGTGTGTGCTGTAGGAGGCATCAAATGAAACTAGCAGGTTAAAGTAAGCTGCTTATTCCCATAGCATGGGAGCTCCTCACTGTAGTGTGAATGCTAGAAGTTAACATTGCTTCAGCAAGCAGCTAGACAAATTAAAAGAAGAAAAAATTACCAAAACTAGGAAATGCAAAGATGCTGGTTCAGGCAGTCTGCGACTGCAAAGAGCTAGAAATTGTAAGGGTGTCCGGGGGAACATTGTGGTATGCTGTCTCTGCATGTCCCTGTGTCTCTTGGACACTGATGGATAGAGAATATTCAACCAGACAGACCTTTGGTCTGACCCAGTATAGCTGTTGCTACACTTTCATGGTATCCTTACTCTTGAAAGCATGAAAGGGCAAAATCAACCATGGATCTTCCAGTGTTCAAGGCATATGTGCTGCCCCTTGCAGAAATAGTGCCATTGTCTCATCTCTTGCTACTGGAAGGTCTGTACCTTCCAACACATGGATTGAGCTCTGAATGGAGTGCAGGGTACCCAGAGAGTCATTATTTGTTCATTTCCTACTTTAGTCACCTACATGTTGCAGGGGAAAAAGGTGCCAACATGATTAAGTAGGTTGGATTGAGTATTTGATTCAGAAAGAAATAATAAAAATAAATGGTAAGATTTCTTCCTACACAAAGAGAATAAAAAGAAGGAGTGTAACTTGGATATTTTGAAGAACTTACTGGTGGGGCTAAGAGAAGTAAACAGGAAAGATTAGCAAGGAAGAGAAGAATATTATATTTCTGGAGGAGAAGGTCACTGAAGAGCAAGAAGAGTGAGGCTTTATGAGGATAGTACAGGTCAGATTCTATATTACATTGGAAATTTTCTGAACTTCACTACTTACCCCAACAGTTATGGTCCACAGCATGATTAAAAAGTGCTAGATAACCATGCTGGGGCAAAACTGGAAGTCATGTTGACACTGTTCTTTCCCCTGACCCTCCAACACTTAATATTCTATCAACTAGCACTAAGGGCATGGTTTTGGGAGCTATATGTCCCTTTCTTTTGTAGGTCATTCCTCTGACTTTCCTCTGTCCTACGTTTTCCACTGCCATGAATAATTGGTTGATAGTGCATATCTGAACTCCAAGAAAAAAATGGAGAACAATAGCATCAGGCACATTTAGTCTAAATAGGTCCAAATGTAGGATAGGTTAAGGAAGGCTTCTCATCTCCATACCACTGTGGTACGAGGAAAGCAAACCCATAACTAATTGTAGATATATTCAGGTTGCAGTTTGGGACTTATTTAACTGTATTTAATCTCTATCTGCTGGAATTTAAACTTACAGTTCTGGAGGCCATGGAAGGGACAAGTGTAAGGATACTTCATATTTCAGCAGCATTAGGGAGGTTAAGAGTACCTGTAGTCTGCTCCCACAGCAACAGGAAAGAATTGTCAATAAACAACACTGTCAAAAGTAGGTATTTTACAAACATTCTGCCTGGACAGGTAGCAGATGAGAAAAGAGGATCTGTCATCTCGGGCATGGCAAATCTCTGCATTTTCTATTCTGGTCTCCATCTTTTTTGTACATCCTGATGTACAGGGGAGCTGCTGTGGCTAATGCCTTCAGTGCAGAAATAACTTTGGCCGGGGGAAACCTCTGAAGGGTACTCTTTCTTGCCTCTGTACATATGGCAAACATGCATAATCTTTAATGAAAGTCATACCTGAACATGGAAGAAAGGCTTTGTGTTAATAGTTCCTATAGCTTAATTTCTTTGTACAGTAAGAAAGCGATCTTTAAGGGTAGATATAAATATCCAGACATAAAGGGAAAAATTTTACACAGAAGAAATATGCCACTTTGACAACTAAAGAGCAAGGTCGGTTCATCTGGATTTTTTATGCAGCCCATATTCTTCAAAGCTGTCCACAATTCTGGAGATTTTTATTTGCAGTGAGAGTGCCTGAAACTTCATCTGAATATTTTCAGGAAACACTGAGTGTTACAAAGCACGTACATGTTTCTTTACTTCCAAAGGCTAAACAAGTATGACTGCAAACCCCATCTGGCAAGCAAAAAGGTGAAGAGCCACTCTGTAAGAGACACTAATTCATGATGGAGAATACTCTGATGTCTATGACGCATATTGGTCTTTCTGCGGTGTGAGGAAAAGATAAGCGTATTGACATTGCCTCTTTTGAAGTATCCATCCACTCTGCCATGGCGTCCTCCCTTCTGCTTGATTCCTATTGATTATTTCTGCACTAAAGTTCAGCTGACCATTTATATTGCAAGTGAGAAGGAAGGAGGGCGAGAGATTTAAAACCATTTGAGCATCTTTTGCTGGAGTCAATGCTTGAATGTCATCAGCAGTTGTTCAGACCCAGCCAATGCAATTCCTGAGGGTGGTTCATAATGATTCAATTTGTCAGCATTTCAAGCAGAAACATGCAGGTCTGATATTCCAGTCCAGGGGGTATTAACACAACCAAAAGAGCGTATCTGTATGCTACTCACCAGTAAAATGTAAAAAAAAAGTACATGAGAACACAAAGCTAGCCGTACAAGTTTAACCAACTGTATTGTGTGATAAATTAGGGTTGCAGAGACAGAGGCTAGAGAAGCACCACCTTTCTGTGAGAACTTTCTTTATCTGTTGTGTTACTCCCTCTGCAAAATATACACTTTGGTATAGCAACGCTGTGCACATGGGTGTAGGATGCTCTGTCAATCATGTGTAAAGGTATACATAGTCTTCTACATTCATACTTATGTATATGACCTATCCTCTGTTTGTGTGTGTATTTTACGCTTTATGAGGTTTTCAGTAAAATCTTCAGTCAACTTCTGCAGGTTTTTCTGATCCTATTTTCTTATTCTTTAGAAATGCTGGAAGATCTGCACAGACAAGAGGGGAAATCAAATTATCAGCAGACAGTGCAGGGTACTGACTCTTCACCATTATTCAATTCTGCCATCTCTCCTGTTGCCTGCTTTATCTTTCCAGACCGCCTAACTGACACACTTTGTGTTGTACCTGTGCTAAATCTGGGGTAGAGTTTAATTTTTTTCCTTTTTTGTTCAGTACACTAGGTGATAGATTGGTGACCCAAGATGCCCTCACAGTGCAAACACGTGGTGAAGTGTTGTTAAAAGCACAAAGCAAACAGGATAGCAGGAAGGATATTTTGCTTTCTTGTCTCCTTGTGTAAGGTCAGATTTTAGGTGAGGCACATAAGAACAGCAGGTTGAAAAAAAAAAAAAGCACTCCTAACTTCTTCATAAGTGCAGATGACTTCATTTCAACTTGTTATGAACTATCTAGGTTTCTTCATTTCAACTTGTTATGAACTATCTAGGTTTGATGAGCTTTATCATTAGGCTGTGTCTGCAGACAGTTTTAAACCTGTGATCTGGGAAACCTAATGGTTTGATGGGCTACTCCCAAATAGCATTCATGAAAGGTGACTAAGAGAAGTCAACCTATAATTTACAAATTTAAAGTCACTGTGAAGGATCTGTGTTTTCTCCAGTGGAAAGCATAGCTGTTTGCTGAAATGGAAAAAGTCTGAAAAAATATCAATTAGGAAAATTGAAAGGCTAAACTGCAAACTAATCATATAGACCATGTCCAGTCAAAACTTACCCATTGAACCTTGTTTGGAGTGACTGTATACTGAAGTGAAGGTAAGTAAGTGTGGACTATACAAATGTGAAAAACAGTATTTCATCTCCATTGGATTTTAATACTTGTTTATCTATGAGAAGTTTCTATGTAATTTAATGTAATGTGCTTCTCTGTGGTACCTTTTTAATAAAAGATTCAATATGCTGCTCCTGATATAGCTTATTCAAATAACTGATTAATAAAGCTGCACAAAAAACTAGGAATAGATTTTCTTCTACTGTAGTAGGATGACTCTATTAGGGTAAAACTTTTATGCAGCTTCCACTTCCCTTTCCATACGCTACTTTCTCTTTAATGATTTATTTAAAATGTTCAAATTAAAAATAAATTTAACCCAAAACACTCAGAAGGCTTGAATACTTCTACAGCTATGGAGCTTATTCTACAGCAATTTCACAGGGAAATTTCATTAAAGGGCAATTCTATTAGCTGCTGGCTGATTTTTCAAAAAACTGTTTTGAAATTATGCTAAACAGAGATCTGGAAAGTATGATCCATGAGGAGGGACTGAGTGAACTAGTACTGTTTTGTCTATATAGGACTGAGGGGAAGCATAATAATGAAATTAAAAACTGAAGAGAGAAAGGATGAGATAAGAAATATTGGGCTTTGAGTGCAGGAAGAGAAAAATTATGATGTCAAACATAAGGAAAAAATTCAGCAATTTTCAAAGGGTACAGAATCACTGTAAAATAAATATTTGCCCTATAAGTATAAGGAAATTCCATAAATACTAAAATTCTATTTCAATTTGACACATGTTCAGGAACATTATCTGCCATTGTCTTTAAGGGAAGCAGGGCATAATAAATAAAAAGAGAATTTGAGCTCTGAAAGGGGTAAAAGTGGATCTTTAATCTCTACGGAGATGCAATGGAGTAAAAGGAGGAACTTGTAAAAATAGAGTTCAAGCCTCAAGGAAAAGAATTCCAGAGTTTTAGTGCCCAATTTTAATAAATAATAAGACACAATGTCGTCTCTGATTGGATTCTCCCAAACTGCATGGTTAAATAGGGCTTTGCCTCTCTGTTTATTTTTCTTTGAAGTTCACTGTTAAAAATTCCAGAACTGGATGTTGCCAAGAGCCTCCACCACAGAGATCAATAATCTTAGAAAATATTTTACATCTAGTTCTTTTTTACCTGCTGTCATGAATATTATGACATCTCCTGTACTGTAATAATTAAGGTGGAGATGACATTTCCATTAAAAGGATCATATAACTCAGTAGGGAAAAACTAGGGGTTCCAGCTGGACTAAAGTTCAGCTTTGAGTGTATCTGCCTAGAAGAGACTGTTTCCATCAGATTCAGATTGTAGATTGAGATGTGTCTAAATAATAGTTGTGGAAGTATGTTTTTAGGCACTAAAATACCTGTCAAATGCTGTCAAGAGAAAAGCATTCTGAGGCAAGATATTTATCCAACATAGTTCTTGGCTTGGGAATTACTCAGTATAGGCCATGCTTCTCAGACTTGGATAAAAATTCTCCTCCTGAACCGGATGAACAATTCCATGGTGACATAATCGGGAATGAAGCATTTTAATTCAGGTGGTGACTCTACTCTCAATACATTTGGGCCTTTAACGGCTGACAAAATGCAGGTGGTGTTCTAAAAGATGACGCTGCACAGTTCTCCAGATATGTCCTGACGTTCCCAAATTTCCCTTTCTCCTCCGCCTTTCACACTCAAGCTAGGGCATGCCTTCCTCAGAGACGCTACAGCAATTTTTCCTCTGGTAATGCTTAGCCCATTTCTCTCTCTTCCTAGCTTCTCCTCACTCAGTACCTCTCTGCTAGAAGGCTGAATAGCAGGACATAGCAAGGGACTATTTTTAAGGAGCAGAGTGACACTCAGCTCAAGAGCAGAAAGCAGAAAAATCCTACAGCCATCCCAACGCCCACAGCTCAAGCATTCGGTATCTGTGCAGAGAGTCTGCGCCCCAAACCTCCAGAAGGTTTCTTCTACAGTCATCTCCTAATGGGATTATTAGGAGTGGAAAACAAAAATGCAATCAGAATGGATCCTGATAATATGCATGAGAGAAAATAAATGATACAGCACCTGGGATAATAAGGCCAGGTCCCAGCGACCCCATCACACTCTTCCTCAAGAAGGATGTAATTTGGCTCTCACTCCGTCCTAAGGATCAGCCTGGTAGAGCCATGTGCAATGAGTTTCATGACATAAGGACTAAGAATAAGTTACGTGTCCCTTGGTATGAGGATAAAAAAATGACTCATCATCTTGCTGACTGCAACAGCACAAGGTCTTCCAATACCGTGCATCTCATCCTTTAGCAGACTGCTTGTTATATACTATTTACTTGAAGAGCAAAGCAACCAGAAAGTTTCTTTAATGAGCACAATAGATTCTGATCTCTGCTCACTGCTCATTTATCTCAAATCCATGCTCCAAAGTCAGCGGTGAGTGCAAGTGGGGGAGGAAAAGAAGGAGGCATAAGAGTTAGCGAAAAGAGTCCAAACCAGAAAGATAACAGAGGACAATAACACATATGACAGATTTAGACAAAGGAAAACAAGATTAGAAGTTATGTGAGAGGATCTGATGTAGTCAAATTAAGGCAATCCAGAACAACGGCTGGTGCTTTAAGACACATTCTGTCTTCATTTGTGTACAGGTTGGATGGGATATCAGGCAGGGCAGCCTGACTGTTCATTAAGCACTCTGTGCTATACACTGGAAGTGCTTTAGTGTATGTAGCCTCATCCTGGCTCTGACGGCGGGTACAAATGTACGCAACATGTCAATCTGAAATACTTTCTAAATGGAAGCTGGACTCTAAAATAACTTATCTGGATTTTTGTGTGATTTTGTTCTGTTAGATTTATATCAAAATAGCCTCTTCACATCATGACTTTTAATTTACATCATTATTATCAGTGCAACTGCAGGAAAACTTTCCTTCATGATCCAGAAACTCAGCTGTTCCTTTGTAGCTGTCCCTCAACGGTCTAAAATTTCCCTTCCCAGCTCAGCATAATATTAGCCCTAATGGATACCTAGTTTGGATCACAGTTGTTTGGTTGGGGTTTTTTTGTTCTTTTGACATCTTTCTTTGCACTTTACCCCGCCAATAATTCTCCCTGAATCATTATCCAATCACGGTATATTGTCAAGCTTCTCAGTTAAAAACGCAGAAGTAGCGATTAAATGTCACTTGTCCTGTTTGCACACTTCTTGGTTTTCTTCAGGGCACATCACGATAGGACCGAAAGCAGTTTCTGCCTGAAATAGAAGCAGATGCAGCGAGTGAGATCACTGGGGGAGATGGCAGGAGCCTGTTTGTGTCAGTCGAGCTAGCTCATAGCTCCTGCTGCAGCGGAGACCTCCGAACAGCCCCGGGACACAGTCCTGTGCGGCACCTCGTGGAAGGAGGGATGTGCCACTTACACTGCTACCATCAGAGACAGAAGCCCTTCCTGCTTTTCTTTTGTGGCTTTTGAACAGTAAGAAAAACCCTTTGATGTCGCAGAGTTAACATGATGATCAAACTGGGGAGACACAGATCCTCTCCTGCTCATGTGATGGGCCTGACTCTTTCCCTGCATTTTTTCTGGAATGTCAGAAGTTAACAGGACCTTTAGGGGACACCAGCTGAAGTGAGGCTCAGGAACTCCATGTTTTACACCAGTTGCTATGAAATAGTGTGTTGGCGGCCTGGGGAAGAGATACGCACGCTTCTGCCGCACTCGCCCGCACTAATGTTTGTTATTATGTAGACACTCATCACAGCTTTTAGCTCCAGCTAGAGCTCTCATTAATCACCACCTGGGAACACCATAGACAGAGCAGGCGTACGTGAGCTTTTGTGAGAAAAAGCGGAGGGGAGGACGGCTGTGTGTTGTGTGGGGGTGTGAGTGATGATTTTGGGGTGCAGAGTGAGAGACAAGTGAGGAAGAAGTAGAGCATGTAGGAAGGAGGAAAAGAACATCACAAGAGCTGTTTGGGGAGACTGAAAGAATGAGAAAACACGGAGGGGAAAAAAAAAGACAAGCCTATTTCAAACAAATGAGGCAGAAGAGGAAAGAGAGCACCACTAACAATAGCCCATTTCGACTGCTCGTGTGCCACAATTGCTGTCAAATTCTAAAAGACAAAATTGCAATTAGGCCAAGACCATTTGCCTGTAGCAAAGATGAGGCCAGGAGGAACCCTCCCCGCAGTTTCTCATATAGTTCTTCCTTCCCTGCAAAGACTTTCATCTAGAGCTCATTATGAACAATTTTCTTTTTGGTCTTAATTTGTGCTAAGAATGGCACAGAAAGTATCCCGGGGCAGGCATCTCCCCCATTTCCTGCAAGGTTTTACTCTGATCTCTGGTAATTAGTGGACTGCTAAAAAGATTATTATTATTATTTATTATGTTTATTATAGTCATGCCTAACAGCCAACAAACGATGCAGTTTTCTTACGTTAACCACTCTGCAAACACACAGTGGTAGAAGGTCCTTGCCCCAAAGAACTTATAGTCCAAACAGAGACATGGGTGAGGCTGAGTTTACTGCACGGAGAGTGAAGAGGGTGCTGGAAGCATACAGCATATGGCAATAGCTCCATGTTTTTATTTCACTGACACGAGGAGAGGAATAACTGCAGAAAAGAAATCTGGACATACAGAAAGAAAAAAACAAGATGTATGATGTGATGTCAAGGAGCTCCAAGAGTACAAGGCAGGCCCACTGAGAGATACAGATATGTCTCTGAAATTCCATAGTCCCCTGGCTTGGGTGGTTCTGTTTCCCATTACTTAGTGTCCCTTAAGGTACTTCTCTACCTTAAGGTAGAGAAGTTTTTTTTATTATTATTTATTTTTTTTCTTCCTCCCCCCCCTCCCCCCCCCCCGGCAGGGCAAAAGGGAGCAAAAGACACTATTACATTGTAAATTAAGACATGGGAAGCTCACCATCAGTTGCTCAAAGGACTTTGTGTTTTCTCTGACGTGAAAAAACTGGGAGCAAATTGTTTCTTGAAGTCAGAGATAGTGTTCTGCTATGCATTACAGCTTCCATCACACTTGGAAGTTTCACCTACAGGTGCTCAGGGATGTGGGTACCACTCAACTATGATATAAAACCATGTGTGTCATTCCTCTCATTATGGACAGAAAGGCTACATATTGATTGAAAGCAAGGGCCTCTTTTTTGGCTGAGAAGACATAGCATGGCAAAGCTCACATCTGTCTGGATAAAGTCTCTTCCTCTTCTCCTCTCAAACAGGGTGACCTGATCTATACTGAGTAACAGGAAGAGTCCCTGACGGATGCTATTCCCAAAACGAGTTGTGAAAAAGTGCTAGCTGGCACAGTAATGCTATGACATTAAGAAGTGTGGATGAGCATGGACTAGCTTTGTTTCCATGTCTTGGCCATCTACAGCATATAGTATAGACAAAACTGAAAGAACCAATACTGTAAACCTGTCATCATGTAGCCAGGCAATCTCTTTTCAGTGCAGTGCTTTTACTTAAGATTCTTTTTGGTGACTGTGCCTTGACAGAGCAGTATTAATTTATTTTTTTGGGGGGAAGGTGATAAATTTGCCACTTATTTTAGATTCTCATTTTTGAGACCTTTTTCTGAACCATAGCATGCAAAATCAATGGCCTTTGCTGAGAATAGTAGCACCGCAATCTGGAGCTGGAACACCTTGATCCTAAATCCTTTGCCTTTTCTTCTATTTCAATCCAGTTGACAAAATCAGTCGAAACCATTTGTGTGCTTAAAGCTGCTCAGATGCTTGCTGGGTCAGTATGCAAGTCATATTCATTGACAACAGGGGATGTCAGGCTAGTGTGACATGTTGTGTTTCCTTTTAGGTAAAGCTGGCAGTATCTAGTGGTTTGGTGACTGCAGCAGTTTCTGTCTGATTTGTTCAGCAGATGTCTTCGATATGCTGGGGCTCAGTCCTTTGCTTTGAAATACATAATCCTTGGCTAATTTTATGATGCAGAGAGACACCGCAGGACACAAAATTATATACATTTTATCAAAAGTGGCATTACACATTTGGTGGTATGGTGCCAATTATGCATTTAAGGATGTCTTAAAAAAATCAGTATGTGACAAAGTTTTAAATTGAAGGGAAAACTTAAAGATAAATTATTACTCTCTTACTTTCAGATCTGTTTCTATGTTGAATGTTCCATACCATTTGAGTAATGAGATTTCTGCATATATATAATAATTTTCTTTTGGGCTTCACTGTCTGATTTCATTGCTCATTAAGATTACTTATACAGAGCAGTGCTTTTTTATAATTGGAGATCATCTTTAGTTAGCCTTTGGGCCACTCTTATCAGTGTGATATCTTAAAGGTAGTATATTTTCTTATGCTTTTCAACATTCTAATATCTACATAATTTGCAGCTAAGTCCACTTGTCAGTGGATTTTCACCATCTATTTTCAGAAATTAAATGTTGCTGTTCTGTTGTCTTCCAAGGTGGAAGAGCAGACATAAATTATGCATTAAGATTTAAGATTGGGCTTTCTGTACATAAAGTCTTTAATGCACACACTTTCCAGCATCTTTAATAGTGTGTTAAAATGACAAAGAAAGTTATATAGGAAAGACAAATTTTTGGTTTGTGCTGCTGAATAATTCTTCAGCTCTTAACTTAAAATGAAGATGTAGATATGGAAATGAAAGAGAGAAGAAAACAATGTAGGAGATACAGAAACTCGGTCGTGACTAGGAACTACGAGCCAATTATTGCACTGTGATTTGGAAAACAGAGTAGGATTGTTCTATACAATGATTATTTCTAGGCTGACAAGGAAAATTCACGATTGCTTTTATCACAAAGTTGTAAGGTACATGTGAATCACTTGTAATAGGATTGCCTAAGTATGGAAATAATATTTGTTTAATGCTTATGAACTTAGCAAGACCCATAATTAAAATTCAGGAGGGAGAGTGCCAGAGATGCTTATTAGGGAAATAGTAAAGTGAAAGATCTTTGCATTTTTTCAAGTAGGATGGCTATTTTAATCTTTTCTTGTAGATGCCTATAAGAAGCTTATAATGGCACAAATCTAACTGACAGTTCCTGCTTTTATTTGACTTTTATTTGTGTTAATTATTTGTGTTATAACAACATTTAGAGTCATGGGCAGATGCTCTCATTCAGGGAGTGGATGTTCCTGCTCTGAAGAGCATGTTGTCTGCCGAGACACAATGAACTTGAAGGACTGGTGCATAAGTTGTGGGGCAGTTCCCATTTTGTAGAGGGGAGAGGAGGCCCACACTCATTAAATAATAAAAAAAACCCCAAACATCCAAGAAGTCTGGGAAAGCACCTGGGAATTAAACCAAGATCAGAGGAGCTCCAGTGCAGTTGTTGCCCTGTCTCTACTGTATGCCAGTCTCCAGGTACTCTTGGGCTCAATATGAGATGGCTCCTTCCAAAGCTCAGCTCTGATTTTAAGGTGGGCAAGGCATCGCACTCAGCTCAGTAAAAATAAGTTTTGGCTTCCTTCCCAGCAACTGTACCAAGAAAGTCACGTACAAGTTAGTTGACTTATAAACACCTACATAAGTACTTGAAAGTTAGGTAACTTAAAAATAAGTCAAGTACAACTACAAGTAGAAACTAACAAAAAATATCTTGGTGGTTTTGGTAGTAGAGCCTAAAAGAAGGCTTCCAGTATGAAATACAGAAAAAAAAAGCAAGTACATGACTTATATATCGCCTTCACCTAATATTTTGCAAGTAGGATATCCAGGAATACAGATGCAACTGGAGATGGATTTTGCTAGCAATGATAAATATAGAAAGATAATGGTAAAAATTTTGGAGGAAAAATAATGCTTAAAAGAGAGGACACATTTGTAATGTTTGTGCCCCAAAGAAAGAATATATAGGGAAAGTATTTGCCATTTAGATATAAGCATTTATCTTTCATAATATTTTATTTTAGTCCCTCTTTGCAAGTAAATAATCTTATTGTGACAGAATGAGAAATATTCAACCACTGTTAAATCCAATAATATAACACTCCATTTTCTCCCAGCCCTTTACAGGCAAACTTGCTAAAATTTTGTCCAAGCTTTGCGTAAGTGAGGACTTCAGAATTTAGCTTATTTCACAGATGAATTCATTTAGTAACATGTTCATTTGGGCTTTCATTCTCTAACCATATACTTTGCTCCTCTACATATGAAATATATCAAATTAATTGGATTTTTCCATGCATTGTGTGGGAGCATGGTACAAACATTCTAAAATTCTGTATCTCATTATTTGTCACCCCTAACTTCTGCTTTATAGCTGATGTAGGTATGTGTATGGCTATGATAGGACCTGAAGTAAGCCAGAGTTCTGAGATGAACTGAGAGCACAGCACAGATACCAAACAAGCTCTCCATCATCACGTATGCGCTTGTGAAAACACAAGAAAGAAGTAGCCTTGAAAGTGGAATTTTAAAATGAGCTTTCATTTGGGTAGAATGTTGGGTAGAATACAATAGAAACAAAAGAATTTGCAATCAGATTCCCCCCTTTTTCAAAGGGTCTTTTCAGGTCTGGTTCTTTCTTACTGTGTTGGGCTCAGTCCCATGATTTTCAGTACCCTTTTGGGCTGTAACAAACACTATATGAGTAGGATGCATTTGGTCCCTGGAAAAGTCTCTTTTTACTTGTTCTTCAGACGTTTACCAGTCTCTGTCTTTGCTATAGGTTTGCTGTTGCCCTGCTCCTGCTCTGCACTCCAGCTGCTTCACTCAGGTCGCTCTCAGGAAGGGCACAAATTCCCCTGAATACAGTGTACCATGTCATGCAAGGAATATCTGTCCGTTAAGACAGGCGAGCAGCTTTCCTTCTTTCAGAAGAACAGAACATGTAGTAAAACAGAGCAGACTGCAAGCAAAGAGATTAAACAGTTGTACCATCCATCACCAAATCCTTCCTTAATACTGTCTCCTTCATCAGACCTCTTTGAATTCCCTGCTACAGTTTCTTATATTCATTTGTTTGGTTTGCTGGAAATAAGATTTTGAATTCTTCTGAGCTCAGACTTTATTTTCTTGAGAGTCTTAACAACACCTCACACAATTAAGCCCAATTTTCTTTCACCCCCTTGGCCACTATCAGAATACAGAATATAAATTATAATGCTGATATGCCTGGGTGGAATATTTTTGTTCCTTTAATAGTCCTTCCTTCTCGTTCCTGCTTTGTGTCAGAGAGGTGCTTGGTGACAGCTTAAAGCAGATTGTGTTGCATGTGTGTTAAGAGTGCTAACTGAGGGTAGATAAAAGAATTCTTGTTGAAAAAGTGGCCGCTGTGCTCATGGGTCAATGTGCAATATTCATTTGCTGTAATTTCAATTTCCAGTAAGCTGTCCAATACATCTCTGTTTCAGTGCCTATTGTATCTGTGTCATCATCTACCCTCAAACTAATAAGAGTAATTTCATTAGTCTGGACATTCGAAAACGCAAAACTTTTGTCTGAAATTAATAACTCCCACAGATTAATCAAAGGTGATTATATTAGGAGAAGTTATGTCTTCTTGCATCCTGAGTCATAAAATGAAATTGTCATTAAAATTGTATTATATTCATTACCCATGTACACCCAGATTCCCAGAGATATACATTATATAAGAACCTCCATTTCTCCATTGCTTGCAAAACTCATTTTGATTCAGGCCAGGGTTTCAGCACAAGAGTGTTCAGTCTGAGGAAACCATGCAATTCCTACACATGCAACTCAGATTATTCTAGTCTCAATAACAAATGCTGCATTCCACTTAGCAAAGGCCATGATGTTCACTTTGTCCATCTGCAAACTCCGACTGATTTCTGACTACAGCTATCTACAGCTGTTTCAGAAGGAGAATTAAGTTATCATTGCACCTCTCCTCTTTAGATGATAACCTAAAATCACTGAATTTTGTGTTACATGCTGGTTTTTGTGTTATGAGACAGCATGGCAAGTTGGGCAGAACCCTAGGTTAAAACTCATTTGATAGGTGCTATTTTTTTGTTTGGTTGCAATCAGCTCCCTTTCTGTCCTCTAACTTTTATCTTTCCTGTCTATTGAGCTTTGAGCAGCAACTTGTTCCTTCCATGAATCTATATATTGCCTAGCACAATGCAGCCCTGACCTTGGTTGGGACACTGCAGTACCGTGAACAAGAAAAATATTAATTAACTGCTATGTCCTAGCCAAAACATTTGACCTTCAAAGGTGCATGAGGATTTTGCTCTTCCTATTGGTTGCAATAAGGACTGCCAACTATGTACTTTTGTGGGGAAAAGCACTAGAGAAATATAAAGTGTTAGCTTTTTCCAAGGCAAGATAACTATTAGCAAGGTTGCTCTGAGTAAGAGACAAGGTTAACTAACCCTTTTTTGAGGCCAATAATATATTAATTACTTGGACAAAGAATGAAGTCTCAAGGAGGGTTATTCCTTTTTTAACTTTGCTCACCATCATCAAGTCACTTAATGATGTGCTTTTCTACCTTATCTCAGAAAATTCCATAGCTGCCACTTTCTTTTGACTCACTTGTGCTCCTGCAAATTGCCCCTGAAGTCCATTTTGCTATTCAAAATACCATAATAAAGGCTACAGTCCATGGGAGTTCTCTGAATGAGGATGGTATGGAAATAATTAGTAAAAATGAAGCTGGGGTTTGGAAACCTCATCTGTTCCTTAAAATCATCCTATTCTTTGCTTGAGGAGTCCCATTATCACACTGCACTACTGACTTTCTGCCACCAGCTCCAGTATGAAGTAAATCAAAGAATCAAATTGTTATGTATGTTACTAATCTGAAAAATATCAGATTAAAAAAAGGCAAAAACCCAAAATCCAAATCCACATTCTTGAAAACACCATAGCCTTGTATTAAATGGGATCTGTACGGCTTTATGGAAAATGAAGCTGTTCTTTTTCTCTCACTCATTCCTTTTTTGACCAGATTTACTTCTTGGATCATAACTGGATGCAATCTCCATCCTTCATGAGGGGCGGCTCTGGCTCTGGAGGTCTAGTTTTGGTGCATTAGATTAGACATTTACTTGGGAGTCCTGGTCCTAGAATTTACCAAGGCAAAGGAGCAGTCAGAAACGTTCCTTACACACTAAAGAAGGTGTGATTGAAAACATTTCACCAGCCTAAAGGTATATCATGAATAGCAAGCTAAGGGAAGACAACCCAAAACCGAACAAGAACAAGCCAAGCTGTTCCTATGTTACCGAAAGTAAGGTAGTCATTTTCTTGCAATGATTTTTGGTGGTGCTTGCTTACAGATGCAGCAAAACACGTAAGTAGAGCTAACTCAGAGCTAGGAGGCAGAGAATGAAAGACGAGGCCACGTGGGGTACCTGACTGCATCATGGCTGTGCCAGCAATAGTACTTGCGCTTCCAAGGTGAGGTAGCAGGAGTGCTATCGGCGGGATGTAGTTAAAGGTAATTGTATGCTTCTGATTTGGACAAGATATGACCCATTTCTCTGAAATGCAATGAGGAATAGTGCTTTCGAGTTACCACCATACCACGATGCAAGACCCTATGCACAGATGAGAAAAGACAAGAAATAAAGCACATTTGCCATAACATTAATTCCTTTCTTGGAAGGTTACTGCACAGAGTAACTTTCAAAGAGAGATCTATGAATGACAGCTGTTTTTGTGCTCTCAGACATAATATGGTCAACGAGATCCTGTTGTCACAGGGATCTTCAAATTCAGTAGAAACATTTCATTTAACTACTCAGCACAGCACAGGACAGTTGCAAAAACCTTCTTGACAAGAGCACAGGATAGGAACAATCTTGTAAGGAGCTCCTGAGCAGCAGAAGTGGCAGCACATCCGTGACCAGCCTGTCAGCTAAGATACACCGTGCAGGGAAACTTTCCAGGATGCCTCTCATGATGACAGGCACAGATTGTACGGAATACCCAAACCTGCAACCTGCAGCCACAAACAGCTCGGGCTGCAAAGGCAGAGACCATGTCAGCAGCAGCAGGTGTGAGGACACGAGTCAGTCAATGCGAACAACCGTGTACTGCTGAACTGGCCACCCAGGATGTGAGTTACACCACAGAGCTGTGCGAGGGGCAGGGTTTTTCCTCTTCTGTCACAGCATGAGACATGCTGATGATAAGTCTGATTACACCTCTCTTGCTTATACCTTCCTTCTTTGTGCTGACCTTGAGATGCTTTCTCTCAGCTCCTCGAGTGTTGGAACACATCCCAAGAATCTGGCAAAACTAACTCATGCAAATTATGGCTTGATGTCAGCTGTGCTTATTTTTATTCATAGGGAAGCTCGGGGAAGGTGTTGTCAAAAAAGGTGTGGACAGAAGGATCATTTCTACAGAACTGAGGAACTAAAAGTGTCATGGAACTAGATTAAAAGAGAGATGACAAAACTGGGCAGAAGTCAGCACAGTTCCCAGCAGCCCTCTGTGAAGCACTAGATGGCAACCACAACAAGCGAAGGGATGATGAAATGGGCATCTTCCTCCTTTACAAAGTCGCTCCAGTGTATCAGGACCTTGTGGGAACTACCTGTGTTACACTTCTCGTCTGTTCCCCAAAACAGTACAGGATGTCAAGAACATTGGGGTTTTTTTATTTCTTTTACTCACTTCTACCAGTTGAGAACAGATTAATCCTATTTAAGAGTAACTTCAGCTGTGGAACAGAGAAGCTAAATCTTGCCTGAGTTCACCTCTGCTGTGAAAGCTATGGGAGCTTTAATATATATATTTTGTCCTATTCTGATCTTCTCTAATTTTAATTATTGTATTTAACATTGTTAAATGTTATTATTAACATATTAACATTTAACATTTGTATTTAACCAAAGCAGGAAAGTATCTCATAACTTTTCTTTAAAGGAGGGTAGCATTTCTACTGAGGCAGGCTGATTTTTTATGATTTACCCCAAGACCCATAAATCAACTTTTAGAGAATGTGGCCCTGATGTGGCCCAGTTCAACTTTCATCCACAAGGTCATTTTATACTAAAGCAAATGATGGCCAACTGATATATCTAAGTCCGTGATCTTTCATTTCTTTTCCCTATCTTACACCTAGAATACATATCTGAAAACGGCTTTAACCATTTTTTAAAGCTCATAAACCTGTGACTTTTTTCTAATTTAGTTTTGCAGTGCTTGTTCTTCTAAGGAAACATTTGCATGATAATGCCAAAGAACTGAGTAAAATTTGTAATTAAGAAAGGACTATTCCAGCAATTTTATGTGCTGGATGAAATAATTTTCCAGTAATAAAAGCTTTATTTGCTATCTGCAGCATGATTTAATCATAAGTTACTAAAAGGACGCTGTGATCCAGACAGCCTTATGCTCACTCTCAAGTATCTGGTCTGTAACACTAAGAACTTTTCAGGCTTTGTAACCTTATAAATAAATGCATGTTATTACATATGAATTAGTTATTGTTGAGTTTTTTTATAGCCTAATCATCAGTTTGGCATATACACTCCTGCTTTTCATTGGATCGTGGGCAAATACAATTTTTTCTAAAACTCATTTCCTTTCCAGAAATTTTGCCTTGTTGACAATTCCATGCTTCTGCCTAAATCAGAATAATTCTCTCTGAAAGACCATTATGATAATTATTAACAGTAGTGGTAACTGTTAACTGTAACAATAATTATTATTTTCTTGCTTAATTGCCAGGAAACCAGAAATCTCTAGCATAAGCAATTTACCCAAACACAGCTTTGGATTAGTGACAGAATACATTCAAGAATGAGGTCATTAAAAAAAGATTTTTCTTTACTGCTTTCTGTGCTGGATTAAAAGTATGGGTTTGTATCTTCCCATCTGAAATAATCTAGGCATTTTATAAATCAAGTATTGTCCTTATCCTAATTTTTTATTACCTTTTAATTATATTGTAATAATTTATTATGTTAAACAAAAATGTATTTGCCAGTTTTCCTGCTATTTTGAAAAACTCTGATGTGTCATTGATACAACTGAGAGTAGTAAAGCGCACACTACAGCAGTACATGTCCTCAGCCCATCTTCTGCCTCAGTTGATGCTGATTCCTTACCACAAGCGTCTCCAGTAGCACATTATGTGATCTGACCAGCTCCTGACATTCATACTTCGCTCTTTCATGCTCTTCCCAGCAGTGAGTAAAATGCCTCATTTGAGAAGCCCTTCTTCATTGGTTTCAATATAAGTGTTTCTGTGTGTTCATGTTAGTAAAGGCATGAACGCTGCAGCTCTAGAAAAATCTTGTGAGGTTTGTGATGGTCCTCCCTCAAAATCATTGTCTCTAGGCAGCTCTAGGTATGGAGCTAATCCCACGTTACTATTTGAGTACTGCTGGGCAGTCTTTGGTACTGTGCCCAGTTGCAAGCCCACAGACCAGTTACATTCATCCTGCCTGGTGCAAGTGGAATATGAGCTTGACCAAGTGCTTCCAGTCATGTGTCCATCCTGACAAGCCTGTTGGCATCCTTCGCGTGCTGGCAAATGTCAACAACATTTGCTCAGGCAGGAGCCCGAGCCCTGTGTCAGCATTACAGTAGAGGTTAAATCCTCTGCAATCAGTGCTCAAAACCCAAACGTGATTTGGTTTGGTAAGGTGTTAGTGTAGAGAGAAGACAGTAGCCTTGATATTGTCGGTGTGGAAATGGTTAAACTGGTAAAGTTGTCATGTTATAATCCATCTGGGCCTTAGTGGCACAGACCATCTTGAGCACTTTTCCATTTGCGAGGCTATGGATGATTCATTGCCACCCTATCTCATATTGATTGGCATCAATTTCATCTCATGTTGGTTGGGGCCATCTGTTTCTATCCCATGCCTAGGTGGTGGCTCTGGCTATCATGCAAGTGTTAAGTGTCTGTTGTGCGGGACCTGAATTATCCATTTATTTAGCATTTATTTTCCATTTTATTTTTTAATCACAACAGATAGTTCTCTGCCATGTTGTACAGTAATGCTCTTGCTTGATTTTCATGTGTTACTTTTTTTGTTGTTGCTTTTTACCTTTGCTACAATAACTATGTTATTTAAAATATTTTTATTCTATTCTGTCTTGTTAATTTGTATAAATGATGTCTTTATGTTTAGTGACACTAATTAGAACATAATTAACCTAAGAAATTATTAGAAAACAAATTTTAGACAGAGGTTCTGCTTTCTCCTATTTCAGGCACTAATGTATTCTGATGAGGCTGAGCTATGGAAGGTGGGAACAATTTGAAAACTCTTCAACGGTTTGCCTTAACCAAGATCCTTCCATCAGAGGAAATGGGCTGAATTCAAACCTTTATGTGGGATTGAGAACAGTTTGCATCATGGAAAAACAAAATGCAAGAGTTCATAGTGATGATATATTTCCTCTGCTTCTATGGCTGCTTGTTGCAAATACCCATGCAGTTAAATCATTTTACCCAGTGGGTTCTCATGTGTTTCAGCACGTGATTTGTGTAGAAGTGTAAGCTTTGGAGGATCCAGCCCTGTCTTGCTTAAGAGGGTTGACTAGCTACATTCCTCCAGTGAGCTGCATCTGACGAACCTTGATGTCCAAGGACCCAAGTCAGAACCTGAGATTGCACAGTGCAGGGTGACCCAGGCTGCTTCCAGGTCTGTAACATTCACTCATTAACAAAGTGACAGATTGTGTAGGATCTTTCACATGCCAGCAGCAGGTAACTGAGGAAAGGAAATGGGAACAAACAATGTGACAATGGTATCCTTTTCTGTATGTACAGTTTTGATGAAGTCAGTAGCACAGCTCACGTTACTAAAGAACAGTAAGGAAAAATTAATAGAAGCAAGATCTAGATCACCGGCTGTTATAATGGCTCTAATTGTCCTGTTAAGAAATTCAGCTTTTCAAATGGATTAGTTTTTATATGCCAGCCACATGGTTTTATGATTGAAACACCCACAATGCAAAAAACTCTTGTGAGGAGCATGTGGATGCACAGCTGTTTTGGAAATGGCTGTAAATAAATAGGTGTCTTAATTATTTCTACCTGTATATTTGCAAAGAGGTCAGAACTGCAGTGACAATTTATGGGAGAACAAGGAAAATACCTGAAATTAATAAGAGTGAGAGTCCATTTTCCTAAACTGTAGAGGAAAAAGTCATAGAAACTTAGCAGTCAATATATTCTTTCACTGTGCTGAGTAAACAGTAAAAAGAAAATGCAATTTGCTCACAGGCTATTTAATTGTAGAAAAAATTGTGGGAAGGGTATATTTTTATTAACTTATAAATATATGTACATATATAGGACAATTTAAAGACTGGATTTCAAATGCGGATGAATGTGCCAATGCCATGTATATATTGCAATGAAATGAGTACACTTTGGAGAGGATGAAAAGTTAACTTACACATTTCCAGCAGCTGCAGTAAAACTTTTAATATAAATACAGCACTAATGGGAAAAGACATTAGATAGTTGTTGGTGCTGAGGGTGTCAAAGTGCAAATGTTAGAGGTACCATCTTTAAGGAGAGAAGGGTCTTTCACCCAGACCCAGATTTATGCTCTGTGCTGACATTTCTGCAAAGTGCTGGAGATAACATACAGTTAGACATACCAGTCCCCAGATGTCGTTGGAAAGCGAGGTCCTTTCCAACCTATCTCCATTTTATGTGGCTATTGCTGATCCATGGAAAGTTTTTAGAAAGCTCCATAGTATCCCAGGTCCTTGTGTGAAATCCCAGAGCTACTGAATTGTGAATTTCAGCTCTAAGTGTAGAACTGTGAAGGGGGCAGGAGGGTCAAATCTTTTTATGCAAAGTATTGCAGCTTCTGATTTTCAAGGGTCTGGCCAGCCACGGGAACATTCAGCATCGAGGTGATGCTGAATTTTAGGAGCACCACACATTGCCTGCAAAGACTCAGATGCCTAATGGGAGAAAGAGTTGCTCTCCTCTTTCCTAAGCCAATAACTCAATGGCTGGGGCAGTCATCCAGCTAAAGGGAGATTTGGCACCACATTCTGCCTGAAGGGATTTGGCACCACGTTCTCCATTACACAAGATAGTCAGCTACAAAGGTCAATTAAATTGTATGTACAACACAAACCAGGGTGACTTTAGGGCAGGGCTAGGCAGGAGATCATAGATCATAACTTGAGAGAAGAATGGCATTTCTATGGAGGCATAAATGTTATTGTCTTCCTGCCTACCTGCTGCTGAAACATCTTAACTTTTTTTACTTGAGGCCATGATCTGAGTATAGTGAACCTAGACATCCCTTCTTTTTTCTACTTTTTAAAACCACTGTCCCAGTTTCCACCCCCCATAAATATGAATAACGTGGTTAGGAAAGATGGCAAGGATGAGGAGAGCCACTTATTATCCTCTTCCCCATCAGCAATTCTTGATACCAGCTGCCATTGTGACATTGACACAGTGGGATCAAATATGATGAACCACAAGGTGCCACTTTAACTGTCACTTCAAATTCCTGTAGTCTTCATACATTCAGTCATGTTTATTTATAAGGTACATTTCCTGTTTCTATATTGGCACTGATTTTAAACCGCCTGCAACTAAGCATTGCCTGTCAGAATGCGTCTCTCTTTTCCTAAGTATGTATCATGGTGAATATCATATTCATAACCCAGAAAATTATTCTTTCCAGTCTATGGAACCAAACAGCTATTGTAGTCTCATTTACTCTCCAGACCAATCAACAGACCTTTTTCCCTTTTCAATCTAACAGATATTCCTTCATGTATTTGTGAGCTAATCTCCAGATTTCCTTGAGTGATTTTCAAATCACCTGACCATCTGTTTCAAATTTAAGCATCCCAAGATGCAGTCATTCTAAATATGTAAGGTATGTTGTAAATTATGTTCAGAGCTACCCTTTAATTATCTGGGGTATTTTTATTGATATTAACTTTTCCATATGTAGGGCTATAATTGACTTTAAAACCTGTAACCACTTTATTATCTAGAAGAAAAAATTCGGTGTTGAAATAACGTAGATGAAGGCAATGAACAAATCAATGCCTGAAGTAGACTTACAGACAGAGTAAGTCCATCAATTAATAGTACCTCATTCAGAATGGGTGAAATTGGTAACTGTGATATTCCAGCTAGAGCTGTGTCACACAGCGGGTGATAAACAACAAACCATTTCCAGGTTCCATAAGCAGTAGATCAGTTCAAAAGAAGGAATAAACCTTCTGTTTATTGTGAGTAGAGTAGCTTCTGTTAGGCATATTATATATGAATTAGAATCTGTGTTGAGCCTAGACCGGATGATCTTATGTCACTTCCAGAACTTCCTGCCTAGGACATTGTAGGTCTAAGACGCTGAGGTCTTCAGTGATCAGAAGTCATTATTTTCTGAAGAATATTGAGTTTTTCGTGCAAAATGCACAAATTCAGCTTGGTTTTAATTGAACAAGTTTCAACAGAACAAAAGTCAGAACAGGTATTTCTTCTGCCACAGAAGTGCAACGCATGGATTGACTGGGCCACAGAAAGTAGGAGAAACAGAAACTTTTCACTGCAGAAGAAAGTACTGTAAAAAATTTTTTTCTGCTGTCTCAACAGACCTCTGTGAAGAGAATGAAGACACTGGTCTCCACAGCAGTTAATCTGGGGCCTTGCACAAAACCTAAAATTTACTTTGTGTAGCTAAAAGAGAACATCAGATCTATGTGAGGCTATCGTTAAGTGTCCCTTGGCTCCAGGGCAGACTTATCTAACAAGCATTCAGACCAAAGCAACACACTTTCAAAAGCATTTACTGTTTTCTGTGAAGGCTGAGCTCTGCTGCACACAACCGTTTGTGTGCAGACTGATGAATAAGAACTGCACTTATGGATCCAGGGGGATGCAAGAAGTGCCAAGTCAGCAGAGAAAGACCTGCTAAGTGTGTTTGCTCTGTAACCACCATTAAGAAAATACAGCTGCATGAGGTGCCAATCCAAACCAGAAATAGCTTCTTCTAACAGTTTAGATGATGCTTTTAAGATGAACTGAAGTTTGCCTTCTAATGAAATATTTTTGAAGAGTCCTGATTTTCATTTTTTTACACTCTTCCTGGAAAACATGTCGGTCTTGATTGCACTCTAGCCTAATTTTTTGTCTTTTTCTTTTTTTCCTGTTCCAATAACATGCCAAAAAGGCACTATTCGTATTTCCTACTTTTCTGTCTTTGCCCACTGCAAGGCTTGGTATCCTTGCCATATTGACTGGTAGGACCAGTCCCCTATCCGATACAAGTCTTGCTGTAGCCTGCATACCATATTCTCCCATGACACAGAATATTTGACTTGTCAGCATCAGGATAGATGCTCCATAGGCACAGAATCTGGGAGGGAAAACAGGAGCAAAGCATGCTTCTCTGTGGGAATGAGATGAAAGGAACAGGTACTTCTTCCTAGACCCTATCACAGCCCAAACAATAAGCATGTACTATGATGCTGACCCCACTGCAAGTCCACAGAAAACTACTGTGTGTTTTAACACAAACTTAAATTTCTGTGTTAAGAAGTTGTGTGAGGGTCTTCTAAAGTATTAGTCAGCCAGTGTCAATCACAAAGAGGCTTTTTAATCATCTTCATATTTATCTGCATTCCATGTGATTTGCTACAAGTATGTGAGTTATCACTTTTTATACGTGAAAAAACCTCCTCACAATGCCAGAGAAAGGTTTGGTTTAATTCATAAAGATGATTAGAATTAAGTGAGTAGTGTACATCTAAAATCCATAGCGCTCTCTCTACTAATTTCTGTAAGGTAAAAGTGTGGGATGTATGTTTTCTTTCCCTGGTTCTTTAATATATTTTCTCCAACCTGGTGTACTGGCAATCTAGTAAAATTATTTCTACCAATAGCACAACAAGATGCAAGACAAATATTAAAATTTCACCATTAAATAAGCTGTGGTATTTTAACCGTAGTTTAATTTGATATTAAGATGCAGTTCAGTCAGCTTGGTATCTATAGACTTGTATACAACACATTGGATTCCCCTGCTGTAACATAACTTTGATGTCCTCTTTCACTCTTCAAAGCTCTATCAGGTCCCTTCAGCATTCACCTACTGCTCTCTGGGCAAGAGTTAGTATGTGCTGAAGCTGAATCCCAATAACGCATGTGCAGATTGGCTACCTTACGCACAAAAACTGGTTGTCAAGACAGACCAAACAGAAAAGAGAGCTACTAGCTCGCCCTGGATCTTCTCCCTCCGTGTGGTGCTAACTGAACCTTCTCTCTTTTATGGACGTGCTGATCTTCAAAAAGAATGGCTGATCATGTAGGAACTGGAAATATCTTTGTAACTTGACTCCTTTGTCAAGAAAGTTTGGAATTGCTACTAGATTCAGAAGTCGTTGCTAGTAGAGGAAAGGGAACCATTAAACAGACAGCTGGGCAGAGAGACAGATGGAGTAACTGTGATTCTGGAGCAAGCAAGTCAAAATTTTACATTAGTTTTATTTTTTATAAAAATTTCTTCAGCAAGAATTGCACTTCCTGATGCTTTTCATTTGATAATAATAATGCCAGCCAGCAAGACATTCCACGGTTTCATGGATGGATGGAGATCTCAATATACTCTGCATGGGCTGAATGAAGCAGAACAGAAATTGGCAAAAACAGGGTTATTATCTTTGTTATTTAATATTCATAATAAAGTGATACTCAGAGACTCTAACCAAGTTTATACTGCAGTAGTTTTTCAGTTTAGTTCCTTTTCAGCAAGCTTAAGCTCTGCAGTCCTGATCCTACTATCTGAACAAGGTTCTGAAAAGTCTGTCTTTTAAAGAAAGTTTAAGGCAAGAAATGAAGATTAAATCACATACACAGCTTTCAGTCGGTTTCAATTTCAGTTTGAGTCTTTCCAGGTGTGAGGACGCAGACAAATCATCACATGAATTAACATGATTTTGACAATGGTGGGAGCCCACTGAAAGTAAGTTTGAAACCAGTCTTCTAAGGATCTTAGAAAGGAGCAGAAGGAGGCAAATATGTAGGAAATATTTTTGGGAATTCTCCAGTTCTCTAAAGCGAGAGAAGAGAGAAGGTGGCACATTGTGGGTGTTGGTTATGTGCCAGGCGAGAATGGTTCTGCTCTTTAGGACATCAAGTATCTGCTTTGGATAGCTGCATCTCAGCCATGGATGTACCTACGTCTGGGATGACAACTTAGTTTTCACAGCTAAAACTGCTTTAAATATCCCATAAAAGGGACAATGCCACACAAGCTGAGCATATAAGGAGTATAATTTGAGTTGTTTTATTATTTAGGAATTTAAATAAAGGGAAACAGAAGCTTGTGCATGTCACTGAAGAGCAAGTCCAAGCCAACAATCTTTGTTCCTTTTTCTCTGATCCCATTGCTTTAAGACCTTTTCCAAGCCCATCAAACTTACAGCGCCAAGAACATGGAATTTTAAGGTATCTCTGCATTAGACACCTTCCGAATTACAGCTGCTTGACCATATTGAACTTCCTGAAAAGTATGTGTAAAACTTAGAAATGGCATATTCTGCATTCTGGCATATTTCTGAAGACATTTCTGTTCTGAAAACAGTTTCAGGTTTGAGTTAGAGCTTACGGGAGAAATGTTCTTCAGTAAGAAAAACAACTTTTAAACAGATATTGTCTGTCCTTCATGAGATTCATAGAATCATAGAATCATAAAATGGTTTGTGTTAGAAGGGACCTTAAAGATCATCTAGTTCCAGCACCCCTGCCATGGACAGGGACACCTTCCACTAGACCAGGTTGCTCAAACCCCCATCCAACATGGTCTTGAGCACTTCCAGGGATGGGGCATCCACAACTTCTCTGGGCAACCTGTTCCAGTGCCTATCCACCCTCATAGTGAAGAATTTATTTTTTACATCTAATCTAAATCTACCCTCTTTCAGTTTAAAGCCATTATCCCTTGTCCTATCACTACCTGCCCTTGTAAAATGACCAGCTCTCCAGCTTTCTTGTAGGACCCCTTCAGGTACTGAAAAGGCTGCAATAAGGTCTCCCTGGAGCCTTCTCTTCTCCAGGCTGAACAACCCCAAATCTCTCGGTCTGTCCTCACAGGAGAGCCGTTCCACCTCTCTGATCATTTCTGTGTCCTCATCTGGACCTGCTCCAACACGTCCATGTCTTCCCTGTGCTGAGGGCTCCAGAGCTGGACGCAGGACTCCTGGTGGGGTCTCCCCAGAGCAGAGTAAAAGGACAGAATCACCTCCCTCGCCCTGCTGGCCACGCTGCTTTGGATGCAGCCCAAGATACAGTTGGCTTTCAGAACTGCAGGTGCACATTGCCAGGTCATGTTGAGCTTCTTATTAACCATCACACCCCAGTCCTTCTCCTGAGGGCTGCTCTCAATCCATTCTCCTCCCAGCCTGTATTTGTGCTTGGGATTGTCCCGACCCATGTGCAGGACTTTGCACTTGTCCTTGTTTATCTTTCATTTCTTGTAGACTCAATTTCAAAGAACAATGATAGCTTCATATTTAGAGTGAATTCCAAGGGGTGGTGGAGGGGTGGGGAAGAGACCTGGGCTGAGAAGAAGAGTTCTGCCTTCCTGACTTTTTAACTCAGTAAACTGAAAAATTTCTATTGTTTTTTTCATCTTTCAAATCAAACTGGAGCTGCTGAGTTTATATTTCAGTGAAGGACTAAACAGCACTGCATTCATGCTTGAAAAAGAGTTTCTGCGGTACTTTGAACCACTTGTTGCTTTTTATTTTCCAATAGAAGAGCAGGTATAATACTTAGTGCTGGCATTCCTTTTGCGTATCCTCCTCTCCATTTTGAAAGTTTACTATTGCATTTTGATGTTTAATACACCCAGTTTTTATTTTATGACAAGAATGTTCTGCTTTTTTTATTTCATCTATGAAGCTGGTTTTGATAGTGTGTCAGCATTTGGTACGTGAAGTTATAATAAAATATTTTCGTTCATTCAAAAATAGGAACTTTTAAATAAAAAAAATTGTGTTAGATTAAAATTAAAAGTTTACTTCCTTCAGAAAGTTTTATTTATCATTAGACAGCGTGTAAGGGAAAAATCAGCCATTAACTGTTCTTAAATACTTATCCTCAAAAATGTAAATATCAGGGTTTTTATTTCCATATTTATCAGTTTGTAGTTGTAACTATCCAGTGTTCATATAAAGACTAAGATGCCAGTATCAGTTGGACTGTGTGTTTAAACATCGCAGTATGTAGCACACCAAACTTAAATCATTCCCTAAAAGTGCAAGAGGGATTTAAAGAACAAAGAAAAGGGTGCGCATGTGGTCAAATCACTTACCCTCAGGCACACAAGAAGTCTATGTCACAGCGCTCGATCGGGCCTCGTTCTGCATGCCAATCGTGTCCTTCACTCATAGCATTTTGATTCTGCATTAATACCAGCCATTACACATTCAAATAAACGCAGTGTGAGGTCCCATATATATATTCGATTCTCACATTGCATATTCAGAGAAACACACGTTTATTATTAATGCTGATAATGAGATATTAAGCTGTCACAGGGGATTGTGATGAGCAGCATCAAGGCAAGTGTATTGCTAGCATCCACAGTGGAATTTCTGCCAAGGAAATGTAACGAGGAAGATTGGGGAAAAAAAGAAAAGAAGCAACAGCACATGGTAGTGTGAGAGGTGTGTGGGCTGGGAACACTATCTTGGGAGATCAACAGTTCTACTTGTAGAGATGCGAAGTTTAGCCTGTCATTTATTTTTTTGGTAGATTTCCTTTGGAAATGAATATCATGCTCATTATGGGTGCCAAACTGACAGCCCTTAAGATTGAAGTTCCCTTTTACAAAATCAGATGTCGCAAGCAGCAGCAACAGCTTTTTCACACAAGCCTGTCAATAAGTCTCCACCTTGGCTGGGCAAGGATGAAAAAATAGTTAAAATTCATCTTTACTGTCTATACTTAGCCTGGTAGCAAGAGGCTTTTACTGACACTTGTGTGGTTTCTACTTTTGACTTTGGAAATGAATTGGGATCAACAAATTTGCCTTGGGTCCCTAACAAGCTCTAAAAAGGAGTAACATCTGATTACATTTATCTCATCTTCTTATTGATAAGTGACCCCATCTTTAACACTAACCCTGTACCACCATCATTTATAAGGTAGTAATTAAGTTCCTAAGGGTCCTAAATACCTCGTAAGGGAGCATCTTACAGAAAAATCTGAATGAAACAAACTTACTGTAGGCCCAAATACATTCCAGTGAATATACTACAATCCATGTAGCTTTGTTTTTCCAACCTCTAATGCTGTTTTTTCTCTTGCTTCTTCTCAAAACATTGGCTTAGAGTCCCCAAGTTCCATGAAAGCTTCCTGCTAAACTCCTGCTGGTTTGCCTTTCTGTGGGGTAGTTAAATTGTCTAGTTTTCAAGTGTAGTTTATTCACTTCATAATAGAACACATGACAGGCGAAAACCTCCGGAACTCATCTATTTCCTACGTCTGCTCTGTGGAAGTATCAATTCTATCTAGTCTATTTGTGATGGATATTTGTCTAAGAAGTTCTCAAAAGCTTCCAAAGAGTGAAGTGTGTTTTTTGCAAGAATGACCTTCCATAAAACACTGTACCATCTAATATAGCCAGTGGACTAGGCAAGACAGGGAATCGTAATGGTGTGAGTGCTATCAAGTAGTTTCCCAACTAAACTATGCAAGATTAGTTAAAATAGTTCCTCGTCCTTTATTGAAACTGGGGTTGTCAGTCCCCTAAGAAAATAAAGTTCCAACTTTCAGTTATGTTTCATTGGGCCTTTATCTATAAGAGTACCTGTACCCCAATTTAAATCTTTACTTGTCCCACAAAGTTATGAAGACATAGCAGGATATGAAGACAGCAGCTGAGACTAGACATCAGTTAGACGCAAAAAGAAGCAGGAATGAGGATAGTGATGGTCTTTTAAATTCTCTAGTTAACACTAGTAAAATGGGAACATGATACTGATTCATTTATCATCTCCACCTCATCCATCAAATGTGTGTTTCCCTATGAAAAAATTTAGATGGACCCAGCTTGGCATTGATCCCTTCATGGGATCTAGAGGTCAATAACTGCCATATTGAAATTCAAGCAGTTGTTCCAGATGAAATCTGCCTTCCCCTGTCCTGTGAGTTACTGTTCTTTATCCCATGCCAGTGACACTTAACCTCTGTAGCCTCCTAGCTGAGAAAACCCAAATGGAGCACTGCACACAGGCTCTCGTTGACCACAAATCTCTTCCAAGTCACAACCTCTTCTAATGCTTCAATAAATTACAGCAACAACCAGTGTTGCCTGTTCTCCTCTAGAAACTAACATTGACAGAAATCGGGTTGTTAGCAAATCCACAGAACACAAGTCTGGAGAACAGGAGCATTCCTGGAAGGGGGCCAGACCACAGAGCAATTAAACACCAAAAATCAGAGCTAGCTGTCTCAGTACAAGGTTAATTTCTTCATACAGGTTTTATCACTAAATAAATGAAGTCAGTGACAGTCCCTTGATAGCCACCTGAGAAAGCTTGTGTGGAGGTATGGATGATGGAAGGGGAAGATCAGAAAGTTGAAGGACTCTGTGGGCAGCGTTAAATGCTCTTCTGATTACAACATTGTAAATGTGGCCAAATTAGAAGTGGTGGTCTGGGAAAAGGTACTTGACAGTGACTCTGCCTTTCAGTTCTTTATGCTTTTTTGGTCAGAGAAAATGCTAAATTTATGTTTTGAAATGTACAGAGATTTCTCTGGAATAAATATTTTGGACTTGTATGTTACATTTTCAAGTAAAAGAAAAAAGAAGCAAAATACAAAATTGTCAACCTCCAAAACTCTTCCTAAACTCTCATTGTGATGTGTTGCCCTGGGACAGTCTGCCAGACTGTTTAGCACCTTTTCTTGCTTGATCCTGGAAGCTCAATTAGTTATTTACTGAACCTTCTCCTGTCACTGGTCATGACCACTATCTGCTTATATTATTCCTAGCAGGTTCTCCAGTACACATTGGTTCAAAAATCGATCACTTCCTAGATCCATCATTTCTGTCCTGCTTTTAGGCTACATGTCTCAAATGCTAATCTGCTGGTGTCAGTCTAATGTTGATTACAGTAGTACCTGCTTTGCCACATGAGGAAAGAAAGGCTTGCCTCATGTTTCTTCAGCCAAAGCACTTTAATAAGTAGATGGTATGGATGAATAAATACATATATTGCTCCAACAGTACACAAGTTCCCTGTTGTGCATTTATTTATGTTCTGTAAATTTTCATATGGTTTCATCATTCCTCTGGGAAGATGGTTCTTCAAAACATCAATTCATTCAGGATTTGTTTGAATTACTCTCATTTTATACTACCTTGAGCTTAATTTCCTCCTGGTACTTACATTCTTAAGTGATACTCTAAATAATTTTCAGCTCCTTGTTGCTTATTCCCCTCTATATTGCATGTTTAGACAAGACAGACATTTTTAGTTTTATTCACCTTTCTTATTGCTCGTGTATTTCGCAAAGTTTTTAACATATGTTTTTGGGTAACTCTTTTGATGGTATTTTTTTCACTCTTAAATGTGAAGTCATATGCCAGAAGTATGGAGAAGGATGTTGTCCTGGTTTCAGCCAGGATAGAGTTAATTTTCTTCACAGAAGCCAGTGTGAGGCATGTTTTTGGGATTAGAAAATGTTGATAACGTGCTGATGTTTTGAGTTGTTGCTGATCAGTCAAGGACAGTCCAGCTTCTCGTGCTGGGCTGCCAGCGAGCAGGCTGGGGGTGCACGGGGAGCTGGGAGGGGACACAGCCGGGACAGCTGACCCAGGCTGGCCAAAGGGACATTCCATACCATACGACATCATGCTCAGCATATAAAGCTGGGGTGAAGAAGGAAAGGGTGGATGGACGTTTGGAGTTATGGCATTTGTCTTCCCAAGTAACCATGACACGTGATGCAGACCTGCTTCCCTGGAGATGGCTGAACCCCTGCCTGCCCGTGGGGAGTGGGGAATGAATTCCTTGTTTTGCTTTGCTGACATGCGCGGCTTTTGCTTTACCTGTTAAACTGTCTTTATCTCAACCCATGAGTTTTCTTACTTTTACTCTTCTGATTCTCTCCCCCATCCCACCGTGGGGGAGTGAGCGAGTGGCTGTGTGGGGCTTAGTTGCCGGCTGGGGCTAAACTACAACAAATGTTTACCTAAGCACTGGCCTATGTTTATGTCTCATCGCAAGCTCCTGTACAGTTTTTGTCATCCTTCTTAGAATTGTACTTTCCAAGTTGCTCTTCTTTCATGTAGTTTTGAATACTTATCTTACTGATTTTGCTAAGTTGCATTTCCTGTTTTGTTCTATTTTACTACCTATGTTTTCCAAATTCCTTAATTCAGGTAATTTTGATCCATTTTTCCCATTTTCTCTGATGTTCACAGCTCATTTACTGCTTTGTCAGGCTGCCATTGTGCTAAGTTTTGTACCCATCAATGAAAGGAAGGCCTTACCTTACAGGAGATGCATTGCAGGTTCATTAAAAAAAAAAAATCAGGAAGATAAAATAAATACTCCAACAGAGAAAGAGAAGTTAGCAGTGAAGACAGATGACTGTGGGTCATTTATTCTGCTATTTAGAGGTATTCCTGATTTCCCATCCTCAGTTGGAATTGAAGATGCAGCTGAGATTTTTTACAGTTTACTGCTTAAAGGCTTAAAGGTTGATCAGTTATGATTTTAAGGTTGGCTGTGCACTATTGTAGGTACTCCACAGGAATGTTCAGTTCTTAGGAGATACTCATTTTTGTGCTGTGTCATTGAGGGCCCTCTGACGTGATCAAAAATAGAGCATAGGCAACAACTATAAGATCCTACAAGGCCCCAACATGGGGAATGGGGCTCAGAGAGGTACTTCAGCGAAGAGTTACATCATTGCGATCTTCCAAGGAAGAGCAAGAAGGATGGAAGGGAAGGGGAAAGCTCTCACAGAGTGAAACAACTCTCCAATTGGAACCTCTCTAACTTTAATATAAACCCAGATTAGGAAAACTAAGATGGTATAGTAGTTTTTTCTGTTGATTTTTACAGCGTTAGGAACATTTTTAAGGACTTGCAAAAGTAGTAGTTGATATTTTGAGGATATGTGTCTTTATTTCTTTCTAAGGAATGCATTTATTTGAATATCCTAGACACAAAAAAAGTCTGGTATTTTTCCTTCAAAGGTACAGTCTATGCCAAAGCAAGTCTTTCAATAAAACAAAAGTTTTCCTTAATTGACCTCTGCTGGAGCAGTTTTTGTCCTAAAAGAGACTCTGGCGAGGACATTGCAGGTTCCAGATTTACTCTGTGATTCTTGCTCATTCTGTGGCTCTCAACTGGCCATCCATTATTTATTGCAGCACAATGTGTACCTAGATGACCCTGAACAATAAGTAGTGCCTACAAAACAAAGCAGGATCTCTGCTCAGAGGACTTTACAGTCTTAGGGCACTACCTTGGAAAGTTACGGAAAACAACATAGATCTCACCACTATCAGTGTACTGATCCTAGCAGCTCTCTTTGGGCAGGGCTTTCTGCACTCCCAGAATAGCTCCTCTGATTAGAGACATGCTCGACAGGAAAGCAGCTGCTCTAGTCTTTGCCATGCTCATATCACACAATTGCTGTGGTTGGAAGGGGTCTCGAGATAATCTAGCCCACCTACCCTTTTCAAAGCAGGGTCAGCTACAACAGGTTGCTCAGGGCTGTGTCCAGCTGGGTTTTGAATATCTCGAAGGACTGAGACTCCACAATGTCTCTGGGCACAATGTTCCAGTTCTCGGTCATCCTCACAGTGAAAATGTTTTTTCTTATGTTTAAACAGAATTTCCTGTTTCTTTGTGCCCATTGTCTCTTGTCCTTTCAATGGGTACCACTGAGAAGGGTCTGGCTCCCTCTTCTTTACAACCCCCACACTCCCTAATTAGGTATTTATAAACATGGATGAGATCCCCTCTGAGCCTTCTCTTCTCCAGGCTGAGCAGTCCCTTCTCTTGCAACCTCTTCTTACATGTCAGATGCTCCAGTCCCTCGACCATCTTTGTGGCACTTCACTGGACTTGTTCCAGTACATCCAAGTCTCCCTTGTCCTGGGAAGCTCAGCACCGGACACGGCACTCCCAATGTATTGCATCAGTACTGAGCAGAGTGGAAGGATCCTACATCCATCTTCTAAGTATGTGTAGGGGTTACCTCTCTGTGCTTTGCAAAAAAAAAAAAAAAAAAAAAGGAAAACTTACTTGGAAGTACAGTGAAGGCCACATCAAAGTTCTGACCTGCCTGGATGGTGAAAGGAATGCTTTCTAACTTTTGGCACTATGCTGCGTTGCATTATGTGGTTGATTTCAGAGCAAACAAAAGGTCCTGTATCAGTAAGAATGTTGTGTCCTTGTATGTTGTTTACTCCTGATCTAGATAAGTTTTGATGAAGTCTGCATATGATTGAAATTGGGTGCCCAGGGAACTTTTTTCCCAGAGAGGTTTCTAGGATTTTTAAGTGCAGGATTGGGGTGTGCCTTGGTATGAAATGAAGTAATGAAGACTATGTGATATGCTTTTTTTGAAACACAGCTCTTATGAAAAATTCAAGAGGAAATGCTTTCCTTTTGTTCACTGCCAGTTCATCTAGTTTGCAGCTGGAGAAAAGAGAGGTGATTATTTTGGGGTACTTTAATGTGTGGAAGCTTTTAAGTGGATATAGATTTGTTCTGTTTGTTGTCAAGGTGCCAGAAGTTCTTGAAGCCTGATAATGCTCTCTCCATGTTTTATTCAGGTTGTCATCAGTAATGAAATATAATTTAATTTTACTTTCCTATTATACTTTTCTCATCTCACTATCAAAAAAAGCATGCAGAATATTTTTTATCATTGCTCACAAACAAGGGAGCTTTAAAAACAAATGTATGCAAAGAATTAATGTTTTTGTAGAAAGGCTTTAATTTATTATTTAGCTCTATTTCTCCAGTGATACCAAAAATATGCTTTTTATGAACATCATAGTACCCTTAATTCTCAAAGACAATTTACACATTAAAAATAAATTGTAAAATCCCAGTAGGATTCAGCATGTTGACACATTTTGGATTAAGGATGGTAATGCTGGTGACTGCTAACTTTTAAATAAGTAAGTTAGATGGAAAAAAGTGATTAGCAAGAGCTATGTTTAAAAAAAAATCAGAAAAAAAAAATTCTTGAGACAGGCTTTTCTTTCAAGGATGGGATCTCAACACTTTTTCATTTGTGGTGTTGTTAAGAATCTTTTTAAAAAAAAGCTTCTTAAGATGGCAGGTGGCAGTCTGGAAGGAGACTGAAAATGCATCTTCCCAGAGATCCACAAGGTCTGGATGTTTGTTGTTGCCCTCATTCCAGTGGGAGCTAGTTAATCTCTCATTGTCTTGTCTGCTATTGTTTGCACTCTTTAATGTAGTCTTTGTGTCAACTCAATGTCCAGCCACGAAGCCAGCTGCCTGGCAAAGGAGAAATTGCTGTACTGGTTCCTGCTGGTCAGAACTGGTAAAATTACTAAACAGGATTTTCTTAAACCAGTGGAGTAGCCCTGTCCTACTCATCAAGAGCACTGATCCCCTTCAGGCACTTCATCTCTAAACCCACTGTGGAAGATCGTTGGTTTCTTCCTTCTCCACACCCTAGGGTGTCATCACACAGACTCATTTGTGCTCTGACTGCTCCTGCATCATCATGTCCTGCAGTCCTGATGCCCATTTCCTAACAAAAATCTTTATGCTTCTCAATCATCTGCATTCATTTTCCCTTGATCTTCCTCATCACCTCCCATAACTCCTCTTCCTGCTCCAAGAATTGCACTTTCTTGAAAGACATCGTAAAGAGAACCAGCCCTTTGGCTATCAGGTACCTTTTCTGTTCTTTTGCAGATTTTTATTTAAATCCTATTTCTTTTGCATTCCTTCATTAGGTTGCTGTCAAACCTTTGTGCATTTTTGCCTCAAGATAATAGACTACATATGCATAATACATAGTTTGGATGTCAATAGATTTTATTACAGTTTAGGACAGTGGTTCCGCCTAATTTCATGCTATCCACAAACTAGATAGTTAGTAAATTGTTGTCTCTGACAGGAAGGTTATACTACAGGCTAAATTTTACCCTGAGTTAAATTCAAATGTCTTTCTACCAGAGTCAGAATGTGGCCTATAACGCATTTGGGAGCAAAACAGAGAAGTTCTGGTCTCCTTATCAGACCTGACATACAATCCTGTTACATTACAGATGCATGTACCTGATATAAAGCAAATGAAAAATCCCCAATTCATGGTGAATTTGGATGGTTAATATTATCTGATAAAATACAAGTGAATGAACAGAACCTTGAGGGAAGGTTGGATTGGTAAGGGAGACAAAGCATCTAGGGAAGTGTTGCTACATGCCTAGCAGAAGGGCAAAACCAAAGACAAATGTAGGTCAGCAGAAAAGCCAGAAGCAACAGTAAAATGCTGAGAAAATTCCAGAAGAAATAAGACAAAGTGACCCGCATCGGGGCTCGTTCTTCATCACATCTCAGAACACAGTCAAAGCAGATGTAAAAACCAGAAAGCACCACAGCTACATCAGTCCTTCTCCTCTCCTTCAGCAGTGTATGAGAAATAAAGTAGCAGTTTTGCAAACCCGCCTCTTTATTATCTACTGGGTCACAAATTTCTGAAATAGACCCCCACTTGGGAATGTCACCATTAATTCCTTCCTGTCCACCTAAGAACAAAACCAGGCAAGACACTGATCTGATCTCACTGTGCGAGTAGAAAAGCCATGCACACCACTTATAGAAGAATGGCATGTTTCTCCCCTGACTTCCCAGTCTTGAGTTCAGCAGTAACAGGTTCTCCCATGTAAGGAGGGGGATAGCACAGTTTGTGTGTGCTGTGGTTCAAGACCAGGCTTTAGTTGAATCCATTGAGTCAGCTGCCTCTTCCCTTGCCCACGTTCGTAATCTGGTGACTGAATACAGGGTAGATGTTCTTTTGACATGTACGATAATTAAAACAAGGAGTGAGGAGTGTGAAAATGTGCACAAGAATTAGTATCACACTCCAAGTTACAAGGTTCTAAAAAAACCCACAAAAAAAACCTTGGCTGGACTCCTTTGTCTCTCTCCCTCCCAGATTGCTTCCTGTGAGTTGATTTCTAATAGTCTGTCTCATACAAACAAAAATGTCTCAGACACAAGATCATGGGGACATTTTCAGGGTTGATTCATCTGAAGATAAGAGATCCCACCCACAAGGATGCATCTTTTCTATATAGAGCAGACTTTGTGGTAGGAGATAATTGGAAGCAATTAATCACACCAAAGGCAAACAAACCTAGACATAAATCATTAAACTAACAGGAACACGATCTGCTTCTCTACCCGCTTCCATCTCCTTGTCTGTCTCCATGCTGCTTTGAATGAAGATCCCTGGCTTGCAGAGGATATACATCGCTACTGGTGCATTTTATGGCTTATAATGATAGCAGGAGGCCTTGTTTTATTTTTTTTCCCTTTGTATTCTTTTTTCCCCTTGTATCACTATGATGTGAGTATGTCTCTCTGTAGATCTTCCATACTTGAGAACTCCAACCATATATAAAGTAAGTACACTCTATTCAATCGTCATTAACCATCATTTGCAATCTTGTGCTTTATCATCAGTGTACTGTCCATTCAGCACATTTTCATGCTTGAAATACCCATGCTGACCCTTGAGATGTGTCAGCTAGTTTGTGTAACAAACTAGTTCTGATAACATGCTTTTTATTACTACTATCTTCAGCGGCTCAGCTCTCATTCACATTCATTGTACAATACAAAAGCCTTGCATCTCTGACCTTATTCCCCATGACCTAGTTGTAATACTTTAGATTTAATGGTCTTATTGTTGAGCTGCCCTTGGAGGCATCCTTACACTTTTCTTATGGAAAAGAGATATGGTGTCTTATCAAAGCATTTGCACTTCAAAGTACTCTAGCAACCCCTGAATCACCAGCCATCTCACCAAATATGGCTTCTAACTGTAGGAGAAGTTCAGTTGTGTCCTTCAAGAAGGGCAGTTATTTTAGGAAATGAGAATAAATTGTGGAAGGACAGGCAATAGACCCTGATCTCTGCTTTACTAGTCCATTTTCTTTTAGTGGGTATGTCCAGAAAACCCTCTAAGCTGGCTGGTGCAGGAAGCATACTCCAGTTAACTCACTAACAGTGAAATGGAGAAGTGAAGTTATAGAGATGATCATATCCTTATTGTTTGTAAAGTGAAATAGTTACAGCTTTGACACAGATAATACTGAGACATGACTAACTGGAGACACCAGCTAGCCAAAATGAAGGTCTTGGAATTTGACTGGTGTAGACTTGAAGAAAGATGAGTACAAGTGTGAGTGAAAGTACATGCATGATAAGAGTACATTAAGTGTGGAAGTGAAACATCCAACTCCAACATCTCCGTTACGAAAGAATATCCAGTGCTGCCAAAGAGGAGACAAGAACTAACTATGTGTAGACTTTTGAATACTGGATGCTTCCATCCCATAGAAAGCTATTTTTTCAGAAACATGCAGTTCTGTCCCATTGGCTGCAATCTCTGAATAAAAGGGAACTTCAGCTGTTGCTCTTTATCATTAACAAAAGAAGCAGACCCTAGAGAAAGCGCCAGCATGTGATTTCCTTAGCTGGACATAAGTTCCTTCTTGTAACTAGCAAAGATCTTGCTTATATTTATCAGAAAGCTATATGACACAAATTATATCAGCCCATCCCCAAACTTAGGAAACTTATCTAAAATACAGATAATTAGTCAATGATAAGGGCCAAGTCCACCTCTACCTAAAATCCCTTTGAGAAGAACTCTCATCCAGCTTTAAGTGTTTGCAATGTAGATACCTCCGCCTGAGCTAGCTCCAAGTACAGTCAATGATGAGAAATAAGCACACTCAGGATGTGAATCTCCTGGTCTATCTTAGCTCTGTACTGTACAAAATGAATCACCTGTTGCCTGCTTGTCTTTGACTACATGGGAAGTCCAGGTTACTTCTTGAGATGTAGATGATTGATTACTTTGTAGATGTTTCTGTTGGAACAGATGTGCATCATCATTCAGAGCTTTTTGATATTTTCTATGGTCATGTGAAGAACTGAACTTATGTTCAGTTTCTGAAAGCAAAGAGGATTAACTGAGTAATGACAAGAGATGGCTGCAATGACTGGTGAAAGGACAGATTAGTCCATCCTCAGTTCCTTCTGAGAGCCCAAAACGTAAAGAAAGAGTCTCGTCATGGCTAGCAGAATTAATGCCACATGCTGTGTCACCTACCATTCCTGGGTGGGAAGGCAGAAGCAGGGTGAATGAGGCTATAGCATGCACCATATTCTGCATTTTGACTTCTCTTTGACTTGCACTTTGACAAGTGTCCAGACTTGCCTGGACACTTAGGGCTGTTGAAGTAGCAGAATGAACCAGCCAACCCCTGCTTCAGGGGTATTTTACCGGTCTCTATAAGGTCACCAGTGTAATTCCTATCTGTGGTGGGGGAAAGGGTTCACAGAAGAGGAAAGTTTAGTGAATAAGATAATTGGGAATGTGAGGCTGAGTGATGGGAAGACAGAAGAAAAAGAGCTTGCGTTCTTCTGGGAGAGCTGATCAAGAGGATTTGTAATAGCAGGCAGATGGTGATAGTAAAAGTAAGCAAAAGAAGGAAAACAAAGGACATTTAACATATATAAAAAATATAGGCAGGGCTGGCAATGACAAGTATCTGGTTTTAATAGTCTCAAGAAAGAAACAGAGGTCTAAATATAAAATATAGACTGATGGATTTTTTACTGTATATATTTATTCTTGTGAGTGAGGCATATCTATTGGAAACATGAAAAAACACTGCCCTCTGGGTCCCCTGCCTCTTTCTTTATGGTTGTCATTACGTCAGGGCTGTCAGCTCTCTGGGAAAGCAATCATTGTCCATGTGTTTGTCTGAATCCAACTGCATGGGACACTGGCTGTTGGGTGCAATCCTAATACCAGTGATGAAAAGAGAAAGAAGACTGACCCAGACATGACCCTACCCTCTATCCTTTCTTATTTCCTTATTTCCTTCCTGTTTCTACAAGTCTGAAAAAGCCAAATTTTTTCGAAGCAGCTCAGTATAGTCTCAGAATAATTGAGCTTCTCACTCAGAATAAATGGGCTGCTTGGCATATCCTGGAAAAAAAACACATGAAGTACTGCTAGTGTTTTGAAAACAAAATTTGAAGTGAAAGTGAATCAAAGAGAAAGAACTCAGCAATGTGTGCAAAACATATTCACCATTTGAACAATGACGGGCATCAAAAAGGGCCACCTCTCCATGGTCTGAAGGGGATATAGGGACCAAGAGAAAAAGAGAGAAAATTACTAATTACTAATATTAAGGCACAAGCAAGGAATTCTCTTACAAAAACAGTGACAGCGGTAATGTGCAAGGAGAGGATTGGTAGTTTCAAAAAGTTTCCCAAATGCCTACCTATATACAGCACCATGGAAATGTAGCCACTGTCTGAGGAGTATCCCCTAAATATATTAGGCACTCAATGGAAGCGTAAGAAAGAAGAGTGATAATTTGACCAAAGATACATTGGAAAAACTGCTATGCCTGAGAACTTTACTGTTCATGGAGAACTGGCATGACTCTACTATTTGATCCACAGAAAAATAATTGATGAATTTCACAGCCCTGAACTCATCTACTTTGAAGTGTGAAAGGGGCAAATCAGGACACAGACACATGATGCTCTGGTCTTAGGCATTCCAAAGTGACCAAGTGTGCACCTCTTCTAACCTGCCAGTAAATGCAAGCTAAGAGAAGTTTAAGGTAACATGTTACTTCACCTCTGTGGCTTGATCAAGACCTAAGACTATTTTTCTGTTAATCAATTATCAGGCTTTATTTTCTGAAAAGTTCTTATCTTGAGCAGCACCCAAAGTGAAGTGATTAGACTTTTGATGGTGGTTAATATCCAAACCCAGATCTTTTTTTTTCTCTTTGCATTGATTTAAAAAATACAAGAGCAGACATTGCCTGTGGTTGCTACTAAGATCCACAACCGTCTGAGGGGTTTTCAGAGAATGTAATCCCTTATTTCAAGAAGAAATAAGTCACCTTCAGTAAAATAAATATAATAACCAAATTTTATAAAGTTGACAAGAATATTTGGCTCCTGTGAGCACCCCCAGCTCCTGTGTTATCTGTCTCTGAAGACACAGTACAAAGGAAATACAGTTTAAAAGATCAATGACCTTTGAACACACAAGTCTCTGAGAACAAAGTTGTTTTGTTTTCTTGTCAGTAAATTTGGTATTCCTCTTATGAAACACAATTTAGTCAACCTATTAAAATGCAACCATAGATCTCATTAAATGAAAAGATGCTAATTTAGCTTTTCTCCAATTATAGTGTAAGGTTTGGTGTAGGAAAAAAAAAACCAAAACCCACACCAAAAACAACTTCTCATTTCTCCAACCTTTTCATTGTCTGTAGCAGAAAACCAAAATCTTCTCTTCAGGCAAGAGAACATGAAAACAACTATCTCCTCATTCCCTTTTTAAATTCCCTTTTCCCTGTCTACCTCTCCGTCTCCCTCTATAGAGGGATTATTATCAGGAATAATAAAATCTATTCCCTAAAGATAAAGGATGAGTAAACCTTATGGAAGGATAGATTTTCTGAACCATTCATTTGCAAAGTCATTTAGTGTTCATAACCCTGTATGGCTTGAGTCAGATCTCTCTTGGACCAGTTTTACACCTGAACAAGCCCACTGGCTTGTTTCTCCACTACATTGCATTTTGCACAGTGATTTATACCTGAAAAAAGTGAGTGCTAGATGTACAGCCCTGCTTTGGGACAATTCTTCATGCACCTTGCAGAGAGGGAGGCGATTATCTGCAAGACAGAAAGCAGAAGAGATCTGGGACCTTTGCCATTTATGGGTTTACTTCTGACTTTCAGCTGCACCAAAATCAGGCTACTTTGCATGGATCATTCAGATGAAAGCTGAAATACCCTATGAAGGGGCACAGTATGCATAATGAGCTCTATTCCTTTCTCCTCCCCTCTCCTTTTTCCCTTAAGCCAGCCAGACACAAGCCAGCAGCAGCCTTGGAGCTGTATAGCTGTGATGGTATTGTAGTCTGACCAAGCCAATATGCTTCTGCTTTGTGAAGACAAAGCCTCTCAGCAGGACATGGTGGTTAGTCATAGTGCCAGGCTAGAGTGGCTGATCAGCTTCTGAAACTACTGAGCTTCTGGTCATCTCAGTGGATGTGCTGAGGAGTTTGGAACTGTGTCTGAACCCACCTCTGCTGGGTTAGGCAAATGGTTTGCACGTAATGGAAGACAGCCGATGTTCTACATGATCTTTATTTTCTCTGGGAATACGTGTACAGGTAGGGACTAATTCCCAAGAAAGACCTGATTCTCAAACAAAAGATTTTTACCATTCTTGAACTCCTTGCCAAAATAAATCCTGTCAGCGCTGCCATCATGCCAGTGTCTTATTTGGTGTTTCACACTTTATCCATTGCACACTTCAATGCAGTCAGGAGGACATTGCACTTTGTTTGCTGTTAGCTGGTTAGGTATGGCAGGCAGGGAAGGGTGCGTATGCAGCACCCAGGGGCTGTCTGCAGTGGGCCATATCACGTAGGACTGCTCAAGTTTCACAGCCTTCCTGTCACATTGTCCAGTTGAAAAGTGACAAAGGTGTGAATTACCCTGACCAGTTTGTCACTAGAATACGGAGAGTGTAAGCTGAGTGCTGCTGTTATATACATTGGAGAATATGGTCAGCAGTTCCAGGACTTAAGACCGTGACTATACCAAACCATAGCAAATTCCAGTAACACTCATTTCAACACATCTATGCCTCTTCAGATAACAGCTTAATTTTTATCTAATAAGGAATGGAGCCTTAAGTTGGAACAATATCTTACAGCCCATGTAAACATGAAAAAGCTGCCAAGTCTGTCAGCATAAATAACCCAGATTGCTTATGTTGAGAAAAGCTACTTAGAAAAGGAGAAGATGCCTCTGCTTTCTGAAAAAAGTAAGCAAAGGGTTCATTTAGTCTGTATTTTCTGTGAAACTGTTTCTGAAGATAGAGGTCTGAAATCAGAGTATAAATAATCTAAGACTGAGCAGTGTTGCATGTATCACACACCCAGGAGTCAGGAGGGAGAGCACAGAATACACCACCTGTGAGACTGCAGGTTTTGGAAACAAGCAGTTGGCCATGGGCATGCTCAGAGGCCTATTAGCCTAGTCAGTGGTGACTTGGTATCTGGCACAACATCAGTTCCTCAACCACTCTAAACTTGAAAATTTAATGTGTTAATCCTCCAAGCTTTTTACATCATAGCTGGAGATTATTGTCCATTACCTAGGGAAGGAGCCTGCAGCAAAGAGTCTGACAGCTCTGACAGAAAACTGAAATCAAATGGCCTAAGACAACATCACTCTGGCTTTGTGGCCCATCCTGTTTCAGAGATCTCTACCCTTCATCAGACAGGCAAGCTGTGCAACCTGGCCTGTTAAGCAACGGGATTTCCTTCCTGTCCAACCAATTCTTACCAAATTCTTCCCCTTCCCAAACAGGTGCCCTGCACCCGGGTCGGGGCAACCCCCGGGATCAATAGAGGCTCTGGGGACAAAGGGACTGAGAGCAGCCCTGCCAAGAAGGACCTGAGGGAACTGGTGGATGAAAAGCTGGATATGAGCTGGCAATGGGCGCTTCCAGCCCAGAAGGCCAAGCGTATCCTGGGCTGCATCCAAAGCCGCGAGGCCAGCAGGGCGAGGGAGGGGATTCTGCCCCTCTACTGCACTCTGGTGAGACCCCCCTGCAGTGCTGCGTCCAGCTCTGGAGCCCTCAGCACAGGAAAGACATGGACCGGTTGGAGAGGGCCCAGAGGAGGCCACAGAAATGATCAGAGGGATGGAACAGCTCTGCTGGGAGGACAGGCTGGGAGAGTTGGGGTTGTTCAGCCTGGAGAAGGCTCTGGGGAGATCTTCGAGCCTTCCAGTACTTAAAGGGGGCTTCTAAGAAATATGGGGACAGACTTTTTAGCAGGGCCTGTTGCAATAGGACAAGGGGTGATGGTTTTAAACTAAAAGAGGGCAGATTTTGACTAGATCTAAGGAAGAAATTTTTGACAATGAGGGTGGTGAAACCCTGGCCCAGGTTGCCCCGAGAGGTGGTAGATGCCCCATCCCTTTTTACACATTCCAGGTCAGGTTGGATGGGGCTCTCTGCAACCTGATCTAGCTGAAGATGTCCCTGCTCATTGCAGGGGCATTGGACTAGGTGACCTTAAAAGGTTCCTTCCAACCCAAAGATTCTCTGATTCTATGGTTCTAAGAGAAGTTATTGCACAATACCGATATAGAGAGCCTGTGGGGAAACATCTTAAATTGTAGCATTTGGATGGAGGAATGGGGGAATGGAGAAGTGGGAAAAGCTCTGAGACACTTCACTGCTGTTGGTTTTTATTCTGTTTCCTGTACAGTGAGCCATTTTTATTGCTTCTTTGTTATGCATAATGTTTTTCTGAAGAAGACATATTAAAGTACCATTTCCTTAGCTGTTCATGTTTGTGTTGTGTTTTAAATACTGTTCGTGACATGTGCTCAACATTTGCAAGCAGAAGTCTTCACTCCAAAGTGAAAATACCTAAATGAACTGAGTGCTTTACATCCTGGTGTGATGATCAAGGTCAGACAACTGGACTAAGAGCAACTGTCATGGCATGTCAACCTCTTCACCAGAAGTTGTTAAGCACAATTAGATGAGCAGTCTGGACCACAAGTGGTGAAGACAGTGTGCAGGGAGCTTTGGAAATCCAAGCTGAGAGCAGGAGCATGTTGAAAGCGAGTTCTGTGGAATGCTATGGCTCCCATCTCCAGTCTCCCTGCATTTTGCTTTTGGCAGGCAGTGCTGCCTCACATTAAGGCCAGATAACTGATAAAAATACTGGCAGTATATTGCCTCTTTGAGACAGTATCTCCCAGCTTCTGCTGAGTCTCAATGAGCACGTTTAACCTCTTGTCTGGGAAAGGGAAAACATCATTTGGCACACTACCTTTGAAAGGTGGATGGGTCATCCAAGCACCTGCAAAGAATGAATGTACTAGCTCTAGACAAGCTAGGAAAGCCAAGGCCCACCTGGACATGGATATTTATAAGAAATGTTGATGGCAGTGAGAAGGGCTTCTACAGGTCTATCAGCAACAAGGATACGGAAATGTGGAACCGCTGCCAAATGGCGCAGGAGACCCAACAAAAAAGGACACAGAAAAGGCTGAGGTATTAATTATCTTCGTCATCTAGGTTTGTAGTGGTAAGTCAAGAATCCCATACCTTTGAGACCAGAGGGAATGTCTGGGGAAAGGAAGACCTTTTGATGGAATGAGGAATTACATTGTCAATATGGGAGTGAAGACAAATTTATTTATTTTGTTGTAAAGGTGAAGTGCAGTCCACCTGGGGAATGTATAAACAAGGATGCCCAAGCATTTAAAATTACAAGAAAAAAACTTCTAAGATTTATGTTTTCATGTATCTCGCATGTTGTTAGGAATAAATGTCCTAGGAGGTGTCAGGCAAGGCTACTTCCCTTTGATTATGGAATTCTTTGCCTTTACTAGGAATACTTTAAGATCTTCTGAATCCGGCCCTGAACCCGCCCCCATGGTGCTTACATGACAAATAAAAAGTCCAAAGATACATGTCTTGACTACTTTAAAATTGGACACCGCTCCAGGGATCCTGCAACTGCTTGGGACATTTCATATTGTTGACGTTTTGCTTCTAGAGCTGGACCAAAAAAGCTCCAACCCACTGGAGTGAGTGGGAAATTCCACAGATGTGAAAGATACCTCGCTCAAGACTCCATTGCTGACTTTCACCACCTAGTGCAAAATGGGCCGAGCAGGTGGAGGGAGAGGTGGTCATAGAATCATAGAATCATAGAATAGTTTGGGTTGGAAGGGACCTTTAAAGGTCATCTAGAAAGGAAACAGACTGTCATTAATTGTTCTTTATGTGGAATGCCTCCCTTTGTTTTAATTTGTTTTCCCTTTTTTTTTTTTTTTCCCTTAATTGCTTCATGCCTGGGAGGAGTTTGTCTGTAAATCAGAGCCTGGGGAGCTGAGCCCTGCAAAGAAGCCACAGACCACTCACTGCTGCTCCGAACCAACTGATGCTGTGAGAAGGGACCATCCTCCAGCACCCAGTCTCACTATGGTAAGTTAAAACTGATCGAGGAAACACACAAATATGAGCTCTAGTAATCAGAATTTCAGGAGACAGAGAGGAAAATGGATTAAAGAAGTATGAGACCCACGGAACCAAAATGTTTAGATTCACCGTTTCCTGTCACTAACATGTGTGCTGTCTACAGTCTATACTCTCAGTTCCAGGGTCTTGTTTGATTACACCTATAGGCTTAACAACTTTACCATGCAGAAAGTGTTCAGGCTATTTCTATAATAGTGACTGTGTAATCCTACTGTATTTAAATTACCTCAAAGAATTTTGTTCATGTTTTTTTTCTATAAGGAAGACACTATAAGTGGTGTCACCATTTTACTGTCAAAAAAAAGCAGCAAAAGTGAAATGCAACAGTAAGTTCAAGGTAACAAAACATGTTTGCAGTAGACTAAGTCATTTGACTTTTCTGTTTACTATGTGAGCATGTATATGCTTCTAAAATATATAATAACTAGAAAAGGTCTATGACATTTATTGCATTGCACCTGACCATTAGTTCATCCAACTCCATGAATTGTCTTCTAATTTGATGCATGAAACAAATGGAAACAGAAACAAGGTCATCTCAAATGAAAAAGACTCATCTTCTCTGCACAGAAAAGAATGTTACATCTAATCTTAAAACCAGAATTGTTAGCAAGGAGATGGAGCCTGAAAGTATGTGTAGACAAGGAAGAGACTGCAATTAGCTGGAGGGGGAAAACAGTGATAAAAAGGCACAAATGAATTCTTGAATGATTTCAGCTGATTAATATAACAAACTAGAAATGATTAGTGTGATGTTTGGGCCATTAACAAAACTTGTATTTTGAGTTCTGTAATGTTAAACACAGCGTCAAGGAAGATGATTTTCTGCCAAATTTTCTATAACACCTGATGTTAGGAAAATATGCTTTCTATTTTTCTTCTCTTTTATTAAAAGATGACATTGCAGGTCTCTTTCTCCTGAAAGTATGCCATCCTTTCAGCTCTGCATGATTATTCCCTCTCTTTATGAAGAAATACACAGTATATATACAGAAATACACACTCAAATACTGTTGCTAACCATGCACTTCCTCTAAACCAGCAAGATGATGACCTCAAGGTGACTCTCATTTCACTGCCTGTGAAAACCACTCATGTCAGGATGCGTGACTCTGAGTCCTACTGAGACGTAATTACTCATGCACAGTTCTGTTGGGTTTAATCCATTTCACTGGACAAGGGCATGTGACACTCATGTAAAACAGGCCCTGATCTAACCAATGGCCTGAATTTGGCACTTAGGAACATGAAAGTTCAAAACACCACCTCTTCATTTACTCATGTGTCTACATGCTGATCTGAGCCAGAACTAAATCCAGCACTGTTGAGATATGAATGTTATTATTATCCTATTTTTAGATAGCCATTTTCAGCAGCAGATCTTCAAACACCACCTAAAGTAGTTCAGTTATACCAGGACCTCTTCTACATGCAGAAATGCGTATCTGTGGGCAGGAAATGATGTGCCCAAGATCACAGAGTCACAGAATCCTGTGCAAACTACTATTCTTTAACCAGACCTCTGCATTATAATACTAAACTGTAACTCAGTTGTGGTGGGTTATCCTTGGCCACCTGCCAGATGCCCACCTAGCCACTCTCTCACTCCCCCTCCTCAACAGGACACGTGGAGAAAACAGAACGGAAAAGGTCTTGAGTAAAGACAGGGACATCACTCAGCAATTACCATCATGGGCAGAACAGACACGACTTGCAGAAAATTGATTTATTCTATTGCAAATTAAAATAATTTTGACAATGAGAAACAAAGATAAAAAAAATGCCCATGCCTCTTTTTCTCATGCTCAGCATCTCCCCTTCACTCCCGACCCCTCTCCCCCCGAGGGGCGCAGGGGTGGGCACGGGGGTTGCAGTCAGTCCCTCCCAGCCCCTCTCGGCCGCTCCTCCCTCCTCACAGGTCTCCCTGCTCCAGCGCGGGCCCTTCCCCGGGCTGCAGCCCTTCAGGGACAACCCGCTCCCGCCCGGGCTCCCCACGGCCGCAGCTCCTGCAGGAAATATCCCCCTGCTGCGGCCTGGGGCCCTCCCCGGGCTGCGGGGGGGTCTCTGCTCCCGCGGGCTCTCTCCAGGGCTGCGGGGGATCCCTGCTCCGGGCCTGCAGCCCCTCCCGCCCTCCTCCTCCTCCGGCCTCGGGCTCCCTCTGCTGCTGCCGCCTCCTGGGCTCCCTCCTCCTCTGCCGGTGCCGCCCTGGGCCCTTTCTGGGTCCTGTTTCCCCCCGGCGCCCCCGGCTTGGCTGCGGGGCTCAGCTGTGTCCTGCGCTGCGGCCCGTGGAGCCGGCTGGGACCGGCTGGGACCGGCTGTGTCCGGCACCGGGCAGCCCCGGCCGCTCCTCACAGCAGCTGCCCGGCAGCCCCTGCTGCCAGCGCCTGGGCACGTACACCCTGTACAGTAATTTATGTCAAATTTGTTTAATAACATTTCTTAAGCAAAATATGTTTATATATTTAAAAACATATTTCAAATGAGACTGTATGTGGAACGGCACTGGACTTTGTGTCTTTGTAGTCAGCCAGTCACTGTGTTTTGACTGAGGAAGTCCTGACGGGCTAACCCTGACCAATTGAGGGCCAGATTCACATTTCCAAACACAGGCTCTTCCTGACTCCAAAACCACAGTTAAAATAAAGGCTGATGGTATAACCTCTTATTAGGGTAACAGCAAGCTTTGCATTCTGGATTTCAGTTGTTAAGGGAATGCCAAAGCTGCTGGACTGTGGGACCCAAGGATTTTTGACTTGGCTGCCCATAGGTGAGGCTGCTGGTGTTGCCATCTGTAGGCCCAGCAAGGAGCGAGGATGAACAGGTATCAAAGACGCAAACCCACATGGAGCAGATACATAGTTAGGCATGCCAACACAGAGAGCACGACTTTTGCCAGCACCCACATAAAAACCAACAGCACTCACATACGCATAAAACCCACAGATGACCAGTACTGAGGTTCACTAATGGACACACACAGTTTTAACTCTCTAATACCTAAGAACAGACCCTGGGCTCCTTATTCAGCCACCAGCTGTAAGCTTGGGTCTTTCCGTGTCCTGGCTTGCTAGTCCAGCTTGAAGTTCATATGTGAATCACAGAGTGAGCAAGATCACACAGAAAATGGGAATAAGATTTAGTAGGAAGGCAGCACAGAGTGTAGTTCTCCATTTTCCCATGCTTGTTCCAACCCTATCAACCTTGATCCCTCCCTTTCTCACATTTGGCCCTTCTCTTAAATGTCCCATAATAATTTCCATGCATTCCTAAAATTCCCTCAAAGCATTCCATAAGCAGCTTTACGCAACCCCACAAGTCCGCTCAAATATCCCATAATCAGTTTGCTCTTTCCTGTGGGACACATGGGAAACTTGTTTCTTCCCTTCTTATCAGTTACAAAATTCTCTTTGAACACTCTAAAGGCTTAAGTCATTTGTTCAATGGCCCCTGAGCCAGTGACCTGAGAGGTCAGGTCTTTGCTATTGTCTGTTATCTCTTGTTTTCCTTAGGGCTTGTATATCTAGGTGTTTAATTTATTATTTTTCCTGCCTCTTATCTTTGTCTGTTATCTTTGTCTCTTACGCTGATAGCTGTTAACCAGACATCCTTACGTTCTACATATCCTTGCATAAATCACTGCTTGGATTAAAGAGTTTGAATTAAAAAGACAGCAAGCATAGAGTAGACCTGAAAGCATGCTAAAGGCTTCAGCTCCAGGGGCTCAGCTTAACAGTTGAATCCTGAATTTCATTTTACAAGAGGTGCCAAACCTCCTTTCTCTCTCTGTTTATCAGCTATTTATACACATCATAGGAAAGACCAAGGTTATGTGGAAATGAATGTACTGTGTATTCAGTCTGCAATGAGCTGTATAAGGGTTACTAAGAGCTAGTCCCTATCTCATGACACTGACAATGAAATTACACAATGACAAAAAATAGTATTATTCTTGTTTTATGGCTAAGGGTCTGGGCCACAGACACTGAATTACTAATCCTAAATAATGCAGGAATTTTATGACAGACGGAGAATTGTAGCTTTCTCCCTCAGGTCTCAACCTAGTGATTCAGACACATGTGAAAACCCCAAAATTCACATTTGGAACCTTCCTCAAATATGAGGGTACTAAGTTAAAAGATGAAATCAGCGCTCTTCCCAGAGCACTCCTCAGCTTCCCTCAAGGCTTACCAAGATTTTCTTATCCTTTCCAAAAGTGTCTTCAAAGCTTCCACTCACAGACAATCCTTCAGCTTGTTCCCAGAGCAATGCAGAGCTGGTTTAGGGGCACTTTCATACCAGTTTATGCTCCGGTGAGAAGGCCTCCACCCAGCTCTAATTGAAGAAGACAAAGCAGAAAATGTCAGAGAAAAGAAATAAAGACACATTTTCACTCTGTTTTACCTAAATTAAATTAGCACTAGCATGCTGGCACATTCCTCAGTCCCTGATGACTTTGTTGTGTTGCTGCGACAGTGCTGCTACACGCAACGATGTCTACACAACCCTTCGCAGTCAGCTACTTGGCTGTCATGTGCATAACAGGATCTCCTCATCTTCACTTCACTGCCTGTGAAGTCAACAGTCTGAGGGCAGGCTCCTGTCTGAAAGCCTGCTCACATGCACAGGGTTTTCTCCTATCCAGAGGGACCTTCCAGTCCTAACTTTCAGGCTTACTGTTGAAGGGGAGAGCAGACTAGAGGGCAGCTTCAAAGACTGGTGAAAATAAACCAATAAATAAATGTTAAGTTATGCTTTGTGGTGTCAGTGACTCTTACTGATCCCTTATCTGCTGGCTGTGATCACTTCTGCACTCACCTGACCTTGATCGTGGCCAAATGCTCAGCAGCAGCCACCATGCTCTGCCCACAGAGAAATCCAGGCTTAAACCCTTCCAAACGTCTACTAAAATGCAGAATAATTGATTCTCAGTCTCCTACTTTCTCGCTTCCCTAAAGAGCCAACTGGCAGATCTGTTAATTTGTCCTAACATTCATCTCACAGCAATACAAAAGGTATGGATAAGAAGCTGAACTTCTAGTGGTAAACCAAACTGCCTGAGAGCTCACTGTTAATAACTGTGATGCATTCTACACAGTCTACCAGATGCTCTTTTTCAGAGATTTCCATCTTGTTGATGATTTCATATGAACTTTGCGTGACATGCAAGCATTGCTGTTAATCTGTATTTTTGGTTTGTTGGTATTAGCACATTAAAAAAGTGTGTGATGGAACAATATTGCTTTGTTCCTAAGTGATGATTCCTGAATACACGTTGGAAAAGCCAATGCAGGCAGAGCAAACTGATTTGGCTAGAGTTTGTAAAATCCCCATTTCTTCATTAAAAAGTCATTTGCCTATTGAAGAACTATTGGAAAAGGAACAGCATCACAGAATCACAGAATCACTAAGGTTGGAAAGAACCTTCAAGATCATCAAGTCCAACCATTAATCCAGCGCCACCATGTTCCCTAAACCATGTCTTGAAGCACCACATCCACACGTTTTTTGAACACTTCCAGAGATGGCGACTCCACCACCTCCCTGGGCAGCCTGTTCCAATGCCTGACCACTCTCTCAGTGAAGAAATTTTTCCTAATATCCAATCCAAACCTCCCCTGGCGCAACTTGGGGCCATTTCCTCTCATCCTATCGCTGGTTACCTGGGAGAAGAGACCAGCGCCCTCGTCGCCACAACCTCCTTTCAGGTAGTTGTAGAGAGCGATAAGGTCTCCCCTCAGCCTCCTCTTCTCCATACTAAACAACCCCAGTTCCCTCAGACGCTCCCCATAAGACTTGTGCTCCAGCCCCCTCACCAGCTTCATTGCCCTTGCACCTCAGCGTCCTTCTTGTAGTGAGGGGCCCAAAACTCAACACAGGATTTGAGGTGCGGCCTCACCAGTGCCGAGTACAGGGGCACAATCACTTCCCTACTCCTGCTGGCCACACTGTTTCTGATACAGGCCAGGATGCTGTTGGCCTTCTTGGCCACCTGGGCACACTGCCGGCTCATGTTCAGCCGGCTGTCAACCAGCACCCCCAGGTCCCTTTCCGCCGGGCAGCTCTCCAGCCACTCCTCCCCAAGCCTGTAGCGCTGCATGGGGTTGTTGTGGCCGAAGTGCAGGACCTGGCACTCGGCCTTATTGAACCTCATACAGTTGACCTCTGCCCATCGATCCAGCCTGTCCAGATCCCTCTGCAGAGCCCTCCTACCCTCCAGCAGATCAACACTCCCACCCAACTTGGTGTCATCTGCAAACTTACTGAGGGAGCACTCGATCCCCTCATCCAGATCATCAATAAAGATATTGAATAAGACCAGCCCCAGAACCGAGCCCTGGGGAACACCGCTTGTGACCGGCTGCTAGCCGGATTTCACACTGTTCACCACAACTCTCTGGGCTTGGCCATCCAGCCAGTTCCTCACCCAGCAAAGAATAAACCTGTCTAAGCCACGAGCTGCCAGTTTCTCCTGGAGAATGCTGTGGGAGATGTTGTCAAAGGCTTTACTAAACTCCATGTAGACAACATCCACAGCCTTTCCCTGATCCACTAGGCGGGTCACCTGGTCATAGAATGAGATCAGGTTGGTCAAGCAGCACCTGCCTTTCATCAACCCATGGTGGCTGGGCCTGATCCCTTTTAATTTCAATGATCCCTGAACTGCAGGTCTTTTTAAATTGGAAGTTAATGTATCTGAAAATTTGGTTGTTGTTTGTATTGGGTTTGCATGGCAAAGTTTTGGTTTGTAGTGGGGGGGCTGCAGGGGTGGCTTCTGTGCGAAGCTGCCAGAAGCTTCACCCATGTCTGACAGAGCCAGTGCCAGCTGGCTCCGAGATGGACCCACCGCTGGCCAAGGCCAAGCCCATCTAGCAATGGTGGCAGTGCCTCAGGGGGAACAGAGTTGAGAAGGGGAAAAGACCCCTGTGCAACTGCAGCCGGAGAGAGGAGTGAGCATGTGTGAGAGGAGCAGCCCTGCAGCCCCCGGCCCAGAACAGGAGGGGCAGGAGGGCTCCAGGTGCCGGAGCAGAGGGTCCCCGGCAGCCCCGGGGGAAGCCCACGGGGAGGCCGGCTGTGCCCCTGCGGCCATGGAGCTCCACGGGGGAGCAGATCTGCACCCGCACCCGGGGAGGGCCCCACGCCGGAGCAGGGGGATGCCCGAAGGAGGCCGTGACCCCGTGGGCAGCCCGCGCTGGGGCCGGCTCCTGGCAGGGCCTGTGGCCCCGTGGGGAGAGAGAGGAGCCCCGGCTGGAGCAGGTTTGCTGGCAGGACCTGAGACCCCACGGGGGCCAGGCTGGAGCAGCCTGTTCCTGAAGGACGGCACCCGTGGGTGACCCGGGCTGGAGCAGCTCATGAAGAACTGCAGCCCGTGGGAAGGACTCACATTGGAGAAGTCCGTGGAGGACAGTCTCCCGTGGGAGGGACCCCAGGCTGGAGCAGGGCAGAGGGTGAGGAGTCCTCCCCCTGAGGAGGAAGGAGCGGCAGAGACAGCGTGTGATGGACTGACCACAACCCCCATTCCCCGTCCCCCTGCGCCGCTCGGGGGGAGGAGGGAGAGAAATGGGGAGTGAAGTTGAGCCCGGGAAGAAGGGAGGGGTGGGGGGAAGGGGTTTTAAGATTTGGGTTTAGTTCTGATTACCTGACTCTGATTTGATTGGCAATAAGTTAAATTGATTTCCCAAGTCGAGTCTGTGTTGCCGGTGACGGTAATCGCTGACTGATCTCCCTGTCCTTATCTCCACCCACGAGCCTTTTGTCATATTTTCTCTCCCCTGCCCAGCTGAGCAGGGCAGGGACAGAGCAGCTTTGGTGGGCACCTGGTGTCCAGCCAAAGTCAACCCACCACATTGTTGCTCACAATCATGTTTTGTTTAACTTTTAAAATAAGCTGATATGTTTAGGTATGAACATCCATAACCAAGGTATCTTATCAATCTCATTATACTAAGTCTGTCTATTTAGTAGTGAAAACTACAGAGTATGTCTTTAGGAATCAATCCAAACAAGAACTAGAGATATTGTTATGCTCTCATTATAACTATGCATCCATTTTCATCCCTCTTTTTTTGCCCCACTTAGTTTTCTTTTCTAATTTATCATATTTTTAAATTGCCCGAATCTGCCACAGCTGTTTTGGTGAAGTTTGTAAAATCCCTATAATAATAATATCTTTAAATCTGGTACAAATATCTTTAAAAACAGGTGCATGCTCACTGATGTGTGGAGGGAGGTTTCCCTCCCATAATCCACAATCAAAATCTACAATTTAATTTTTTTCATGAGGAAAAAAACATTTAAATTAGAAATATATTTTCTATACCATTTCAAAAACAATAAAAATACTATCTCTAAAGTCAGTCAGTTGACGCTGCAATTTCAGTATAATATTCCTAAACAAAGTAAAAAACCCCCAAAAACTGGTCGATCAGAATGAAGGAATAGGCATCTTGTAGGAAAAGTTTGATAATTGTTTCATGCCCTAACTACTGTTTTTACTCTTTGCAAGTGCCGGTGCTCTTGTTATCAGTTAGTAGTTGGTTTATGGCTAAAGTGCTTTTGTTTATCCCATTAGGCATGGATAACAACTGCTATCAATTCATGGGCAGACCTTAACTCAAATTTAAGGTGTCTACACGTAGTTATCTGCAGCAGGTGACTAAGCTACAGGCATCAAAAAAAAGAAAATCTAATCAATACCTTTAGTATGAAACCAGCTGCAAAATATTTTAGCCTGGTCTGAGCAATGTGTAATCCTAAGGCAGCCCTCATTTTAGTGAGTGAAAAGTTTCCTCTTGACTTTCGAGGCAGCTGAATCATGTCTCCCGTTCTGTTTATAGACCAATGCACAGATTTTTTGAGCATTTCAAACACATCTTCTGAGTGCATTTACAGACCTGTAACATAGAGAGTGGGGTGATTACATTTGATTACACTTGCAGAGTTTAAAATCAAATATAGACTATGTCCTAATTTGAGACATCATTCCTGGAAAGTAATGGTATCCAGGACATAAATAGACGACCCTGAGAAAAATGAGTTAGTCCCTTTCCTGCCTTTTTTTTTTTTTGCTAGGATCTAATTCTGAGGAACCACAGCCAAGCTGAGAAGATTCAAACACCTCCTTTTGCAGAATATAGAATATGGTTATCTTTTCTTCTCTGTCCCTCTCTGATATAGTACAAAGAGAGCATGAGGTGGGCCAGCTCTCGTCTAGTAATAATTTTACTCATTAGCCCTGGGGTAAATAAATGACTGCATGCTGACCAGGGCATGGTAAAATGAGGTCTTTCTTGATATCTAGCATGTTAAGTCATTACTTTTTGGCTTGAAAATGTTTTCTTTCCCTGCTGACCATTCCTAAATTTCCAGTTACTCAAGGCAAAAGAGTAAAAACAAAAAAAAAATGTAATTTCTCTGTTGCACCGGGAAATTTAAATCCCAGATTAATTCTGGAGCTGTGGTTCATGTCCAAAGTTCTTTTACAATACAGTCTATAACCAAGGGAATTGCTTAATTCTGTTCAGTTTGCTCATCACTGCTCACACCCATAATGAGTTCCTGCAGAAATTAAACGATAATTAATTTTGTGACATTTTGGACCACGTGTTGTGGATTTTAGAGCTAAGATTTCCTGATGGAATCCAATCCAAGCGTTTAGTTTCTCCTTGTTTACTATAATAGTTTCCCAAGATTTTTCACACTGAAGTGCTTGCAATGTGGTTTCATGCATAATAATCAGATCAGGGTAAGGTTACATAACAAGAAAGAACTTCACTTTCATCCTCTCTAGGTAATAGATGAGCAAGTCAGACAGGAAATCAGTCTGCTTTCAAACAGGCTATATTTAAAAATTTATGATGCGTTGATATCTTATACTCCCCAGGTTTAAAGGAAAAAGCACAGTTTGATAAAGAGGCATCCTATACCCAAAAGCAAAGTGGTAACAAAATTGCCAGTGTTCAGCATGAAACAGAACTACTGACAGTATCAATCCTATTATTAATCATTCGGATGGGCATGGCTGTTTATCAAGCAATGAATCTCCCAGCCACTATGGCTTACATGACTTGGACTTAAAGAGCCCTGAATGATCCTTGAAGGATAAATGAAATGTTAACTTTTCTCATAAGTCACATGAGCCTTTGCTTTCCTGGGTCAGGAGAAAAATATGGAACTACCATTAAAGCCATAATGGTTAGGCTTGTGCCTGTTGCAATAAATCAGGGGAGGATCAACAGGAGAAGAAAGCAGAAAGATTTCTCTCATCAGCCTCCAGAGGAGTGGGCAGCACAACGACTCTTTCTGGAGAAGAGGACCGGGTTCTAGCCCCTCCAACAGCGGTGTTGTTCACCTGCGTTCAGATGAGGTCCTGGCAGAGCTGTTGTAGGGCAGAGAAGAGCTCCCAGGCAGTTCCCCTCTTTTCAGCTGGGCAAGGTGATGGACTAATAAGCTTGGGACCTAACCCATCTTCTCAAGACCTAATCCGACTTTCCTACAAATCAGAACCAAAAGAGGAGGACTACAGAAAAGGTGCTGGCTGAGACAACCTTCTCGACAGAGGTGCTATCTGGAGGTCAGCACCAGTCCTGATGATTGGAGACTCTTCTGCTGCTGATATTATTGAGGAGAGGACTCTCATGTGTGGGTAGTAGAGTGGGCATTGTTTCCCACCGAGGAGGGGCAGTGAGGAAATGCTTTTGATGCCAGCTCATCTGTTTACACATCTGGTATTCAGGAGACTCTTTCTGCTGGCTTTAATGAAGGAAAGAAGATGCACTGTGCAGTGAGGGAAGTTTGCCCTGCTGGCATTATAATTCTCCATCTGTTCTGCAAGCAGAGTGAAAACTTTGGTGTCAAGAGCAGTGACATCAACGTTAAATGTACTTTTTTCTCTCTTTTTCAGAAAAAAAAAAATGAAAGAATCAGAAAGAAGTGGATAAAAGTGCATAACTTTCCACAGGCACTTCTCCTCTGAAGAGCGAAAACAGCATGGGTGGATGCTGAGTTGAAAGAATTCAAAAGTGAGTATGTCCGTTAACAGTGATTTGGCTTGAATGATACCTTCCCAGAGGAAAGAGGTAAGTCATAAAACTTTCCTTCTGGAAGCTCTCAGATTCCAGCTAATTAATTGCAGTGAGGTATCTTTTAAACTAGAGGTGTGCCAAGGCAGATCCAGTTGCTTCTGAAACACTTACTGTTGCCAAGTCTTGCTGTTATTACTTTAAGAACCAGCTCTAACATATATCAGTGCAAAACTCCTTGTCAGGATAAAGATAATGCAGAAATACAGCAGTTTTTTAATGAAAAATAATATCTCAATGAAGACAAGAAGGGGAGGGAGCACAGGAAAACAGGTTTCGCTGTGAAGCCTTTGAACTTGAACACCTTGGAGTAAAGCTCTGTGCGCTGCAGGCTCAGAGGCTGGTGAGAAATGCAGCTGGTTTGTCATCTGAACAGTCTAGGGTGACCACATCATCTCCCCTTCTTTAAACATATCATTGTACAGGTCTTCAGGGCCTTACCTCGTAATGGCCATACTTACCTGACTTGGAGACTGTTGGTTCTTCCCGTATCTTCTTTATTTGGCATGAGACTCTATGGGCTGGGATTTGCTCTCTCCTGAATGTTCCTGCTTTTATGTGAGCACCTGGGGATTTTGTAACGCAGCCTGTGCACGCCGGTCTATTGTCTGAGCAGGAGGGAGGTTCGTAGGATCCAAGAGTTGCACTGAGGCTGTGGGATGCTACAAGGAGGGCCAACATCATCCGAGTCTCTTTCCAAGTGAAATGCAAACTGAATGTGTTTGACTTTGGTCTCTCATGGCAACTTCCCCAAGTGCGCAAGCTGACTTGTGCTCATTACTTGCTTGTGAAACACAGTAAATAAAGAAATTATCCTCAATAACCTTCAGCTTTGTTCCTGATGACGAAGGTGGCTTAGGTGGGGTACATCTACACTGTTATACATACATGAATAAATAAAGATGGACTTCTCATTACAGTTTATTAATGACAGTTAAAAAAGCTGTATAGACAAGGGCACTTGCTTGTTAACTAGCAGTAGCAGCTCATGGCAAAAGCCTTACGGAATATCCTGCCAAACTAAACAAAAGCCTACATTGCTGTTTGTTTCTTTCTGATTTTCACTGTTATTTTAAACTGCAATAAGACCACAGCTTTTCTCATGCTGGGTAGATTGACCTAGATTAACCCTTACCATGTTTCTGTATCATATAGAAGATCTTCAAATACCAGGGTGATAGCTAACCTTAAAAAACCTTAATACATAGCTTGTAATTCATGTGCAATACAGCATGAAAGATTGAAATCAGTGGCTTGTTTGAATCTGTATCCTTCACAAGAAAGGAAAAATAAAAAAAGAGTGTGCAATGACCTAAATAAGATGTATTTTATCATGTTTAAAAATGAAAAGCAAAGTGGAACCTCCATGTTTATAGCCCTGAGCCCCACAGAGCCACAGATGGAGGTTGCCACATTGAATTTTTAAAAGAACATTGTTCTTTGCATAGTGCAGAGGAATAATAGGTAGCAGAAAACTTGCTCTACTATTAATGGTGTCATTCTGCTAGAAAGACGTAGGAAAAAGAGATAATAATGATTATCACAAAGTGGGAGAATAAGGTGGAAAAATAAACTATAATTTCAAAGCCATAAAAGCACTTGGGAGGCAGTTTTTCATCCACCTTTTTCTACATCTGACTTCTGCACATCAGAGCAGAGAGATCTCAATAGAAAGACAGTTTGAAAAGATTGATGAGAGCTAACAGGACCAGAGTTTTCTTTTACAAGTGACTGTGTATTTTGATTTAATATTCAGGCTTATTAGATGCAAAAGTGTAAAACTTACAGTTCTGATTCAAGACAGGGCCCAGGAAAATGATACTGTGAAAGGAGTCTAAGGCAAGGATTGTACAGCTGGGGTGAGGGCTCTGGTTAGCCACACCACTCACTACCTTCCACCATCATTTCTTCCTGAGGTAGTTGCCTTCTTGGGGTACAGCTAAATAGGCAGCCCCAGCTGCTTAACTTCCAGAGTTCACGGGCTAAAATCAGTGCTGATTTACTTTAAAACACTAACTTATGAATTGCAGAGGTTCAGCAGCTGCTGCAAGAGCAGGTGAATCGTTTCAGCAGATTTTCTTTAAGAAAGGGGTCAGAATGACAGCTGTGGCCAGGAAATATCACTACTGTCCTGAGTTAAGCTGTGTTCCCTCCTGAAACAGAGGGAGATTTGTCCTTATTCAAGGAAGAACCTAAACGTATGCTTACATTAAGCATGTGCTTAAATCCATTGATTATAATAAAGTTTAAATGTACATTTAAATATAAGTATATGTGTGTGGGACTTCACAGAAGGCATGCAGTTTTGAATCAGGGTCTAAGGTAATTAAGACAGCCAGCTCATCCTGAAACAGCTTCACTGAAGTCAAGAATACATTTTTATTCTTACTGGCAAAGAGACCAAATTTGTATGATATAAATGCTCCATAAGCTATCCCAATAGCTAATTCCTGCTATGGAATCCAAACCTCTTGATATGGGATGAGCAGGATGCAGTCTAATATAGTACATCCTCTGGATACAACCTTGATAACGCAATCCTCTTGAAACAGACAAGCACTTAAAGGTTTTACTTAATTAGAAAGTTCTTCTGAGTTTGAATATGATTTTAGTGATCACATGATCAGCGAATTACATCGTGGTGGTGAAGTTGCAGTAGATCTTGGCAAAGAGAGGTTAAACCACAACACATGGCAACAGCTAGTTCAGTCTAGGACCAAAGTCTGTGGGGGTCCACACTAACACAACAGTCATGCTCACAGTCATGTTTGTAAACAGTGTCAAATCTATCGAGGCCATGTTTAACGCTCTGTAACTTCAAGGCGAAGGAAAGTCCTAAAATGTCAAGCACTAGCCCAAGTGACTTATTTTTGCAATACATTCAATAAATATGTAGTATCTTGCAGAACTAGTGCGCAAATGCTTTCAACAGGAAACCTCAAGAATATTTTTATGACAGCAAGACAAAATGCCTTCTTTTGTCTATCTGTTAGGGTTGTGAGAAAAGTGAAAGTAGCATAGCTGTGTGCTTCTCATTATTCCTACTCCAGAGACTCCTGGTTTCTTACCTGAATGGATTTAGGTCCATTTTCTGACAAACCCATGGACTCTCAGCTATTCCCTAAATTTTCCAAACATTCTTATTTGCTCTTCATTTTTCCCTTAACATCTCAATGTTTCTTTGGTTCCCTCTGCTTCTGAAGTGCTTATACCCAGCTATCTCCTTTATTCTATTTTACTGGGAGTTATCTATACCTATATTACGGTTTATAACCCTACAGACAGTCTCTTCAGTCTGCCTAGCAGAATTGTCATTGCAATTTTTGACTGCTTCGCACATATAACCAATACCAATAGCAAAGTCTCTTTGGGATTTTGTGGAGTCTTCTGGGATCAAAGCTCTAGCTGAGGGTCAGAAGGCGACACATTTTCTGATCTCTGTTCAAATTCCTGGTAGGCTTAGAAATGCAAAGAGGTGGTCATCTATGGTGTGGCACTTAAAATGTGAAAAACTTTCTGGGACTCAGCCTTTGGGTACACCTGACCAGCGACTGTCTCTCCATTTCTAAAGCTGAGTACATTTAGTCCAACTGTACCAAGACTTGGTCTTGGGCCTTGATCATCTGCATGATTCCACTGAAGTTCAATCCCTGTCACAGGGATGTGTGGCTTAAGAGCTAATAAGTGGGGTGGGGGTCCTTGACTGGCTGAAGAGTTAGATCTAGGTATTCAAGCTTGCACCTAGGATGGACTGAAAATGGTAAGGAACTCACTGCTGGGAGTGACTTTCTCATGGATACCTAAACCACAGGAAGACAAATAGTTGCATTCTCATACTAGTGAGAGATAGTCCTCATATTCTCTTCCCAGACCATGGGGGCAACCTAAATTGGTGGTGACAAACACATGGATCATGACTGTCAGCAGTCTCCTTGCCCCTTTCAGATCCGTGTGCTTGGCCTGATAGGCTTGGCTTCATACACAGTCATCATCCTGTCATGTATAAAAGCAGATATGGATTTTGCAGTGCCGAAGAGTTTGAGCTCTACAGCTCATCTGTTAAAACAGGAAAAAATGCAGTGTAATATCTCAGCCCCCCAGCAGCTTTGAGACGTGGCACTGCAGTGTTTTACAAGCATCTTTTGTGCACCAAAGCAATTTTCTCATGATTTCCTCACTTGAGTTCCCAGCCTATTCTAACAGCTGGGTTACAGGAGGAATGAATTGGCCCTGAGGTCTCCTGTGACCACTCCTTCTTACATTGCGCTTCTGCTCCCTCCCTTTGGGAAGGGAGTTACAGTGGCTGCAGCTTTTATTTTCATCCCTATTCAGTCTTTAGCAGTTCCCCTTTGATGCTTCCTGCCATCGTTCTCTTTCTTGCTGTGCTTTGACGGCTTGCTACTGCAGGCACAAGTAAGCTCATGCTGTGATGAGCTTCCTCAAAGCAATGTCTTGCTGGTAACAGGTACCCGTGCAGTGGAAGCTGGCAGTGTACTGCTGTAGGGAGACAATATGTTCCTCTCTGTCTTTTCAGATTCATCTCCTCTCAGGACTCACAAGGGCACCCCTCTTGACCAGAAATGTCAAACCACAGTTTGAAGCTGGCAACAGATAAACTCTGACAGAGTTCAAATCTGCAAGCCCTGAGAGCAGTAGCTTGCATTGATGTGTTTCCTAAAGGTCTGCATCTGCATTAGGAGTGCAGCTGATCTTTCTCCTTAAAGGTTTAGCATTTTAAAATGTACCAAGGTGAAACACAGAGGGGGGGCATTATCCTATTTCTGAGTTTCTGAAACTCTTAAAACAAAGCCTAAAAGGGATTATTTCTTCTCCTGAGAGGTAATTTTTTTTTGTTTTAATTAATAGTGGTTCTAAATGTATATGCAGAAAAACAAAATAATTGAGAGAAGGAATGGTAATTACTTTAAAAAATTAAGTGTGAAGAGATGAAATGGGGTCTCACAATGAACAGAAAGAACAACACTCAAAACACAGTAGACCGGAGGAAAATTTCTCATGCTTTCTGTTTACTCTCAGGAAAATATAGTTCCAGGCTTAAACTCAGCAGACACCATGAGCTGAAAAAGGATGAAGTTATTCTGTTCTCCAGGGCTGAGCAATGTCAGGATAGGAAGGTCACAGGGACAAAGAATATCCAGGAAGGATACGATTCCTCAGAGAGAGAATTGCCAAGTCATGTACTTGAGGGCAGTTCCCATGTTACGTCCTTAGCCTAGACACAAGGAGAAAAAAATAATTACATCCTTATTTCATAGCATACAAAATAAACTGATCAAAGATCGGTCAAAGATCCCCCCCTCCTCCATGTCTTAGGCTTTACCAAACAAAAAAAGAAGCGAGTGGAGTCAAATAAACCAAATCTTAGCAGTATTATGTGACAGCTGGGCATTTGACAGTCTTTGTACATGCATAAAGCTGGAGTGACAACTGGTTTTGAGGTCAGACTTTAAAACCTGGGGAGTTTCTGAGCAGGCAGAATCATGAGAAAAGTCTTGGAGTTTGTGTTGGTGGTTGTTTTTTAGCCAGGCACCTGCACAGCCTGCCAAGGAAGATGTGGGAGCTCCTTCCCGGTTTTGAAGAACAAAATATAGAGAACCATCTGCTGGAAAGGATACAGGTAGGGTCCATGATTTTTATTGCATTAAGAGAGTGAGAAGCAGGAGGAGGAGCCTTGTTTCTGCTACAATACGATAATTTCTTTTGGGAGAAAAGTGAATATGAGAGGAAGGACTGAAGTAGGCCTGGGTCAAGGGGAAATCCAAGTTTATTCATATTTAATATTCTGAGACATTCTCTATGGATATAGGTTACATGTTGGCATCTTTTTCTGTGAAGTTTCCTAAACATGTGTGACCCCCTAAGAGGCAGTGTACAACCTTCAGTGACTCGTAATAAGAAAGTCACTGGGAAACTGGTCTTAAAACAGAATTCTGCTTCCATTTAGAAAACCAAAGGAATTATGCACGAAGCTTTCATCTGACATTCATGGAAGACATACAAAGTGACATATAAAGGAATGCAAACTGATGAAAAAAAACCCCAAAAACCAAAAAACTGCTACCATGGACTTCCGGTGGGCAGACTTTGGCCTGTTCAGGTCACTGGTTGAGAGGGTCCCTTGGGAGACAGTCCTGAAGGACAAAGGGGTCCAGGAAGGCTGGACAATCTTCAAGAAGGAAATCTTAAAGGCGCAGGAGCAGGCGGTCCCCATGTGCCGTAAGAAGAGCTGGCGGGGAAGGCGACCGGCCTGGCTGAACAGGGAGATTTTGCCGGGACTCAGGGTAAAGAGGAGAGTTTATCACCTCTGGAAGAAGGGGCAGGCAACTCACGAAGAGTACAAGGATCTCGTTAGGTCAAGCAGGGACAAAATTAGAAAGGCAAAAGCCCCGCTAGAGCTCAGTCCGGCCACAGTTGTAAAGGATAATAAAATATGCTTCTACAAATATATGAACAACAAAAAGAGAGGCAAGGAGAATCTCCATCCCTTACTGGATATGGCGGGGAACATTGTCTCCAGGGATAAGGACAAGTTTGAGGGACTTAATGCCTTCTTTGCATTAAGTCTTTAATAGCCAGTCCAGGTATCCACAGGGTATTCAGCCCCCTGAGCTGGAAGATGGGGATGGAGAGCACAATAACCCACCCATAATCCAGGAGGAAGCACTTAAGGACATGTTAAGCCACCTGGACACCCACAAGTCTATGGGACCTGATGGGATCCACCTGAGAGTACTAAGAGAGCTGGTGGAGGAGCTTGCCAAGCCACTCTCCATCATTTATCAGCAGTCCTGGTTAACAGGGGAGGTCCCAGAAGACTGGAGGCTTGCCAATGTGATGCCCACCTACAAGAAAGGCCAGAAGGAGGATCCTGGGAACTACAGGCCTGTCAGCCTGACCTCCGTACCGGGGAAGATCATGGAGCGGTTCGTCTTGAGAGTGCTCACAGGGCATGTGAGCAACCAAGGGATCAGGCCCAGCCAGCATGGGTTTGTGAAAGGCAGGTGCTACTTGACCAACCTGATTTCCTTCTATGACCAGGTGACCCGCCTAGTGGATGAGGGAAAGGCTGTGGATGTTGTCTACCTGGACTTTAGTAAAACCTTTGACAGCGTCTCCCACAGCATTCTCCTGGAGAAACTGGCGGCTCGTGGCTTAGACAGGTTTACTCTTTGCTGGGTGAGGAACTGGCTGGATGGCCGAGCCCAGAGAGTTGGGATGAATGGCATGAAATCCGGCTGGCAGCCGGTCACAAGTGGTGTTCCCCAGGGCTCGGTTCTGGGGCCAGTCTTGTTCAATATCTTTATAGATGATCTGGATGATGGGATCGAGTGCTCCCTCAGTAAGTTTGCAGATGACACCAAGTTGGGTGGGAGTGTTGATCTGCTGGAGGGTAGGAGGGCTCTGCAGAGGGATCTGCACAGGCTGGATCGATGGACTGAGGTCACCTGTATGAGGTTCAGCAAGGCCAAGTGCCGGGTCCTGCACTTCGGCCACAACAACCCCATGCAACGCTACAGGTTTGGGGAGGAGTGGCTGGAGAGCTGACTGGAGGAAAAGGACCTGGGGGTGCTGGTTGACAGCCAGCTGGACATGAGCCGGCAGTGTGCCCAGGTGGCCAAGAAGGCCAACAGCATCCTGGCCTGTATCAGAAACAGTGTGGCCAGCAGGAGTAGGGCAGTGATTGTGCCCCTGTATCCGGCACTGGTGAGGCCGCACCTCGAATCCTGTGTTCAGTTTTGGGCCCCTCACTACAAGAAGGATGCTGAGGTGCTGGAGCGTGTCGAAAGAAGGGCAACGAAGCTGGTGAGGGGTCTGGAGCACAAGTCTTATGAGGAGCGGCTGAGGGAACTGGGGTTGTTTAGTCTGGAGAAGAGGAGGTTGAGGGGAGACCTTATCGCTCTCTACAACTACCTGAAAGGGGGTTGTGGCGACAAGGGCGCTGGTCTCTTCTCCCAGGTAACCAGCGATAGGACAAGAGGAAATGGCCTCAAGTTGCACCAGGGGAGGTTGGGATTGGATATTAGGAAAAATTTCTTCACTGAGAGGGTGGTCAGGCATTGGAACAGGCTGCCCAGGGAGGTGGAAGTGTTCAAAAAACGTGTGGATGTGGCGCTTCAGGACATGGTTTAGGGGACATGGTTGTGCTGGATTAATGGTTGGACTTGATGATCTTGAAGGTCTTTTCCAACCTTAGTGATTCTGTGATTTTGTGATTCTGTGAAAAAAAACACAAACAATAAAACCACAATAAAGAAAAGGTTTCGGCAACTAATATTTTTGGAATTGTTTTGGCTGCTTCTTGTTAAATTATGCCTACGTGCAGATAATCTGGGCTATAAAAATAAAATTGGTCTGCTCTGACACCTACCAACACTCCCACTGTTCAAAATTAGTTCAAGATATTGGCATCCATACGGCTGCGAGGAGGATTGGGGGAGAGTACTTCACTTCAGGTCAGCCTATCGCTGTGAGTTCCCGTAAAAACACTTTCCTGAAGGGCAAAGAGAGATGTTCTTAAGACCAAACCATTCCACTGTTAACATGATACATGCATTGTAATTAGAAACCCTTGGAGACAAGATTGTTTTTAACACGTAATTTTTTTAACATGGAAATTCTTTGTTTGATGTCCTTGAACATTTCTGCAAAAGGTCTTTTGCAAGGGAGTATTTTAAATATAAGTGGAGGGATCCATCCAAAGACAGTAGCTGTTTACACACCAACAACCTATTGTTGCTACAGATAGATACAGGCATTTTTCCTTTGCACATTGAACAACCACAATTTTGCTTTAACTATTCACCCCCCTTACAAAGGAATTACATTTCATGTGAAAGCAAAGAAAATATTGAAGAAGCTAGTGCAGCATCTTTCCATTTCCTTTCAACATCTTTCTTTTCTTTTAGCTATCTTTTGTTTCCAATTTTTAAGTCTAGTTGAAGAATAGGCAGTGGTGCAGTAAAGGTGTTTCCTTTCTTGGAAATATTGGAAGTTTGATGTACTGCTTTATATAAATGTTACAGATTAAACCCGTCCTTAATATTTATAAGAATTTTAACCCTGATGCTAACATAGCTCTGCTCTCCTCGAGGCAAAATACTATGAAATAAATATTTTTTGAGATAACACTTTTCTTCACTTTGCATAAATTTAACACTATCATCTCTGTACAATATGTGATCTTTTTCCTAGCTCCCCATAGACATAAATAGCTCTGGTGAGATGTCATGAAAATAACAGAAGCTTCGGAAAACACCATGCATTAAGTATGCTGCATTTAATTTTCTGCTTTTGTATTGGATGGCCTACTTACTCTTCAAAAGCCTTGCCATGTCATGATGCAGAGTGAAGATGAAGGAAGTATTAGACTATAATTAGCCACATATTAAACCTCAGCTGTAAACACCCAACAAACAGTATTCATGGAAGCCTTGGAGTGTCTGTAAACAAAAATAATGGCATGGTGCAGTCAACTGCATTCAGAAGAGGAGTTTGTACTGTGCATCGTGGTCTACCAGTGGTCCTGTCTCCAGCTACTGGGCTGAGATTGCTGTTATACAGGTTGATAAATATGGAGGGAATGGGTGCTTGCAGAGGTCTGCCTGGAATAGCTGGTCTACAGAAGTCACCTCGTGGAGATCCCGTGACTTCTTACCTGAAACTCTTCTTTATTTTTTAAGGAGATTAGGTATTTCTGATGTAAAATGCCTTCATAGCTTTGGCATATGATAGATGTTTCACCCAGATGGAAATGCAAAGTATACAGGAGGAGTAAGCGTGGACAAAAGAAAAAAAAATAAACATAATTTGACAAATTTATTCAAGTCCAGAATCCCCCTGTGCATTACCAACCATTCTTGATAGCCACCCTCCCTCTTTTCCACTTTGCATCTCCAAGTGCTACTCTGCCACAGATTCACAGAGTTGTAGAGGATTTATTTCATGTGGTTCAGCAGCTTTCCACATTTCCTTGGGTCATCCCCTCAGCTAGTCAGCTGCTGACCTAACCCTAGTTCGGGGGCTCCTTTGAACTTGTAGGCTGAGCTTAGACATTGCAACAGTTCAGCTGCACTCTGTACCCTCACTAAACCACTTCCACTGCCTCCAGGCAGAGAAATGCCTTGTACTGTAATCCAGGTTTCAGCTTCTTTAACAGCAGGTAGCTTGTATTTGGAAGCTGAATGTACAAGGACTATTTCTGTGCCTTTCCAAGGCTGGGCTCAATGTAATACCTGTTCAGGTCAATTTCAAGGAGAGGGGGCAACATCCCAACATATTTTTTTAATCCATGATCTCTCCTTGATTGACTCTAGGACGAGAGGAAATGGCCTCAAGTTGTGCCAGGGGAGGTTTAGATTGGATATTGGGAAAAATTTCTTCACCGAGAGAGTGGTCAGGCATTGGAACAGGCTGCCCAGGGAGGTGGTGGAGTTGCCATCCCTGGAAGTGTTCAAAAAACGTGTGGATGTGGCACTTCGGGACATGGTTTAGGGAACATGGTGGTGCTGGATTAATGGTTGGACTTGATGATCTTGAAGGTCCTTTCCAACCTAGTGATTCTGTGATTCTGTGATCTGCATATTTTTTCAGCCCTTTCCCCAAATCCTCCTACTTTGCTGTCATTCTCTGTCCCCTCATGAGAAAGGAAGACATGGGCAGCAGTCTTTATTGCTCCCACCAACAGCAGTATCTCTGTTATTCCAAGTTAACAATGAATTGTCAAAGGTTAGCAATATTTTATCTAGGCTAGATAAGAATAATTAATGTTCTCATCTATTATAAAACTAAGAAAACTGATGAAATATACTCTAAGGGTTGGAGGCTATAACAATGCTTGTATGACAAATTTTTGCTTCCAGGATTCAGTATCCCTGCACTGAACTATAAAGAGTTTGTGTAGGTGCAGGTGGAGGGCTCCAGAATAGCAAACATAAAAATGATCAAAGGCTGAACTCTTGACTTGTAGGTAAGAAAAGTTGTACCAAGCGTCATGTGTTGAGTCACTGTCCCTACCACCAACTGACTCATAAAGCTGGTGTCTGAGTACATGGCCTTAGTTCATAATTTGTCTCCGTTTTAGTAAAATTAAAATAAAATATATTATTATTCAATGCCTTTAATACATTTGTACTCATCTGGGACCTGACGTATAAACAGTTGGTTTTCCTTTGCTTTGCCAAATACCAAAGGTTTGGCATTCAGTCTTCAGTGCCTTGACTTCAGTTGTCACTTCGCTCTTTACTGTGGAGCAGGTGTGTTTTTTTCAGGTGTTGCTCAGGGCACCATGTTCCAAACAAACATACAGGACTGCAGGAAGGGAGAGGGAAATGTTACAGATAGTGAGAACTGTCTCAACATAAACATCCGAATTTTAGTAGCATTGATAAATTTCTACATTATGACGCTTGTAAGCTTAAATAAACCCATTCCAGAGTGTATAATCAACATACACTTGATTAAGTATTTTCTTATTTGACTTAGCCTTATTATCCAACAATTTTCTCAGTTCATAAACAAAGTGGAGATGATCCAGCTTATCTGTATGGAAGGAAATAGTGCATTTGGGCTGCTGGAACAAAACGTCCTGGTTTGATTTCTCTCAAAAATAATGTAAAAGTAACAAAAAAGCTCAAGAAAAACTCCAAGGGTAATGGTTTCATCCAGGATTACTATGTTTCACTGTCAAAAGTAGCTTAAGACATTTTTGAAAACCTTACCATGGTGAATTAAGAAAAAAATCCAATAAATCTGAAAATTCGTGCAGCAATGTGACTTGAAACCACACAACAGGGTCAACATGGAACTGCACAGATCTAAACAACTTTAGACCAGATACATATGAGCAATAACAGTAGTATTAGTCTGTAGTGAATAAAATAATTTCTTACTCATCTGGTTTGGACAAAACTGGCTGTGGGAGACAATTACCACTTGTGGAGGAAATAATTTTTTTTTTAACTTTATTTAATGAAATCTAGACATGAAATAAATATTTTGGCTTATCCTCACATGTCAATCTTTTTAATTTTTTTAAAAATGCTATTATAGATTATCTGTTTAGCTTTTTATTCTTTGCCATTTTACAAAATGCACTACAAGTTTACAAATAAGTATTCTTAAAATCCTTTTTTCAATGATTTATGAATTAATAACAGGGAGCTTAAACAGTTGGTATGGAGCTAGATGAAGTACATTTATTTCTGGTTTGACATTGAATTTAATAATTGTAAAAAGTAATTTGAGTCAAAATGAAAAAGAAATGTGATCATCTTGGGTCCTGGCAAAACAAAAATGATATCTAAAATAATTTTCTTTTAAGCTAAAACTTTTAAAATATATACCACTTCATATATGCTCAAAAATGTGTGGTTTTTTTTTTTTTTTTTCCAGATGTACCAGCTGGTATAACAAGAGATTTATTCCTTAAGAAATTTTACTGCCCATCTCCTTAAATCATTATTGCTAGAAAAAGTATGGATGGAAAATAAAACTTTGCATTTTACAACACACACTTTTTAAAAAAAGTACGAAATTCAACAAGCATTTGTGAATTATTTTATCTCCCCTTCATGAAAACCTCAATTTTCCAGTATTTGTCAGCAAATTGCTGGTTCTATTCTAAGTGTTCATCAGCATCCAAATCCGAAGAGCTGCAAATCTTCATGCTTCAGAGACACACACTTCGGGCTGTGCTCATGGATAATTTCCCTTTTGTGCGACAGCTTACCACAGCGATGGGCAGGGTCAGGATCCGAGCTCCCATCCCGCTCTCTCCTGTGCTAGCTGCTTTCCCAGCTAGGGTGCATGAAACCACATTGCCGTTCTTATCATGTCAGGTAGATTATAATTACAGCCTAAGTAAACTGACTTTCCAAGCGATGACAACATTTAATTCAGTCCATTAATCCACCTCTAACTGTTCCTCAGTTCTACAGAAAAACTCGTAGATGTCTCTAATATTTACAGCATGATCAGTTGGAAGGTGACTACATCAGATTCCCAGGAGAAGCTTCTTCTCAAAATCCTTCATATTAGAGAGGTGCAGAGAGACTCTTCTTCTCACTTGTTCCTGTGCAAGCGATAGGTAGATCTGTCCGCTCAGCCCTTCGCAAATTAATACGAATTTCAGCATTAAAAAGATCCTGAGAAACTCTTGCCAAAGACTCAAAATTATGCAGTTATACTGAAAACAGGCAGTCACCTCAAGGTGGATAAATCCTTCATGACCTACCTCTGTGGACAAATAAGTGTGTTTTATATGCATATTTCATACAGAGAGTATTTCATACACCAAGAGAGATCTTGGTGGCAGAAAGGGCCACACAGAGATATAGGTGGGTTCACGGTAAACTTCACAGATCATTGCTTGGAGCCCTTACCACGGCACCTGGCCAAAAAACCGCACTCCACATTCCCTGATCCCTGATTCCCTTCCCATGGGTACATTCCCCACGAAGATGAGGAGAATTTTTATTTTTAGAGAGTGAGGACAGCAGAGAGTGATTTTGGGGAGGAACAACTAAGGTCAAATAACAGCATGTGTATAGAAAGGCTAAGGAAAATATTTCTCCATGCAATGTCAGACATGGCAGCTACTTGTCCCCAATTTGTCATCACTCTGTAAACATTCAGTGAGCAAATATCTTTTTTACGTTCTGCTCCCTGCTCTCCACTCTCCTCACAGTGCTCCTCTCAGAGTTTATTGCCCTTTTTTTGAAATGACTGCAGGCCTCTGAATATCCCACAGAAAGGGAATCCCTTCTGCCTCACAGCCTTTATGCAACCTCCACATCTTTCCCCTCATTGCACTCTCACTTCCCAACACAATTCTGGGTCTTGGGCTATCTCAGAGACTCTCAACAGTCCCAGATTCCTGGTCAGGGATACGTGACCCTCTCTGTCACCCTGTAGGCAACTGTTGGCCTCTGAGGATTTGCATTTCTAACCAAACTGTAGAGCTCAGTAGTGCTCCATGTGAGCATAGATACCTGTTGCTCTGCAAAGGTAGTGGACAAAAATGGCTGCCTTCACTTGATATGGAATCATGAAAGGGGGAGAGGATGAAAGGCAAGTTTCTCGACGCATTTGAGGAAGCATTTCCCACACCGTATTTATTTTTAGAAAATATTTTTGTCAAAATCACCAGTGTTATTCAGGTAAGGGAAGCCATCCATTTTGTCTTTCCTTCAGGTTTGTCAAGAAATATTGGAAGAAGTTCATTAATAAATGATCTGCCAGCCCTAGGATTAAATCAAGGATTAAGGGATTTATGGTGTGCGGGAAGGAAGAGAGACATGTCTTATTTTCACCACCCTATGCAACACACGCAATCCGGGGCATGCAATACCATGATGGCCATGTATCTGCTCAGCCTTCTCTGTCTCAATGTTCCTGCTCCAGGAACTTACATCTCCGTTACTCCAGGAAGATGGTTTGATAGGCCACCTTCCAGTCACCAGCCCTCAAACTTAGGTTTGGTGCATGCTTCCTGTTTTTTTCTCTTAGCACTGAGGATATAAAATAGGGACATTTGGAATATCCCAGCATCCAGCACTGCAGACCATGGCTGCAGTTCCTCCAGAGGGCTGCAAAGCTCTATCACAGCTGAGATTTCTCTGAACAAAGCAGTAACAGCTGCTATGTGCAGTCTGAAGCAAGTTGCACGCTTGGATGTCTGGCATCCCTGGGTCACTAAGAGAAATGTGCATGGAGGTACTTTGCCCTTCGGAAAAATCAAAATGGAAAATCCCCATTTGCATAAAATTCCTGCTAATTAATGGCCATTTTCTCTCCCAGTACCAAGGGCTCTGCCTGGTTGTGTAGAGCTAGGAAAAAGAGATGAAAGTACGAAGTTTAAAATGTTAACTTTTAGATGTTAATTAATTTGATTTTTTTGCAAGGATGTGTAAAATTTTTAATGAAGGATAGGAGAGGAAAAAAGTAATTGAAACACACATGCGGAGCACCAAGAAGGACCTTCAAAGAGCTAAAAATAATATTGACTAGAAAGTTCTTGCTTCCCGGTTGAGATGATTTCACATAGACCTGTGGTATTAGAGAATGGCAATCGCTATTCATCAGCAAGTTTAATTACCGTTGGGCATTTACATGCAAATCATGCAGTGCAGTACATTCCAGACCAGGGAGGACCAACATATGGGGGAGAATGAGTTAAATAAAAACATGACATTAAGTAATAAACTGCCATAGGGCTGACTAGTGAAAGCTTGCAGTCTCATTTCCACTAGGGCAAGACAGATAAAGTAGATTTTTACTGGATCAACAATTACTGTAAAAGGCATTAAAGGTCAAAATGGATAAATATCAAGTCATACAAAACCCATCTTTAGCTAACAGCAATTTGGAAGATTGTGATGTTTTAATAACAAGTCATTGTACAAAAGCTGCTGGAAATGCATCACAGAGTTCCTGTAGAAATCATACGTTGAAGCTGTGTCTTCCTAGCTATTAATAATACTACAACAAGTATCCTTCTGTATCATATCAGTGGTTTTTAACTGCTTTTCATAAATATTTCTGGAGTTGGCTGAATTAGACTTCTAATGATTTCTCCATTAAATGTGGTCTGATCAATTTTTACGGCATTGCCTGAGGAATGAAATCAAACAAATGTCGTGCTGCACTTGTGTTTCCTCTATGGATTTTTGAGGCATTCCTTTAAAAATATATTTTTGTTTGACAGCAGAGACATCGATTTGACAACTTGCTTTATAAAATTAGAGTAGCTTTCAAGTAAGGTAGTTATGCTGGGTGATCTGTGTACTGCTTCGCTATTATTTGAGGTTTCGGCTCACATCCCAGTCACATAGGGCAATTTGTCATTATCACTGCTAATGACTCTGTGAATCTGGATCAAACTGAGTAGCTGATAAACAAACATGTTGATTTCTGGCAAACTATTGACAGAGAAGATGATTTTAATATTTGCCATTAAAAAAGTGACACGACTTCCTAAATGCTACAACACGGCACTGCGGAAGAGGAGACATGTCAGAGGTATAATTTTAAACTTAATTTGTGAGCAGGGGACATGTGAACTACCAGTGAGTCAAGCTAAAGGCCCTCCAGTCCAGTATCATGTTTCTTAGCCTGGTGAGTAGTTGCTGCTTAGAGAAAGGCCACAGCCACTGTTGAAGTTAATTTGGATAGCTGAATATTATACGTTCATCTATTAAATGAGATATCAAGGGTCATTTTTAGTTGAAAAATGAAGGGATTTGCTAAGCTATATTGTAAAAAAGTTCAGGAAATGTAGGGCTGAGATGAAGAGGAAAATACATTGAGCCTAGTTAAAAGCACCTCATTAAAGCCTCGTTTCATTAGCGCACCTTGTTAAATCAGTAACTTAAGGCTTAACGAAGGTCTATCCACTGCAGCAGCTGTGGTCCTGCAGGGTTCTAGGTAGAACATCAATTGAATTATCCTGACAAACAGCAGAGACGGGTCTAACAGCTTCCTCATTGAGGTAACAGATACTTTTGCTGGTACGCACTGAAAAGATAGCAGGTTGTGCAGGCAATCTTTTTCAAGTCTTGCAAAACCGCTGAAAATGGCCAGGTTTCAGCACACTTGAACAATAGACTTGATTAATTATCATCTATGCTGAAATAAAAATAATTGGTTAACTACCTTGTAATGGGAGCCTGTGGTGAGCTTGCAGAAGACTTACCCTCTCCCTTTTGAAATGGCTTTCCTTGTGTTTAATAAAAGATACTCAATGGCCCTTTTGATTTTACGTTATGGCTGTGAGTAAGACTTTAACTTACACCATTTTTCTGTAGATTCAGGGAATAAGAAGTTAGAGGAGATCATTGTAAGCTTTTTATCTTGTCCCACCTGAGCTCTTCCACCAATCCCCTAGCTTTCTGCTGGTTGAAAGCATATTGCTTAAGAATCATTTATATTTTATTATAAAAGCATCAAATAAACTGGAAGATAAAAAATCAGTGGTGTCAGCTGTATGCCTGGTGTCATGTCTACATGATACCTGAACGCTTTTTAGCATTGAAGGGACAAATTCTTTGTCAAAAAATGTGTGGCCCATTGAAGTACATGGAATTGCATCTATTTGCAAGATTGAAAAATGTAATGTTTTATGACCACTGGCTTTAAAGCATACATTACTGTATGACTTCAGTGACTGTGAAACATTTGACACAGAGGTAGAACTAATCTAAAACTTGTACAATGTGAAGCTTCAGAAAATATATCCAAAGTGAGACAGCTTTAACACAGCATCTGGTGCTGAAATTGCTTTTACCAGGCAGCGAGTCAGTTGTTTCAGAGGATCCCAAGAATCTTGGATTGAGACCTGTCACTCCTCATGCCCCTTGCAGTCAACAAAAAATCCCAAGAACAGCATTGGGGTGAGCCATGCCCACCAGGACTAAGCATATAACTAACTGCAGGCTTTAGGGATCTGGACACCTAAATCAGACTGTCCTGAGAAATTCTGATGTGTCTTCCTTCTCCCCCATGGTTAAACAATCATCAGTCTCATGGATGGTCCAGCCTCATGTTCCCCTTCCACATGTGGACATTCATTGCTACCTTTGCCATAAGACTCCATGGCTTAGTAAGCAAGAAAGGACCTGAAGGGGGACTCTGGAGCCTGGAGAAAGAGGTTTTACAGTTCTCCCATTTAAGCTGTTTTCACTTTGATCAGAATTCTTATTTATTGGACTACCAAGAGATAAAGCTCATGAGAACGATTCTGCAAATGCAGAGGCTGAGTCACCAATTGGGAAGAGAAAGAAACTGAATGCTAATGCTTGCTGCAATGAATAGCTACTCCTCCTCCTCAATAATTACGCAACTACTTAAAAAGGGAATGAGCTCTAACAGGAGGGATGGAGATTGTAAAGGCTTCCCCCAAATACACTTTCTTCCAGTTGTGGTTCAGGTTCTTTCCTAAGAGTTAGAGATCTCATAGGCAGAGGGCAGAGATGATGCTGAATCTCCGAAGTTTAGTATTTTTCTAATCAGTAGACTGTGGGGTAAAAAGTTCTGTACAACAAGCCTGCTCACCCCCTAAAATGCCTTTGAAGATGGGTCTCGCAGGTAACAGAGTTGGTGGTATAATAATGTCTTCATTGAGAACTTAAAGAACAGTGATGAGATAGACACTAGTTATTCACAATGGGCAAATGATGTCTGATCCTGGGCAATGTTACTACCAAAAAATGAGATTTTCAGGTCCTTCAGAATTTGGTTAGCAACAGAGGAGCTGCTTAGCCTAAATTCTATGATGGCGGTTATGCAGCAGTCAGACACCTAGCTCCTTCCATGGATTGAGCTCTAAAATGGTAAAAAAAAAATAACAAATCCCCTCTCTTTATTTAAGGCTTCTTACTCACATGGATGCCTCTGAGATTTTTATCCCTGAAATTCAAGTTCAGTGGGCCCTGATTTCAGAAGTTCACACACACACAGATAGCAAATATGTTTTGTGCCTAAGAGTTTCCTGTGTTGCTGAAAGAAATTACTAACTTCAGCATTAGCCTACATAAGTTCCAAGATCTGGCTGCTCCCATTGTTTCATTTTTTTCCCTATAAATCGTATTTCTTATAAATATACACACCCTGGCCTCCATTCTGCCTTGTTACAGACTTAAACTACAGTTAACTGCAGTGACTGGCATTGCCATAGGTTAAAAATCTACAAAATCAAACAACAAACGACCAGTCCCAATAGTGCTATGAAGAGTTAAAGTACTTAACACAAGATTCACTCGACCCAAAAAGTCTGCATTCCCAAATCTCCACCATCCTTTTACATACTTCATAGCCAGACTGGGTCTCCATATGTTCAGAAAAATCCAACTCATGGTGAGACTAATCTCCTGAAAACCAACTCATTAAATTAATGTCAGTGATTTTATATGTCTGACTTGGGGAAAAAACTCATGGAGGAATGACAGGTCCTATGTGCTATAGTGCTGTAACATCACTGCCATTGAACTGACCCCTATACATAGTTTGAACTCCAGCACTGAAGTTGGCAACTTAATTTTGGATGTATCGGAGTCAGAGAGCAACATGCATGTATCTGCCCTGTCAGGACAGCTTTTGCTGATGCTTATTGGCAAAGGATGCCTTCAGAAGAGAAATCTTTTGGCCAGGCTTCTATTTCCACAAGCTATCTTATTGTTAGAATACTCAGCAGTCAAATAGATCATCCCTCAAATGAGTGATTGCACCAGCAGTACCACACAGAAGTATTTGGAGGTTAGAAAGGATGTGATATTGAACACAAGCCAATACTGCAATGCTGTCTCAAAAAGGCAAAACCTGCACTGCGTGGAATTCATGGAATGGCAATATATTAAAGATGTTCAGTAGGTTTTTCGCTGTGCTTGGCTTGGGTTGTCTCAGTGGCAGTGATTTATGGCTTTTGGTTCTGGTGTTACTGACCAAATTAATTGCTGGTATGATTTCTACTGCTTTTTAAAGAGAGATGCCACTCTCATGAGCCATGGCCCTCTTGTTTTAGGTGCTTTACCACCATGGGACAGCAGTGTGGTCTGTGCCCAAAGAGCTTCCAGTGGAAAGCAAGAGATGCAGACAGATGGGAGAGCAGAAGGAGCCAATGCATTGGTCTCTGCGGTTGGTCCTGGTCTCAGCACAACTGCAGCCCAGCAGCGCCAAGCCTATCATACACACCGGAGGAATTTGAAGGTGGGATTTGAAGGTGGGAAATGAAATGGCTTTGGGAATTTTGAGAGAGACACCCCTAAATGAACAGGGGCCTGGACGTCTCACGTCTGGCATGGGTAGGGGGGAGCTGCCATCCTGGTAGAGGATGGATAAGGTGTGGGCTGTGAAGAACCTTGAAAATGGAGGAAGAAGATATGCTTGATGCGACTGAGAAGGGGAAGCTCAAAAAGAGAACTGGGGAGGAAAATGTTATGGTCAAAAATGCCGTAGCAGGAAAATAATTTTTACAGCAGTATTTTGAATTGGTACAGGAGAATGTGAAGAGATAAGAATATATACATGACTAAAATGGGTAAGATTATGTAGTGTAAGGGGACTAAAGCATGGATGAACTTGGTCCAGGCAATAGAGAATGGAAAAAAGGGGTAGTTCCTGGACCATGGTATCCCTTTGGTTCAGTTTTGGCTGTCGTAGAGGCATCTTGTGCAATCTTGGATAGACCACTTAATCTGCCTGGGCCTCTGCTCCTTCCCTGTGAGAGATGGATAATAACATTTCTTGTTGTTGTTAGGAGATGCTACTTTTTGGCAAAGAATGTTCTGACCATGGTTTATTCTTCACTTAGTACGAGTTTCAGCTTTTATCAAATTGGGACTTAAATCACAGTACTAAATAACAGTATCTTTAAAGAGATACTGACAAATCTAAAGCGATTTGTGAAAAAGCAGAAGCAGATACTAAGCAGAGAAAACAGGAACAACCCACTCTGAGAACTGAACTTTATCCCCGAGTTTTGCATGATGTCTGTGAGGAAGCCACTGGCACAAATGCAGTACCAGGACCACATCAGGCTAATACACCCCTTCCTTCATAACGTGGCTGTCCCGGCAGTGAAGTAGACACCCAAGTGGATGCTATCTGCCATGAATGCTACAATGCCTGAGAGGCTTCCCAACTGTTCTGTCGGTTTGTCTGTTTATTTTTTGGTTTGTTACAGAGCATTCAGGAGGAAAGGGTTTGTTGACTTCCATCCTGGCTGAATAACATAGAGAAATGTATACTAAAAGCAAGCCAAAAGGGCTGCTGTTGGAAGATTCAGAGAACTGTTTTTTTATAGATATGGAACAAATTGTTCAATTTCTTGATCTCTTCCTTCTCTCTGCCTCATTAACTTACATTATTTAGTTAAGAAAAAAACCAGTTTCTACTTACCTGAACTTGAACACAAAGATCCACTCTGTCTCCAGCAGATGACAGAGTTTTTGCTACTTGATTCCTATTAAGGATTGTATTTGGTTTTATTGAAAGGTTGTTTTGGGGTTTGTTGAAACGTCCCCTTTGCAAAATGCATAGTATCTAGGAAAATTGTTCTTAAATTGCTAGCCTGTACCCGTTCACAGAGTACAGCTCTGGCCTTTCTTTGGGAAGTGAAATATTGAGGTCATTCCATACAGAAATACAACCTGTGTTAAATAACAACAATGACAACAGCAACAACAAACCTAAAAGACCTTTAATAGGGTGTCCATACATCAGATTTTTTTAAAAAATTATATTAGAAAAGGGCATTCCCTTCCCTCTTTTTTCCCTTTCCCTGAAAGCACCATTACAACGAGGGAAGAGAGTACAGGTTTGTACCATGAAAACTGGTGTTTCATGTAAGAAAAGAATCAATATCTCTGCAAAAGTGCTTCTAAAAACTGCATACGAGGAGACACTGTAGTAACAAAGGAAAGAAAAAAATGAAATCAATCTGGAAACAAAACTTGGTTTTATTACTGTGATGAAGATGATTTGTGTTGAGAAATTAAAATCCAGTGGAGTCCACGTTGCATCTTCTCATTCATGTGTGAGCACTGAGAAAGTACAGCCTAGTCACGAGAGAATAAGCTTCAAGCAAAAGTGCCCAGGAAGGCATTAATACAACAGCTGATAGAAAAGAATGATGAATATGTTTTGTATATGTTTCAGCTGTAAATGTATCCCATTGCTGTCTCAGAGGAAATCTTCACCAATCAAATTACCACAGCAAAGGCTGTGGTTAAGGTTTGTATAGTATAAACCCCAATTTTTTTAAAGCATGTGATTAATTTGCTTCATATCATAAATCTGATCATCTGGTATATGATTAATCGGACATACTGGTCCCCTCTCTCAGATCATGCCTTGCTTATCGATTATAGCATGCCTTTTTCTTCCCTACAGTTAAAGCTCACTAGTTTTCACTTAAAATGATCAGATTAGACCTGAAATGTTTACTGTGCCTAAGCTAATTCCAGTCACTTGAAACTTCACGTAGCATATATTCTGGCTAAATCTGATTAGAATGGACAATTGACTTCTGATGTACTCTCGCTTCAAGGGACAGCGTAGAAGCCCCCAACACGTAATTAGACGAAGCGCATGGAGTCCCCTGCGCGGGAGGAGGCAGGAGCTCCTGGCCACTCTGCCACTTACCATTACCCAAAGCAACAGAGGATGTCACTGAAACACGAGCTGAAGTCAGAAGGCAGAGACTGGAAGTGCCCAGTCTCTGAGTGCTAGAAATGACCTTGGGATATCTCCTGCAAATGTTAGAGAGTCTGGCTGTATTCTCAGGCAAGAACCCACTGTGGTGCTTTTCTTGGTCGTGAAATACTATTTTTAAAATACTGTTATTGTACTGTAAGACTCCATGGGATAAATAAAATTTGTGATAGGCAGATCTGTTTGCATTTATAGGGGGTGTTGAGCTCCTTCTGGATTCTGGACCATTTCTGTTTGTGGCTCCTTCTTTCTGCTCTGCTGTTCAAGGTCTTCACAGAGCTCTTAGTCATAACAAAACTCAAGTCTCTATTTTCTTCTCATCTGCCTTAACCCCTCAGACATTTCATGCTGTCAGCCACATTATTCCTTAAAAATCAGACTTTTTCTGGCTAAGTGAATAGCTTGTAGCTCCAGGTTCCTCCTCCTTCTTTTCTGCTCATACTTTTACTCTTTCCATTTTGTAGATTTTACTATTTTACTTTTCTGCTTTCTCACTTCTGTGGAGTCCTCAGGAGCTCAGCTCATTGGGCCTGATTTTACTCAATCAGTTTTGACTACTGCCCGCAAGCATGCTTCTCGATCCTCGGCATATCTCTTCCACTAACCTTCATCTGTGGTACTTCTCCCCTTGCTAGCAACTAAATGTACCTAAAGCAAGATGGGTTGCTTTGGCTTCTTACTCAAGCCATCCTTTCCATGTGCATTGAAGAAAGGATGCTAGTTTGGATTTCATCCCTGATTTCCTGAATGTTACTGGTCTCTCATATACTGTTGGCTTTTTATAGGCATCACACCTATGTTCTTGAGTCCTGTCACAATCCCCCTGTGAGTCTCTGACATCAAATGGAGGTTATCTCTGCATCTTTACCTGTACAAGAACGGTTGCACTTGCCCTTGTATGTTTTCATGTCCTCCTTCTTCCCAGGTCTCTCCTGTTCACACCACTCTCCTATAGAACCCCTTATATGCTTTTCAACAAGACTCTTTATGTCTAACCTACAACGCAGGAATAATCTCTAAAGTCCATCCCTCTTTCAAGTCCCTCTTCAAAGTCTCTTCAAGAATGCCCTCCACTTGTGTTTCCTGTAACAATTTACCAGGACTGGTCAGAAGACAAGGATATTCAGATGTTTGTATCTCTCTCGTACTATATATCTGACATTAATTTACTGAATTCTGCGTGAATGTAAAAAAGATGAGTCATGATGAGTCTGAACATACAGCTTTCATCCTGCTCCATTGCTTTCTCTTACTTGTGCCTTTCTATTGACTGTGACACCTACTTGTTGCTTTTTTGACGGTTGGACATGATGATCTTAGAGGTCTTTTCCAACCTTAATGATTCTATGATTCTATGACTTTATAAATAAGACATAGCTAATGAGGAAAAGGTACAGTGCTTCGCACTGAGGTCTCAGCTCTCCTGCAACATAAACAGTGGAAAAACCATAACAAATCGAGTATGAATTAAACTTCCCTTTGAGAAGACCTGATTTTCACATTATATAGACAATTTAGGATCTCACAGAACGATCTAATAACACATCAGGGTTAGTCCAAAAAATATTTCAGTAAGAAAAAAAGGGAGGAAGTGACCACTTTGATAAATGTAAAGAAATTAACTGACCTGCAGTTCCCCAAAGAAGACATTATTTTTATTATTTATTTATGTGACAGAACTTAATTCCTTTTCTCTCATTAAATACTACTGATTCATCAACCAGCAGGAATAAAATGTGTCCTTCCACAAGAGTACTGGAGTCTATTTTCTAGCCCCAGAATAACAACAAATCTTGCAAGTGCTTTAAAAATGGATCAGCACACAGAGGCAAGAATAGATGTAAATTTTAATTTAGGGCAGCATTTTTTTGTGTTATATTATTACACCATTTTGGAGTAATTTGGGTGTTTTATGTAGTGTTTAAAGTTGTACAGCTGTAACTTCTAAAGAAAAAAGAAACTAATAAAAACCACAGCAATTCTTTGCCCTATGATCAGCTGTGATATTTTTTTTAAACCTGCTATTAAACATCCAAGAATAAAATAAGATCATGGGGGTAAATTTAATCAAGCTAATTGCAAAAACAGAAGTGCAAAAAATAGGGGAAACAATAAAGAGAAAATTATATTGCTTAACTGTAATATGAAACTTCCTGTCAATGTGTCTTTCCTGTAACTTGTAAAGGTAATAATCAGAGTATGTGAAAATAGCCTGGTCATTTTGTCATGACCATTTTCTTGGGTAGTCAACAGCAAGCTTGAAGGTTTGAAGAACAGTTATATATCCGTGGGCAGAACATGTTAACTGTGCCTCCCTGCCCCATTCATCCAGTTCCCAAAGAATGAAGACTTGCAGTTCCCAGGCACAAAGATGGCTTAGCTGTGCTCTTAAAGAGGTGGGTGACCTTCTCTTCGGCTGTGTTTCCAGAACTGAGGAGTCTACTAGGGGCTATGCTCATCTATAAGATCTGGCCTCGGTTTAACAGCTTTACCAGCCACATCTTCTCTAGATTAGCTATGCATGGTCCAACTGAGTATGTCATCTAACACAGAGCACTGGAAAGTCCCACCAGCACAGTATGTCTGCTGAAGACAATTTCCCTATAGGACATATTGCAAGACTATGCTAAAAAGAAAAGGACTGATTACCTTAAAACCATTTGGCCATAGATTGCCTTATTTAGAGACAGGGTGGGATTCACATAAATTTTATATATATATATATAAAATAGATATAAAAGATTATAAGAATAGTATATAAGAATATTAAAGAATCTTATAATATGTAAGAATATATTATATATAATATATATATTTGATATATATATTTACCTAGACATACATAACTCTATGGGACCTGACGAGATGCATCCCAGATTCCTGAGGGAATTGGCTGATATAGTTGCCAAACCACTCTCAATGGTATTGGAAAAGTCCCAGCAGTCAGGGGAAGTCCCTGGTGACTGGAAAAAGGGAAACATTACACCCACTTTTTAAAAGGGTAACAAGGAGGATGCTGGGAACTACTGACCTGTCAGCCTCACCTCTGTGCCTGGGAAGACTATGGAACAGATCCTCCTAGAAGCTCTGCTAAGGCACATGGGGGGCAGAGAGGTGATTCAAGACAGCCAGCATGGCTTCACCAAGGGCAAGTCCTGCCTGACCAACCAGTGGCCTTCTGGGATGGAGTGACCACATCAGTGGACAAGGGAAGAGCTACTGATGTCGTCTATCTGGACTTCTGTAAGACCTTTGACATGGTCCCCCACAACATCCTTCTCTCTTAATGGGAGAGAGATTAATTTGATGGGTGGACTGTTGGGTGGATGAGGAATTGGTTGGATGGTCACAACCAGAGGGTAGTGGTCAATGGCTCAATGTCCAGATGGAGATCGGCAACAAATGACCAGTACTCTTTAATATCTTCATCAGTGACACAGACAGTGGGATGGATTGCACCCTCAGCAAGTTTGCAGATGACACCAAGCTGAGTGGTGTGGTTGACACACCTGAGGGATGGGATGTCATCCAGAGGGACCTGGACAAGCTCGAGGAATGGGCCTGTGTGAAACTCATGAGGTTCAACAAGGCCAAGTGCAGGGTCCTGCACCTGGGTCAGGGCAACCCCCAGTATCAACAGAGGGTGGAGAATGAAGGGACTGAGAGCAGACCTGCTGAGAAGGACTTGGGGGTCCTGGTGGATGAAAAGCTGGACATGAGCTGGCAATGTACGCTTGCAGCCCAGAAGGCCAACTGTCTCCTGGGCTGCATCCAAAGCAATGTGGCGAGCAGGGCGAGGGAGGGGATTCTGCCCCTCTACTGCACTCTGGTGAGACCCCCCTGCAGTGCTGCATCCAGCTCTGGGAAATCCTAGGGCATCATACCTGGAAAATCCTTATTAACTGGAGTCCAACTGACTTATGGACCTGGTATTGGAAACTCAATAGAATTGACTATGTGAGGAGAGACGGGACTTCTAGGAACTGTAAAGAACAGAAATATAAAGTAAAAGAAGTTTTTAACAATAGCCACTTTTACGTGTGTGAAAGAGCTTGAAGACTTTTAAGGTGGCAGGTTGCTCTAAGTACAAAGGCAATAAAATAGTGATGCCCTATAGTTAAGGACTAGCACATGGCTGTAATCCAAGAGAGAGGTGTGGAAGTAGAAGCAGCAAGTCTAGAGGAAGGTGCTAATATTTTGTAGCAATTCTTCATTTTTTTTGCTGCATGCAGTTGACCTCTAGTGATTTTCCTCTGCTTTGACGCTTTGTTCCCTAGCTGTAAGTGTTCATTTTATGGCTGGCTATGCATTAAATATTTTGTATCTGTTTGCCTATGTGCCGAAGCCCCTGTTTTAAAAAGCAGTATTTTCTTTTGCTTATATATGGAATACATTTTCTCAGTGAAATTTTCCTGCAAGTCAATGGCTTTTATATAGGAGGAAAAATAATAGTTCCATGGTGCTTCAACCAAGATTGTGTATTATGATGCTGTAACAGGGAGCAAAGAGATTATAAAGCTTGCAATAAAGACAGCATATGATTTGTCTTTTATAATGAATAGTTTGATCTTTTTTCTTTCATTGTTGCCGTGGTATTCTTTTGTGACTTAATGTATAAGTGCTTTATGTAGAATCAATACTCAGTAGACTTTTCTCAGGTTGGGAAATTTTTTTTAATCTCTATGTATTGCCAAAGTCGCCTCCTGTACCCAAATTTCAAGTTCAGGCATCGTTGAGAATACTCACACTGGAGATTTTCAGAACTATCAATAGTTGGTAACACATCAGATTTTATCAAAAATCAAATAAAAACACATTTGATTTTATCAAAAAATTGTCTTCAGCACAGATCTTCATGCTGTCGCCCTCTGTCTTTTAAAAGCATATGAACAATGAAGCATTGACCTCTTCAAACTCTCCCAAAAAGTCAGTGAAAGAGATTATTGGAATCCTCAACAGGAAGCTACCAAAGTCCTCCAGATAATATCCATGCATTTTCCTTCTCCTTTTTCTACTCATCAAAAATAACAAAACTTTCATAACCCAGAAAATAAGAAAGCCCAGATCTATACACAAATAATTAGACTACTTCACTGCGCTATAAAAATACTCATTCCTAAAAGTGTGGAAGGGCACCAAAACTAAAGATAAGAAATTGGCACCAGAGTATCCAGTAGCCTTGTGGTCGGCTCCTTGCATGGAGTGTGGGTTAAAAGATCTCTGGAGAATGAAAGACTGGATCCACACCTCCCGCATCACACATTGGCACAGTGACCACACTAGAAAGTAGACAACGGCTGGGCTCCAGGTGTTTCTTCTGTAAGATCTTGGCTGCGCTCAGAAGTAAAAGCCTTTGGAAATCCTACTTCAGGGCTTCATCTATAGGTGAGGACCTGAGCAGCATGTGAACGTCAACAGGCAGAAATTTGATGCCTTGGGGGATTATGCAAGAGGCCAACGTGGTCCTGACTGCTTAGCAGTGCAGCCTGGTGGTTTAAGGCCACCTGGGCTTCAGGGCTTTATGAGGCTGGCGTGGCTTAGGCTGGCTGGATTTGAGCGACAGCAGTATGCAGAGGAGCGATGAGATTATCAATGGTTCCACCCAAAACTGCCACCCTGGCACACAGGCAGTGCAGGCGGAAACCGGAGAGGCGGCTGCTTTGATTCTGCCATGGAGTCGGGGTGCCAGAGCTGCCTGCCATCGCTCCAGCTGCACCGAGAGCTCCTGGGATCCGCTCCTGCCCCGTGACCAGCGGACGCCAAATCGCAGGGACGCAGGGGATGTCCCTCCCCAGGGTGGTCACTTCAGGGTTTTGCAGCAGATCATCTGAAAACTGAAAGTTTGAAGCTGGAGGCTGTTCTGACCCACAGTTACAAAGCCCCACGGTCTAAGTAAGGGGACAGTCATCATTCCTTCTCACAAGCAGTCATCCTTCTCAGATGTCAGATTTCAACGACGGTCACTAGAGTCTGCGTGCAGCCCATCAACAAGATTCAAGGCAAAATCTTCATGCAGGCTTTTACAGGCTGTAGCCGTACCCGTTTTTCTTGATTTGAGGGTGACGGTAGCGGTTTTGCGTGGTGATCGTAACCATTGCTGCTGTCGCCACCGACGCTGCCTCCGTCCTGTGACACACCGATCCTAGAGCAGCACTTTGCAGTTTCAGTGCCCGTTTGTGCAGCCGCTGCAAGGTTTGAACTGTGAGTCTCCTTTGTGCCCTGCGCAGCCCGTGGTGCTAAATCGGTGATGTCTTTTTCTGGGATGCTGCAGGAACAGTCTGCCTGTCTCCTACTGTTCCTGTTATATTTTGATTCTTTCTTTGTGTCCCAGAAATTCAGATTTGCCGGCTCATGTCCAAATCACATCTAACAAAGATGCTCTCAGGTATTATTGTTCTCTGCACGGCAAAGAAAGGAAGCACAGCTACTTTCAGATGTTCACAAGGGACATGGTAAAATCTTTGCTAGCTGGCTTAACTGCTCCTGTGATCTTGTCTGATTGTTGTCGTACCGCTTGCTTTTCTCCGGAGTATTTCACACGGATGCTACAAGTCATCCTGACTTCTTGTATGCTGACAACTACATCTGCGGCAGGACCTCTTTCACTTTGGTGTCTCTGTTGAGACAACCGTTGATTTATCTATTTTTCTTTATGATAGTTATTCAACTTTTTGTTAAACAGATGTGATAATCATACTGACCGTGCATTGACAGGATTACACAAGTTTGATTAGTACGTAATGAAAATAGCCTGTAACGTAAGTATTTTGCAATTATGTAAAAAGCACAATGCCATCTGGGTCCTGCTCATATTTCTCTCCCCCCCCTTTTTTTTTCCTAATAAATGCCACTAGCAATAAAATTTCACTCTGTAGTAAAATGTGAAGTACGGCAACAAGAATTTATACAAGCATTCTGTGTTTTCTCTAAGCATTTTAAGACTTAGAAACCAGTCCAGCAAATGTGTAGCCTGCTGAGTAGTCCTTATTCACAGAAGGAACCATCGACTTTAATAGCGTGACCTATCTGATTAAAGATTACTTGGAAGAACCAAATGTTTCCAGGTACGGTAGAGAATGGGGAGGGATTGATTCAGGCTCCCGCAGAGCGATAATTTCCTATCTTTCCTTCATTCATCTGATCCGTGAAAGTATGGTAAATTGTAACGCTCCAGACAGCAGTGTGTCACGTTACTTCTGTTACTACTGTTATTTAGTGCATGTGTACACCCAGGGTTTCTGAACAGGACATCCCACAGTGGGCATAAGCTGGCAGCCAGGAGCCTGGCATCCTCTCAACCCCATCACTTTGACCTCACAGTAACACGGCTTTGGACCATTGAAACAGAGCTCTTGGTTTCTTACATTAGACACTCAGAGATAAGAAGTGAAGGCAAGTAGCCTGTCAGAGACCCTTAAAAATGCTGAGGTGAACGACCTGATGAGAATCCAAGTATGAGCCAATGAGGGAACTGGGATTACCAGTCAGGGTTAACTGGATCTCAAACTTTTGTTGCATCTTCTGCAAGAAAAAGAAGTTAACTTTAACTCCTTGTTAAAACAGTGGGGGGTGAGAGGAGGAAGGTAATTATCCTTTGATAGATGTTGAAAATTAGATAAGAATTTCTGATACAAGGGTCTGCTGGGTTTGGGCTTTTATCTCTGCAGAATGGTATTCCTTAGGTACCAAAATACATAGTTAGAGAAGTTGTTGCAAGATTCATGTATCCATGCATGTATAATGAATTCAAGCAAGAATTATATAAACCTTAACTAACTACTTTCATCTAAGCCTGTGAAGTCCTCTGTGCTTCCACAGTCAAAATGCTGTCTGCGATTACTTTGACTGGATGTAGAGAATGGCCTGTTTCCATAAAGAAGAATAGCACCGTCTTCCTCTACAGCTACGGAGAGAGCTGTAAAGAAGAACTGGGAGTCATCCCAGTGAGCACTAGACAAAGCATTTCTCCAAGCTTTTTGTGGCCCCCTGGGAAGAGTGTTCATTTCCCGTCGAGAAGAAGGCGCTGAGCATAGGGCAGAGGGATGATGAGAGGGTATGGAAGAGGAAAGTCCCATCTCTGAGCTGGAAGGAAGTCAAGCGGCCAGGCTGGGCCGCCCCATTCCCTAGACTCCAGGAGGTCTGTCAGATGTAGATGTGCTGAAAGACAAGGAAGAGTTTATGTCAGCATACCTGGAGAACAGTTCATCTTCGAGTGAGGGAAAAGGGAAACATTGGAATAAGTTACGCTCCAAAGCTTTGGCTTCAATATTATGATAGGATAAAAAAAATTTTGAGGAACGTTAATTACATGAGGTAAACATAAAATGAGATGAAATGCTAAATAGTTTGCCAAGGGTAGATAATGCTCGAATAATCAGATATCTCCGTTTCATAGCATAACTGATTACCCAGACAAAGGAAATGCAGTAGATGAAATCTCTCTGAATTAACTAGGGCATTAGATGTGGTGCCACAAGGAAAAACACTAGCGAGGTAGAAAAATGGAGAATCGGTGTAACATCTGTAAAGTGGGACGGGATTTATCTAAGGAGAGCTGATAACCAACTGCACTCCAGCAGGGAGGTGTCAGGCTGAAGAGAAGCTATTAGGGAAGTTCTCCAAAGTTCCACCAGACTTTCCATCAATATTTCAATTACTGAACACAGCATAAAAAAGTTACTGAAATTCTCCATTGACCTAAAGTTCTGACAAGAACAGATCAGGACTGCGTGGATCCAGAGGAGCGGTGGTTTGTCTGAGTTCGGCCACACTAGAAATGGGGCGATACTCACCTGTACTGAATGCAGGGTCATGTACTACTGACTAATAACAAAAAAATGTGCTATAAGTTAGAATAAAGGTGGAACTGGCTGGAAACCCTGCGAAGATGTAAACAAAAACAAAAAAATCAGCTGTTTTACTCATCAGTTCTTAGAGAGATGCTCTCAGGGGGACAGTGCAAGGAGGAGAGGAAGGCATGTAGATATTTCCTACTCAGGTTTTTGCAAATGAGAGAAGAGCTGGAAGTCAAAGGAAGGGAAGAAAGGTCATCTCACACTGTCGCTGCTGCTGTCAGCAGCTACATAATGGCAGATAGAGAAATGGATTCTGCAAACGTGGGCAACAGAAACCAGTAGGAAACCATTCAAGCCTTCATGGTTCCCTCTTCCCTGTGCGGGGTGATGCTCTTTGTCAGCTCTTGCTCCGCGCTGGGAGTCCACTACAGCACTTCAAGCTGCTAGTGCCCACCTTTGGTTTTGCTCACTGAGTGAATATCTCTGTTTTGATGTCCCAGTTAGACCCTCTCTGCCGCCTGAACAGCTATGATAAGTAAAGGCAAAACATTTGTTTTTTAACTGTACATCAAAATGACTTCCAGACTGCTTTAAAACCTTTCTGCTGAAATCTTTTACTGAAAGACATAAAGAAATCTTTCGGTTAAATACTTGTGAGGGAATAATTGTGTTTAAAAAAAATCATAGTCACACAAAGTGATGTTAAAAACAGTGCGAGTCATTTCCAAAATAAATAGCAAAAGTTACAAAAAACCCTATGTTTGTCTCTTGTTTAACTTCAGAGGAATTTTTAAGAATAATTAAGATGTGTAACTGGTTGTTCTTAATTAATCTGAATCGACTAAACAAATGATGTAGTTTTGGGACTATTTCCAGTTTGCAAATTGTTTAAGTCTGTACTAGTTTATGATATTTCTTGTCTATGAAATGTATTAATCCTGTGGAAAACAAAATACTAGCATTTGTTTAATGAAATCATTATCACTAAACACTTATCATCTGTTTAATGAAATTCAGAAGTTCACAGATGGTTGTTCTCTTATACAGCAAATGCATGTTTAGCAGAAAAAATGTTTAGATATAAACATAGTAATCAGTATTATAAATCTGTCTTTTTTTGCAATAAAACGCAAAACATTTTTTTCAAAGATAAATATGGACGATCAGCCCAGAGTGACATTATTTATCCGTTCTCAAGAGTCCTTTCTAAAATTAAAATAGGAAATAATCTGCTTTTTGAAACAACAGATTAAAACAAACAAAAAAAAGCGGAACGCTCTCCTGATCCAGAGGCCAGCAACTATCCAGGCTTCACAAATGTCCAGCCACCACCTGTATAATAAACTTCGGTGAGGCTGATAATTATACTGAAGAATTATCCAGGATTACGATGGCAATAATTGTTATCTCCTACCCAAAACTGGTATAAGTTTAGCCAGCCTTCACCACATTTCTTTTGTTATGTAGAATATACAGCTTTGCAATTTTCTTTCTTCTGTAGATTTGGCCTGCCTGTAGGCATTTACCCTTCACTGCCTGATTTTGTTCTGCTCTGCTTTAGATGTTCTCGGTTATTTAAGTGTTCCCATACAAAATTCTGCGTCTGCTCGAAGTCATGTCATGTTGAACTGAAGCTGAGATGTTACAGCATGTGATTTAGCCATACAGCATAGCCTCGCTCCTCTCCCCCATCCACAGAAGTTCTGGGGATAGAGCCTGGCAAAGTGTCTACAAAATCAAATTGCTTCTCAACATTTTGTCCTTGGATCTGTTCTTCCCATATACAAGGACAAGAAGCAGGAGAATAACTAATACAGGAAAGGAAGCTGGACAGAAGCATTTACTTCTGGGGATTAAAACGATAGAGCATAGTGACTTTGCAATCTGCACTTTAAAGTACCAGATGTCCCATTACAGTAATCCCCTTAATTTAAAGGAATACACGTACTATTTCTTTTTGTCCTGCCTTGCTCTTGTTAATAAATTCTGTGTTGCTGTCCTGCTGGAAAGGCCAAACTTTTCTGTCTATTTTCAGTTTGCTAACAATTTCAGCATGAAGACATACTGATTTCAAGTATGGCTTTATTCAAGAAATAAATGTCAGGTGAAAGCGACTGTTTTATTAAAAACTTGGCAAGAGCTCGCTGCATTCAACACGGAATTGCTTACACTGGGTGAAATTTTAATTTGTTAAATCTAGATTTCATCTTCTTTCATTTCACCACTTTGTGGAACTGGGAGAAGAGCTACGTGTCAGAATACTCTTCCAAACAAGCTACATGCAAATGATTTCATAAATACATTTCATAGATCCAGGTTGAAAATTGGCCAACCTCCAGAGATGACAGCCTGGAAGAGCTCACAACTTTCACAATCAGGTGGAAGAACAGATTTCTAGGTTTCTATTGCCGATGTTTCTGCTTGTCCATGGAAGTCTATGGCTAAATCTGCTCTCGCTTCAAGGCAAGGCTGATGGGACGAAAACAGAAATCTGAGCAGAGAGGAAGAGACGGGGTAAGTTATATAAAGGAGCCACCAGCCTTCAGCCCTGGGGAAAATGGGGGATATTATTGGTGCAGCCGGATTTTCTATCGCTTTGCTATAGTGACTTCCTGCGGTTGGAAAAAGTCCCGCTGGAGGCAGAGTAATTCCAGCTGCAGGAGCCCCAGAGAGCAGGCGGGAGAAGTGAGAAACCCGGGAGTCCAGAGACAAACCTGGCTGCCAGCACTTCTCCTGCAGAGGTGCTGAGGCACTTGGAGCAGGGGTGTGGACCATTTCTCCCTCCGCTCTACAGGGCAGATCCGCTCGACGAGAAGAAAAAAAAAAAGTTGCAGAAGCTGTGGGAAAATTATGATCAGCGGAAAAAATTCCGATCCCTTTGGATTTACCTTCCTGAGGAATTTCTGCAGGATCAGTCCAAGCTGAGGCAGTATCAAGGGTATTTTCTCCCTCTGGCTCAGGGCAGTGAAGTTAGGCAATCAGAGGCGACAGTGGCTGCCACACTAGTATCGCTAATATTTAGGGATAAATTTTGCTTTCAGTCACAACAGTGAAACTGGAGAATTCATCCCTGCAAAAAACCTCCGTGGAATCTCAAAGCCTAGGTAATTACCGTGCATTTTCTATCCAAGTGCTTCTCTGCCACTTCGTGTTTCTCAGACTTGTATTATTGAGAAGAAAAAAACTGAAGGGCATTTTCTTCCCTCTACTGCATGGTTAAATCTCTGAAAGCTTTCTATTTTCATCTAGTACATGTCCTTCACAGACTTATCCCTGCCCACCCTCCAAGCAACAGAAAATCCAGATTATGTGTTAAAAGCATGACGTGTTCAGTGCATATGCACATTATATTTAAAAGGTTTTTCTTTCCTGAAGTCTCCCTTTAAGTCTTCTCTTTTTTTTCCCCCAGGAAACAAAACTATATATTTTTTTTCCCTTCTTTACTTTTTCTGAAGGCCCTTAACTCAGTTCTCTTAACATTGCTATGCATTTAATTTAGTTAAGCAAATTTAGTGTGTATGAGTTCGTTTGCTGTTCCTGCCAATGTACTGAGCCTGCTATTAGTTCACGGACTGTAGGAGTGTCGTGGTTTAACCCCAGCTGGCAACTGAGCCCCACGCAGCCACTCGCTCACTCCCCCACGGTGGGACGGGGGAGAGAATTGGAAGAGTAAAAGTGAGGAAACTCATGGGTTGGGATAAAGACAGTTTAATAGGTAAAGCAAAAGCCGCGCACACAAGCAAAGCAAACCAAGGAATTCATTCCCCACTCCCCACGGGCAGGCAGGGGTTCAGCCATCTCCTGGGCAGCAGGGCTGCATCACATGTAATGGTTTCTTGGGAAAAGAAAATGCCATCACTTTGAACGTCTCCCTGCTTTCTTCTTCCTCCCCCGGTTTTATATGCTGAGCGTGACGCAGTATGGTATGGAATACCCCTTTGGTCCGCTGGGGTCAGCTGTCCTGGCTGTGTCCCCTCCCAACTTCAAATGCCCGACCTCCGATAGATTGAAATGGTAAGATTTAGCTGATGATCACATTTGCAAACTGAGGTTTACTCCACGAGTTTTTATTCAAGTAAAAAATCCAAACATTTGCTTTGTAGAAATGTCTACATTTTGGAGTAGTTTTACATCATGTATTACTTTAACATTACTTTAACCTACAAAACATCAAGTTGATTTCATTGTAACAGGAGACACTTCTGGTTAATATATTTTAGTGAGTCTGAAGTCATGGGACCACTGAAGATTGTAATCACTCCCCACAACCCCATCACCACCCCAGGAAAATAGCACAGCCAGCTGCAGCAATGCTGCTGTTGTAAATTATTTTTTTCTCATTTATTTTAAAATAACATTAAAATAATGATGCAAAGCCCACAAAATATTAATAAAATAGGACATTCCAAACCTCATTTTCAAAGTAGGTTTCACCATAAATGCAGATCCCCAGTATTTTATTACAAATTTTTTTCCTCATGAGAATTTTTTTTTTTGCAAATGATACAATTTCAGAAAAATTTCTTCAACCTAATTTGCAACAACAATAAGGAAAAAAAAAAAATCTTTTCCAATCATCATACCCTGCAACTAAGTGCTCATTGAGCTTCCTCACTGGTCTTATTACAGCCCTGTGAATGAGTAGGACCATTTGATTCAGACACATGCTCTAGTAGAAGAAAGAGACATCTTCACTGCCCCATAAATATTGTAATCTTAATACCAATTTTATTCTTACATGCATTCACAAGCAGCTACCATTGTCAGCAAGCAGAGCAGTTTGTTCAGAAGAGAGCCGAGTCTAGCCTTTAGCCTAGCTTGAACCTGCTCTCATACACATCTGAATTGAAAAGTGATGCAAACACATCTGCTGTAACTGGGAGCAAGATGATGTAGCAAACAGAGTAAATATTTTTCTAAAGTTTGTGGCTGAAGTGCTGACATTACATAAATGTCAGGAGATAAAAATGATAGTCAAGAGGGGAGAGAATAATGTAAAAAGCAGATCTGCTGAAAGTGTGATCTGGATTCAAGGGATAAATTACTTTTTCCCATGTATTTTTCTCATTATATAAAAAGCAAGTAATAGCACAGTACTGCCATCATCTCATGAGTGATCTGGTCAATGATGTGTGAGGCAACGAAGACTGGAGCTCGTTGTTTGAGCTGATGTATAGATTTACTGTAAAAATAGAGCAATAACAGCAAAAAGCATAATAGAAGAGTAGAAGAAAGGGTTAATCATTGTGCATCCATGAGGTGGAGTTTAGGTGGAGAAAAATGAAAGGTTTACAGGTCTTTGATAGATTCTAGTGAAGAACCAAGAACTGGATCTAGAGTTTCCAAATTCTTATCCATGTCACAGTTACTGGCTCACACCTCCTTTTATAATACATAACAAACCCATGTTAGAAACAAGATTTTGTGAATTTTTGCATACTGGGTACTCTAAAGAGCAGCTTGAAAGGAAGATGAATCATAGACAATCAGTTCGCAACTTTGCTGTTTATTGAAGTGCATAGCTGGAAAGTGAAAACACTTATAAGTACAATTTGAATAAACTATAAAATTAGTATAGTTCTTGAAGAACAGAGTGTAAAATTTTGACAAAGCATGTTTTTTGGACAATTGCCATTATCTCCACTGAGTTATACCCAAATGACTGACTGAAGTGACTGGGCAAGACTCACTGGGCACTGGTGAAGCTTCTGGACACAGAGGCCCAGCACAACTGATTAATTTTCTTGTATGCAAAAACTGCTAATGATCTGTCAGTCATTTTCAAACAGAAACAAAAACCTATAGAGTAATGTCATGCAGTCAGGTCTTGGTTGCCCTGTTTGGACACATGTACCTGCTCTTACAAAGTCCTATTTACCATATATTTAATTCTATATTTGTCCATGTTTACACAAGTTTCTTGGTCTGTTACAGCTGTCTCTCTCAAAGTGGCTCCACATCTAGTTTGGTTTTGCTGGATCACACTGAAATCTTCCCTTGGTGCTCTTTTAATTAGCAATTTGGACTGTGCCACGACAGTGGAAGGACAATATTGTACTGACATAAAGACCCTTACCCTGTGCTTATGTTTTTAGCATCTCTTGTATGTTTTTCCTTTTCAGTTCCTCAAGCATATCACTCCAAATGCAATCTAATATATGATAGGAATTGTTCTTAGGTTCAATTGGCCTAATTCATAGAATCATAGAATCATAGAATCATAGAATCGTAGAATCACAGAATAGTCTGGGTTGGAAGGGACATCTCATCCAACGCCTCTGCAATAAGCAAGGACATCTTCAACTAGATCAGGGTGCTCAGAGCCCTGTCCAAGCTGACCTGGAATGTTTCCAGGGATGGGGCATCTACCACCTCTCTGGGCAACCTGTGCCAGTGTTTCATCACGCTCATTGTCAAAAATTTCTTCCTTTTCTCTAGTCTAAATGCACCCTCTTTTAGTTTAAAGCCATGCCCACTTGTCCCAACAGACCCTGCTAAAAAGTCTTTCTCCATCATTCTTAGAAGCCCCCATTAGGTACTGGAAGGCTGCAATAAGGTCTTCTGGGAGCCTTCTCTTCTCCAGGCTGAGCAACCCCAACTCCCTCAGCCTGTCCTCACAGCAGAGCTGTTCCATCCCTCGGATCATTTTTTGTGGCCTCCTCTGGCCCCGCTCCAGCAGGTCCATGTCTCCCCTGTGCCGAGGGCTCCAGAGCTGGACGCAGCACTGCAGGGAGGTCTCACCAGAGCGGGGCAGAGGGGCAGAATCCCCTCCCTCGCCCTGCTGGCCACACGGCTTTGAGGGCAGCCCAGGATACAGTTGGCCTTCTGGGCTGCGAGCGCACATTGCCGGCTCATGTCCAGCTTTTCATCCACCAGGACCCCCAGCCCTTTGGGGTCAATTTGATGAGTTTTTTTGACAGGATTCTCGCGATAGGAATTAGATAGCCTTTGTGTAGCGTAAAAGTCACAAGAAGGGAGGATTTTGAAAATAACAAAGAGCTTTTAACTGCAAGCTGAAAATAGAAACCACAGCACTTGACAATCTTTTGAGCAGAAGGGCTTTTTAAAAAAGAAACGTTTGTAACGGGAGAAACAGAAGAGGTCAAGCGACAAAGAACAGGTCTATGTTACAGGGAAAGCAACTGAAAAGTGAAGGTATTGCACGGCAAAACAAACAGTAAAGGAATTTGCTGACTCTACAAATCTTTCACCAGGGATCCTGCAGAGATGTTACGCTTTTTTGCTTTTCTCTTCGTTTTTTTTTTTTGTAAAAAAGAGCATATACATTTCAGAGTATTCCAGTATGCTGCTAGGCATATTCCATGATTTAAAACTATCTTTTATATCCCTCACTTGCTTTCCTTATAATGATTCAGCAGGGTACTTAAACACATGATGAATCCTTTTGCAATCAACAGAATGACATGCTTAAATTTTGGCAACTATCAAAATACCTCAGTTAAATGAGGCCTTAAATGACATTTTGTATGTGACCATACATAGATGGCCTTACATGGATATGCGAATACGATATCTAATGGTCACATCAGTTTCTGACATACTAACATACCTCCATGGATTTCAAAGAAATCACATTGATTTATGCTGCTAAAGACTTGTCTTGCTGTATATATCATATATATAAACTGTATTTTCAGTCTGTTAAATAAATATCACTTTTCAGATGAATGAAACACTGCATCAGACAGTATAAAAGGAAGACTCTCTGAAGAATAATCTATGGCAAGGCCCAGAACAGAAGGTTTTTCGCAAGCAAAGTTAATTTTTAAATTATCAATAGAAAATTTATACTTTTCCTTAATTTTTGAAGGTCTATATGCCATTCTTGTCACATATTGTTAAAACTGGAACATCTCATAGTAGAGAAATGCTGTTATTCATTTTTTTCCATCAAAGTGCAAGAGAAGCCAAGCAGGTGTCAAGAAATAAAGACAACAGTCAAAGCAACTGTCTACCATGCTGAATTTGTGCTGTGTTCTGTTTAACACAGACACATTCTTAGTTGGTCCTCTTACAAAAATTTGTGATTAATAATACCTTAGAAATGTAGAATCCTGGAATAACTTGGGTTGGTAAAGACCTTGGGATGTCTCCAGCTCAGCCTCCAGCAGCATCAGCTGTGGAGTCAGCCCACATTGCTCAGGGTCTTGAAAACTTCCAAGGATGGAGAAGGCACAACCTTGCTGATGGGACAAGTGCTCCAGCCTGACCATCTCAGTGGCCCTCCCCTGAACTCCATCCAGTTCGCTGATGTCTTTCTTGCACAGGAGGACCCAAACCTGGATGCACTGTCCTAAATTTTTTCACCAGATGTCTCTGTTTCTTTTCTTATAAAAGCTGAATCTTGCTTTTCTTTCTTCACTAACTGTCAGGGTGCCAGGAGGGTCAATGTCTCCCTGCAGCCTGTGAGCCGGTAGCAGGCGCGGCTCCCCATGGCGGGAGACAAGGCAGGGCGTGTCCCACCACACCCAGCCAGGAAGCAGGGTAGGCTGGTGGACAGTTAGGTAGCCCCAGGTAAGAGCACCAGGCGTCTCTGTGGGCATGGGGACAGACACGGCCAGGCCAAGGTGTCAGCCCATGGTTCAGGGGTGGGGCCTGTTTCAGCAGCCCCCATGGCCAGGCACATGCAGGGCTGCAACGCAGCGGGGTTATAGCTCAGGCAGGGACTGAGGAGCAGAGCCGCAGTGCAAAGCAGCTCCCCTGTGTCAGAAGTCAGCCCTAGACATGGCCTCCCCGTGGTGCTCCCCAGCAGATTCTCCCCATGGCCACCCTCGGCTGCACTGGCACTGAGCTGGCCCCCAGCTCCGGCACTCAGACCTCCTGGCGCTGCCAACCAGCTACTTCTCGTTCAGCACTCTTAGGTTTTGTCAAAAGCCCATACCTTTATTGCTTAGAAGAACGGCTCTGAAGTCAAATGTGCATAAAACAAGGTATCAATTTCCTTCTGTCCTCCATCATGACTAGGAATTCTCAGACGAGAGAGACAGGGTCCCATGGGAAGGTGAAACAGACTTCTATTCAGTCTGTTCTCCAAGCTGGTGGAGCATCTTTGCACCCCGAAAATGTAATTTCAGCCTTATGAAAGCTGAGGCAACCTGCTCTCTTCTAGAAGCTGTACCGCTTACCACTCGAGAAGTCTGGAGCACACACCGTTGCTATTTTAGTTAGTTTTCCAGTAGAATGTGAGTACACCCCTTGTTCATTCTGGAAGTGGAAGATCTGCCAATAACAACATTCTACTTTATACCAATAGTATTCTCCACATAAAGATGTCAAATAAGAGGTGATGACACTCCACAATGCACCTATTGACATTTTTATCTCCGGATATGGAGACTGTGACATCAGTCCATGTGATATGATTGTAGAAAAGCAAGTGTAGAAGCAATAACAGACCCTCTAGGTCACTTGTCCCGGGAAATACACACCAGTAAATCTGGCTTCCATCACTTATAAGATGGTTGAAGCTGTAACAAAGAGAAAGATCACTTCGTTCATGGATAAACACCATGTGTTGCATAAAAGTTGTCAGGGCTTCTCTCAAGGGAAATCCTGTCTTATTAATCCAGTCACAGTTTTATGGGGATTCAGTAAGCATGTGGAAAATGGAGATGCAGAATACATTATGTATTTGAATTTTTAAAAAGCCTTTTGATAAGATTGTGCAGCATTGTTAGAGAAACCAAGTTGCCAAGAGATTGTTAATCGAAGTTTTTGACTGAAGCTGGTGAAATGGTAGGAAGTCATGCTTTTCAGGAGTCAGCATTGGGGGTCTCTTGGATCCTTAAGGCAGTAATCCTTAAAAATAAGCAGAACATTTGGGGGGAAAATAGGACAGAATGAGACAGTGAGTATCCCCTCTAAACTTGGGAAAGTGTATTAATACTCAAGTAATTTAGAAGTCACTTCCCTGCTTTCTTCCCAGGCATTAGGAATTATGAAGACCCTTACAGCTGTGAAGAGCTGATGAGTTAACTGACAGCTGCTCCCTCTTGTATACCTCCTCGCAGCTGGCTGCTCAGGTTTGGAGACTGCGTTTTGGACATGCCTCTCTGTTTCTCTTCAGGAAATTGCAGTTCAAGTGCTCTCCTATGTCTCTCATCCCTGGTCATAAATGGGCCCTCTGTTGGACTCCTTCAATTAGGCTGCTAGTGTCAACACTCAAGTCATTTGAGGTCCTTACCACTGCATCAGCTAATATCCTCCTCACTGTCTCAGCTTTCCAGAAAAAAAATCAATATTATAAATTATTACATTGATGTCTTGCCCACAAATAAGCCCTCTGAGCAGAAAAATGCTTGTTTCTAGCTATTATGGAGAAGAGTCCCTTATTTCAGCAGTACAGGCTGCCATTCAAGGTTACTCACCTTCTGCCCAGATATGATTATTGACATGATTATTTTGCCATTTCCTTAGGGGACTGCAATAACAGTTTCTTTATTATTATTTAACACAAATATCTCAAAAAATGACATGCATAACAGGCAAACAGCATCCAGCTCAGTAAGTTCCTCTTGCCCCACAAAGCTTTCTTCCTACTTGGGTCATTGGTCTATCTGGATTTCTCATAAGCTTTTCTCTTCATCCACCAATTACCTCTTTATTCTCTGAAGATTTAAACTCTACACCTTTCACCTCACATCTTCAGGTAATTTCTGAGGGAGAATACAATATGCATAGCACAGCTGGCATGTATAGCTATTACAAACTAATATGAAACAGTCATAATTAAGTCAACAGAATTAAAAACTCAAATGAAACTGTATTACCAGTAATGCATTTAGATGAGAATTTATAATAAGTACAATATGAAATACAGGTATCATAACAGCTGAGCTGTCTCTAGATGTCGTTCAGGTTGATAAGTAATAACAGGCTATTCAGAGACACAGATCCATACCCTTCATCCATCCTGACAAAGCAAGTACAGATTCATTTTTTGTTCAGTGTCTCATTACACTTATTTTGCTGTAGATAATTTTAGTCCTCCTAAGTTCTCTCTGATAGCTGTTTACACTGTGCTTCTGCTCTTCAGAGTGACTGTGGAGTGCCATAAGCAAAGGCTGAGAGAGTTGGGGTTGTTCAGCCTGGAGAAGAGAAGGCTCCGTGGAGACCTTCTTGCAGCCTTCCAGTACCTAAAGGGGGCTTCTAAGATGGGGACAGACATTTTAGCAGGGCCTGTTGTGATGGTACAAGGGGTAATGGTTTTAAACTAAGAGAGGGTAGATTTAGACTAGAAAAAAGGAAGAAATTTTTGACAATGAGGGTGGTGAAACAGTGGAACAGGTTGCCCAGAGAGGTGACAGATGCCCCATCCCTGGAAACATTCCAGGTCAGGTTGGACAGGGCTCTGAGCAACCTGATCTAGTTGAAGATGTCCCTGCTCACTGCAGAGGGGTTGGATGAAACAACCTTTAAAGGTCCCTTCCAACCCAAACCATTCTATGGTTCTATGTCAGTCATTTTCATATCAGATAATTTTGGTTTAACATTTGAGGGTTTTTTCCTTCTCTGCTTCCAGCTCTACAAAGTCAAGCCTGTGCCCATACTGTCGTAAGCAGAGCTGGGGTTTTCCACAGTAAGTGCCACATGGACGTACCCACCAAGGGCCTGGAGGCTGTGTTTCAGGACCACACTTGCTCTAGCCTGTGCTTACTTCCCCAGAGCTTCTGACTCTTGGACTCACCTCCTCAACAGCCAGCTCTGGTACTTGGGACCACTGAATATACATGGCTCAGATGATTTTTTCTTCTTTTATATCACTACTGGCAATAAAGGTAGTGTTACATTTTTATCTGTACTGTCTTCAGGTTATGTCCCATGCTCTCCATATGATGCTAATTCCCATCCCGACAATGACACTGTCTGTAGAGCAGTTTTGTCTTGGTGTAACTTCAGGCCAAGCAAATGGCAATAGGGTTATGGAGGTGTTATTGAATTGTTACTGTTGGTAATAAAGTGTCAGCAGAGAAAAGCACAGTTTTACTGCCGTATTCCAAACTGAGTTACCAGCTCTGACAGCTAAGGAAGAGAAATGAGTACATATCTTTTTGCTGGTAAAATGATCACATTTGACTCAAAGCCCCTGAAATATTGTGCATTTGGAATGACAAGTTACAACTTTTATAGGCACTAATCAGAAGAGAAACGTGATTTGGTATAACCTCTTTTAATGCAGACATCTGGATGATATAAGCTAACTGTACCCAGAAAATCCTACAAAACCTGAAATTCTGATCCAAAGTTTTATAATAACCATACATACCTACAATAATAGCCCGAGCTTCCTAACCTTTATTGCATGTGTAGTGCATCACTGTAATAGAACAGTATACTTTACAGTCTTTTGTTTTTCAGCACTGAAAATTTAAATAATGTTAACATCTCTTTAGGTTTGATGTAAATGTAACTTGTTTATACAGCAAACTCCAATCTTTCCCTGGTTAAATTCCGCATTCTTCTTCTGTCTTGACCTTTGAAAATCTTCCCCATGATCACCAATAAAAACACCCCATGATTCAGAAATTCTTTCAGATGTAGCTGGAAGATTAATCATTCTGTATTCCAAAATATTCAGTTGAGGGTCTTTTAGTTAGTTAATTTCCCCAAATCACATTCGAATAGTGTCTGAATAATAATAATTGGCAGAAATTATTAGTGGCAGCATCCTACGTTGCCAATAAAAGGACATGAATACTTCCTCATAAAGATACTCATTCCCCTAAGTATACTTTGTGCTTCCTAAGCTAGATCCAATAAGCTTCCTATGCCTGGAAGCTAATATATGACATTTAGAGGTCTGATTCCCCTTAGGCAGAATCCAGAACACTTTGCTGTGCGTCTGGACTCTAGGGATGAGCCACGGAGAATAACATACCACAAAATGAGACTGGGGGCAGCTACGTGCTGAAGAGAAAGCTGACGAGTATTTATGCTCAGAGTGCAGTCACCTAGGTGTTGTCAATAAAAAACACATTGTCGGGAAAACTCTGGACACAGCTTTAAAACAATTTTAAAACACCTTTTCCCTGGCTCCTTACACAATCTAGTTTCTTTTCAGGAATACTGAGAATCCAAAGATAATCCAAATACAAGAGCAGACAGGTTTAAGAAAGGACCATCACGCTGTATCCACCGGCTCTCCCAGAGTACACTGGCAATTAGCACAGACACACTCCAAACACCTTGCCAAATTCAAGCCATGCCATACCCAAGAATATGGGATGAAGGTGCATGTGTGTGTTTGCAGAGGGTGTTCATGCTGATCTCAGGTCCCTGCTCCTCCATCTGTTGTCTCATTGAAGGTAGAAAGGAAATTGGATAAGAAATAGTCAAAAAGGGGGGCTCTGGGATTTGCTGCTCTAATGTGATGCACCCGCTTGCACAGAGGCACGCAGTTCCTGTGGTTCTTTCCCACAAATTTAGTTTCTCCTTGCTATTGCATTTTAAATATATGCATCCAAGGGAAGGCTCTGCATTTAAGCAGAGCGAGCCAGGTCTTTAACAGCAGAGTCATGTAGGTGCTCATCCCTTAATCTCTGACTTTCCCCAGAAATTTATTTTATTTTTAATTCCTCTGTATTTCGAAGATTCATCAAATAATTATGTTTATAATAATTCCTCCTTGGAAAGTACCAGCAGGGTTGTTCAAGATAAAAGATGCTTTAGAAACACATTAGTTCTCATTGTGATATTGGAATTTATCATTTGCAAACTGTACAAATAACAGTCTTACTAGCTTTTCCTAACTTTAAGTTTCTGCTCCCACTAACTGGTATCTCTCTTGGGATTCTTTACCACCAGATGGGTGACCATATGGATAAGGACACTTGTTTATGAACCCTGTTATTTATGCACGTACAAGGCTACCTAGGGAAAATAAACTTCCTCTAGATTTTGTTAGGGAGACAGACATTAAAATATTGCCATTCCATAGCAGTACAAATTACGTTTTTCTTGTCCCTTTTCAATAGAAGCTAGAGAAAAAGCTCAGAATTTTTTTTTTTTTTTAAGAACTTCTTAAAGAAGATGAGGACTTCATTCAGTAGGAAGGTAAAAAGCTATTAAGTGTGTAACTGCATCACTTTTTTTCTCCAAAGAAAAAGCACAGAATGATAAAAGGGAAAAAAATGTGTCCCTGTCCTGGTTTCAGCCAGGATGGAGCTGGTTTTCTTCACAGAGGCCAGCGTGAGACTGTGTTTTGGATTTGGGATGAGGAACTGTTGATAAGGTGCTGATGTTTTGGGTTGTTGCTGAGCAGTCAAGGACAGTCCAGCTCCTCGTGCTGGGCTGCCAGCGAGCAGGCTGGGGGTGCCCGGGGAGCTGGGAGGGGACACAGCCGGGACAGCTGACCCAGGCTGGCCAAAGGGATATTCCCTACCATACGACGTCATGCCCAGTACATAAACTGGAGTTGGCCGGGGGGCGGGAATCACTGCTCGGGGACGGGCTGTTGATCACTGGGTGGTGAGCAATTGCTGTATTGGGCATCACTTGTTCTTGTACATTCCTTTGTTGGTATTATCATTGTTGTTCCCTTCTTTCTTTCTGTCCTATTAAACCGTGTTTATCTCAACCCACGAGGTTTTTTTTTCCTAATTCTCTCCCCCGTCCCACTGCGGGAGGGGGAGTGAGTGAGCAGCTGCGTGGGGCTTAGTTGTCGGCTGGGGCTAAACCACGACAGTCCCACAAAAAGACTGACTCTAATAAACAGTGTGTTTTACGATTGTAGAGTGCACCAGAAATATCAACTGGAAAACCAGCAAATGAAACCTGCATTTTAAGTCCCACTAAGCAGGTCAAGGGGTCTGTGTTTTGGTCTATTACATTAGTAAATGTTCAGAAAAAGTTTAGTAGCTTTTACGTCAAGTTATGTGCATTCACGCCAGTGTAACTGGGATCAGACCTTGCCTGGAAACTGTAGTAAAACTAATAATATTAGAATAACACTTTAGGCTAATGATAATTTCCATTACTTAATTTGCCATTTACCTAAAGCTGTTTAATCCACCAGAAAAATTAATTCGCTGTTAAAAGACCTTTTATATCCCATTGACTTCAGTGGACATTGGATAAACCTTTATGAGTTCACAGCCATTTGCAAAAGGAAATGAAGATAAACAGTAGCTAGTTTTAATATTGGTCAGTTGAGGCAGTACAAGTAAGGAATACTATGAAACAATTTATATCAAATCATTTTTACATATTTCTTGTAAGTCAGCAAAAGCGTTTTTTCTCACATGAAGTTAATAATTGTGTTACTAACACATACAACAAATGCCATTGCACAGGGCCTTGCAGTGAAAAGAAGTCCAAAACATTTTACATGCTGTGTGAGACATCATTTCAGTACTGATATGCCAGATGAGTAAAACGTGCAAAACCATCAGCCCCTGCAACAACACATCTATTGCCCCATCCCTGGAAGGGTTCAAGGTCAGGTTGGATGGGACTTTGAGCAACCTGGTCTAGTGGAAGGTGTCCTTGCCCTGGCAGGGGGGTTGGAACTAGATGGTCTTTGATATCCCTTCCAACACAAACCGTTCTATGATTCTACGATTCTATTCATATTTTTTGTAAGCATTAAACATGGTCTGATGCCATCATTGGACTGAATGACTGAAACATGGCCAAGATGTATAAGCAATGAAAGACAGAGTTATCTCTTTCTATTCCTAGTAGGGCTGTTAGGTGCATCCCTAGGCATCGTTGTCCAAGCTCCAAGGCCTCATCCAGTTTCTCCTAGACCCAATCTTCCAGGCTGGCAACCTTACTAGGCCCTGGTGGGGGCCTGTTTGCCTTCCCAGGTCATGGATGAAGGGAAGAAAGAGAGTGTATCTGGGTCTCATCAGGACATGAAGTCACACCTGAACAGGGCCTGAAAGTGAATACAGAAGCTGGGAAACACAACTCAGATTGTTGGGGTTTTTTGTTTTGTTTTGTTTTGTTTTGGGTTTTGTTTCCTGTTTTCAGACGTAGCTCAAGAAACTGCTTGATTTGTGTTTAGCCTTTACAGCCACTTAAAAGACAGGTTATAACAAAGCACGGCTTACGTTTTTGAACTGTTGGTTTCAGCAACACAGCACTGCAGGGAGTTTTCACAAAGCAGCTCAACTTCAAAGCTCAGCGTGCAGGAATGGCTTATTCCCCTTTTGAAGCCCTGTACGGGAAATAAGAAGATGGCATGAAATGGGGAAGTATTCCTCTGTGCTACGATTCTCCACTTAATTTGTCTGAAATTCCGCTTTACTTTGATATGAATTGAGTTAACTCAGCTGTGAGGTTAAATTTAGGTAGAAGGTTTGCATTGGCACTTCTCCCCCTTCCCTATAATCCCCCAGTAATACTCACAGCAAATGTAGCAGCAGGTTCGCTACCTGAGTACTGATTTCTCACAACAACTTGAAAGATCCACACTTTCACTGACGGAGTAGCACAGAAAGTGTTTTCTAAGGTCAAAGGTTTCTTCCTATTTACCTAATAGCCACGTTAAAGTCTCTTTCACACAGAATTTACGGCTATGTCTGTACGGGACACTAAACACTGCCAGGGAACATTCTTGGATACGGGTATTCAATTCTCTGTATGTGCTGTTAAATCTTTCAGATGGCCCCTGGTGCTGTTTTGGCCCATGCCAACCTGCCCTCCCCCAAACAATGTCCAAGAACAGTTTGGGAGCACAGGCCAGGGAACACTCCTAAGGGGAAGTCTGGATGTAGCTACCCTCTTTTGGAAGCTACAAAGCTTCAGTAGTGTGGACGCTGGCCATTAGCTTCAGGGGCAGATGATGGTCTTGGTTACTTCTGACTTGTTAGAATAATAGTAGTCTATGATTTTGTTGTATGAAAATGTACATGCCAAGAAAAAGATGATTACAAAAGGGTGAAATTTATAGCCATCATAGATCACAAAAAATCACATTTCCATTGTAGTAGCCAGCAGTGACTATGAAATTAGCGGATATAGGAGACGAAGACAATTGCAGACAAGATGGATGTAACAAGTACAAGGTACTGTGAGGGTAAGTGAACACTGAAATAGGTTGCAACTTATCATAACTGGGAAGCTGTCTCTAGGTGGCCTTGCTTGACCTCCAGAGGACCACTCCAACCTCAATCATTCTGTGATTCTAATGAAGAAAAAGAATTTTAAATTCTTCTGTTATAATTGTGTCAAAGACCTCAAAGAAGATGAAGGAAAATGTCGCTCCTTATGGACTTTTTTGCAACAGAATTGATTCTTAGTGTGACTGCATAAGGCTTAGGCAGCAACGAACTTTACCCATGAAGATACCGTGTTCCTGGATGTGCTCCTACTCTGTAGTGTGCAGGAAAGTGGGAAAGAGACTGGTCAACAGGTGATAGCTGAACAAAAAAGAAAAAATATCTTTGCCACCTTTCCCTTATAGTGATAAAACATCAAACCCTGGTACTGACTAGCTCAAGTTGGAATGCAACTTTTTCCTTTAAAGACAGAATGCGTTTCTCACAAAAGGTGATGAATTGCCCAGCTGCTGCACAGTGTAGGAAAAGCACAGGGAATAAAAAAGAAAATTTCTTTGTCAGGTACTGACAGGTATGTTATTAAGGCTATTTATTCTGAAAATACGCCTCCAGAACAAGTAAGCTGTCATCCTGTCACCTGAAAGAACTGCAGAGGTGAACAATTAGGGTCACTAAGTGGCATCCGACCACTAGAAACAGGGCTGAGATCACTGCACTCACTTTTGACCACAGGCCGTGGGATAAAAGGACTCATATCCCATAATTCATCAGGCTTATCACACCAGAAATACAGCCACATCTGTGCTCTTATTTACCGAATATGCTTGAGCGTTAAAGTACCAATAAATCAACTATTAGGAAAATCTGCAAGGGAAACATTTCAGATATGTGTTTAATATTTCACAGCTTGAAGAGGGTTATTGCCCCCTTACCTCTCACTTCTCAGAGGGCTGAGAGTTTGAAGACATGTCTGCACGACCTCCTTCTCGTATCAACTATACCACATGTTATTCTCTCTAAATAACTTACATTTGGGATTAGATTCATCAAATGGTTCTTGATAGCTAAGCAGAAAGATTTTTATCTTATTAGTAAAATATGTGTTTAATCACTTTTAAGAAATCTATATTCATGGACTTTTAAAAAAGTGCCCTTGGACAGTAGAGCAATTGATGGTACCAGGGGGAGCAACAGGTCTTACCACTGAAAATGGGCCATGCCTTCACAGGGGTCACTGCTTGCTAAATGACTGGCCTAAGGGGAATAATCTGGAATCTCCGCCAGATCAGGGTGGAGAGGGGGGAAAAGGTGTTTCCAAGTAAAATAGAAGTGGAAAAAGTAAATGCAACATGGGGCTCAGCTCAGCTGATACCTACCACTGAAACACCTCATGCAAAGCAGGTTTCTCCTTCTGGCCTTGAACTCGCTGTGCATGCCCAAAATTGCCCTGTTAATCAGATAGGTCCCAACTCTTGCTTTCTACCTGGCCTGTGACAGGGTAAAAAGAGAAAGCAAAGTAGGTCCACTGTGCCTTGACGAGCCCATCTGGTCTGTTCAGGGTCATGTAATCCGCATACCAACAGCTATCGGGAAGCTGCAGATTATGTGTATATTTTCAGTGCTGACGGCACTACCAACATTTTCTATACATCATACCATTTAATAGAAGCAGCAGACTACACTAGCTGGGAAAGAAGATTTCTGTCCCTATTGGTGGCTAAGATGATGTTTGAACAGATAGGTGTAGCTTCTTTGAAACCACCGTGGCTGAGAGAAGCCTTGGACCAGAGTCTCATTTTGCGGGTAAGAGCTTCTAACCATTTGTCTTGAAGGTAAAGGACTGACACTACCACTGCTTCTCCTTCCTCTTTAAAAAAGAGTAAATCATCATCACATGAGGTCTTTGAGAGAACAGGTGTAGGGGCTTATCCTAAAGAGAGGACTTTGGGCTCTAAGTTCTAGGTAGCTACGTAAATGTCTCTGGAAGACCTTTGTTGAGACTTCTCAACTCTGGAAGATAGTCAGGGTTGAAAATGCATCCACATCCTTGGCATATTCAACAAACTACATGGAGAGAGGTCAACCTGATCTCTGAAATGGCTGAGTTGATCTAATAGCTTGCAATAATCAGAGGAGTGGCCTACTTACGGTTCATAGAATCATAGAATCATAGAATGGCTTGGGTTGGAAGGGACCTTAAACGTCACCTAGTCCAACCACCATGCTGTTGACAGGGACACCTTCCACTAGACCAGTTGCTCAAAGCCCCATCCAACCTGACCTCGAACCCTTCCAGGGATGGGGCATCCACAATTTCTCTGGGCAACCTGTTCCAGTGCCTCACTACCCTCATAGCAAAGAATTTCTCCCTTATATCTAATCTAAATTTACCCTCTTTCAGTTTAAAGCCATTACCCCTTGTCCTATCACTACATGACCTTGCAAAAAGTCCCTCTCCAGCTTTCTTGTAGGCCCCCCTTACATACTGGAAAGCTTCAATAAGGTCTCCCTGGAACCTGGCTGAACAACTCCAACTCTCTCAGCCTGCCTTCATAGGAAAGGTGCTCCAGCTCTCTGATCTTTGCCGCCTTTATGGTTATATGCTCTCATTGCATCTTACATTCATGAGAGACCTTGCACCTCACTAATCCAGGAGAAAACTGTTAACTCATTCTTCTAAGGGCAGTTTTCTTATAGCATAAGGGAGGGAATAAAGAGAGAAAAGGGGGGAAAAAACTATACTTCTGGCTGAGTTTAGCCTTTTTCATGAAACCTCACTATCAGAGAGCACATTCTTAACTTGCTTTCTCTTCCTAAATCTTCCTGTACAACAGACAGAAAGTCAAACCTCTCAGATCTGGATGCAACCCTAGGCATCAGGAAACTCCACTTGTAGGTAATTAAGTCTTATACTGAATTAATTCCACAAGAGTCAATAGGCTACTGTTCAAAAAATCTCAAGGCCCAGTAACCACAGGTCAAACCACAGTCAACAGATCTGAGCTCTGTTGCACTTATTTAATGACCCTCTGGCTGAGTTAAATTCTCTTCTTCTTCATTGCGCAAAGACAAAGAGCAATATGGAGAAAGTGATATATCATGCCATGTGCAAAATACTTTAGGATTTCCTCAAGAAATGGGTATTTTGTTGTATAGTGAAAACCACCCACACCATCATTTTAAAAATAGGCCCTTGTGTAAATCTGCAATAAACAAATTGGTGCCTGACCTCATGAAAACAGATATTACAATGGAAAGTTTAACAATTTAGTAACTCAGTTATTTTCCATTTTTATTCTTGGTATTAATAATGTTTGCACCATTATTAATCCAGGATCTTATTTATTTTTGTGTCACTACGATTAAGTCAGATTGGAGTTCCATTTTTTGTTAATAGATATTAAATGGTAGTTGTTGCTCCCATGAAGGTAATTCCTAATGAACAAGCCATAAGAGGTGAGTGTCTGTGCCCTCACAAGTACACTGACTAATGGAAAAGGTTGGAGAGCTGAACGAGATAAAGAAGCAGTAAGTAAAAGCAGAAGATGGGATTTTGAAAGCAACATATAATTTCAGCATTAGTCATCAATATGCATCATTTAGAGTTAACCAATAGTGGCAATTACAATCCCTTACTGACCTAACTATTATCTGATGGCAATATTATATACATATTCATGCTATTGGAATGGATTGCTATTATTATTCACAGTTATATTAATTTTTATAGTGATATAATGGTCAAAATCCTGTTCATCCATGTGTAGCATATTAAAATTTTAGTTTTGTAGAAAGAGATCTGCTTCATCCATCTTAGCACAGTTCAGCTGCTAATGAGCTTTCTGATTACTTAACCCTGAAGAAATATTCCTGCTAAACTGCCATTTTTTCTCTTCTAGTCACAATCTACACTTCAGAATAGCAGGACAAGTGCTGGGAGGTGTCAAGCATTTAGAGTTTGACTTCAGTGAAAGTTATAGATGCTTCATACTTTTCAGGTCATGAACCAATGTTTGCTTCTTTAGCTACTGAAACGCTGAAGCTGTCCACTGTAATTTGCGTTCGCTTTCAAATCATGGATTTGATTGTCAATTGCTGGAGTTAATGGCAGTCTTGCCACTCATCCACGTGGGCAAGAGAGCACTAGATGCAAAGAACAATAGAGATGTATTTCTCATGATTGCATAGAGTATTCTGTGAGGGAACTAAGTAATAGTTAAGCTGTATTTATTGAAGAGTTTTTATACACAAGTCACAGAATCACAGAATCACTAAGGTTGGAAAGGACCTTCAAGATCACCAAGTCCAACCATTAATCCAGCACCACCATGTTCCCTAAACCATGTCCTGAAGTGCCACATCCACACGTTTTTTTGAACACTTCCAGAGATGGTGACTCCACCACCTCCCTGGGCAGCCTGTTCCAATGCCTGACCACCCTCTCAGTGAAGAAATTTTTCCTAATATCCAATCTAAACCTCCCCTGGCGCAACTTGAGGCCATTTCCTCTTGTCCTATCACTAGTTACTTGGGAGAAGAGACCAACACCCACCTCGCCACAACCCCCTTTCAGGTAGTTGTAGAGAGTGATAAGGTCTCCCCTCAGCCTCCTCTCCTCCAGACTGAACAACCCCAGTTCCCTCAGATGCTCCTCATAAGACTTGTGCTCCAGACCCTTCACCAGCTTTGTTGCCCTTCTCTGGACACACTCCAGCACTTCAACATCCTTCTTGTAGTGAGGGGCCCAAAACTGAACTCAGGATTCGAGGTGCGGCCTCACCAGTGCCGAGTACAGGGGCACAATCACTTCCCTACTCCTGCTGGCCACACTATTCCTGATACAGGCCAGGACGCTGTTGGCCTTCTTGGCCACCTGGGCACACTGCCGGCTCATGTTCAGCCGGCTGTCAACCACCACCCCCAGGTCCCTTTCCACCGGACACCTCCCCAGCCACTCCTCCCCAAACCTGTAGCGTTGCATGGGATTATTGTGGCTGAAGTGCAGGACCCAGCACTTGGCCTTGCTGAACCTCATACAGGTGACCTCAGCCCATCGATCCAGCCTGTGCAGATCCCTCTGCAGAGCCCTCCTACCCTCCAGCAGATCAACACTTGTGTCCAACTTAGTGTCACCTGTAAACTTACTGAGGGAGCACTCGATCCCATCATCCAGATCATCGATAAAGATATTGAACAAGACTGGCCCCAGAACCGAGCCCTGGGGAACACCACTTGTGACCGGCCGCCAGCTGGATTTAACGCCGTTCACCACAACTCTCTGGGCTCGGCCATCCAGCCAGTTCCTCACCCAGCGAAGAGTAAACCTGTCTAAGCCACGAGCCGCCAGTTTCTCCAGGAGAATGCTGTGGGAGATGCTGTCAAAGGCTTTACTAAAGTCCAGGTAGACAACATCCACAGCCTTTCCCTCATCCACTAGGCAGGTCACCTGGTCATAGAAGGAGATCAGGTTGGTCAAGCAGCACCTGCCTTTCACGAACCCATGCTGGCTGGGCCTGATCCTTTGGTTGTGCTGCACATGCCCTGTGAGCACTCTCAAGACGAACTGCTCCATGATCTTCCCCGGTACGGAGGTCAGGCTGACAGGCCTGTAGTTCCCAGGATCCTCCTTCCAGCCTTTCTTGTAGATGGGTGTCACATTGGCAAGCCTCCAGTCTTCTGGGACCTCCCCTGTTAACCAGGACTGCTGATAAATGATGGAGAGTGGCTTGGCAAGCTCCTCCACCAGCTCTCTCAGTACTCTCGGGTGGATCCCATCAGGTCCCATAGACTTGTGGGTGTCCAGGTGGCTTAACAGGTCCTTAACTGCTTCCTCCTGGATTATGGGTGGGTTATTGTGCTCTCCATCCCCATCTTCCAGCTCAGGGGGCTGAATACCCTGCGGATACCTGGACTGGCTATTAAAGACTGAGGCAAAGAAGGCATTAAGTACCTCGACCTTGTCCTCATCCTTGGAGACAATGTTCCCCGACATATCCAGTAAGGGATGGAGATTCTCCTTGCCTCTCTTTTTGTTGTTCATATATTTGTAGAAGCATTTTTTATTATCCTTTACGACTGTGGCCAGACTGAGCTCTAGCTGGGCTTTTGCCTTTCTAATTTTGTCCCTGCTTGACCTAACGAAATCCTTGTACTCTTCGTGAGTTGCCTGCCCTTCTTCCAGAGGTGATAAACTCTCCTCTTTTCCCTGAGTCCCAGCAAAATCTCCCTGTTCAGCCAGGCCGGTCGCCTTCCCCGCCAGCTCTTCTTACGGCACATGGGGACCGCCTGCTCCTGCGCCTTTAAGATTTCCTTCCTGAAGACTGTCCAGCCTTCCTGGACCCCTTTGTCCTTCAGGACTCTCTCCCAAGGGACTCTCTCAACCAGTGACCTGAACAGGCCAAAGTCTGCCCTCCGGAAGTCCATGGTAGCAGTTTTGCTGACCCCTCTCCTTACTTCGCTCACAACTGAGAATTCTATCATGTCGTGGTCGCTAAGCCCAAGACGGCCTCTGACCACCACATCTCGCACCAGTCCTTCTCTGTTTGTAAACAGCAGGTCCAGCAAGGCACCTCCCCTGGTGGGCTCACTCACGAGCAGCGTCAGGAAGTTATCCTCCACACACTCCAGGAACCTCCCAGATTGTTTCCTCTCTGCCGTGTTATACTTCCAGCAGATGTCCGATAGGTTGAAGCCCCCCACAAGAACAAGGGCCAGCGAATGCGAGACCTCCACCAGTCGCTTATAGAATGTCTCATCTATCTCTTCATCCTGGTTGGGTGGTCTGTAACAAACTCCCAGCAGGATATCTGCCTCATTGGCCTTCCCCCTCATCCTTACCCACAAGCACTCTACTTGGTCTTCACAGTCATTGATTTCTATGCAATCAAAACACTCCCTAACATACAGAGCCACCCCACCACCAGTAGTAGAAGTACTTTACAAATAGCATATGCTTCATGTCCAATTCTCCCCAGAGATTCCAATAAACTCTTGTGGTAAGATTTGGTTAGCCTTTGCTCCAAGTTCAAGGCTCCAGGTAATAGCTAAAGTATTTGCCAACAGAACAAAAGAAACCGCTTCTGGAAATAATTATTTAGTTTATGTATCCAGTGAAACTCGCCGTATAAACATCAAGTTTGGTTTTTATATTTTATATTAAGTGAACAAATATCAATAATCTGAAAATAGATTAATAAATAAATATATTGACATATGGCCACGTAGTTCTGTGCCTAGAATTAAGTGGTGTTTTTGCAGAGGGTTGCGTGCACTTCAAATATTCACCTCTGGGGTCTATGGTATTTCTGATAAGTATTTTCTAGGCAGAAATGTAAAGTTGTACTGATGTTTCAGCAAGGGTAGGACCTGCTGCACAGACATTGTCCGGCTGATCTGTTTGCAAAACAATTCTGAAATTTCCCAAATGGGCTGTCCATCCAGGAGTGGACACTGTGAGTCTTCATGTGTCTGAAGGGACACTGAACACATTGCAGTTGCACAGAATTATGCAAAATCTTCTAACTCCACTCAAACTAAACTATCAGGCAGAAAAAAGATGTGACTCAGAAAATGTCGACATATGGTAGCCATAAACCACTGGGCTCTGCAAAGCAGAGATGCAAAGCAGAAGAAAGGTAAACTAAATGTCTTGCAAGATGTTGCAAGTGAAAAATTCCATTAAAAGTTGAGCATTAAAGAAATCTCACCAGTGGGGTGACAATGACAGTGTACCACCATCACGATCTCCACAAGTTCACAGCTCTCTATTTATTGTATTTTTTTAAGGATTTTGATCTTGAGAGATCTTCATCACTTATAAATGAACCAGGCATTAGTAGTCTTTTATGTATCTCCAGAGAGCTATCGCAGCTCTCATTAACTGCTGTACCTAAACAACTGAAATCTCCTGCTCCAACAGCATGCATTTTCAAGTCTGAATCTTCACCCGTTACCACGTCTTGTCTTACAGAAGCAGAATAAAGCCTGAATAAATTAGGGGAAACCAGAAATCTTTCCGCACTGCCTCAGTTAGTGTTTAGGATGCATACAAGGTGTATTGAACTTAATATTTCCGTCTCAAAGACTTTTTCACGAAAATGAGGAGAAAGTAAAGGACTGTCACAAAATATTGCTTGTGAACTGACAGAACTGTTTTTTTCCAACGATCGTTGGTGATCTACTTTTTATCATTCATTTGTTAGCTATTAAGGTGATCTTTTAGGTCAGAAAAGAAACCTGTAATGCGACGGGTTTTATGCAAAAACAGGTTGGACAATTATTGAATCCTATCAAGAAAAGCAGCTGTGCTGCATGTTCTTTTTTTGCCACAGCTTTCCAGAGGAAAAAAAAAAATAAATCCAGAAATGAATTGTCACCTAATTCACACTTTCCACCCTGCCCTTTGTGTGGTTCTTTGTCTAAGACTGTGTAAAAAACACTGTATGTACTTAATTAATGAAATAATTTTGCTTCTATCAGTCTTACGACTACCCTTTATTTTACCTCGAAATGTAAAACATATCCATACTGGATTAGAGAAAAAGTCCATCTTGCCAAGTCCTGTCTGCGACAGTGGCCAGAGCTGCTGTTTACAGAAAGGTATAAAATCAGACTACGGATCCAATGGTATTTTCCCCTCATCCACCTTCCCAGCTTCCGCCAAAAATATAAAGGGTTGCTTTGTACTCATCTTTTCACCCAATTTCCCCCCTTCCTGCTAACTTGAAGGATTTTATGAAGCACTGTTAACTACACAGTCACTGTCCTCTTTAATGGCCACAGACAACACCCATCCCCTCTTTTATTACATTTATAGTCTTTGCCTGCCAAGATACTTTTATGGCGATGGGAATGATTGCCTCACTCTTGATAAAGTCTGGAGTATCCCTTGGTGCTCCATATAACTTGTCACAATATTCTTAACAACAGCTCGTCGCGTATTCCTGAGCAGCTCACGCTTGCTCCCAACTCCCCTGATGAGCTTTCTGACACTGTTAAAAAATACTCTTCCTTACAGCATCTCCCACACAGTGCTGTGCACCAGCTCTTTCCAACTTCTGCTCTTAGTTTCTTCACTTGTCTTAACTCCTGGGCTTTTGCCTTTGGAGACAATGAAAATTTATACATTTGCTTTGCACAGTAACTACACAAACAATTTGAAGTCAAACATTTCCTTTGCTGCATCGCGTTTCTGTTGAGAATGCTGTGTGTGGTGGTGCAGGGGGTATATCCCCAACGCTTCTTTTTCTAATGTCGCTGAGAACCAGGCATGTTTACCTCAAAGCATCTTGTGGAGAGCAGCTGGGGTTGTTACAAACTCCTGGCTTTCCATTCAGCTCAGCCTTGCTGCCTGGTTCATCTGCATTTCCAGCTCACAGAAGATTACATACGTACTTTCTGTACTGAAATGTGTGACCTAAAGGGAATAAAAGACCAAGCAATAGTATAGACTTGGTTCTTCTTCAGAGACCTTAACAGGAAAGAATTATTGAAGATACTGTTAGGGCCCCTTGCTGAATCATCAAACTATTTTGCAGTGGTAATTGAGACAGCATATAAATACTGCATAGATATCTCTTCAGGCCCCCTTCATAGAGCAGTTATATTCCATTAAAGTGCTTTTCTTGTGCAGGTTAATCTCTCAGAATGAAAGTGGAAAATACAGCAACAAAACAAGATGATATTTTCACTACTCAATAAACCTCTCTTCCCTTTTCTGTAAATAAATGATTCCCAAAGGCATCCCCTCCAGGGCTTCTGAAGACTCAAAAGGGCAAGGAAAGGAATTAAAAAATATCACAGACTGCTCTGACACATTCGTAATATTTATTAAAAACAAACAAACAAAGCATCTCATCAAATGCTATCCTGCTTTATACTTCATGGGGACTCACTGATTTACACGGTACGCAAGTTAAATCAGATTTGGGCCCAATCTGACTGTGGGAATACACACCTTCTACTCTTGTTGATTGAGTTAAAGGTGAAAACAATCTCCCAGTTGACATGAAGCAGAAAAGTTGGTTTTTTTGAAAATGACAATGGCAAATCAGGCTTGGTGATCAAAACAAATCCAAAGTGTGAAAGGGGTAGAGCAAGCTGCAATATCTACCTCTTGTAATTTCTTGTACATCCCTCACTTCCTTTTTTTCTTGTCCTGTGATACTTTTTTTAGTACCAGGACTATATCTACAGCACCTGATATATTTTGGATACTGTGATAGTGTAACTACCAGTGATAACAATACATTCTTGTTGCAACTGCACATACAGGAAAGTATTTCAACGCTCAGTGTTGGATTGATTTCACATCATAAGTTAAAAAAATACAAATGTCCCTCCGAAGGAAAGTGAAGTCCTGCAGTATAATGGCTTGATTCCAGTTCCAGGGTACTTAGATAGATTGCAATTTTTTCTAATGCATCTAATTATATAATATCTGCCATTCTGTTTTGACACCTTTGTCCTTCTCTTCCTCTCCCAAACTGTTGTATAATGGTATTGCATATTTTGCCAGACAATGGTTTCTTGCCCAAGCAGTGGTCACATTTTCTTCATGGGCCTTGTATTTTCTCTCAAAAAGGGTGTTTAAAGGAGTTCGTAAAATGCTTTGGGATCTTTGGGGAATGAAAGACACTACATAAATCTCAGTTATTACTATTGAAAGAGTGCTGAGTGAGTTGTCTAGAGGCAACTCCAGTATGTGGTTTGGCTCTTTATCTATAAATCAGAGAAACCTGCATTACTGGTCTGCTTTACTGTATATGAAACAAGTGTTGGATGACACCTTGTATTTCACCAGCTGCTTTCCTGCAATTTCTCAAAGTAAGTAAGACAATATATGGCCCACCTGCTGTGAGAACATCTGAAATACCACAGACAGTAAAAAGCCTTTGAGAAAAGTTCTTCCAGAGAGTCTTTTGTTGATATGCCCTATAGCCCTTACTCAGTTTTCCGACAGTATCTCTAATTTTCCATGGAAAAGAACTATGCTTATATCAGTGCTCTTTTTTTTATGTATGAGAATGAGAATTTGATGAGAGCATTTTTTAAGAAAAGATGTTCTTTTTCCTTTTGTTTGAGGCTTCTGCTTTTTTACATTTTTCATTTAGGTCTGCACAAAGGATCAATCAGACCATTATTACCTCATTGCTACCAAGTACAAATTCAGCTCCTGCAAGAGTCCTAACAAAAACCTAATCTTGTATCCTTCACTTACTTATGTAAGTAAATTGTCAGATGTCAGTGGAACTAATTACGAGAGCATTGCTTTCTGCTTTCATCAGAACTTCAAGGCCTGACTGAAGCATGGTCAATATAGACCACTGTCTTCCAATAACATCTTTATTCCAGATGTTGATTTAAAAAATAGTATCCTCTTTGAAGAGTGTGAAAGAACTTTGTAAGTATTCATCCTTGCAGTGACCTGGAAGGGTGCTACAGCCATCCTACAGAAAGGTAAACTGAGTCACAACAAGGCTAGGTGGTTCACCCAACACATCACCATCAGTGACCGAGCCACATTTTCCATAACCCACACAATTCTCATCACTAAATTCCACTCGATTTCCTACAAGCACTCTGTGCCTTTGATTTATACTGACTTCTTCTAGACCTACAAAGCAGCCACTAATTGTACTCTACATACATAGCAGAATGGGACCTTAAGGGATTGGTTTTTAGTAACTCTGATGACACCTTTCTAGTTAGTGCGGTGTAGCAGTATCCTCTTTAAGATTGCTTTGTTTAATTATTTAAGAGCCATTATGGTAACTGGATATACTCAACTGTAATTTATTAACTCATACACTTGAATTATCCAAGTCTCTACATCCACTTCACAGAATTACAGAGGAGCTAGAATAAGGTAATGGTATCAAAAAGCTATGGAATATTCCCTCCGCTGGGAGGTACAGAAGCTCTCTTATCGCCCATAGCAAAGGGGCTTGCAAGCTTTTTCAAACTATGCACCAAACCCACAAGAATAATTTTATACTAGTCACAGTTGTTCATATAGAGATTATTAAGAAAATGTGTGCATTTTATACGTAAGCATATGTATATGTACGTATAAGTAAATAGTTAGACATACATAGAGTCATAGAATAGTTTGAGTTGGAAGGGACCTTTAAAGGCCATCTAGTCCAACCCCCCTGCAACGACCAGGGACATCTTCAACTAGAACAGGTTGCTCAGAGCCCCGTCCGACCTGACCTGGAATGTTGCCAGGGATGGGACATCTGCCACCTCTCTGGGCAACCTGTGCCAGTGTTTCACCACCCTCATTGTGAAAAGTTTCTTATTTCTAGTCTAAATCTCCCCTCTTTTAGTCTAAAACCATGGTCCCTTGTCCCATTGCAACAGGCCCTGCTAAAACGTCTGTCCCCGTCTTTCTTAGAAGGCCCCCTGAAGTACTGAAAGGCTGCAATAAGGTCTCCCCTGGAGCTTTTTCTTTGCCAGGCTGAACAATGCCAACTCCCTCGGTCTTTCTCCACAGCAGAGCTGTTCCATCCCTCTGATCATTTCTGTGGCCCTCTCTGGACGCACTCCAACAGGTCCATGTCTTTCCTGCACTGAGGGCTCCAGAGCTGGACACAGGACTCCAGGTGGGGTCTCACCACAGCAGAGTATATATTTGCATTCATAGACATGTCTTCAATGTAATAGTACAATTTGCTTCCCCTTTTTGTGTAAAAAATGATACCGCATCCATCTGTTCATTCCTCTTTCTCTGCTCCTCTGAACACGCTTCTTCACATCCAGATCCTTGTCTCTTTTTCTACTCTTGTGCCTTCTTGTCTACCCATTTTGTCTAAGCGAGGTTGCCATGTTAAATGGTTCCTCTCTCCCTGGAAATATTGCCCATTTTCCTTTATCCTTCTTCACCATCATCCTCTGCATACACTGCCTGTCTGCCTCCCGCCTGCCTGCACAGGACATCTTCTTCCCTGTGGAAGATGACAGCTCTGGGAGCAGCACCTTGAGACTAGTTCTTCCTTGCTCCAATATAGTGTCTCTTCTTGCCATCAGCAGCTAGATTCTTTTCTTGCCATTCAGGCACTTTTACACCTCTCAGAGATGTCATTTGCAAAAAGAATAGAGACACATGGAGCAGCAGATGACGGAAAAAATATCTAGACCAAATCATGTGAGCAACCAGCTCCCTGAAAGCCAGAGCAAGCACTTGCAGACCACCTCAGCGCCATAAATTAATTTGGAACTGCTTAGAAAGGAAAACTTTTAGCACTCAAGATTCTTACTTACAGCAGTGTCTTCAACAGAATATTGCTTTAGTTACAGCATGTATCTTTTTTAACCCAAGAAGCTTACCAGAATTCTGCCGTGCTCCAGACATGATGTCATAAACATGATGAACGTGCAGAGCCATTATAGGTCCCAGATTCTGGGCTGCAGCATCCCTGCTGTTCAAATATACTAGCACAGGACAGAAAACTGATAACAGCAATTCTACAAAGCTTTTGAGCCAAGAGAAGAGGACTGCAACCAAATATTGCCTTGGAGGCTCAGATGTTCTAAAGCAAAAAGGGGGAAAATTAATAATTTACCTGGACTGACCACTCTTGCAAAAAAAATAGTAATTTGCTCTAAACTAAGAACTTGCCAAGAAATAGAATATAGGATAGAATTAGGCATGCCTGAGAAAGACTGCTAGAAGATACAGAACGCTTTCCTCCACAAACAGAATCACTAACGAACAACAACCCTCTTACACTTAACCTTTACGTGCTACCAAAGTACAGTGTCAAGATTGTCCTTCCAGCACATGTCTGTAACTGAAAGCTTTTAATGTCCTCCCTCCGCCTCCCTCAAAGCCAAGCCATCAGGAACACAGAAAGATTTTACCGCTTATTAAGCAGCGCTATTTTGTCGGGCAATATGTTCTTTGCTGCAGGGCATTAGTGAATTGAATGTGCGAAAGAGACAAAGTCTCTAACAAAGGAAAAGTTGCTGCCTGACAAGGATTGCTTCTCCTCTCCCAAGGATCTCGACTAGCAAGGAAACCGCCTCGTGGAGTAGAAGACAAAGCAATCCTACAACAGCAAATGAGGCATTAGGAAATCACACAAAATAAGGATGTAGAAAGAGACAGGTGGACATTAATTTTGTAGCTTTTTTTTTTTTTTTTGTAAATGCTGCTTCAATAATAACAAGAAAACTTGGGACCCAATTGCTTTGATTACCTGGCTCATGGTGAATCTGTCTCTTCCTTCCTCTTTTTCTAGAAAGTAGAGCTGGGAAAAGCAACTGTCGCTGTCATGTTTTACGCCACCACTGCACAAACACGGCACGCAGCAAGCCGAGTACAGAAAGCAGCTGGGAGGCAGGTCTTGTGGCGGGCACTCGTACGCTTAGGATCATGAAATAAGTATCATTATATAGCTATGAGAATTTAAGACTGCGGGAAAGCTGTCATAGGGGATTCCTCCAGGAAAGAAAATGCAACAAATAGCTCTCCCATGGCAACATCGACACATCTTTATTGCACAGTATATATGCATGCATATATACTGACATAGAGAGGTCAGAATGAGCCTATATCCAGCTTTACTACCCCACACCTTCAGCATATCAACACCTGCACTGTCTGTGGAGACAAAACAGTGCAAACACTTTGGGAGTCCTACATTTCTACGCCAGTGACTCTCATCTTCCACAGAGACTGCTGCCGATACATATTCACACTAGCTCACATTTGTTTCCTGTCCTTAATGCTCTCTCTAAATCCGTAATGACCAGTTGATGTATAGCCATGGGTCACATATACAAAAGTCACCAGCACTTCTGGGCTCTTCAGTTTCTGAAACCCAACATGAGGCACGCCGACTGACCTACAACATCTCTACTTGCCGCTGCAAGTCTCTGCTAATTGGAGGACGCGAGGACTTGGTCATATTCCTTTTTTTATTCTTTCGGACAGAGTTCCACCCAGATAAAGAAGGTGCAGCCAAGAATGCATGGATGCATGGCAGCCTTGCGTTTTAGGCTTTCATGCTTCAAATGGTTACCTAAAATCAGTAACTATTTTCAAAAATGTAGGCTGTAACTTTTACAGGGCCTGGAACATCTGGTGCAGTGGCTCTCGTGTGGCCAGATAAGATCCTGAGCACAGTCCTAAGGTGAGAAAGAAAAAAACCCACAAAGAAACCCCCCAAACTATACCCCTAAACTGAAATATGTTGTGATTTCAACAGCAAACTAAAATATTAATACAAAAATTCAAAATTAACTATACAGCCATATGTTAAATTCACACACTTAATTTAGTTTCCTTGTTTATTTCACCTTTAAAAAAAGGGGAATTGTTTTACATTCAGTAAAACAGACATTTAATTAGGCTTTGTAATTCACATATAATTGAATAAAGTACATGGAAAAGGGCATATCCACCTCAACTCATTTTATACCGTCGCTTGAATTAATACAGCACGCTTCCATGAACAGCGGCTATAGCCTGACAAAATGCAAGTGTACTGTTTTTAAGCGAAACATTAAAACCAAGGATATTTGCAAATTGTTGCGTCTTCACCCTTCTCGTTCCCATGTTTCGTGCGAAGGGAGATGGCTGGCAGGGACCTCGGCATCACCCTTTGTCAAGCGTTAGTTTCTCATCCAGCGTGTGCCAGGTGAGGCTGACAGTCCCCGAGACAAGCTCCGGGAAATGATCTGAAATACCACTGTCGGTTTTAAACGTCAGGATCTCACTCTCTGTGGGTTACAAAGCAAGCTCCCCTCCATGCTAACTGTGTCCCGTGCGTATTCGTAGCGACAAGTCTCATCTCATTAGAGACACATACATATGTCACATAATTTGACCACATTTTAAGATTTTCAGCTACTTAGTACATGAAGTTTTAAAAAAGCAGCCAGCTATGAATGTGACAGTGGGAGCTGCCAAAACTTCGGAAAGGCTGACCCTTCTTTTAAGAGTGATTTTCAGGTTTTGAAAAACGAGTCATCTCTCTGAGGTCTGAGAGATTCTGTAGTCTTTGTGCAGACAGGTCAAATGGACCTGAGTGTTCTTGGAAAGCTATAAGCAATACAAAAAAGCTAACGCGTACAATTAAGTTGAAGGATACAGATTAATTAATTTATTTCTGCAAAATGATGAGAAGTTGCTAGCGATGAGATCGCTCACTGTGCTGCAAAAAATATTGTTCTGGACTCGAATTTGACTCAAGGAACATAACGCTTTGTGCATCTCCCTAAATAATCTTGCCAAACCAGAGTAAGAAGAAAACAGCGTGTTGTGGTTTTCAGTCCGTCTCAATTACTGCGACTGTAGTAGAATAATCGTATGAAAAAGTCAGAAAAAGCATCCTGCGAAGGCACATACGGATGTAGCAACGTCTTCTTGTAGACAGGAAAAAAGGAGCGTACTCCCTTGTGTGCACCTAGCGTTCAAAATACAAAAGAAACAACACGATTTCGGCCAAAAAGCAGCTTTAAGATTCGAAGGCACGGAGAATGAAGGGGAGAGGAAGCCACCGGGAGGCACTGTTGTCACTCGGGAGCAGATCCTCAAAGTCGCTGCTGCTGCGGCCCGCGAGCCTCGGGCTGCGGAGCGCAGCGCACGCAGGTCACCGCCCGAACGAGAACATCGACGTACAGAAAATATAGATATTTAGAGGCTGATGCATTTGTACCTACCTTGAATAGTACTGGAAGTATTTGCAATAAAAGCGATGTGCGAGTTTTGCTAGTTACACAAGACTAAAGTGGTTTTGGGTTTGGTGGTTTGTTTGGGTTTTTTTGGTATAGCATCATCCATCTTTATCCTGAACAGGGCTATAATGAACAAACAAAAATGTTATGTGCTTATGAAGGAGCTTCTTTGTACTTTAGAAATTAAGGAATATCTACAGAATGAATACCTACCTTTCAAAATTGCAAATTGTTATGCACAAGAAGAAACTGGAAGTAGTGGTTTAATATGACTCTCCTCTCAGCTGACAAAAACCCCTAAATTTGTCTTTTATTAATTTTCAGCTGTATCAAACCCCTTGATTATAACCTCACAAGAAGAAGCAAAGCTATGTGCAGCACAAATGAAAATCATAAACCACGGAAGACTAAGAGGCATGTTATATTGCCTCTCATCAGAATAAAAGTCCACAAAATTCAGATTTTTTTTTTTCCCAGATTCATCTAAGTAAAATATTATTTTTCATGTAATTAACAATTCTTTTGCAGCTTGAAGAGTATTGTAGGTCTTTTTCACCCCTGCATTCCGTGTTTCCGAATGAACTTCATTAAAAAAAAATTGACTCTCACTTATATAGCAGTTAGAGAAGGCTTTGCTTAATACTATTTTCTCATGCATTTATTGTATTATTAAAAATTGCCATAAGTTTGAAAAAATACAGTCTTATTTAGGATTTTTGTTATTTTATAATGAAAATAACATATGAAAACTGCTATTTCAAGCAATGCTTTATGATTTCTATTGGTTCACACATACAAGAGTTTAATTCCTGAAGCTGATCATGCCTATAACATTTTCCTCTTCTGCTGTTACCCACAGTGTTTCACAGGCAGGCTATTTGCCCTTTTTCACCTGAAGATAGGAAGACACATGCCTCTAACCATTGATAAATGTGCTATCATCTCCCTTGACTGCCCAAGGACAATTAACCCAGAAAGATTTGCGGATGGTACGGAGTACAGAAACACTTACAAAGAACCAAAGTGGACAATTTTAAGGCACACTAAACTTTGAATTATTTAGCTCACTACACAGAATACATTGGGAGAAACACAATACATAGCTGAAACTCCTCGTTAGTGAAGAGGTTTTAATGTTAAAGGTAGTCTCGTGGGTTAATCCCTGGGAATATCAGGCGTTGCCTGGCATATCTGTCTGTGCCAAGAGCATGCGCTCAGGCAGGTGGAAACATCTGGCTTTACTCTTGCTTCCACGCACAGCCAGCAAAACGCAAATCAACTCCGGGTCCGATAGCTGCGCTCCTGCGAGAGCGCGTCACCCGAGATGAGGGATACGAGCAGAAGCCCGAGCCGATGAGATTAAATAGTTCTGCTTTCCCACCTGGCTCGCACCCTGCCGCGCTGCAGCGCAGGCAGAGTCGGCCCGGCTCGGCATGCGCTCACGAAGATACGCCGGCGCATCAGAGAAGGTAGCTCGCTGTACGGCGTGCTAGCCGAAATCTAATCTGCTGCTCTGCCATAGCTTATCTTTGGACAATTTCCTGTGCTTTGGATCTTCATCTACAAAAGATTAGTTCTCTAATTATCGCAGTATTTTAGGGAGAAATCAATTTATAACTGTCATGCACTTTGATACTGTTGTAATGAGGCTCATATAAAATACTTCGGAGAGGTCCTTACAGCTATCTTCTATGCAGGTGTAGAGACACCCAGCAGCTTCGGCAAGAGGAAAAAAAAATCTGTTCATTTGATTAATTAATTTATTTCTTATTGCTGGACAGAAAGAACAAAAAGCGATCATTTAGTTCTACTCCGGTTACAGAAAAAAACAAATATGCAAAGTTCAACCAATATTCTGTCTGTTTGCTGCTACCTTTATTAAAAACAACTTGTTAAATTATAAAGTCAAGTTAAATGTGGGATTCAGATCCACTTCTGATTCCCACAGTCAGTGGTTACAAAGCAGCTCTCCCCTGTGCTGCTAATCGTCTAGAAGATCAGGAGTGCTGAGAGCCCCAAAGAGTCCAGTCACGAGCTTGTGATAACACGTGTGTGTGTTTTCATTCCTTTATTAATGACAGTTGACAATATGACACAGAAAGTTCATTTTTAACAATTGCCATTTCCAACCTTGATGTCAGAGGTAACCTGCAGGTAGGAAATAGTTTCGTTGATGTTATTAAACAACTTAGTTGTTCACTTTTGCCTTGGACTTCTGGGGTTATGAGCAACCAGAGCAGGTTTCTTAAAGTAGTTGCACCGAGCAGCTCATCAGAGAGCATAGAGCAGATTATATTTCTAACGTCGTTCCTACAAATTAAGCCATCCAGTGGAGGCAGTTCCAGAGAAATCTGGAATTTGACCAAATGAAACTCACCTACCTTCAGTATTAGGAACACAAATTTGTACAGGACTGAGTAGTCTTGGTTCTTTTTTTGTTATGCCCTGAAGAACAACGTTCTTTCTACAAGTTGGTGGGAGAGGAAACCTATAAACAACTGTTGACTGGTTGCAAATTATAATCCTCTTGCAGCTGTACAGAGTAATAATCATAATTAATAACCTAGTCATATACTGTACAATGACATGATCTGGTAGAATGTCATTAATGTATAATTAATTATACTCCTCATTTGGGATAGATATTTTTTTAGAAATAGGAGTGACAATATTTGTCCTGATCTATTTAACTGCTAACATTAGCCTAATTTCATTCACAGTGAAATTTTGGTTCTGATTTGCACCAATGAAAACAAAATCACATGCATAATTCCTGAAAATTATATTAAAACTAACTAAACCTTTGCTTGCTTTTATGAAGGTATAGACATTAAAGATTTTTTTATATATATATTTATATAAATATAGATTTTTTTCCATATAAAAATATGATGAGAAAATATGCACTTACCTTTACTGTCTGGGAGCTATTGTCCATTTCTTCCATTTCCGTAGTGCTGTAGCTGGGTAGGCTCGGAGGACATTTGTTTTAAAATTTGCTTTTTGGAGAGTTATTAGATTTATATGCTTTTTTACAGAAAAGGGCAAAACAAAATGGTGAAAACTAGAATGCATTAATAGACCATGTACCTAGTTATGTACTATAAATCCTTCAGATTAGTATTTTAAACTGGGGAAAGGCAACACAAGAACAATGAAGAAATGCAGTTGTTTCTAAGCTCTAATGTGATGATACTCTGTTATTCTAGAGACACTAGAAATGCACGTACACACAGAGGCTTACAGAGCTTTGCTTACTTCTCAAAGGGAATTGATAAATAGGGGAAGGCATCCCAAGGGGTTCCCTTAAGTTCAACAAAAACAAAAGTACTTTTCAGTACATTGCTTTTTCCTCACGTCTTCCCTCAAATAAAATGAATTATGCACACAGATTGTTTATTGTCAGTTTGCATGCTGTGGAACTTCTGTTGTAATAGCCAAGGCTCTGAGGACTTCTCTGTAAATGCTTCATCTGTTTATTTATGTGGTTTTTATCAATACAAATGCTCATCTCAACCCCAACATTTTATTCACACGCCCCTGCCCCCCAGCCTGCCCCCCTCAACATTATTAATGTGGAGATGCTGGGATATGTTGTCAGTTGCCATCTCTCTGCATCTTTTCATCTGCAGAGCAAATGGGATAGGAAAGTTTACATTCCTGCAGGATCGACTGCGAGATCTTCTTTGCATTCTTTATATACTTAGACAGCAGACCCACTAGGTGCTCAAGTTAATTTTATAACTAGATTAACTGTAGGATTTAGGAATAGTCATGCACAATTAAAAAGAAAACTGCATACAAAAAACCAACCTGAGGATATTTTTATGGTAACTCCTTTAGGTACACAAATATGGCAATTTTTTTCAAGCAGGTGCAGTTCTGCCTTCTTCCCCCAAGAGCCTGAAGCACGAGCTCTGTCAGGATCCAGAAAATACATACAGCAATGCCTAACACTCAAGACACCCGGTCTGGAGGATGTCTTCTGAGAACAGTGGGGACATACTCAAAAGGACAAATGCTGCCAAAATGCTCTTGTAGCTTCTTTCTTTATAAAAGCCCAGCTGCAGCAGTATCTATCATTAAAATAGCCCAGAAGTTGCAATATTTGCCCATAAACTGATGAAAACTGGCTTGTATGCTTTGGGAAGACTCTCTCCTCTCAGAAAGCTACTCTAGCCAGTTAGCGGTTCACTCTTTCACATCCTTTCTCCTCCTGCCGTATGAATCTTTCCTCCTTTTCAACACAGGGGAACACCTTGAATGTACCTACAGGCTACTCTGTTTTGCATTCAGCAGTCAATGGGTGTAAAAAAGAAATAATCTTGAGGGCAAGTTGAGACTGCAGGACTCCACACTCTTAAGTCAAGGCATTAGGCACCAGTCTAAAAGCATTTCTGGTTAAGTGTTAAAACCAGCAGGTTATTTTGTACAAGGAGGGCATCACAATGTTTTTAGAACAACACTTTTTTCCATTCTTTCAGATTAGGCATCTTCCCTCATGAACCAGTTTTGACTCTGGACTCTGAGGAGGCTGTGTAGCATCTCCTTTGCAGAACTGACTGTGGTGCCTAAATTGCAGAGAGGACAGAAAAACTGGACTTTTCCTGTGCTCAGAATTTTCCACAGGTAACTGCTGAAGTATTAGCAGTGCCCTAGTGAATCTGAGGGTCTTTGAATTGTCTCCCCAAGAGAATTAGCTCTCCCCCCAGCATTGCAGAGAAAGCATATGGTAGGCTTTGGCTTCCATTTCTTGGGACCTAAGAAATAACCATTGCAAAAAATCACTGCAGTTCTTTATCCATCTGTCTTTAGTGCTGGTGTGAGACAATTTTACTCTAAGTTGCTAGTATGGAAGGAGTCCTACTTAGCTAAGTACTGCCATAGAAAATAGCTAAGCAGAGAAGCTGTTCTTGGGGGATATCTTTGCTCACTGAAGCAGATGATAGTACTCCACAGACTTCAATCTTGAAAAAGTAAGAAGATGCAGAAGGCTCATTTTGGCTAAGGTTTCTGTGACTCTGTCCCCAGTATAAATGTGTTCATTAGAGGCCATCATAAGAGGTCTGCACAGGTGTTTGAAGTTAAACACCTTCACAACCTTTGGCACAATGGAGTCATAGCTATTACCAGTTATGTTGGCACTTATTTTCATCTGCTCTCAAGCTAGCTTGTTTTCTATATTTTAAAGAGGCTACCAAAGCACTCTGATGTCATTAAATATTGTTAGGACATGAAAAGCTTGGTGAAGAACTTCAATTCCTACAGAAAAAAAAACAAGTAAAGCCACAGAGGAGCAAGCATTTACATTCTTTAAACATTTTTTATAATCATTAGCCTTATAGAGTAGACTTGGTCTGTGAAAACAGATCAGCTTATGACAGATTTCATTCGGGTTAATATCAAAGAAACAGAATGTTGCCATTGGGTACACCTCAGTCATCTACAGAAGAATAAACATTGTCTGAAGTCGATATATCTGTGTTCTTAACTGGGATGAGAGATCCAAATCATTCCAACTATTTCTGTCTGTAAAAGAAGATAGTGTCTTTTCAGTGACTTTCCATAAGCTAGGTTATGAAAAAGAAATTCTCCAAGAACGGGAAGGGCTCAATTCAGTTGCCTAAATGTAAGCATCTAGTGCTACTTGAGATTCCCCGAAGTGTCGTTTATAGAGGGAGAGATGGTACAGCACAAGATCTATAGGTGATCCTCATTCATCTGCAACAGTAGCTGGAGGTCAAGTGTGCTATTCTAGGTTTGTCATGTCGCATTAGACACACGTGTTTTGTACCTGCCTCCCAGCTCAGTGAACACTGTATCACCTTCATGCTGAAAGAGAGCAGAGTCCTCGGTGTGCACTCTACGCTGAATCACAGGTGGTGGCTTCACTGTTCGCTATTACTGGTGGACAGCAATTAAACCGGAGAAGCCAGAACTACAGTTACGGTTGTCAGTAATTCTAGCTCACCCTCTATTCTCTCTCCTTCACCTCTAAAAGCTGTGTCAAGATCTCATTGAGAGTTTTTCGTGTACAAAATTTAAGTTATACATTTTTATTGCTTAAACACAGTTCATGCAAAATCAAGTTTAGAAATCAGTGTTTTGGTTTAAATATCCACTGGTAGGTTCAGAATGACAGCAAAGAATTCACTGAGGATTTCTAAGGAATGTCACACGGTTCTGGTGACCCTGTTTTAAAAATGTAAGAGATGTTGCTTCACAAACTAAATAGTAAATCTCATTTTCCAAGAAATGCCATGTCATTCAGATTCAAGGGGCTAAAAATGGTCTCCAGCAGTAGCAGTAGGATCACGACACCACCAGCACTGCAGGAAAGTCTGACTTCTACAGCGTATTAAAGCTATCCATTACATCATCCAGATAACAGAGGGGTATGAGCAAAAGCTGTATCACCCCTTTAAATATTAAAATAATGTAATAAAACTCAGGATTTCAACCCCGACTACAAAAAACCTATATCTCAACAGATGATATACTGCATGTTGCTCACAGACCATACAATGAAGCAAATAATGAAACCCAAACCAAACCGTCCTACATTATGTTCATAAAAAGCATCTGTCTTCTTTACAGAAAGAAATCAAAGCACAGGCTCTGAACCCAACAGATAACCTACACCGAATGTAGCACAAACAAGGTTATGGACCCTTATTACACTCTTAACACTCTCTTGCTAGCGCCATGTTGTCTTTAACTGTAAGATACAGTTTTATCAAACGCTACCAGCTCTTCATCCCCTTTTCCCAGTGTGTTAATAAGGTTTCTTTACCAAAATAACCACTTGCAGTAGAACTACATTTCCCAAACTGTTTTGCAAAGCAGTTATTTTTCAATAGCACTCCAGTATAAAAGGAAACTTTCTTCTTTAACCTTTTTCAGGACTGGATTTTAAGACCCAGTTGAATGAGCCACTACAGCTGGTATTGCAGAGTTCTCAACTCAGGGTTTCCAGGTATTTGTAAACAAAGACAAAAGGTTATTTATTTTGTAGGGACCTTATCTTGTCTCAGCTTACTCTACTGTTGCATCTGTACACTGTTGTATATTAGAACTGATTTCCTTATAACAAAATTCGAGGGAGGAACAAAATTTTCTAAGAATTTCCTCACCATGGGAAATTTTAAATGACATGTAGCACAGGAAACATCTAGGGCTATATTGAGAGCTGCAATTTTGAGGGCCTTAAGAAAATCTTTAAAACTACAAAGGACTTGTTAATATGAGAGAATATGATCTTTCACATTTTTAATGTATGTTAACTTTTATTTGTTTCAAAATTTATAATATTAGAGCCAATCCCAATTTTGGTGGGTTGGCTCTAAGACTCTGGAGGAACCAGAAATGGTTCTTCTTTCTCAAATTGGATACAGAAATATGTTACAAATATCACTAGCTGTGTGTGAGGCTTTAGGGTTTTGTCATTTTTAAGTGTGGAAGTTGATGGCTATTTTAAAATCAGATTAGAAATTACTCCATTAAAGAATCCTGGTGTATCAGCAGATCTGGATGAAAGTAATCAGTATAAAATGATGCATGGGTTTCTTTTCTTTAATAAAAAAAACCCCAAAAAACCCTGAAAGAAAACAAAAGCTGAAACCTCAGTGTAAGTAAGAAAAAGCTAGCTGCAATAAAGATTATTTGAACACTAAATTAGCTTATAATTTATTCTTTTTTCTTCCTGTGTCTCATGCTATTTTGAAATTACATACTCAATGTAATTTGATGCCTTTGAAATGAATATGTGGACTAAATGTTCTTATTTTTATTAACAATAATGTATATAGTTGAATACTTTTCTTCTGAAGGACACAAATATTAATTAGTCCTCTCAATCTCAGGACAGTCATAGCAATGAAATGCCATAAGTGCAGATGTTTTAAGTTCCTTGATATGGATGAATCATCCTGTAAGATTAGGGCCACAAATAGTCAACAGGCTTTGATTTCATTTTTTAAGAAGACAACTTTAAGACAACTTACTTGTTTCTCAAATTACAGTGTTTGCTTTTCTCATTTGGCATCAAATTGCTTTAAGTTTTTGTAAGCTTACAATAGAAAAGAAAAATTAGACAAGCATGCTTTCTTTGACTTCCTTTATTTTTTTTCATTGAATTAAGATCCTTTGTATTACCACTACTGCAGTAATAATGCTCTCCACACCTATTTTATGAGTCCTTTCCATTTGGAGCAGTTTGTTGTTTTCTGAACTTCACCCATCCCATATTGCAGTGCATAGCATGCACTAACTAAAATGACAGAACCATTAACATTTTAATTATGAAGATTTTATTCAAAATTTATTCTTCAAAAGCCCTTAACTTTTATGTTAACCTTTCACAAGTGCCGTCCTCTGGTCTTTACATTTAGTGAGCCAGAGAAGACCATTAGTCTGCAGTAATTTTATTGCAGTAGGTTTTAAATAAAAAATAGACTAATCATTAACCTTTTCATCTAAAAAGGGGTTAATTGGGAGATACTATTGCTAGTATCATTCTCATAACTGTTGAAGACTGAAACATGTTAGAATCTCGGTGTGGACTCTTTCACGTGCGATTTACTCATTCCACATGTAAATAGATATGGTGGTGTCAATTCAGCATCTTCTATGAGCCCTTAACTAATTTGAAAAAGAATTCATGCCATGGAAAACAGTATAGTGGGGGATAAAGTTAGGTTTTTATCTTATTTTTAAGAAAGGGTAACTAGGCACTTGTATAGAGACTTAGATTCTAGAAGTATAACATAATTATTCACATTCTTTAGGGTGGGTGAATATTACAAACAAGATGCAGAATGCATAAGAGCAACCTGCAAAACCTGAACAAGTGGGATAAACATTATATATGTTGTCTTACAGCTTTAGGGCAAAAACTCAGTTCCTACAGCGAGCTCCGTCCTGGTGCACTTGTGTCCCCTAACGCTTTACATCAAAGGCGATGTCTGTAGGTATAAGAAAAGGCCATTACCAGGTGCATTGTATCCAGTTTTTCTGGCAAGGCAGTTCAGCAGATATCAGTGTTCCCTGGACTCTTTCCTTGGGCAGACTATTGGATTAGATGACCTTGTGGCGTCTGTTCCACTCGGTTTTTCTTTGGTTCTGTATCATGCAGCTCACTGTAAGACTGTTGTCAAGAAAAAGAAATTCATGTTGATTTTTTTCCTGCTTGTAGAGGACAACAGCATCTGCCAAAGCAATCTTTTATAAAGCTGCAATTGATCACTGGCCCGTTGTGTTAATGAAATCTGAATATCTATACTTTCTTCCATACGAAAAATCATCAAGACTCTAACACTGCCGTAGCTAAATACCATAAATCTTGAAATGAAAGCATATGTTTCTTTCACACATTCCCACTTTTATGCTTTAATTTCTCCCAGCCTACCTGAAGTGTTTTTACTCAAATTAGATCTGTTACTAGTAAAAAATTAGAGCTGTTCTATTTATGTGGTATAAAAAAAATGAAATAGAAATGTATCTGAGTGTACTTAGGATTGGATATTTTTAGGATTGCTTCCTAATCTTGCTGTGGAAATCTAATGCAATGTAGAACATAAGAGATCACATTATTATCCTTACAGCTATAATGTAGGCCATCATGAATAAAAAAAAAAGATACAATAATGAATATTAAAAATCTAATTATTTGTGTCATTTAGAACATTGTATTTGTTTTATAACACAACAAAGAATACGGCACATTTGTGTAACACATTCTGTTTATTGAAAAACAAATACAAAATGAGATAATTTTAACTGCATATTGTATTGTGGGAACAAAAGAACTGTGGCAAAACACCAGGAAAAAAAAAAAATCACCGTAATGAATGAAAAAATCAGTAGCTGAGAAACTCACAGCTAGGGACCCATTTGTTCTTTAGGATTGCTATGTTAATTTTCCGGACTTGCTGCAGCAGCAAAGTTGAGATTTAGGATGAATGCACCAGTTGCTAACTACTAATGCTATAAAAATATCTTTAGCTTCTCAAGGTAATTTAAAAGACCCATTCATATCCTGCTTTTCAAGCATTGCACTTTTACTTGAACTGTGTAAGAGGCAAACTCTTCAAAAGTCAATAAAACTTAACAGTTTCCTTAAGAAAACAGAAGTGGTTTCCTTGGGATGTGTTATGTTCTAATTTTCCGCTAATTTAAAAAAGAATAAAATCCTGTGAATAAGACCCAGAATTGAGGTATTAGCCCACTGATGTATTATTTTTAGGACATGTGTGCTTGGATACATTTTAAGCCTTACTAAGCACTTCTTACCCAAGCTTACATTCATGTCTGTTCACTGCCAAAGTAAGAATAAAATTCTTAAACAAAAGAAAATTGCATAAACAAAATTCTAACCATCGATTTTCAGTAACTTGTTTTTGACAAAAATATATTTTTCAGTTTAAGTCACAGAACTACATTAAGTCAATATCCCAAATTATTAAGGAAAATGACTGGGTGAAGGACAGAAACTACATTTAATTACAATCTTTTAGCAGGAAAGGAAAGGCATATTTTTGTCTTAACATTTCACTTTACAGACTGATGTATAATGAAATAGTCCTGCTCCTTACTTTTCCTCGTTTTGCTAAAACTTAATACGTAGATAGAAGTGCTGTGATATTTGTGAACATACGGTCAGGGCTATTGCTTCCCAATTAAGTTCTAAATGAAAAATCTGAAATCAGATCATTCTCACACACTGAATTCTCAGGCATACCTTGTAGAAACAGGTTGGGGTTTTTTCTCAGTGACTTCTCTTCTCACAGCCACATTTCCTTTTACCACCCCCCAAAGCAACAGCGCTCTCAACTCTTCTTATATTGCTCTATTCTATGTGTTCTGTCTTGTTTCCACAACACATTTAGGACTCACAAAACTGAGACAACCTCTAGAATTGCTCTTTAAGTCTCAAAAGCTGATCTCCTAATACACAACTGTCAGACTGTATTCCCAGAGGACTTTCCCCTGGGATTTATTAGTGCTCAGATATTTTTTCAAATGTAACTGGATTTGATACTTTTGTAGATTTTTTTTCTTGTTACACCACAAAAATCCCAATACACTGTTTGCAATTTTAACCTGTCCTTCTGGATATTTTTTTTTTTTAACAGGGCAGGTAAAACTGATTTTCATTTCTTAAGGTGAAATCTTGAAATTACTCAATCCCTTTAAACACTCCTAAAACTGCATGCAGTAAAGGAGGCTGTAAGACAGCAACAAGATACCACCTTATAACTGTAAAACTAACATGAGGGGTTGTGCTGTGATAACTCTCCCCTTATCTCCATGAAAAGCTACCTGATGCTGTGACCACTCAGCATTTAAACAATGCATGATACAAATATTGTTTTCCTCCGACAGTGAGACAATTAATGGGAGGATGAACCTTGATAAACAATTTTAATTGATACTTCCAGGCTACTTTAGCCCAAATAGAGAAATAAATCTGTGTCTATATATTTCTTATAATTATTATAAATTATATAATTATTACAAAGAACTCAAGATCAATGTTCTAATGTGGTATCACATTGCAGAGCAGGCACTTTAAATTTCAGTTCATGTCTGACAGAAAAGAAAACCTAAAAATGAAATCAGACTGTTACTGAAATGGAAATTACATAGTCTATTTACTCTCTACAGCAAGAAATGCTAAACTTAAAGTTATGATAGTTAGTTTGTTTCTTGTAAAAATTTAGAGAAAGTTAAGTTTAAGTAAGGAAATATTATATTCCAAAATATAAGACCAAAACACCATGATTAGAAGTTCCATTAGAACTGAATGCAAACTCACCATGTGACGGATTTAAAGAGCGATTTTCTTGTGAGACAAAATTCATTAATAGAGTATCTGACACAGCTCTGCCTTGCCACCATAGGTACTCTCTTCTTCTGTTGCTAATAATTATCAATATATACACAGATGAAACCTTTTTCGAAACAATTGTTTTGCATATATTGGCTACCTGCTCTGTGATATTACGAAACTAAGCAATGAGATATATATGTAACACACATCAGCATTTCAGCGTGGAGCTGGTATTGATAGGTGGCTTGAAAGCAGTGCATCTTACAAAACAGAACAACTTTGTGTTAAAAGTGCAAATGACATTATTTGGAGCTAGACATAAAAACACGCTAGCCTTTTCAGCAATTGCTAGTGAGCTGAGCAAATCTCATGATGGCAACTGTTTGATGATTCCATTTCTGTCCCCTAACTCTTGGCATCACAAAAGGTACCAAGAACATGGGATACTGGGGACATTTTGCACTGCTTGATCCTTCCGTTGTAGGACATATGCCTGGCAGAACGGGAGCAGTTATTAAATCAGTGTATCACATACTGATTTGCCTGTATACTTTGAACAAGAGCCGAGTCTTGCTGTCTTCCATGGCAAGTTCATCCTCTTTCATCTGTTGCCTGTAGAAGGTGCAGAAGGAGCATGCTCCCGTTCCTAAAGAGAAGATGAACAGGTTAGTGCTTTATGCTTTTTTCCCCCCAGCAGTTCCTTTGGGGCTCTCCTACAGCTGCTGCTTTGCTTCGTAATCTCACTTCAGATATGCAGACTCTAGAAGGTCACTTAAAAGCGGTACTTTGGTCTCATAGTCAGAAAAGTTTTCATGAAGTATGTTCTGGCTCATTCTCATAGAAGTAGCTGGTGCAGGTGAGCACCTCTGGACTAAAATCCCTCATCTTCCAGCATTTTAAGCAAGACGTTTTTCCAAAAGAAAAATGGACATTTTACTGTTATCCCTCCTTCCCCTTAACAGAAGCTTAAAAATGCTTTTTATAAGACTGCTTCATGACTACTGTGTCCGCGTTAACTCTGTTTAAAAGCAAATGTAATAAACTACCATCACCAAATGGTCTCATTATATAATAACTTTAGTTTACCATAGCTCTCTGAGGATCTGAGCAGACTGAACAATGACATTTTCTGATATATTATCAGAAGAAAAGAAACTATCTACAGTTTTCATGCAGAATAATGAAAGAAATGGGCCATAGGTAGATCCAAAAAGAAGTATTGCAGAAAATAGTGGTATATATAAGATATTAATGCAGCAGATTTCTTTCAGGATTGGAGTAGACAATATTCTTCACCCTGAATAGCCACTCATTCCACTAGGCAACAAGGAAAAAGGCAAGGGTATTTTCAAACCTCAGGTATCCGGTAAGCTCATACAAGCAGATAGGAAAACACATATTATCATTCTGAATTGAGTTTTGCTTCTTTTTAAAGAAAACATCACCATACAAAGCTAAATGCTGTGAGACACATCAAAGTTTTGCTAAGACAACTGATAAGGTATGGCTGATGAGGCTTTGGTAGTTAGAAAGACAGTCTCTGAAAGACAGGCTTATAATGGGATTGAATACAAGAAAAAAAAATAGTAACAAACAATTTCACAATGGAAAAAGCTGTCCTAAGAACAAAAGAGAACATTTCATCAGCACACAATACAATGTGCTAAAAGAGGTGCAACCAGGAAGAAGACAGGTATGACAAAGATAAGGGTGTACTGGATTTGGCATCACCCACGTTCAGAGCAATAAAAAAGGGATGTGGGAGGACCAGATGCATTAAGGTTTGTAATACATGTTGATTGTCCAGCACCAGAGAAGACAGTCACAAAGAGCACAAAGCAAACCACTTTTACAAGCATGCTACACAGGAAAATAGGAAAGTAAAGAGCATACAATTTTGCAAAAGCTCCTTGCAGAGGAATTTAGCAATAGTATAACGTTCCTTTATAGCTACCGTACAGGATCAAGAAAGGAGCAGTAGTAATGAAGTATTTATATACAAATCTGACCACAAGAGAAAAAGAATATACAATTGATATTATATACAATAATATTGATATCTTTTGCATTATTAGAACTATATGAAGTGAGTATTAGAAAGTAGATAAAGCAAAATGTGAAAATCTAGATTTTTAATAAATACATGTGCAAAACCAATACTGGGACTGAGGGTTGTAAAATCATTGCACCTTATTTAAAAAAAAAATAGGAAAGACTATTTTAATCTTACAAAATATTTCAGAGCAGAGAAAATAAAGTTTGTAGTGATGCCTACAGGCAAATCATATGATCAAGGTGTATGTGCATGCAGTTCCAGGGCTATGGGCACTGCTACTACTGCCATTAGCAATAATACCTAAAGGAAAGGAAAAAGCCCTTTGGGTTATGGCATACATTAATATAATGAAAAAGGTGGTGAACCCACTGCAATGTATTGCCTCAATTACTGCACTGGAAACAGGGGAGACTGTTCTGATACAGTGCATTAGCTTTTAAGACCTAAAAAGAACAGTAAGGTGGAATGCTAAAATTTACCTGCTACAGATGATGTAATTTTTTTGCTCTCTAGGTCTCATAGATTCCATGTACTATGTGTTCTACCTGGATACCAGGAGTTCAGGCCAGGCAGAGTGTAGCAACCCACTTTTCAGCTCTTTGGAAGATGGCAGTTCAAGAAAATGCTTTTTAACATGACTGTTGCACATGAGACTTTCAAGGAAGGTGCAATGATATACTAGAAGGACTGTTTGGAATTAGCTATTATTGATACCACACTGAAACAACAACAACAACAACAAAAGATTATGGCAAAATCCTAATGTCACAGGCAAAAGATACAAGGAGGTGCAATCTAAAATTCAATTACACTTGATGGAAAATTGGTGTTAATCATTTTGGTTATGTCTAGGAATAGAGATGTATCTAACTCTCCAGAGTTAGTGCTTAAAGCAAGTACAAATCTTTTCTTCTTACAAGAGCTGAAGAACATGGTGATGGCTAAGACTGCCAGAAATCTAGATCAATTGGAGAGGGAAGGATGAAAATGGTATTGGGATCACAGTCTGAATGATTTGACAGATTATGTTTTCCATAACATGAAAGATTTAGTCATTTACTTGTTCTACTGCAGTGTCTTAGCTTATTCAAGGAAATACACTGTAGGCCAATACATAAGAAGGAAAAGAGCAGCCCTTCATTAATGTAAAATTGTGTAGTAGACTAGTAGTTACTTGTGGATACTATGCTTTTTCTTTTTTCATCAGACGTGGGTACACAGGAACAGTAGAAACTAAACACAGTCAGTTCAGATTCAGCAAAAATCTGATGAACCTTTGGCTATTTCAGTGCTGACTCTAGAACACAATATAAAAAAATCCCTAAATGTACTACTTGGAGGCGGCATATAATCATTAAAAAAAAATAGGTTTTGCAGCTTTTTTGTACTATACAGAATCTGGTCCAACCTGGTTCAAGCAAGGCCACCTAGGGCCAGTTGCCCAGGACCGTGTCCAGGCAGCTTTTGAACATCTCCAAGGAGGGAGACTCCACAACCTCCCTGAGCAACCTGTGTCAGCGCTCATTCACCCTCACAGTAAAAAAGTGTTTCCTGATGTTCAGAGGGAACCTCCTGAGTTTCAGTTTCTGCCCCACTGCCTCTTCTGCTGTCACTGGGCACCACCAAAAAGAGCCTGGCTCCGTCCTTTTTGCACCCCGTCTTCAGGTGTTTATATACACTGATAAGATCCGCCGCTGAGCCTTCTCTTCCCCAGGCTGAACAGTCACAGCTTTCTCAGCCTTTCTTCATAGAAGAGATGCACCAGACCCTTCATCACCTTCATGGCCCTTTATTGAACTCTACCCAGTAAGTCCATGTCTGTCTTGTACTGGGGAGCCCAGAACTGGAGACAGCTCTCTGGGTGTGGCCTCACCAGTATGAAGCAAAGGATAAGGATCACCTCCCTCAACCTGAGGGCAACACTCCTCCTAATGCAGCCCAGGATACCCTTAGTCCTCTTTGCAGCAAGGGCACGTTGCAGGCTCCTGTTCAACTTGGTGTCCACCAAGACCACCAGGTCCTTTTCTGCCAAGCTGCCTTCCAGCTGGGTGGCCCCCGCACGTACTGCTGCCTGGGGTTATTCTTACCCAGGTGCAGGAGTTTCCACTTCCCCTTATTGAACTTCATGAGGTTCCTGTCAGTCCATTTCTGATATTTAATACCACAAAACAAGGTATAAACCAAATGGAAGACCTGGTACATGTTTGCAGGAAGGAAATATCTTGTGTTAGGAAAAAAAAGGCTTTCAGAAATATATTTGTAGTCACTATATGAAAACAATATAACAAATCTTTTAAAAGAAACAACCTTAACATAGCTGATGATGAAGTAAGTTTTCATTAGGGACGAAAATAGCCTAACCTTTGAACTATGGGGCAAAAGGTAGAAGAGATAAAGCAGTGAATTTTTAGAAGAAAGCACCCAGAGCTTTTGAAAACAGTTCATGATGGATGTCTTGATATGACAGTATACTCTTGTCTATTTTTTCATACTTTTAACCACATGCCAGTATAAAAAAAAAGAAATGGCCTCAGGAATATTGGAAAAAGGAGTGCAGTGGTAATTTCCATGTGCCTAATAGAAATTGGCAAGTGATATATTGGAATACTAAGTAAGCCAGCACCTACTTAGCAACATGCTAATCAGAACTGTGGTGAGTCACATCAAGGACATATTCACTAGATGTGGTATTTGTGACAAACTATTTCCCAAAATAGACCTTGCTTCTATAGGTCTTCAGCTGTGCGCATTTTAATGAGCTAAAGCCTCAAATAAATAATGATTCTGTAACAGTCTGTTGTGGTCTGAGCTTTAAATCAGGAACCCAGAGGTAAATCAGAGGTGAGAACTACATTGGAGCCATGTAAAGTGTACCATGGTCGGTGGCAGTTCAATAGGATCATTGAATAAATGGAATAACACTAGTCATACAAAATAAAAATATGACTGAACCGTAACTTAGGCAAAATTACAAATATTTAGGTGTACTTACAATATTAGGAAAAAGCTTAATGGTGAAACTACTGCTTGTTATGCTGACCCAGCAAATAAGGAAAATGTAACTGCAATAAGCTGCTCAGAAGCTACACACCAGGGAGAGGATGCGGCGCAGTTACAGCCTCTTCAGACATAGTCCTCAGACATCCCGCTGGCTGCAGCAAGAGGTACAAGAAGTAAGAAAGTGAACCTCACCCCTGAGAGTGAAGATACTAACATATCCTAATGCTTCTACTACACGTGATTATTAATTTTGGCATCTACACTATTTGCTTATACGTAGGCAGACAGAGTCAGGTCAGACAACTGCTGCTTTAAGAGACGTAATGGACGTTAGTCTGACACCGGTTCCCAGCTGATGTACACCTACCAGACTAACTTCCCGAGCCTACCACGTGCATTCAGACAGCAGAGTGGGCATGTGTGAAAAACCCTGTTTAGTTTACTGTGGAAGAGTAGGGATAAACACATTTAAATAATGAATTTTAAAAGTTCTGACTCATGACTTTTAAACACCCGTGAATACTAAAGCTAATACTTATTGGGCAGTTCCTTGATCAAGCTGCTTTTTGAGCCAGGTTAGATTTGCTTAGATTTCAGTAGCAAGAAAGCAGTCAGTCCCTGAACAGTTGGTATTTCCTGCCTTTCCTGGGGAGTAAGAACGATGCTCAGCAGGCTTTTGCCAGCTAACCGCATACTAGGCTGCTTTCTGTGGCCTGAGGCTCATTATTTTCCATCTTTTCTGTCCTCCTCTCGTTTTATTACATCCTAGTGAATTTAATCAGAGAAAACAATATACTGCACTTGTTCTGTGCAGGTTTGAGTTTGAACAATACGGTAAAATGTGGATAATTTTATAATTCCTGTATTATTATAGACCTGGTGAGAAACAAACCTTCAGACTTCCAGTAAGTCTTTCTCTATTGTAAGCCAGAGGGAATTGGTATAATTTGGGAAGACATTCTGTGGTTTCTTGAAACACAAAATGTTTATTTAATTAGTTACCAGGGAGAATATGATTCTTTCAAAGAAAGGTACATTGTGTTTTACACCATTTGTAATAGCACGGCTACCTTTCTATCTGAGGTCCTGTATGCTATAGAGGGACTTTAAATACATTTTTGGCTTTACTGGCAAAGATAGGGATTATTTTGCTCCAGGTCATTCAATAAAGATTACACTCCTACATATTGTTCTGTGTCAAAGTTGTATGTCAGCCTGCTTCACAACAGATGGCTGCATTTCAGTAGTTTTATATAGAAGATGTATACGGAAGGTTGAAATAAAACATTCATTGTAATCCAACTTCTTCCAGTTGCTTGTATATTTTAGTTATAACCATCAAGCTTGATGTCATGCAGGAGAACTTTTAAATTACAACTTTGTAAATTTGTTTCTATTAGCCCTGGGTCAAGATTTATTTGGAATGGTTGTTGTAGAGAGAATGTAAATCAAGTATATTTCATGTTGTAACGTATCAGACATTGTTTTAGGACACATTCCAGCCTGTAAGATACAAGAAGAAATAAGATACTTTAATATACGGCCTTTCTGTTTTAAAGGGAAAAAGCACACATAATTCGGAGAAGGGAGCCTTAACCTCTGCTTCCAAGCTTTGAGTGAGTGATTTCTCATTGTAGACTGAATAAAACTGTATGTTTGGGTTAATGCCCAGGTTATAGCAACGCTGTTTAATTTAGGCCTGATTACTTTGTATAAACTTGCATGCCTTACTAATCACCAACCTCTGAAGGAGGAACTGAAAAAAGAGACTTCAAGGACTGGTAAAGGAAAACATCTCGCTACAAGGAAGATAAGGATAGAAGAATGTCACTGGTTTGAAGCCGGTAAAACCCACAGTAACGGGGATGAAGGTAAAGGCAGCAGGGGCCTCAACTGAGGGTCTATGCACTTGCCCCCCACCCGCCAAGAGCATGCGCGACTTACATAGCGAGCGAGGCTAATTTAAATATAACCCACCAGTAGCAACAGATACAGTAACCACTCACCAGTGAATGTAAATTTGGGCGGCTTTTCCACTATTTTTACTAAACATGTAACAAGATAAAGAGGCTGTAGTTCCTCTGTGTGGTGTGCCAGCTTTGTGGAACTACCACCTAGCACCCATCTTTGCACAAACATGAATGAAGTATCTCATCTCTGTGTGTGAGATTGGCCTATTGCACACCGGGAACTGGACCCCGCTTGTGGAACATCATGATAGCTTTTTTTTTTCCAGAGTTTTTTTCTCCCCATCTTGCAAGGCTCTAAGATACATTGCAAAACTTTTTTTTTCATGAAATACAAAAGTAAATGTGTAATTATTCGATTTACAGAGGTAAGAATATTTTCAGTGGTCCTTCAACTGTACCTTATCACTTAAAGTTCCTTATCGGCCTTTCCAGTAAATGTTGGTTTAAAACCAACAGAGAGAGAGAAGAAAATGTTACTTTAGCACTATGATTGTGGTTCAGTGATTTAGTAATTTTCCTCTGCTTTGCCCTTGTGCTCTGTTACAGAGGAGAATAGTTGGTCTTGCTTCCTTTGGGCTTTTGTCACCAAAGATTCATTGATGAAACACCTAAGGTCTAATGAGGAAGCTATGTAAAGCCTCAAAGCTAAAGATCAAAGTGAATAATGATCTAATATACCAAGTGTATCCACTGAACAAAATAGGAAAATAGGCTTGAGCAAGGGCTCTTAAACTTTGCTTCTCTTTCTTGTAAAATAGTCTGCTACTGAATCACAAGCCACTTACAGCAGCCCGTCGGTGTAATTCATCGTAAATAAGATTTTCTAGCTGGTATTTATGCAGTGAAAGCATAAATTGTATTACTAGAGGTGTAAGTACAAAATTTTGGCTAGAGTACCGCTGTTTGGGGGAGAAAAAGAAGTTAAAATCGGGGTTTTATTCCTCCTTTAGAAACAAATCTTGCCTTTTTTCGTTCCCCCTCCCCTGGAGACTTGAAGGGGGGTTCAGGGCGCTGCCCTGGCTCCCCTGAGCCCCTCTCGCACGCCCCATCGCCTCGGGGCCCGCCGAGCGGCTCCCTTCTCCCCTCGCCTCGCTACAGCTCTCCGTTCAGGGCACTCCCGCAGGCCGAACGCCCGCAGAGAGGGTCCGCCGCGGGTTTTAACGGGAGATCACACTCCCGCAGCGCCTCGCAGCCGCCCCGGCCGCCCGTCTGCCGCCCGTCAGGGGCCGCTGTGGCAACCTCACCTGAGCGCCGCACCCGCCAGGCGCGAGCGCCACCCCCCACCGCGACGGCGGGGCCGGGAAGGACAAGAGCTGCCCCCAATCCGAAGCTGCGGCCCGTCCCTGACTGACAAGCCACAGCACCCAATAGGAGTCGTCAGTTGGGAAGGCGGGGCGACAGTGAAGGGGGCTCAGCGACCACCGCCCGTCGGGAGGAGCAGGGGGGCGGGGCAGTGGCTCGGGGCGGGGCTCGGCGGGCAGGGGGCGAGGCTTCTGGGCAGTTAGGGGCGTGGCCTCAGAGGGGGTATTTAGGGCAGGCGCGGGGCGCTCCCCCGCGCAGTCGGCGCAGTGCCGCTGGAGGTGTTTTCTGCGCCGGCTGCCGCACGGTCTCCCCTTTTCTTCCACGCGCGCGTGTGCTGAGGCCGAGGGGGCCCGTCCCGCGTGGGTCAGCGTCTCCCCGGGCCGCGTCTCGCCCTCCTTCCCTCTCCCACAGCCACCCGTGCGCCTCCGCAGCGGGATTTCTCCGCGCCCCTCGCCCGCTGAGGGGGGGCGTCCCCCCCCCCCGGCCCGCGCCCCTGCCCTCCCCGCTCCCGGCCGGGGGCTTGCGGCGCGTCCCTCTGGATGCGTCCCCGCAGCCTCGGGCGGGAGGCGGCCGGGGAGAAGCGTTGCCTCCGAGGATTTACCGCCGCCTGGGACTCGGACCCGCTTCCCTGCGGGGGCAGCCGGCGCCCCGGCTCCGTTGCCGCGCCGGGCCGCCGCCGCCATGGACGAGAAGTACCTGCCCGAGCTGATGGCGGAGAAGGACTCGCTGGACCCGTCCTTCACCCACGCCCTGCGGCTGGTCAACCAAGGTGAGGGCCGGCGGAGCGGGGCCGCTTCGTCCCGCCGTGGGGATGAGCCGGAGGTGCCGGCCGCCGAGGATGCTCAGTGAGGGGTTTAACTTTTCTTGGCGTGTTTGGGGTTTTTTGTTGGTGTGTTCAGCGGCTCCCGCCCCCCTCGCCAGGCGCCGGGGGGCCGCCCCGGCGGGCAGAGCTTTAGCCGTGGCGGAGGCGCGATCGTTCGCGGCTTGGGTATGAGCACCCTTCCCAGCCAAGCGGTTTGGGCTTCAGGTCGACTAAAACCCTCACAGGTTTTCCCGTTGTACCCTGTTCTAACGTGTGTCTGAAGAGTCAGTAGCTTATTGTGTTTACATGCGTGTGAGCCTTCCCAGAAAGGAGCCTCGCACCCATGTCATTTCCCAGGAACTTATAGCTCTGTAGCTAAAATACTAAGGAACCAACAATACATTTGGGTGACTCTTTTAAAAACCCAGAAGTATCTTTTCTTTTGCAGTTACATAACTCCGAATATTAAATGATGCCTACCCCTTCCCGTGTCAGATACACTTTAAAGCGCTAGCTCTCTGTTTCAATAATACTCCGCTGAATAGAAAAGCAATTCTGTGAGACTTATGATTACGGTTTCACGTAAATTTGGACATACAGGTGACTTTGAAGTACAGCTCTGTAGAGACACGCAGTTGGTACGGTGCTTGGGATGGCAAGTGGAGTAAGTTAAGAACTGATCTTCTAATATAATTTATTAACAGCCTTTGGCTTCAGTCGAAGTGATTACAAAGCCGTGCTAGTGTGCTTCCTATAACAGGACTAGGGCTAAATCAATGTGGCTCCTATCAGGGCGTTGTTGTAGGTTTTGATGGGTAATGGAGGGTGAATGCCCATCTAAATCAGAAGCAGAATCAGCTATTGTCTGAAATATTCCGGAGTTGGGAGCGGCTGTCACAGGTTCAGCTGTGGACTGCATATGCCATGTGATATATAGATGCCTGTCCTTGGATAGTTGGTATCTTGCATATTTCTCCTAATTTTGAATTTCTAAAAAATGCCACTGTTGATGGTGGGAGGAGAGTTATGGTTATAGGTATTTGTATTGTTTGCTGTAAATAAACTTCTTAATTTAGCTTGATGGCTGCGAGTTTAAGGATGCAAATTAGTGAAGTTCCTTTACAGATGGTGAAGCAAGGATCCTATTTCATATGTAAATTATTTTAGGAAGTTACAGAAGTATGTGATTTACTATTTTACAAACAGCGTTTATGGAGGTAGACATGGTTGGTGTTATCAAGATTGTGACTTTTTGGGGACTATGATAGTTTTTGGGGGTTCTCATTGAAATGAGAAATTGGAGGACAGAAACTTCTGGCTGCTTTTGTCATGTAATACATGGTATCTGCATGCATACTTTCAGCTCCAAAAATAAATGATATGGTCAGTGAAAAAAATAATATAGATAGACATGGATCCAACCTCTTTATTCCAGCAAGTCCCCAGATTTTTTTTCCTGCTTTGAAAGTGAAGCCTTGTGTTAAATCTGAAGTATTTCACATGTTCGAGACAGGTAAAAAAAAAGATTAAGCATGGTGACACTCAGCTGGCTAACTGTAGTTTAAAATGCAAATTTGTGTAATGTCTGTGTAAAATAGATATTCCAGGCAGCTGTAGTCACCAAAGAATGAAATAAGGTAGAGACTGTATAACAGAAGTGCGAAATGGGAGAAATGTTTTACAAACCCATCTTGTCATGACACTGACTTTATCAGTGACTGGGTTTTTTCTTCTCAATTGTAACAATTCTGTGCAGTTAAATGAAGGCAACTATTAGTGGAAATGTGTGTGCAGTGCTTGTGGCTTGTACTTTGTACGTCAGGTCCACTGAGTTCTTTCTACGATAGTTCAGTGAGCAGGCAGATGAAGCGGCTTGTCTAATTTTTTTTAACCTGGGTTTGTTTAGCTTTTCAGCTTAATGAAACATGTTTCTTAGTTTGGCTTCTTCCAGGTATGTGTGAGAATGTCTTAGCAAAGGTTTTAAATGCTTAAAATAACCAGCTTAATTGTGTAATAGCATTGCTTAATTGTGTAATAGCATTTTGATATCTAATAGTATTATATTTACTATCTGTATTTACTTAAACTGAAATACTGTGGATCAGCCAACCTTCTTCAGAAACTCGAGATTGATTTGTAAGGATTGTATGGCTGAACTAGCAAATCCTTCCGAGGTGCTAAAGAAATTGAAGTGTGTGTACTGCTTAGACAGGAGCCAAATTGCTAACAAATTTCTAACCATGTTGAAATTTGGTTTCTAGGGAAAAGTCCTGTGTCTAGACTTCCAAAATCTGTTAATTATAGTTCTCAAATGGAAGTGGACACATTTTCATATTATGCTTATAATTACAAATTATAATTTGGGTACAGAGAAATGACATACTTTTAAATAATACAGGAAAAAAGTGGAGCTTGGCATGCTTTGAGTTCCAGGGTAGCCTTTGGGTTGAAAAGAACCATGTGGAGATAACTAGGATGCTGCAAGAATACTTTCCTGAGCAGTATTATTAATCTGTATTTCAGAATTAAGCAATGACAGCATCTCCTCTTGCCCTAATAAAACCTTGTTTTGAGCATCTTGAAAGCCTTAAAATAAAAGATCAGTATCCTTAATTGTTCCTGCGTAGTACACAAGTGCTGATTTTTTGTGTTGAAAACTCTGCTCAAGTATTTGTGTCCCAAAGAGACAAGTCAAATATAAGATACGTTGCTTTAAATTTTGCTTTGAACAGTCATTGAAACATTCAGCTGCTGCTTAAATTTTAGGACAGTAGGAATCTTTTGCAGGAGACTAGACTATATCCTTTGCTCTAATTAAGATGACTTGCTTGTGTACTTGGTCATTAAGCCTTCCTAAAAAGGGGATATTCTTACCTTTAAACATGTTATAGATTGGAAGTAGGCTTATTTTGCATGTGTAGTAAGGTGACTGTGCTAATAGGATTAATTTGCAGCTGGTACTAGACAAAGGGAACTGGAACATTATTGTCATCTTATAACAAGTTTGTAATTGAAGAACCTTGGGAATGATGAGGCTCTATGAAAATACACATGTACTAAACTCTTGTTTTTGTATTTTTCCTATTTAAAGCTCACAGGTGCTCATCTTTATGCAAAATCTGCACAAGTTTTGTATGTGAAAGTGATGCTTGTTCTGAAATCCAGCTAGTTCTTTGTGTTTATCATTGCAAAGCACTGAGCAGCTTTACTTCACCTTTTTTTGAGACCTTTGTTTTTGAAGGCTGACTTGGGTTTGCATGTTGGTAAATGTGCAAGTGTAATGTTGATTGCCATGACTTAATGGGTGATGCTGTAAAAATACTGGAAGATCTGTAAGGGAAGAGTTATTTTTTACTTATCTTCTTTCACATCTCTGCATAATATTGATTCTTGACAAGTATTTTGTGAATGGTGGCTAAAGTATGTGAAATTGAAGATGGAAGAAGCTAACTGTAAATAAAACATGTTGATACCAGACATGTTTTATAACAGAGACATTCAAATAGGTAACTGGCACTTGTTTGGTTTGTATAGGTGGACAGGACCCTGTAATCCAAGTTAGGGCAGCTGAAATCCTCTGGGAATGGGTCCTGGTGCCATTGCTGAAAGACAGCTTTTACTTCTCTGTACACTGTACCTGTGGAATTCTTCTTTACAAGCTCATTTTGGCTACTGGTAATGATTTGTGGTCTTAAATTGGTGAGGCTACCTTTATTGTCAACAAGATGATGTACAGGAATAACAAGCCTTCCTATCAGTAGATGGCTGTATGTGCCAGCTGCGTGTTGAATGACTTTACTGAGTCATGTCTAATAGAGATCAGCAGAGGCTTTGCTGGTTCCTGTGTCAAATTTTAGGAGTAGAAGTCCGATAAAGAGACCAGTACCTCCCTAAATATAGGGAGAATGGAGTGTGAGGAAAAGTGTACTGATTTTCTGCGTTGTGGACAATATTAACTGATTTTTTAGCAGGTAAGGGATAGCTTTGTAAAAACATCTGAAGTAGGTCCTTATAAATTAAGGTTTCATACTTGTTATTGATTTTGAATAAATATGTCTTGAGATGCAAGGACTTCTAGGTGGTTAGCAAGGATTTCCTTTAATTTTTCACAAATAGAATTCTAATTTTTCACAATTCTAAAGGACTTATTTGATTATGTATAGTGATGTGACATAGATATCTTGTAGATAGAAATAATCAGTTTGCTACCGAGTCATTCGCTGTCCTCTGAGGACGAGAGTCTCATGGCATGGAACAGACACGCGTGGTGCTGTTCGTTCCTATCCCCTGATGGTGTAAAATATGCTCCGTTGCTGTTTAACCTCAGACTGTCCTTTATTTCTCATTGTAGTCTCAATCAAGTGTCCTGCTCCTAGAGGCTGGCAAAACATTTTATGAAGGTTGTAGGCATTTTGTAAAGCAAATACAGCTGAAGAAAGCTGACTGGGTTTTAGGATTACTTGGAGCACCCTATTAATTTGAATAAAATAGTACGTTTTGTAATATGCCCTTCAGAAAAAGATTTTTTTTTTCCAGACAGCAAGTCACTTTTCTTTCTAGTTAACCTCTATGAAAGACAGAAATTCTCTTGTCTTCTAGTAATAAGACTTCAAAACAAGTCTGTGAAAATGTGCAGGTAGAATTATTTATTTGTTGGGCTCAATGCAATGAGAAATTTAGGTGATGGTAATACGGAATGGATATGGTGTGATGGTAGCACCATAAAACCAGGGAAGGCTGACTTAGGTTCTATTTCTAGCTTTTTGAAACAGGATGAAAAGCTGTAAGACTTGGAGTGACGAAGGGGTATTTCAGATTGTCCCAGCCTTCGTTGTTCAGTAACGCTTCAGAACAGCAGAACAACCGTTTTTGTAACGGTTGGCTCTGGTTTTACTGCAGAGAAGCTGTATTGGGAAAGTCATAGGCCTTCTCAACAATGAGATTCCAGTCTTGGTCTCTTCAGGCTGGAGAAGTGATTTATCAGGTGTCCCAGTTGTGTGAAGAGGGCTGCTGTGGAATGCAGCTGAAGATAATCATACGAACCTCACCCCAGGCTCACGGGCTCGGAGGGTGACTCCAGCCTGCAGCCGCTCACCGGTGACCCCAGTTAGTCTAAAGCTGACTTCTGATTCACTTGCAGACTTACTTTGGCGGTCAATGAGAGAGATCGAATGTAAAGGTTTCAAATTTAAACCGACATGGTTTGTCACTTTCGATCCTTTTCGACACCAGCCATGCAAATTAAAACTGTAACCTCCTGAGTACTTATTTACTGGAGAAATGAGAAGGAGGGTCACAGCACTGAATGGCGGTTCTGGCCTGTGGCTTGTCTGGCTTAACTTGCATGCACTTAAATTCCATGTATGTGACCTTTCTGCCCTCTGAGTTCTGCCCCCCCAACTTCCAAGTGTAATTAGAAGACAAAAGAATTTAGGATGCGCTTTGCTTTGAAATAATTGGGTATCAAAGTTCAGAGTTGAGTAGCCTCTGTGAAGTATTCAGTGTGGTACTGCATGACTTGTTAATTAGTATTTAGCAGTTTCAGTAGAAAGCATGTTTAAACGGATTAACTGGTAACTGACACACCTAATATTTTATGGTGAATTAACTGACTGTTCTTAGTTGAGCTCTGCAGGAATCTTGCAAGCTTAATGTTTACATTATTAATACCATTTTTCAAATAATAAATGAAGGGCAGGATGTTTATACTGGGTGAAGTGGAGTATTTTGATAAAGTGGGGCTATCGACCCCTGAGACCTGGCCAGGCAAGTCTCGCCTGCGCAATGGGAGCTGCGTGGTAGGGCAGGCAGTGGTTCTGGGAATGACTTAAGAGCCATATATTGCTATTTGGTGTGAGTTCCAAGTGCATCACTAGCTAGGAAATTAATCTTTATGGCCTTAAGCTAAGGCCATAAGGGCATACAGACTAGGGAATTTAATTTTCTTGTGACATTCTAGGTACGGAAGTCCGTGTGTCTTAATCTTCAAGAAGATCATGGAAAAAAACAGTGCTTTGCACATTTGAGAAGGTTTGTAGGCTTCTTGTTAGTCTGGTTTGAAAATGATCATTAAACATGTGGCTTGAGTGCCTCAATAGCTTCGTGGAGATAAAGGTGCTAAGAGGCCCTTTAAACTGATGATGAAATGTCTGGCCAAAAAAGTGCAAAATGAAAAAATAAATCACAGTGCTTTAGCAATAGATGATTAACTCTAAATCAAATACAAGAACTGGTAGATTTTGCATCTCTTGAGAACTTTGATTCCAAATGAGATGCATTGCTGGACACTTGATCTCAACTAAATTGTTAGGCTCTTTACTGAACTGTCAATGACTTGGGATATACAGTAGGTGTAGACTGGCTATTTATGACAAGGAGCAAATTTAAGAGTAGCAATTCCACCTGGAGAGGTGGAATGAAGCAACTTTTTTTTGTTAAGCTGGGAAAGCTGTCTTTTTGAGTGTCTCAACAGCTGAGCAGTGACTGTTTTACTCTGTGCATTTATCCCATCTTAAAATATTCCTTTGCTAGAACTCAACTTTGTCATATTTATCACTTACTGTTCTTTTGTTTTGTGTTGTAGTCTTTCATGATTTTACTTCATTGTCAAGGTAAAATTAATAAGAAACTGTAAAGTTAGATGGTTTTCTTTCCTTCCTATTCTGCATTTCCAGTTGCTGTTTTGCTGGCTGCCTTCCATTTCTTATTTGACATGTTTATCAGGCTTTTGGCTTCAGCTAGCAGCTCAACAGGAGCAAAGTTGCAAGGCAGCAAACAAATGTCAGTTTAATTCTTGTAGTTGGTAAATCTTTCACTTTTTTGGCCTATATAGGTGTTCTTTTATAGGTCTTTATTTTCTAGGAAGAATTTCTTGACAAAGTAATTGGAAACCTAAAAGATTAGAAATCATTTCAGTAAACCTATTGTTCTTGCACTTAATCGAAAAGAAAATTTGTTACAACAACTCCTGCTGTATTGATCTTGGTATAATGTAGTGACAGTGAAAATCTGAAGTTGCAAATCCTTTGAGAATTTACTGATTTTCTTCAACTGTTAATCCATTTGGGTTGTATAAAAGGAATAGTCAGTAGGGGAAGATGCCTTTCCACGGACAAGATAAAGCATCTAGGAAGAAGTCAAAATTGCTTCTGTTGCTCTGACAGTGCTGCTGTGTTTACTGAATGCTTGGGGAGTAAATGCATCTGTAGTCTCTTACTGCCTCCGATTATCCAGCAACAGTCCTCTGGAAAGCAGACGTGTTTAAAAGAAAAAAAATTAGATGTTTTCAGCCAGTTTTTTCCTGCTGCTTTGAGATAATACTGATGTTTTTAAAAGATGTAGAAATGGAAGGACTGTGTTTAATGCAGCTGTTTTTCCTTTCACTTCCTTTTCTGTAATAAGGGACAGATGTTTTCGTTACTGGCTCCTTTTGATCTGTGTCCTCATTAACTAGAGGTGGTGGTGAAGCACCTGTCCTGATGCATCTCTGGTCAGCAGCCTGGTTTCTGCTCCCCCGTCTCCTTAATCCTCAGATACTGAGCATCTGCTCTTTTTCATGTTGTCTTTCTCCTGCTACCAAGCAGAAATGATGTGCTCCTTTGTATGCAGAATGGAGTGACACACTCCAGGGTAAACCAGAGAAGTAAAAAATCACCCTTTTCTCTACTGCCCAGCTCCAAAGGAATCTTAAATGATAGATTGCGCTCTTACAAAAGTGAAAAGCACTAAGGTCCACCATGTCTGCTTGGTTCCTTCATGGCTTTTTGTTATGCTTAACTACACCCTGTACTCCTCCCTGAGTTTGAAGGAAAACAGATTTTTTTCTATTCTAGACTTGCCCTTGCACAGTTTGAGTACAATGTTCTTGGTCCATTCGTACACTCATGGAAGCTCAGAAACCTGGTGTGTCAGGTTGACACAAGTGGTGTGTCACTTCATGAATTATCTGACTGTTTCATGACCACTTTGAGCCAGCCTTTTAAGACCAAGAAGCCCTAATTTCAAGGGAAAAAGGTATGTCACAATGGAGGTTTTTGCCTTCCTTACAGGATTTCTTCACAACTTTTTTAGTAGTGGAAGAGTTTCTCAAAGTGAAACAGTTTCTTACTAACGGTTTGACTCAGTTTCTTCATTTAAACCCTGTCTGTGTGTGGAGGAGCTAATCCGCTTCGCTTGTGGCTTCACAGCAGGTAGGTTGCAGTGATACCTTTAGCTCCAGGTAACTCTTGCTGCTTTTCTGAAGATGTCCTAGTGGTACCCTAGGCTGAGTAGACAGAGTCTGCAAGGTGAAATGTGGCACCTTAGTCCTAGATCTTGAGACTGGAAAGGACTACTGTAGTCCTTTTTGTCTTGTGTAATACAAATTGGTCTTAAAGATTCTTTTCACTTACCATATACCTGTGATCTTTTTATTATACCATGCATCCATGGTCTGGAAAAATGATTAGGTTTTTATTGGCCCACTGTATAAAAACATACAACAGATTTATTGTGTCTTTAAAGCTTACTGTATCTGTTCTTAAGACACTTTTGCTGCAGGCGCTTGAAGTCTTCACCAAAGCCTGTTAATACCATGTGAAACAAATGTCAAGAGTGACATAAGTGTAGCCATATAAAATGCTTGTGAGGGAATTAATGACCTTTTAAGATTTCTTCCAGCCTTATTTCCTGTGAATTTGGGGTTCTCAGGAAATTACGAAGTATTAATATGAGCACACTTTACAAAGAGCAAAAGTGTTCCACAAAGGGTTTTCTTCTAGGATACTTATAGAGCACCTTAAATATAGTGATGCTGAAATTTTGAAGACTTCTCTTGCCAGGAAGGTTTTTGGATGCTATCTCTGTGTCAGGAAACTCCACTGTATTAGCAGTAGGTCATGAAGTATTAGAGAATCATCATGCAGTTTTTAATTCTGTGGGGAGCTCTTTCTGAAGGACTTTATAGACCATTTTTTGGCATTAATGAAAATACAATGCAGCCTGTGTTTTCAGCATGACAGCACAGTCCCGTACCTGCAGTGCTGGCACGCAGCTGTTCCAGCCTTACTGGGGCTACCCAGGCAGGTGGGATTGTTGGGAAAGGGAAGGGGGGGTCACCCTTCCTAAGGAAAGCTGGGAGCCGCACATGAGTTCTGGGTGCCATCAGTGTTTGCTTGTCACTAACTCTTGTGGCCTGATGCATTCTGTCTGCAGTAAGGCTCTGGGGAGACCTTCTTGCAGCCTTCCAGTACTTCAAGGGGGCTTATAAGAAAGATGGGGACAGATGTTTTAGCAGAGCCTGTTACAGTAGGACAAGGGGTTATTGTTTTTTAACTAAAAAGAAGGTAGATTTAGACTAGATCTAAGGAAGAAACTTTTCACAATGAGGGTGGTGAAACACTGGCACAGATTGCCCAGAGAGGTTGTCGATGCCCCATCCCTGGCAACATTCCAGGTCAGGTTGGACGGGGCTCTGAGCAACCTGATCCATTTGAAGATGTCCAACACCCCTGCAAGGAGCAGGGACTAGATGACCTTTAAGGTCCCTTCCACCCCAAACTATGCTATGACTTTATGTTTATTAAAACGCAGGTCCCTCCTGAAAGCCAATATTTGGTTTACTGACACTTCAGTGCTTAGAGAACCATTTTTTCGCACAGCTTCACTATGTCAATATAAAAAGTTGATGCTCAAGGTACAAAGGCTTTAATTAGTAAATGGCCTGTTTGAAATTAGCATTGGTCACATCTTTCTGCTCTGCCATCTTATAGGTATTTGTCTTTATTGCTCATACCTTGATCACAAGCTTAGGCTCAAATATAGGCTGAATGTTGTGGTTGTAATAGAACTACCTTATCTCTGATACAGGGTTTCAAACACAATTGGCATGTGGATGGGAGCTGAAATAGCTTTGGCCTGTGCTGTTCTCTTGACGTATGCTTTAACTAGTAAGACTGCTGTCAGTCCAATTTGATAAGTGTTGAATGCAGTTTTAAAAGAAATACTTTCCTAGACATTTAAACTCAAAGCTCTTAGAATACATTGTTATCAGCTGATTAAATGGAGAGTGCAGGGAAACTACCATAATGTCATTTATAAATCATTTGTTCAGAGATGCACGTACAGAATTTACAATTCTCCTGAAATAATAGGCCTGGTTTGGAACACTAAGTAATAGTTCATATAGTTCAGTATAAGGTTAATTAAAAAATGCTGATGTGTATTTCATTATCACATAAGTGGCAAGTAGCAGGCTGAGAGATCAGATCTGTGAAGAGCTCTAAACAAATTATCCTTTTTAACTTCATGCCCTGATGGAGGAAAATGGATGTGATTTGCTTTCTTAACCAGTAGATCATAGTTTATTTAGACTTCTACGATATACATACCATTATGCTAACATAATGTATTTTCTGCCTCTGAGTAGCTTGTAGGTCCTCGAGGACCTATTTTTGTCAATGTGATCAAAGCAATGACCAAAGCTTTCAATGACTGGTTGTCCAAGATAGAAGGCTACCTGTTATCATGGCTTGCATGAAGGTCATGTTGACAAGTTAGTGACAGTAGGCACTAACTAAAGTACTCTGGACAGTTGCATCCAGAGGGTAGTGGTCAATGGTTCAATGTCCAGATGGAGACCGATGATGAGTGGTGTTCCTCAGGGGTCTATACTGGGACCAGTACTCTTTAATAATCTTCATCAATGATATAGACAGTGGGATTGAGTGCACCCGCAGCAAGTTTGCAAATGACACCAAGCTGAGTGGTGCGGTTGGCACGCCTGAGGAACAGGATGCCATCCAGAGGGACTTGGACAAGCTTGAGGCATGGGCCCATGTGAACCTCAGGCAAGGCCAAGTGCGGGGTCCTGTGTCGGAGCAGCCCCCAGTATCAGTACAGGCTGGGGGATGAAGGGATTGAGAGCAGCCCTGCCAACAAGGACTTGGGGGTCCTGCGGGATGAGAAGCTGGACATGAGCTGGCAATGTGCGCTCACAGCCCAGAAGGCCAACTGTATCCTAGCTGCACCCAAAGCAGTGTGGCCAGCAGGGCGAGGGAGGGGATTCTGCTCCTCTGCTCTGGGGAGACCCCACCTGCAGTGCAGCGTCCAGCTCTGGAGCCCTCAGCACAGGAAAGACATGGACCTGTTGGAGCGGGGCCAGAGGAGGCCACAGAAATGATCAGAGGGATGGAACAGCTCTGTGAGGACAGGCTGAGAGAGTTGGGGTTGTTCAGCCTGGAGAAGAGGAGGCTCCAGGGAGACCTTTTTGCAGCCTTCCAGTACTCAAAGGGGACTTAAGAGAAGGATGGGGACAGACTTTTCAGTGGGGCCTGTTGCAATAGGGGAAGGGGTGATGGTTTTAGACTGGGAGGGTGTATTTAGACTGGGTATAAGGAAGAAATTTTTCACAGTGAGGGTGGAGACACTGGCACAGGTTGCTCCGAGAGATGGTAGATGCCCCATCCTTGGAACTGTTCAATGTCAGGTTGGACGGGGCTCTGAGCACCTTGATCTAGTTGAAGATGTCCCTGCTCATTGCAGGGAGGTTGGACTAGATGACCTTAAAAGGTCCCTTCCAACCCAAACTGCTCTATGATTTTATTCAGCTTGCTGGACAGCCTGTTGCTTGGTCTTTCTGTTTGGGAAAACAGTCCAATGAATAGAAAAAAATAAATCAGAAGTACTTTTATTTCCCACCTGCATGAAGTAGGATGTAGAATTGTAGTTTTACTTCTGTACAGGACTTCCAGAATACTTTGCTTAACTTAATATTATTGTTTTAGAGTAATACCTGGCTAGAGCTCAAACCTGTAGTTTGTAATGAGTAATTTTTTCAGAACTACTCATTTGTCAGTCTGTGCAAATCATGCTAATCATGTAGGTATGTCTTGTCAGCATTTGTGTGAGGTATTTTTGGTTACCTCATTGGGAAGGTTTTGGTGCTGTTGTTGAAGACTTGAAGCTTTTCTGCAGAGTCATCTGTAAAGAGCTGAGTGTGGAGAACACAGAAGACAAACACAGTCCTTTTATTCAGATTTGGCACCTTAAAACAGGGCTGTACACACTTGCCAGTAAAGGATGTCAAGCTGTGGTGTAATAAAACAAATGTTAGAGCATTATTTTCCCTTCATTTTCTTGATGACTAATTAGCTATTTGAGCTGTGTCAGTTATAGTCAATCAGCTTTTGGTAATAACCGCTTTTCCCTCTTCACCTTACAGTATTTCATCCTCTAGACAGCTATTCTGACATGGGAGAAATTTTTACATGTAACTAATTGAAATACTAACAGAATAGTGAATGCAATTTCAAGCTAGGCCATGAAATGAAGGAATAAGAGCAGATGGCCCCTTCAGAAAAATAGATTAAAGAGAATAGATGCTCCTGGCCAGCTACATAGTTAATCCCTTGCTTCTTGTCAAGAAGTACTGCCAATAGATAGTTATTATGCAAGGGTAAAATAAAAGCTGTATGAATTTAGTGGGGGGAAAAAAATGCTGTTCCTCATTCCTAGCTCTTTCTGATAATTTAGTGTTATGTTCCCATTAAGATACAGCTATAGTAAATTGGAATAGAAACCTGTTAAATTAGTTGTGTGTTGCTTCAGAAAGGGATACTGCAAAAAAGAACTATCTTGAACGTAGTGCCATTTATATTCAACAGACTCATTCTAGTATTTCTGGTATTTTCTTGCTTTGAAACACTGATGATTGAGTTTTGAAATCCTCATGTCAAATTTGGTAGAGGCATTTGTGCCTGTATTTCTCCTGGTGGCTTAAGGAAGAGTGTAACTTCTCCCTTGTTAAATGTTCTTTCCAGATTTATTATTAGTAGACCGTCAGATCTTTTTCCGTTCAGTTAAGCACCTTTATTTCTTGGGTTTATGTGAAGTAGCACATTTCAGCATTTTAGGTGGTTATTCTGTTTGTAACTAGGTAAGTCATTCCTATACTTGCTTGTAAATCAACAAATCAAGAAGGGGAAGTGAGATTTGAAACTTAATGTACACATGAACCAGTCTTTAGGAAGACTTATGAGACCATAAGTACCCATTATGACTGTGTTTGTGTGTTGTTCTTCCCAAATGCACTTAATGCTTTGCCTGTCCTTAGTAGCAAGGAGTGATAGAACAATCTACCATATTAATTGTTATTGCTGTCTCAGCTGTCCTTCATCCTTTGGGCACCCAGACTCTGAATTTCTTAGCTGCATTTTTTTTAAATGCATCCACTTTGTCCTCTGCCACATCTAGAAGGTAACTTTATTCTATACTTTTGGAAAGTGGAATATCAAATCTTCCTTTCCAATGTGGAAGCAATTGAAACATCACTGAACCAAGAAGTAACAGCACCTCAGGTTCTTGGCGCTGACACTTTTTCTTACTGTTTCTTGGCAGACAGAAGTGATGAAGGAGCAGAAATTAGAATATATGAGATTATGAAGGCAAGAGGGGGACAAGCAGGGCAGGTGTCTGGTTAGTAGCAGCTTCTGCATTTTCCCAGCACTACTGATCGGTATGACCAGTTCATTTTTGGGTTTGCAGTCTCACCTCGGATGTAGTTGTGCTTCCCTGGCTGTGAATTGTTCCACTGCGCTTAGAGATGGCTGCCTTGTGCATGTGACACTTTCTACTAGTTGATTATTCTATGTAAAATCTGTAGAAATGTACTGAAACCTGATATTTAAAATAGTAAATATAGAAATTACTCCCATAAGAAAATTGGTAACACCCAGTCATCACTGGGAAGAAATTGTAGTGTTCAGTGAAAGCTGGAATTTTGAAAGGGGCTGGGTTAAAACTAAACCAGTAAAATTTCTAAAATTAATTCACCACATAACTACACGAGATAATGTGGCTTCCAAAACTGCAGGAAAACTGAGGCATCACATTTTCCACTTCTGTATAAGCATTTGATTTTAAACTGTCTTCAAAAGAACTTTAAGACAAATGAATTTGCAATATGTTGGCTGCTGAGTAGCTGTATGCAATTTCATGCAGGTATTCAGCTTCTTATAGCTGTAGCATAACTGTGTCTACTGGAAAGAAACTTGAACTTGGGCTTTTAAAATACTTTTTACTGAAGAAAGATGCCGAAATACGACTTACCAACCCAAAATACGACTTACTCAGAAGGAACTGTTTGGTTTTACTTAAGCTAAACATGAAGGCACTTTGTTTAGGTAAATATAATTCAGAGCTGTTTCCTATGGCATGTAAAACCATACCATAAATGCTACTAAAACTGTAGCATATTTTGACTTGCTTTACAAGGTATGTCTCAGCAAAAGCTTACTGGTGTAAGCTGGTAGTTACTTCAGATACTTACGCAGGTATAAATCATGAAGGTCTCATTTTTTCTTAATGGAACACTACTCAATTCTCCATATTTAGGTGAATGGTAGAAATACTAGTTTAAGGAAAAAAAGTTGACAGATGATGTAAGTTGGAAGATTGCTTTCCTCAGTGAAGGTGCCCTATGGATAAGCACATGGTCCTACAGAGAACAGGCTTATTGCAGACTTACCTCTTGCTTCTTTCCTGGAGAAACTGGTCTGTTGGCTGAGATGTTAGCTCCTTCCCTTATGAGTTGCAGCTGGAAGCTGTAAATGAGCTGGACTTTCAAGGTTTATCACACTTCTAGGTAATGATCTTGGTCTAAAATTCCATGAAGTGATTCAACTGACTTTATGAGAATACATTAATGGAATAATATATGGAAGCAATTGAATGTGGTATCATTCTGCTTAATTCAGTGTAATATGTATCTTCATACACAGAAAAAATAGTTAGATTCACCTGCTGTTGAGCATGTGGAAGGGATAGTAATTAATGTTATCCTGCTAGTTAATTTTTAACTTGGATGCTAAGAATTTTTAACATCCAGTTTATGTTGAAGCGCTGCCTTTGCATGTGTTTCCTGCCAAGCTATGTTACTGCAGCCAAGGACTGCAATGGGTGACAAATAATAGAAGTATTGCCTGCAATAATTGTATCAAAAGTAGCGTTTTGCCTCTTACCTGCTGGCAGTGGGCATAATGGCCTTTGAAAGGATTAGAGGTGTGTTACAGTAATGCAGAGTGGTGTGCTGGAATTAGTCCCCTTTCTTCTACATGCACCAGCTAACTTAGGTTTGTTTCATACATCTGTGGACCAGAATACACCAATGCTTTAGGATCTTTGGGTTGTTACCTTTTTCATAAGTAATATGAAAGCATTTTGCAAGTTCTTGAGCCATATTCTTGTTCTACGGGTTGAAATACAACCCATCCATGATGTTATGTCCCTTCGCATTCACCCGTGGTTGGACGTTCCTTTGGTACAAGTTTACCTTTTCATGCATCTTACTTGCACATCAATAGTTTCTGCTTTAGTAAACAAAGTTGCAGGCAAGAAGCCTCAGGAATCTCAGAGCAATTTACATCAAAGGACCAGGAAACTTGGGTTGGAATCAACAAGCTATGAAAACTATGAACAGTAGGGTTGAATCAACAGATACGCACATGGGTTACTCCAGCCTATACTGTTTGCAATAGGTAATTTTTTACAGGCTCCAAAGCAGTGGTAGCATTTGCTTTCCTAGTTCACTTGACCAGTGCAGTGTCACAGAATGTATAGATGTTTTTCTCAATCTATCTAGTAAGAATGAGATGATGCTTGTTGGTAATTGTTATGTGGGATCCAGTGGATATGAGTTTTCCAAGTCCTAATGGTGCCTGGTGCTGAGTTTTGCTGAATTCACTATAAGGATTCAGACATGTTACAGGTACTTGCGATCTCATCTCTGCTCCTTTTCCTAACACTGTGAAATATGAACAATGACAAGTTTTTATTGGGCAGGAAATGTATTTTAGACTGTGTGGTGGTTGAAGTGGTGGGAAGAGATGTGTAACTTTGGAAGAGTATGTACACGTTCAGCCATGCCGAGCAGAGTAACTGTGGTGCTGTGGAGAGCGGACACAATGGACTGCAGTACACTGGATCTGCCCGAATCTGTTCTCTGGAGTGCTTGAGCATATATAATCCTATAACAAATAGCAATAAAAGGTAATAAATCATGGCTTTCTGGGCTACAGTATTTAATGAGAAATAAATCTTGGGGTAGAGGCAGAATTCACTAGAACTAGTATTTTTTTTAGAAAGATGGAACATCTTGCCTTTAAAAAATCTTTTTGAAACTCTTTGGCAAAACTGTAGAAATCAAATGAGCAGCTTGCTAAAACTTGCACCAGTGCTGAGTAGAGGGGAAGGATCACATCCTTCAAAGTGCTGCCAGTGGTGGTCTAGTGCAGCCCAGGCTGATGGTGGCCTTTGCAAGCATGCATTCCTGGCTAGTGCTCAGCTTGTTAGGACTCCCAGTCCCGTTCTCCAAAGCTGCTTTGGAGAGTCAGTTCTGTTCTGGTGCATGGGGTTATTCCTCCACAGGTACTGGACTTTGCACTTCCCTTTGAACTAAATGAGATTCCTGTCTGCCCATTTCTCCAGCTTGTCAAGGTACTTGGTGTCTTCACAGCCTTATGGTATTTGAATTGCTTTTCCCAGTTTTCTGTCATCTGTCAACTTGCTGAAGCTGCACTCTGCCCCATCATCCAGGTCATTGATGTTACATAGTATTGGCCCTTGGACACACCACAAGGGTCTGGCCCCCAGCTGGACTGGATGTGATGCCACTAATCACAACCCTTTGAGCCAGGCAGGTCATTTTGCAATCCACCTTGCTGTCCATTTCTCTAGCCTGTACCACCTCAGTTTTCAGGGGGATGGTATGGGAGACAATATCAAAAGCCCTACTATGGATGAGGTGGACAACATCAGCTGCTTTTGTCTCATCTGTGGAGGTACTCATATTGTTGATGCAGAAGTACTCATTGGTGAAGGCTGAGTTTGGTATGGCATGACTTAGCTGTCATAAATCCCATGCAGACTACTCATAGTCACCTTGTCCTTCATAAGCTCGGAGATGTTTTTCCAGGGCTGTTTACTGCATCACCTTCCAAGGGATCAAGGTGAGTCTTGCCATCTTGTTGTTCCACAGATCCTCCTCTTTGCTCTTGAAGACAAGACTGATACTTGCTTTGCTTGTCATCAAGAATGTTCCCTGATGACTGTGACCTTTCAAAAACAGAGCAGCTTGTCAGTGACATGAGCCAGCTCCCTCAGTGCTTGTGGATGTTTCCTGAAATATCTGGTTTAGTGATTATTTCAAGTAAAATGTGACTTATGGGTATGAATTATGTTTTATTAGGATTTACCAATAGGATGTGACACATTACTGAATTATGGGTTGCTAGAGTGTGAAGCTGTACCCTGGCCTTCTGTCAATTGGGATGGAGGCTGTGGGCAAAGCTGTTGAGTTGATAAAAGTGATTTTTAGAGAAGTAGGGAAGATAACACTGCTTTGTCTTTCTGATGGCTACATAAAACTTCAGTAATACTAGGTGAACAGTAATAACACTTATTTGTGTACCTATCAATTATACAAAATATGGGGATGGAAGATACCCCACGAAGTGTTTTGGTAGTGTAGGTGTCATCCAGTATTAAATGTGGTTTGTTTGAATCTGTTGGCAGATTTTTAGACTGTCTTTGCCAGTGCCCTAAAAAGCTTTAAATGTTGTCTTTAATAGTGCTCAAGTCTGTCTGCTTTAGAGTTCAATAACTGGATGTGCTATGGCTAGTGTTTCAACTTAGCAGTAGTTTAAAATGTGATATATTCATGTTAGGAGCTGCAGGTCATATCCATTTTTTAAATGAGATCTGAATTATGCTTTTCCTTCTGAAAGTTGTTAAAGGAATCACAGAAAGTTCACTGAATAGTGCCATGTACATAATAAGGAAGGAAGGATAGAGACCCTTCTTGATGACTCGCCAAGATGACAATCTAAGCCTTGTGTAAGGGCTACCTGATCGTGTTCATAAATATACATGAAAAAGATGGAACACCTTTTTGTGAGGACTCTTGATACAAAATATTAATTTCATTTTGTCTAAGCCCTATGCCCCAAGTAGTATAAGATGAGCTGTGTGTTGGATTCCCTTCTGAAATAAGTCATGGCTTTACATTTGAAATCTACGACCAAAGTAAACTTATATCTATACTGCAAATCGTGTTTGCACATGCTGATTTTGAGGGAACTACTTTAGCCTGATGTTTAAAGTTTCATAAGAAATGTCTTCTAAACATAAAGATCACGTAATACTAAGTCCTCCATTTTGTTCCTGCCATGCCATCTACCTAGTTTAGAGGGCTTCCAGAGCTTTGCCTTTGGGGCTTGTGGGCTACTTATGCTGTCATATGGAAGCACAAAAAAGTATTTAAGGAAAGGGAATTGCATTACCTGTAGACTAATGCACAGTAGATACAGTAGGTAAAACCAAGATGGTAAGGTTTTCAGACACTGTCTACTTATAGGAAGGCTCATGGAGTCTGAGGCTTCAAGAAACATCTGAAGGTCCAGTCTTCTGCTCCGAGCAGACAAAAAGCAGTGCTCTTGCCAATACTTAGGCAGCAAGGTTAGGTGTTCCTGAAGCAGGGAGTAACATGGAAGTCAAGCGTTTTTTGTCCTGATAAGGATGAAGCATCCAAGTTTGAAGAACTTGAGAGTAGGACATGGGGTATTTTTTTTCCACATGTATGTTTTAGGTTGCTTTTGGAATTTTTTTATTTTTAAGTTACGGAACAAAGAAGTTGGTATTTCTTGCAGTTAGTGGATTCCTGACCTTGCTAAGGTAAAAAACATTCATGTTTGAGGAAAGTTGTCAACAGTAGGTAAATAATGTAGGAAATTTTAGGACTCTAATGAGTTCGGAAACTCTCTTCACAATGAGCTAAATAGTAATTTTCAGTGGAGTAGGGTGGCTATATGGGACTGAAGCCTATGTTTATGCCTTGTTTTTTTCCTGAGCAATACTGACTGAACATCTGTTAATATCTTAGATGTTACTTTTGACAGCTTCTACTGTACTTCCTACTTTATTGCTAATATTAATCAGTCTGAACAGATTTTAGTGGAGGCATTTTTGATGTGAAGGTAATAGGTGTTCAATTAGTTTTGAATTGCTTAAATGAAAAGGCCTATTCAAAATATTTGTCATAGTGGTGACTGAAATGTATTTTAAGATCAGTGCAGACAGTATTACTTAGACTGTAAAATAGAACTTACAATGCCTGTGAATGCAATTTAAATAAAGGTTGGTTTAAGTCCTCCAACAGGGATATTATTATTAATTTGAGTATGCTGAATGTTGTAGACATCATTCTAGCATGAACCACTGATCTAATTAGAAATTACAATTAAATTAATTCAGTTGCTTCCACAAAGTTAAGGTGGCATATAAAAGACGGTTATTCTGAATTCAACTACTGTAATACGCATTTGAAACAAATTCCTGTTTTTCTTTTGCACAGTTCATGCTCTTAATGTATTACTACTTAGGCCAGTTCAGAATTAGGACTGACTGTGGAGGTTAAATTTGTGATTTAAAAAGTTTTTTTTAAAGCTTCAAAATGATGGCTGAGGAGGATAGGTGGAGTTTTCTGAAGTTCATAGAGGAATGGGGATGAGTGCAGTAACAGAGCAGCTGCGTTAAAAATTGAAAATTTTATTGCATTTTTTATTGGAGTCGTTTAGACTCATTCAGGGTGGATCTAGATGTAGCTGTTCCACATATATTTAACTCCCTTATTGTAAGTTTTCTGAGGTTATTTGCTTGATTACTTCTTTAATTTGCCTTTTTCATGAAGATACATGAATGGGTATTTGCTTTGGAAAAATCTTGTGGGTGGAAAATGTGATATTTTGTCTCATCTTCACAGGAGAGCAACAACTAAACGCTTCTCATAAGCGTTTACTTATGAGAAGTTGTTTAGTTGTTGCTCTCCTGTGTGTTTTTTTTCCTGGGGGATTGGGATGCTACATAAAACTCAAACTGAGGAATTCTTCACCTTTTGTGAATATATGCACAGAAACTGTTTGAAAGCTGGCTAGACTAGTCCAGGCATCTTAAGACACTCAAAAGCAGGAGGCTAAGTTTACCTCTTCTATCTAGTGTAAAAAATTGGGAGGGTCATCCAGCTTCATACTGATCAAGAAGATGGGGAGAGTTGAGTAGTAGGTCACTTAGAGGCTGCTTTCAGGAAACCTGTGGGGTTTATTTCAGAAAGCTTTTTGAAATGTATTAAAACCTTAGTGTGTTGATTCTAGTTCAAGTTCATGTTGTGCAGTAGCATTTTTATCTGAAAGGATAAGAAATAATTTTTTTGAGAAGTATTCTCAGACAAGTTTTAATCGCCTCATTAGTGGGCGAGGGAATAAGAGTCCAGTGTAAGAGATATATCATCTGCAGCACAGTAGAGAACACTTTACTATGACAATAATGAGATTAAGCGCTCAACATCATCAGAATTAGAACTATTGTTGGGTTCATCCTACATTACTGCACTTCAGATTTATCAGAACTAGTCATGGAAGGACTGTGAGCATTAGATCAACACCTAGCTTAGCAGTCTTACTAGGACTTCGCTTCAGTGCAAAAGTTCTAACTGCCAGTCTTTTCAGAATTGGTGAGTTTACAATGTGCCTTCTGAAATGCTTCATACCACTTATAAAATTCTCCAGTAAGATTTTAATCGCAGTACAGTTTCACAAGTACTTACCGATACTCTGCACTGGAAAGATGTAGAAAATTTGAGGAAACAACAGATACAGTGTCAATGTTATTTCCTCCATTAAGGGAAAAACTGGTTTTATCCTGAAATTCTGTTACAACTGACTTGGAATCTCCCTCCTTCTCTGGCAGCTTGTATCTCATCAAAGCTTGACTGTGTTCCTTAAAGGAAATCTTTATAAAAGGCAAACTAGTAAACCAAAATCTGGTTTTGTAGAGTACCGTCGTTTTTACTGATTTTTTTTTTTAATGTGGGACCATGAAGAACCAAAGTACTCTTAGACCAGATACCCATCTAGCTCAGTGTTGTATCTTCAGCAATGGTCAACAGCAGAGACTTTTTCAAGAAGTAAAAGGACAGGGAAAGTGTATAAAGATACTTCCACAGTCTTCAATTTGATTTAAGAGCTTTCTGAACTGGAGATGGTGTGTTTTTAGTACGTAAACTAAGAAGTTTTGAGAACTTACTGAGAAATACTGTTGTTGTTGGGACATGCTTCAGCAGTTGTATAACAGACTTGTTTGGGTAGCTTGGTCTAAATCTTAATCTTTCTTTCTCTTAGCTACAAGTTAATAAAATTTGAATTGTCCAAATAAAGCAAAATGTGCTGCTGCTGTTGTATTGTGTTAGTAATTTCCCAAACCTCTTTAGTGTATTTCATTCAAACATTATTTAGGAGTATTTATACAGGATTATGTTATTCTTAAAATATTCTTATTCAAAATTAATGTGGAAATGATTTCTAGTGAAATTGCAGTGCAGTTCTGTCAACCCCCTATGCTTCCTGAAGCTATGATCATCTGAATGTTCTAGAATTTGAGCCTTGGATTCTTGTTCTTCCATCTGAAGTAGAAAAAATTAATATGAAATGATTTGGATTTAATAGGGTGTCTGATAAGGAAAAAAAGTAGAATGTTTTTTAAGGATTTGCAGTCAAATTTACCTGGTTCCTGTTTCTCCTGATCTTGTGTTTTGGAAACATTGTATTAAGGACAAAAGCAGTAAATGTTTGTTTGGGTTTGACATTTGATATTACATTGATTATATTGATTTACTACTGACAAATACGGAGCATTGCTTTGTACATTAAACACAAGTATTTGTATTGGCTTAGCGGAGGGAGCTGGAATCCTGGCTTGTAGTTCTGCCACAGGAAGATTAATTCTACCTAAAGATTAATGTGAAACAATTCTACTTTGCCATTATCTGATGTATCTAGCAACATTATTTGGTGAATTAACTGAGGAGAAATCATTTGCTTAGGTCTCTCTGCTATGATTAAATGTAAAGGAAAAAAAAAATCCATGCAGTTACTACTTTATCCGGTTAAATTCCTGGACTGTTGCATTAGCTGCATCCTTGGTCTGAGAACATGGGATTTTAATCTCTGGCATTATGGGAAGCTTTAATCACAAGTTTATTTACTATTTGCGATCTAGGAAATGTCAGTGCTTCATATGGCTAAGCAGTAGAGAATGTAATCTAAGGATTAGGAAAAGGCAAATCTTCCTATCTATTTGACCTTGAAAATCTGATTGGATTTCCTGTGTCATCTGGCATGATTTTTCTCTAATTATCTAAAGCTAGATGTATGTGGATGATAGGTATTGAATGAGCTGTGCAGATATGGATAAAGCTGTAATGCTTGACTTTATTTCATAGTCATCTTAGATTTGAGTGCAAAGAAATGACAAGAAAAACCAGGAAAATTTGAGAAAATGTGGTCTCAATGTAAGACAAATTTTCAATAATTCAGTGGACTCTGTTCATTCAAAATGAAAGTCTTATAGTAGTGAATATGTATAAAGTCTTAAGTCAGTTTGACTAACTTTGGACCATAATAGGAAAAATGTCTTATTTTGCAGTGCCATGGCTATGGCTGCTTTTTAGAAGAAAATGAAGTCATTTGACTTTAAAACAAATGGGGAAGATTGATCCATTTTGCTGAGAGTTGATTGGCAGCCTCTTATGGGTTTCAGTAGCTTCTTCAAGCAAATGGAAAGCTGATTACATGGTGAAAGCTGAAAAAAGAAATGGTAGTTCTTAAAATAGTCAATAAAAAGTATGTAGCTATTTGAGGTAGGAAGACTAATCTCCAGAGTAATGAATGGATTTCTTTTAATTCAGGCACTTCAAGTTGAGTGGTTACTAGAGCAAGAAGGGAATGTTCCTTCTGTGACACTTCAAATTTTTTTTTGTACTAAGTAAATCAAAATACTGTAGAACTATGAGTGTATCTAGAATTAATCAAGTTGTTGCAGTCAAGTCCTTCAAATACTGATTCCAAATAACTTATGCAAGCTGAAATATTTAGGAAATACAAATCGCAGTTTAGTGATCAGTTAAGGAATTTATGCAGCTGGCTCATCTGAGGAATGTTACTGAGATACTGTTGTACTCTGCTCTTAACTCTTCAAATACCTTTTAACCTTGACAAGTCCATTTGAGACACATGAATGTTTCTGACACAAAACTCATTTCTAGGTTTAATATTTCTTTGCAAATTCTAAGGAGGACCTTAAACAACTGTTCATTCATAAATTTGTGGTTCTAATTTAAAATTCCTTACTACTGCTGCAAACAAAATTTTCATTTTACTGAACTTCCAAGTGGGCAGAAGGAATTGCAGTGTATGCCATACCATGCCGTTGTGTTTAACAGTATGTGACTCAACAGGAGAAAACAAATTTTTAGCTTTACCAGTTCATAAAACATGGTGGGTTTTGATGTTAAACGTACTTTTTATTTTCTAAGTTTGGGGTACTTCAGGAAAAAGCTTCTGAAAACTTCTAAAGATCTTGTATTAATCTTACTACCAGGAGTCTTCAGTGTACTGATCTGTTCCAAAATACTATAGCACAGTGCATTGATTTTTAATTTTGAATGGAGTTGAACTGTGTTTCTCTGATTTTTCTGAAAAAATTTTAGGCCTAACACTTAAAGCCAGTACTAAATGAAGCCATATTAAGTTTTGTTGTAACTGCATTGCCTTCAGCCATAAAAAAATACATCCATTTGTATTAGAACTTCAATATTTAATATTTCTTGGTGTAAAATGTTGCTAAAGAACAGCATATTTCTGACTATGTAGATTTGAGCTTTGAGTATTTATACTGTTAACAGTGTATACCACCAGCTGCGTTAAAAATCTGTGTCATGTTTTGGCTTTCCACTCTTAAAACATACAAACCTTCAAGTATGTAGCCTTACTTTCCAAGAAAAATCAAAGTTTTCTCATAACTACCCTTTTTTCAGGAAGCAGAGGTGTTAAAAGCATTTACTTCTACCAGAGTGCTGTGGTAGTACTAGACTCAAAAGTCTGAATATGCTATTAAGAAACTTTGACTTCTAAAAAAATCCTAGTCACCTGCTTTCTGAGTGGGAGCATCATGCCCTATAAAATTTCTTTTAACTGCACCTGGAAATTAATTTCAATGTAACTTTACATCTATTTAATTGCCCATAATTCCCTAGTCCATAAAGTGGTGTGTACAAAGAACACGTGAATTCTATTTTTACTGGGATTTGGCTGTTAAAATATGTTCCTTGGTAGCTGTTGCCAGCCTGTGGGCTGAGGGATTTGCAGATGTTTCTGAGCATGCTGGAACATAAAGGATACTTTGGAGGAAGGTTGCTTTGCAGAATGTCTTCTCCAGAATGTCTACATTAGAATCCATATGAATAAAAAACTTCCTAGGGACTTAGCAAGAAGGTTTGAAATCATAGCTGGGGAAGGCTGTTCTTTCAGAAGCCTTCAGGTAGTCTGAGGCTAGGCTGGCTTTCGTAGTTCTTCAGTCACTGAATGCTAACTTGAATAAATGCAATTGGAATTCCTGTTCTGCACTAGTGGGGCAAAAACTTGCATAAAAGACTGGAGTTTGTTATTGGGAGAGATGTTAACATCTTTGTTTCTGTGGTAAACTGGGAATGGACTAGTACTCATTAAACAAAACTCCTAATGATGCATGGGGTTTTTTCAGTAGTAAGAAATGTGTTGGTTTACCACTCCTCCTGTTTGTCATTGGAAGAAATTTCAAACTAAATTGTCTTTTTAAAGTGTATGTAAAGGATGCTCATTTTTGATTTGTTTCTTTGCACTCAAAAGTTTGTTACTGTCTCCTGTTGGCATAAGGTCACATTCCCACTAAAGAAACTTCAAGGTCTTGAAAATGTCATTAGCCTTCTGGCTAAGTAGAGTAGAAGGGTGTGATTTATGGAAAAACTAACAAGATACTTAAAGATTTGGGAGGACAAATGCTTGATGTCTATAGAAGAACTTTGTTGCACTTCTGAAATCGGTTGAATTGTGGTATGTCCTGTGCTAACATGTTTAACACTGCAACTCAGTGTGCTAGACTCCAGTCCAGCAAAGACTTCATACAGTGCTTCATTTTTAGTCTCCTATGCTCATGCTTCCCCACCAATGAAATGAAATCTGCAATTTTTCATTAGCACACTGGAGAGTCAATATTTGGAGAGAATTATGATTGAGAATCAGTTTTGTATGTATCACTGGAATGAGTAGTCATGCAGCCGGGTTTTGAACTTCTAAACCTCATTCTGAATTCTTTTGTCTTTGGTATAACACTAATCTCAGATTACTGGGTATGATCTATGTGCCTCAGTTATGTTCCTGAAATTTTGAAAGAATGATTTGACACTTGCTCATAAGTGCACTGTAGACAACCACCGTTAAAACTTTATACATTGTTTATAGTATAGAGGGATAAAATAATCAAGAATTAAACTGTGCCCTAAGTTTTTAAATTAAAAAATGAAGTGTCTAAGAATAGTTTTTACTGCTTGAGCCATATAAATTGTAAATATATCCTAAGCATTAAGTTGAAGGTTAGCATTTAAAATGCTTGCAATGCTAATTCAAGGTGCTGATATGAACATAAATTTAAAAAAAGCCTGAAAAAGCAAAACATGGTTTATCCCATTGACCTATGTAACTAATTATATGTATTAATTAAACAATGTGCAATATGTATTATGCCATGGAGTATTAGTTTTAAATTTTTTAATTTATACGGACTTTGAAGATTCTCAGCTTTTAGATTGTTGTATTTAACTGAGAAAATGACTAACTTTCTTCCTTTAACAGAAATTGAAAAATTCCAAAAAGGGGAAGGAAAGGAAGAAGAAAAGTATATTGATGTAGTCATCAATAAAAATATGAAGTTGGGACAAAAAGTTTTGATTCCAGTAAAACAATTCCCTAAGGTAAGCCCAGTTTTCGTACTTGATAAATCTAAGTGCTTATAAAATATATTCCACCAATACCTTAACTAGTTTTTTAATGGTTGCATTTAAAACTACTAACAACCTACTGTTGCTGTTCTGCAGTCCGTTCAATAGAAGTTCTAAGGCAGGAATGATTCTTGTTGGAATAAATGTGTGGGAAAAGTAGTGCTGGTTACACACAAAATAGTATGTTGAAAACAAATGATAAATGAATCATATTTTCAAGATAGCAGGATCCTTCCCTTCGGAATAGCAAATAGAATGAAATATATTTAAGTTGACTCTGATGCCAGGTTTTGAAACTTTCTTACTGTGGGTAGAATTCCAGCTTAAAATGCACCATTAAAGGAACTCAGCATGTAAATTTTTTCTTCTCATCCTCTTAGGTTTCAGCCGTTGTTAGTCTTGAACTAGTTATCCCTGCACTACTAGATTATGCAGTCTACTCTGGAGGGGTAGGGGCTGTTTGGCTAATATCTATGACCGCCATGAATTCTTAACACTTTACTGCCAAGTATTACTCTGCACTTAAGTATTGCTACCTGGAAGCGTTGATTCAACATTCAGTGAGCTGTGGAATGTTATTCTTTTTATCTCTTTTAAATTTTAATGTTAATGTTATGAAAATCAGGTTAGCATTTTTCTTGCTTTTTTGAAATGGCTTTTTCTTCCTACTGGAAATCACAGAATCATTAAGGTTGGAAAGGACCTTCGAGATCAAGTCCAACCATCAACCCAACACCACCATGTCCCCCAAAGCACCACGTCCACACATTTTTTTGAACACTTCCAGAGATGGTGACTCCACCTCCCTGGGCAGCCTGTTGCAATGCCTGACCACCCTCTCAGTGAAGAAATTTTTCCTAATATCCAATCTAAACCTCCCCTGGCGCAACTTGAGGCCATTTCCTCTCGTCCTATCACTAGTTACTTGGGAGAAGAGGCCAACACCCACTTCACCACAACCCCCTTTCAGGTAGTTGTAGAGAGCGATAAGGTCTCCCCTCAGCCTCCTCTTCTTCAGACTGAACAACCCCAGTTCCCTCAGCCGCTCCTCATAAGACTTGTGCTCCAGACCCCTCACCAGCTACTTTGCCCTTCTCTGGACACACTCCAGCATCTCAATGTCCTTTTTGTAGTGAGGGGCCCAACACTGAACACTGTATTTGAGGTACAGCCTCGCCAGTGACGAGTACAGGGGCACAATCACTTCCCTACTCCTGCTGGCCACACTATTTCTGATACAGGCCAGGATGCTGTTGGCCTTCTTGGCCACCTGGGCACACTGCCGGCTCATGTTTCGCTGACTGTCAGCCAGCACCCCCAGGTCCTTTTTCTCCAGGCAGCTCTCCAGCCACTCCTCCCCAAGCCTGTAGCGTTGCATGGGGTTGTTGTGACCCAAGTGCAAGACATGGCACTTGGCCTTATTAAACCTCATACAGTTGGCCTCTGCCCATCAATTCAGTCCGTCCAGATCCCTCTGCAGAGCCCTCCTACCCTCCAGCAGATCAACACTTCCACCCAGTTTGGTGTCATCTGCAAACTTACTGAGGGACCACTCGATCCCCTCATCCAGATCATTGATGAAGATATTGAACAAGACCGGCCCCAGAACCGAGCCCTGGGGAACACCGCTTGTGACCGGCCGCCAGCCGGATTTAACGCCATTCACCGTAACTCTCTGGGCTCAGCCATCCAGCCAGTTCCTCACCCAGCGAAGAGTAAACCTGTCTAAGCCACGAGCTGCCAGTTTCTCCAGGAGAATGCTGTGGGAGATGCTGTCAAAGGCTTTACTAAAGTCCAGGTAGACAACGTCCACAGCCTTTCCCTCATCCACTAGGCGGGTCACCTGGTCATAGAAGGAGATCAGGTTGATCAAGCAGGACCTGCCTTTCATGAACCCATGCTGGCTGGGCCTCATCCCTTGATTGTTCTTCATATGCCTTGTGAGCACCCTCAAGATGAGCTGTTCCATGATTTTCCCTGGTACTGAGGTTGGGCTGACAGGCATGTAGTTCCCAGGATCTTCATTCCTGCTCTTCTTGTAGATGGGTGTCACATTGGCAAGCCTCCAGTCTTCTGGGACCTCCCCTGTTAACCAGGACTGCTGATAAATGATGGAGAGTGGCTTGGGAAGCACCTCTGCCACCTCTCTCCGTACTCTCAGGTGGATCCCATCAGGCCCCAGAGACTTGTGGGTATCCAGGTGGCTTAACAGGTCCTTAACTGATTGCTGCTGAATTATGGGTGGGTTATTGTGCTCTCCATCCCCATCTTCCAGCTGAGGGGGCTGAATACCCTGTGGATACCTGGTCTGGCTATTAAAGACTGAGGCAAAGAAGGCATTAAGTACCTCAATTTCAAATTAAGTACCTAAATTTCAAGACTGCTTCTGTTTCCGCTCATGGAAGAAAGGAATTCCTTCATTCCTTCCTCTATTTCTTTAGGAAGCGTTTTTCTAAATATTTTTCCCATATTGTCTGTGTCTTCCTCACAGACTATGCTGGGTAACTTGCAGGGATTTCTTTACTGCTGTTCAAAGTTTCATGAAATACTGCTTCAGTGAATTCAACATAGTGTATGTTTTATATGCGGGCATCTCTTTGGTATTCTGACTTACGTCATCTTTATGACTGAAGAGCTGCATACAAACATACAGGAACATTAAGACGGGAAGGTAAAAGATAGGGGAAGCTTACGTGGTCAGTGTTTGTAATCAGGATGTTTTTCTTGGAGATGCTGAGATGTAGATATTTGAGCTCAAGGGGAAGAAAGGCAAAATAGATATTGAAATGGGAAACGGTACCATTGGAAAGATGCTTCTGCTTCATGTAGTGTCAACTTTCTGTGAAGAACTAAACAGCTTCTTATTTAGGATAGCTAGCAGGAAAGCCCTTGCCATCATTTGAATGTGCAGGTGTGCTCTGCTCTGTGCTCAGTAGTTCTGATCCATGGAGACAGTCTTTGGCTGTCTGAGCTGGCATAAAGCCTGGTATGTGCTATGGAGAGAAACCTGAACGTATATCCAGATGGTGCTTTGTAATCCTGTATGTGTCCATTTAGACCACAAGGACCCCAGGGCACAAAGCACAACTGCTGTGCAGAATAGACATGCCATTTGAGTGCCTATGTCTCCACTAGGACTTTCTCCATGGAAAGCAGAGTACTGGTATTTCTGCTCACACAAATCTCCCTTCTGCCAGAGTGAATGAATTCCTAGTTATTTTCTATTTAACAGTATTTTTACTCCAATATAGGGGGGTTAGTTGTTCTTAGAAGTTATTAATCTATATGTAATAAAATAGAATTTATTTTAGAGCTTACTCATTAAAGATTCCATGTAGTCAAAAGGAATTAAAATTTCTCACTGTGTAGGAGTAGTCTGGGAGGTGAGTATGAATTCAGACTTACGATGGGTACTCTTGAACTTCTCTGAAAAACACCCACCCTAAACCACAAGCAGTCACTGCTGTTTACTATCACTTGTTTACTAGGACTAGGCTTGTGATCTAATTTCTGAGATCTAATAAATCTAAATACATTGTATGAAGTGACATAGCTCCAACATGGCAGAGAGCCTTATCCTGGCATACTGTAGTTTGCAGTGAATGACATGAGTTTTGGATGCCTATATGCAGGGAACAAAGTGTTTTTGCATCCTATGGTTTGCTGTAAAGACCGATGCTCTTCCTGTTAGGTGTGTTCACAGGACTCAGAAATTAGGGATGCTTTATCAAGTCTTTTGGGGTAGATAGGAAATTATTCTAGTCATCTTGGTTTCACTGAGCTGTATTTAGAGTGCATGCATAGTATATTCAGATTCTGCAGAACTTCAGCAGAAGGTATTACGTGGTGCTTATAAAACCTGAAATGATGCTTCACATAAATGCTTTATGCATCTGTGCTATTTTCTGTGCATGTATGCAGTTTTCTAGACTGTTTTGCCTGTAAGTGGTGTTAGTACTTGTGCAAATGTGTCATTTGTAGGAGATGCCAAGTGATAGTTCCTCAGGAAAATGTTTAAAAGATTTGGTTCTGATTTATGAGCAATTTTTTCCATCTTCCTGATCAGGACTGGTGACAAATGCTTCAGAAGAATTAAACTTAAGACTTAAATATGGATGAAATCTGTGCAGAAAGCTGTTCTGCATGTGAATATTGAGTTTAGAGCAGTTCTAGCAAGCTGGCATCTCTTTCTGTATGTCTGCAGTCCACACTAATGCTATTAGCTATGATGCAAAATCATGAACAAAAAGATACTTCCAGTCTTTCAGGAGGTGCAATGTTTTTGGTGTTGGTGAACTGCAAATCTGCTGTTTGAAGCTGACCAAGTCAATACACAATAACAGATAAATCTGTCAAACTAGCATTGGAGTAACACTTTGGATTGAATCTGGCAAGCTTGGGTATCCAGAAAGTGATGAGGAAAAATTAAGTTTGTTTCAACTTTATGAATAGAATAATGCTTCCCCAAATAAACAATCCTGCTTTTAAATAGGATCAAATAAACAAGGTATTGAAGTTACTAAATCCTTAACAGGGTTTAATATCTGAAAATGAAACTAACCACAAATATAAGTGATTTTGCTTGCAGAAACTATTTCTTTCCTTGTATTTGCCAGTGATGACACTGCCAAGCAAAGATGCCTCTGCTCTTTAGGTATATTGATAGGATTAATGAAATATCGATCATAATTTTTTGTGCTAAATGAGGTCTCTTGACCAAAACAGCCCACCGCTACCCCATTCAGATAGCTTACTAGACCTCACACAGGGTTAACTAAGTTTCCTTTTAAGTATTTCGTTGCCCTTTCCCTCTTTAAAACTTCTAACTCTGATGCCTTGAATAAATCATAATGGCCTCAACACGGGTCAGGCAGTCCTAGCTCTGATCTGATCAACCTGGCATTGTAATGCCTGCTCACATTGCCTGTCCCGTCGGATATGTTCTCACGGCCTCATAGCTGGGCGCTGTGCGAATTCAGCCTCATTACCTCTGACAGCGCTGAAAGGTGACAGGTTAACAGCAGCAGAAAGCTATTCAACTGAAGTTCAGAGCAGCTGGGTTTCTGTTGGAAAAAGAATCAAGTAGACATCAGATTCAAAAGTAATTATTTCACTGGTTTGGGTATATTTGCTGTCCCCCAAAAAACCTTATGAGTTTCTGGTCTTCTGCTTAGTGTGCAAACAGTTGGGTGTCTGATGTGCTTAACTTGCCTCCTACCCAACAGCTCTTGGTTGCTTCTTCAGTGCTATATGTTTATATACTTTAGCTGGGACCTTTTGTCTTGCTCAAACCTTGGCAATGTTAACAGGCTGGATATCTCATACTAGAGCTAGTTGCCCTAAATGTTTTTTCATGTCTGGACATTGATAGAAGGCTATAGAATAACCAAGACAGCCTGAATTTTGTCTGCTTTATGGAATAATTTGTCAAGATAGTTAATCCCAGGAGTTATGTTTGGTTTTGGTTTGAGGCTGGCTGTGTATTTGAATTTCTTCATTTGTGTCCTTTACAGACTCCTGTACACATTAAAAAGCATGAGTTCCTGTGTCTTGTTATGGTGACAGATAGTCTTACTTAGTAAGACAAAACTTTGTGGAAACTCTTCTACAGATTGCGTGTCCAGTCAAGTCTTTTGAAAATCAGATTGTACACAATCTTGTCATGAATTTTTCAGGTTGGTCCAGCTCTACAGACTCCTCAGAAGTCTGAATTGCTGTGATATGGAAATTAATCTGAGGTATTTAGGTGAGGCTTGAATAAGCTTTGGTAATGCTGTCTACAATCTTACTGTAACTGCTATGTGCTACAAGTAAGGATAAGAGGTTGGGGCTTTTATGCAGCCTTATAGGGAAAGGGCTGACTTTTTGAGGTAGTATTTCATTCTAAAATCAAGTTACCTATATGTAGGAGTCCATGTGGATGCTGGATGTTTAAACTGCAGTTAATGGAATGATGTCTTGTCAGCTTTAGGTAATGGAGTTCACAGTGATTTAATACACCTTGCTATTTGATCCATTGAATACCTCAACTGACTTTAGGTCAAGTGTGAAAATGTGACTCAAAGCTGTACTTCTGCTGCATTTCATACTTGAAAATAATCTTTGAACTTGCACAGACTTAAAGGTAAAAGTGGAAGAAGTGAGCTGGCCATGGAAGGTCATGATGTAGCTGTCCTGGTAAAGGGATTCTCTGGATCCATCCTAAAACTGCTGTGAAATGCCAGCATGTGTGACAGTTGTTTCATAGCTTAGGTATCTACAAATGAGGCAGGAGGGTGTTATCCCCCCTTGCATTTAATTAATATGCATTGTGAAGTAGTTTAATCTCAGAAATATCATTTTGCTTTGACAGTTTAGTGAACTCAAGTGTTCTGAATTTGGAGGAAAAATAGCTTCCATGGATGATAAATGGAATGATGATAGTTTTCTATGAGAAAGATCAAAACTATGGGAATGATTATTTCTGTTTTGTGACAGGCTACCATTTTAAACATTTCTCATAGAACTACAGTTAAATAATGGGTGAACCTCAGAAGTTGGTAAGAAATTCTGTGTTGTGTTCCCTGAAGTGATACTTTAAATATATATTCTCAAAAGTTATTGACTTATGGAGCTGCTGTCCATTTAAGACTTTTAGCTCAAGATTTAAAGTGAAAACATCTATTTTTAAATGTCATTGTCATATATGATATCTGCAGTTGTTACATAAAGTCATGGAGAGATGAATATTTTAATCATGTGACTAGTTAAAAAAATTTTTTTTCATAATAGCTCTAGCTGTAAGGGTTTCTTAGAGTAGGAATGAGAAAGTGTGGTTTAGAGCCGTATGTGACATGGAAGAACAAGCAGCAAATGTAATACCAGAGATAACTTTTGAGCAACTTCATAGTAATTGATAAAGCTTTCTGTTGTAAATAAATGTTTAAAGACCTATTACTATGTGTGAAGGAGAGACTAGTTTGATGTGGTACAGTGTAGATGCTAGGAGTATTTACCTTTCTTACAGAAGCCATATTTTCTTGAAACAAGTAAGAAAAATCTTGACATTTTCCTGGTTTCAGGTCATTGTAAGGGAAAGTACTCTGAATCTTAATTTAACTATTTTTTTTTTCTAGTGACCCCATCACAGAGGAACCATTGCAGAAAACTAATATGCCAAGAAAGCTTTCTATGGCTTTAATGGGCAGTGGCTTGCTTAGAGCCAGGGGAGGTTTAGATTGGATATTAGGAAAAATTTCTTCACCGAGAGAGTGGTCAGGCATTGGAACAGGCTGCCCAGGGAGGCGGTGGAGCCGCCATCTCTGAAAGTGTTCAAAAAACGTGTGGATGTGGCACTTCGGGACATGGTGGCGCTGGATTAATGGTTGGATTTGATGATCTTGAAGGTCCTTTCCAACCTAGTGATTCTGTGATTCTGTGAAATCATTTGGTCAAGCATTTATACTTTCACCAAGTATTTTAAGCTGCATGAACCATTCTCAGCAGACTTGACTTGGCGGGGATAAACAAGGATTACTTTTTCTATTATACCCTCTTTCTGTCATACATACACTTAAAAATGCTGTAGCATCGGTGTTAATTCCTTCTCTGCAGAAATTCATATAGTAGATCAAATGCTTATGAAGAGAATGTCTCACTTGTATAGACTTTAGAGAAAACACAGCTACAGAACTGTTTTCAGGGAATAGTTTCAAGCAGTGATCTGGTAAGGAAGTAAATCTCTAGGTTAAAGTCATATTTTGATCTGGGAATTGTGAGGAAATGGGTATTACATGGTGATGTCCATAATCTCCATTGTACTAAATCTGCAAAATTGCTGCTTAAAATGAGCAAGCAAAAACCTGATTAATTTCTTTCTATTAATATATTTTTTCTATTAAAGGTATTTTAAATTGAAAATTTTGTAGTTATACAGTAGTTCAAGATAGTCTGTGAAAGGGAAACAAATACACGCTTTCAGTATAGTCAACCAGTATTTGTGGGCTAGTGGGCACCATGGCCAAGGGGTGGAATCCCATATCTGAAGAATTTGAGAAGGTGCTGTTGCGCTTCATGTTGTATCTTTACTCAAAGTAAACCAGAGGTATAGATAATGGGAGGATGTGCTTTCAGTGATTAGAGGTTTTAGGAAAGAATACCCTTTAAATCTTGCATCCTTTTGCTCAAACTAATGTATTTCGGTGATACTTGGTAATGATGTACGGCTACAGAGGGTACCATTTATCACAAATGCAGCTGAGAGAATTTTTTGCATCTTCTCCAATTGTTTCCTCCCAGCTCTGTTAATCTGGATCTTGATACTCTTTTTGTAAAGATGCCTTAAATGTTTCGCTGTAATTTTCTTTGGGGTGCCATATTTGGCATATCCTTCAGAGTTGGTTTAGAAGTAACTTTGAATTGGGAACGCTATCTTTTGTTCTACATACCATCATCCATAATATCCTCAGTCTTACCTAAGACATCAGAAGCTGTCTTAATGTAAAGACAAACCTTGATTTAATATAGGTGATTCACCCAGTGTAGAATAATATTCATGTCTGGATCTTCAGAGTTCAACTATCCTGTAGAACTGAATATGGCAGTAGCTTCCAGACCAGCTTGCATTGGAAAGCAGTGTGACTGCTTTAAGACAATGTTAAGCTGAAGGTAGTGAACTTGAGGACAATTTTGGGTGTTTGTGGCAGTTAGGATATGATCATGCTGTACTAGGGAGAAGGGTGAGTGAAGAGGAGAGTCTGGGATGTCTGATTCTGAGCCAGAGCTAGTGAATGTGACTGATATGACTTGTTATGGAGCTGCTCAAAAGTGTTTTTACTATCCAGTACCTCTAATTCAGAGAGAGTTTATAAGCTTGAGCTCAATATTGGACTTGAATTTGTTTTTTGTTCTTGTGCTCTTGGGCAAATAAACTCTAGGAATGTGAGGCATGGGAAGTGTCCATGAAACTTGCACATGAGTTATCTTGTGCAAGAGTTAACTTGGATCTGCCCGGCTTATTTGCTTCTGTTTCACCAGCAGATAGGCTGGATTTGACTTTGTAGTGAAAACTTGTCTTACTGTGTGGCAGTTTTGTGCCTTTAAGTTTGAGCCCTACTGCTTGATTGCTGGGGTTAAAGAAGCATATAAATAACAATAGTAACTTAGTGGCTGGTATCTCTGAGTGTTTCTATATCTGTATGAAGTATTTCAAAATAAATCTTTGCTGATCAGATGTTTCCAGTTTGATGTAGAAGGGAGTTAAACCAGTAGTTTGAATGAAATCCAGTACCTGTTCAAAGTAAATCTGTTTCTACTGGAAGGATTCATTCAATATCATAAATGGGTTTTATTTATGGAATAATCAACTGAAATGTTCCAAAGCTTTCTAGCTTTGTTACATGGGAGCAAAAAGACTTTGGGACTGCATTGTAAGCCATTTTTTAGTAACCTTCAATGTTTGGCATGTTTTTAGGCTACATCTAGAGGTACTGTGCTTTAAATCAGCAAAATTTCAGACTTGCAGCACAGATGTCTCATGTTTCAGACTTGTCAAATCTAATATTTGGAGCCTCAGTGCACAGGAAAGAATAGTTCAGTGAATCTCAGCATACAGCTATACATTTTCATGTTCATTAAATGTGCTGTCTGAAACATGATCTCTATGGCTGCTTGCGTAGCTGCTATAATGTCTAGCTTCAACATGAGATGTTTTTGGTTTTGAGAAGATGACAATTTCTGGTGGTATTAGCAGTTTTAGATATACACAACATATTAAAGTATTTGGCTTTAATTAAAATAAGCAATGCAGCTGGAGTAAACAAATGTGCTTTGGAATACCCAAGTCTTTCCTGAGCACTGAAGCCTTTTGGTTACTTTGATTACATACAAAGTGGATTTCACTTTTGTTGCAGGTATGTGCTTCCATTTGTTATGATTTGCAGTTTGCATTTTAATTGTCAGGTATTTTTTTTTGTTGTCAGGTATTTAATTGTTCTGGTTAGGAAGTGATATTCAGAGCTATGCATTGCCTAGTTAAATACATGCTTGCCTGCTCCTAAATGGCAGTGAAAAATTGAGTTAAAACTTCATCTGAATATTTTAGCTAAGATTACTGCTAGAAATTTAGACTGTATCAAACTGCAGGTACTTAACATTCTGAAATAATTTCAACATACTTTACTGTAAATGGAAAATCTCTCATTTTAAATGTATGCAGTGTTTATTTTTGTTCGTAATAACTTACAGGGCTATTTTAATGTACACATAAGTAATCTTAAGTAATGTTTGAAAAATTGATGTGATATTCCACTATCTGAAAGCTTTCATTTGAGCTTCACTATGAACTCCCTGTTTGCAAGTAATGATCCGTTATTTAAGGAAACTGTTGGTGAGGAGTTGCTGACTTCTGGATGTTCAGGCTTGTTATGAATTGTTTCAATTTGTTTGCTTTCCTAGCAGTTATACCTCCAGAAATAGTAAAATCAGAAATACAAGTTGGAAGGGACCTCTAGAGAACATCTCGTCCAATCTTCTGTTGAAATCATGACTATAGATTAGATTACGCAGGGCTCTGTCAGTGGCCCCGAATATTCTAAACAAGGGAGATTTCTACCATTTTGCTGGGCAGCCTATTTCTGATGAAAGTTTTCCTTGGCTGTATCTTAGGACCTATAAGAAGAGAAAAGGAATATACCTAATAAAATGAACTTAAAGAAATAGCCTGAGGATTTCTTTTAATTTCAGAAAAGACTAGTTCATGCAAGGCCTTAAATTTCGTTTCTGTGGACTATAGTCATCCATAAGCAATTTGCTGAATTGTATCGTGGTTCTAACTCAGGTCTACCTTGGGAATTGAACTTGCAAGTACTAAAGGGAATAAGATTCTATTTTCGTATTTAGTAGGCTTTTAATGCTTGTATTTACTTCTGCTTTAGACCAAAAGAAGTGAACTGGAGCTGTAGACTTTCTGCATTGTAGGATGATGGCAGCTGGGCCTCTTTTCCATCAGTACTTCCAATGTAGCAACAAAGGATTTGGAGCTGCTACTTGACTTGGGAAAGATTAATTTATTCCCAATTAATTGTAACAGAGGGATAGTGAGAAATAAAGGTGGTTTTAGTTTTGTTTTCCTACACCTTCCCTCTGCTTCTTTCCAGGCTCAGCTTAATTCCTGACTCTTCTACTTCCTTCCCCCAAGTGGCACAGGGGGTTAGGGAATGGGGGTTGTGGTTGGCTCATAACACTTAACCTCTACTGCTCCTTCCTCCTTATGCTCTTCCCCTTCTCCAGCCTGGGGTTCTTCCTGCAGGACAGTCATTCACAAACTGCTCCAGTGTGGTTCCTTCCCATGGGCTGCAGTGCAAAAACTGCTCCCCTGTGGGTCCCCCATGGGGTCACAGGTCCTGCCAGGGGCTGCTCCTGCATGGGCTCTCCGTGCACAGCAGCTTCCTTCAGGGCCTATCCACCTGCTCTGGTGTGGGGTCCTCCATGGGCTGGGCTGCAGGAGGATATCTGCTCTGGAGCCTGGAGCACTTCTTCCCACTCCTTCACTGACCCTGGTTTCTGCTGGGCTGTTTGTCTCATTTTCTCACGTGTCTCAACTTTGCAGTATTTTCACCCTTCCTTAAATATGTTGTTGCACAGGTGCTATGTTGCTGATGGGCTAAGCTTTGGGCAGTGGTGGGTCTGTCTAGGAACTGGCACTTCCCAACATGGGGGCAGCTTCTGGCATCTTCTTACAGAATTCACCCCTTGCAGCCTCCTGCTACCAAAACCTTGCCATGTAAATCCAATACAGGAATAAATTATTACTTTCAGGAATTGTTTACAGCTTTCTATACAAACTTCCAAGTGTAACTTATGTTTCTCAGCTCTTTTTTGTGATTTGTTTTTTTCCAACTAGAACAGTTGTCTGCATACTTTAAGTGAATCCTCGAGTCTTCTCTGTAACTATCTCTCAAATTTTATATAACTTCCAAAATAGTGCTGTGATATATGAAAGTAGACTGCTGAATGTACACAGCTTTTTCTCCTGGTGTGTGTGACTAGGAATATGTGCCCTACGGAACAGTGCTCATGCAAACTTTCCCACCTCCTAGCTCTAGTAAGTCCAGTTTTGAGACCTTGGAAGTGACAGTAGGCAGATTCTCCCTTTTTGTTTTCTTTTATGAATGGATTTTGATACCTCTTTAGCCTACTTTCCCTCTGAAGCACCTTCTGTGCTGAAAGACCATTAGCTATAAGTTTTTTGGTGTTTTCTAGGAACAGAAATGATTGGGTTTTCCCTGTCTTGCTTTATTTTTGTGGCTCACCACTTTCCTACGAATTACCTTAATGGTGTAATGCCATGGTTATGAACCCCAACTGGTTTTGGTAAACTTCAGTGATAATAGGAGTTGAGTGATAGTTGGGAGGATCTTGAGTGATTCTGGTTTGGGACTGGATTTATATGCTTGTACTCTGGATTTAATTCCCCCTGTTTCTGTGTTTTAGTGTAGGGTATGTTGTAGGGGTTGCTGTATGACTTCATAAATCTTCAAGGGAGGATAAGATGATTAAGAGATTTCTTTTTTTCCTTCAGAGGTTTGCTGGTTAGTATCTGAGATTGCTGCCAGCTTTGGTTTTATGTACCTGGCAACAATTGAGAATCAAATTGCAGTTTGAGCACATCTGTTCTCGGCATTGAATGTGATAAACACAAAGTTCTCTCTATACTGTTTGAGTTTGAGTTAGATACTTCTGTGTTTCTGTTGGCACCTGGGGGAGCCATTGACGTGCTGTTACCTGTCCTACACATTTGTACTTCATGACAGAATAGTGTTTAATCTAATACTTGTTTACACCTGGAACAAAATTGTTTCAGCAAATATTCCATTTTGCTTTTTCATCTATGCTTAAAAATACAATGAGCTTAATGGTTTTTTGTTTTCTTGCAGTTCAACTTTGTGGGAAAACTTTTGGGTCCCCGTGGAAATTCGCTAAAGCGCTTACAGGAAGAAACACTGACAAAAATGTCTATTTTGGGAAAAGGTTCTATGAGAGATAAGACAAAGGTAAGACCTGAGTATGCTAGTGGAGCGTTAGATACCTGGATTTTGTAACTTTCTCCTAAAATCTCAGGAGTGGTGAGCAAACCCCATGACAAAAAATGGGGAGCACATAAAAAGCATAGGTTATCCTTGAGTTGGTTAGATTCAGATGGAATCTCTTTTCTCTAAGGAGTCTGCTGTCAGTATGAGTATTTTGAGGCTGCTATGAGTTGTACTTAAGTTGTACCCCCAACCCCTAAGTATGGTCCTTGGGGATGTAAGAGGGGCATCACCAGTGGCATGTTCTAGATTGATCCTGTACAGCTTGTAATGAGTAATGCCCAAGCCAACAGGGCAGTTTTTCACTTTTGAAGGAATCGGACTTCCAGATAGATCCAAACACTTTCATGTAAAGTAAAACTTAACATTGAAATTTAATATCATTTAATAACACTTCTAGATAAAGAAGAAAATAGCTGATGACGGGAGATAAAATGCAGCTGGAAAAAAATTCACAGCTCTGAGGATGACTTATGCAGCTTAAGCAATTAAGAAATTGCAGTTGTTTCTGGGGGAGGTATTTGGTTATAACGGATACATTCGTTATAAGAGCCAAAGCAGAGAGGAGAGAAACCTTTAGCTTGGTTGTACTAATCATTTTCACTCTTCACCAGAATAAATCTCTGGCTAAATTTGTAGCAGCTAAGGGTACATCAGTGAGATGTCACCTGTCTGGTAAGCTGCATTTTTTAACTGGGGCATTCCTAATGATACAAATTAAAGCACTGAACATACTTCTTGCCTGTAGCATACCATGTTTTATAGGCCTTCAGTGAAATCTTTCTGTGGTTATGTAATCTGAAACTTAAAAATATTATCTGCTATAAAGAGAGATAATGACATACATATGGAAGAGTGACTCAGAGGGCTGGCTACTGAATTTCCTAAACTCTGTATTTTTCAGCACACTTCTCCATCAGCAAAATATAAATATTATGTGACTTAGATCAAGAACTTGATCAGAGACAATAAATGACTTTAATTTTTGTACAACTCAAAAGCTAACTCTTTTAATTCCTTCTTTAAAATATGTTATGTAAATTATATTTAATAAGTTACATTTATAAAATAAAGGCTTGAATATATTAAATAGATTTTTTTAGCTGTTATGTAATTCATAATGCGACTTAAGATTTAAGTCCTACACAAATAGTTATGAAAAACTAAAAACTTGAAATATGACAGTTCAACTAGGAAAAAAAATAAATCCCCCAAAAACTAAATTGTCTACTAAGCCAGGATAATAAAGTAAAGTTCCGAATACTGTTTTAAATGATACTTGGTGAACTTTCTCAGTTCTTGTGGAGTGTTAAGCTGACATTGTTCTGTTGCTGGATTATATACTTATCTATCAAAATATAATGCATCAGGGAGTGGGAAGGCCCCTGAGTTTTTTTCTAATGGCTCTACAGTATAAAAAAGTTTGGTTTATTAAAAGCAGAAGCTCAAGCTGAGAAGTTCAGATTCTAATTTGAATCTCAGAATCCTGGGGAAGAGTCTTAAAGGTTTACATTTGAATAATTTGGAGTTCTCTTGTTTCTTTTGGTAATGAAGTAACTAAAAAATTGTTTGACTTTTTCTTGATTGAGATGCTAGCCAAAACTAAGTACACTTTTTTGTAAATTAAGGGACTAAAAAAGTTGTTCCAGGTTGGAGACCGAGTTTTCACAGAAAACTTCAATACAGTTAATTTTTGAGTTTGGAAACAGTAAGGTTTCTGTTATTCTGGGTCTAGTAGGGTTTTTAAAAGGCACAATAGAGAGGACCCAGTTTGATACTTTGGAATAATACAGCTGGAGTAGCTTGTGTGTACCCATTTGGGAAAGTCTTTCAGAAAGCATCATTCAGAACTAAAGCAGGCAATTAATGACGCTTTTTCCAGTACTTGATTGAACCTGCAGAATATAAGCAAGAAAGTGGGCTACAAAGGGATTCTGTCAGCTAATAACCTAAATCAGGTTGCACTAATCCTTAGTTCTTCTGGGACACTGCCTAGCAAGCTGGAGACTCCATATGTGGAGAACTTAACCAAACAAGAGAACTTAAGACATTTTTTCATGTAGCTTATCTGTGCACAAATTGTTTCAACCATATCTTTCACTAAAGAGTAATATACTTTCTACCTTGATCTTCATACGTTCTTGGTTAGCATTTTGAAACTACTATCTTAAATTTATCCAGAGAACTCGCAAATAAGAGAACCTTAACTGTGCGTTTTTTCTGTATGAAAAAGAATAATGGTCTAGGCTGAAGGGAAGCCCAGGATTGATGTTTCTAAACACTTACATGTTAGTACACCTGCTACATTACCAGTTTGAAACTTACTATTTTTACCTCTTTCCGAAAGAAAAGTGTCAGTAACCTCTGTAAACTTCTCTGCCTAAGCCAAATTTCTAGATACTTTTTTAGCTTTAAAAGAACTTCAGACTTGTGGAAGAAAGCTAACTGATATGAAAGTTTGACAAAATCTAGCAATGAACCCAATTACCTTCCCTAAGTTTTCTAGGGAAAGATATGAAATGGGAAACACAGGACTTTTGTCTCAGTTTAAATTCATTTAAATAAGAGACCTGGGTTTAAGAAGAGTACATTCAGGAAAGGGTTTTCAATGTGTCTTTGTTCCTTACTCACTAGAAACTTGTATTCTAGAATCAGTCTAGGAGTTTCTAGTTCCTTTTCTTTTGTCAACATCTGGAGAACCATTTAATGCATCTTCTTGGGATTATGCAGTATCTAAATTCAGTAATTCTCTTTCATTTGCATGTTTATTCAAGCTGTGCTGTCACTTCATCACTGGCTTTTCACAAGTCATTGCTCAGTGGAGAGATGCCTTCTGCTCGACTGTTCATGTGTCCATGGGAGAATGAAAAAATAAAAGGACCCATTTCAGAATTTCTTTATTGCATGACAAGATTTCCTCAGATTTTCAATAAAAGCAATAATAGTTAATAAAGCCTTCCACCCTAATCAGTTATTCCTATATTATCAGTGGTTTGAGACTGGTACAGGCCTTTCAAGTTGAGTATTCCGAATGGTATTCAAAACCTGACAGAAGCCAAGTTTCATTCAAGGTAACATTAAAAAGAGGTTGGGTAGTCAAACAAAAAAACAAAAAACCCCCAAAAACCCAATTTATAACCTAAATCAAAGATCCTGTAGTAAAGATGGAAATGCACAATCCGGTGAGCATGATGTTTTGATAAATACTGCTGCTCAACTACTGATTTAAAGCAGTAGCGTTCTAGGGCTGGTATCTGGTTCTCAGTAGCTTGAGAAATAGGATGAAAAGCAACAGGATCTATAGGTACAACAGAATACAGGGCGAGGTGTATTCGCTGTCCGTAGGCGTATTGCCAGGTGCCTTATGTTTCTGTGCCTCAAGCTGTGCTAGTACTCTGCTTGGTTCTGGAGCGTAGAGGGGTGAAATAAAACAGCATGAGGTACAAAACTTTCTCATAAGGCTTCCTGACTGCAGTACTGCAGGCACATGTCTGTCCTGAAAATGTAAGTTAGATCAGCTTACCCGAGCCGTGAAGCGTTTGGTGTGAGGAGATGGAGATTTGAAGGACAGATTTTTCAAAGCTAAAGGTGGCCACGTTGCTGTCGTTCCGCTCTCTTGTTCCACATCTGCTTTGCTTCCATCCTTTCAGTAGCTCTCAAATCTCCACTGCAGTAAAGAAAAAAGTACCTGTTTCGGCCAGGCACGTAGCATCCGCATGGGCCAGGTGAGCCTAGCTGGTGTGTGTGCTCCAAGTAATGGAAGGCAGAGGGTTTTGTGGAAGGTAAAAACACTGTCAGTGAAGGATACTGGAGTGGGAGCAAGGTGTGGCTTTTGTATTGGCTATCATAGGCAAGAAAAAAGCCCAAAATGTTTAACGTGTGCCCAAGTTCAGGAGATGTAGGCCACAGTGGATGAGCTCTCATTTGCGTGCTGTGAAGTGTTGAGGAGAATAGTGTGTTGCCAAGTCATGTTACAGAATTAAAAAAAAATTAATGAAAGTGAACTTTGCAAGGGAAGCAGGAAGAAAGAATAATGTAAAATCCTGCTTATGGGAATAATTTTAGAACAACCTGCACTGAAATATCTGTTTTGCCAAAAATGCTGATGGGAATCCTTTTTTTACCAGGCACTGCACATGAAGCTGTGATGGTTCTGTTGCTTGTTGCTGTTACCAGGCAGGCTGATTGGTAGCCACAGAAATAAATTTTCTTAATTCTCAATTCTCTGCCCATCTAACCATACAGTGATTTTTTTTTTTCCTTTAAAAAAGTGACAAGGGATGCTTGATAGCATGTATATACTAATAAACAAAGTATATGGGGAACTCCACTGAAAACATCTAGCTTCCAGTGCTAGATGATGGTTCATATATCTTGACTAACTGTGCTTAAGTACTGTATTGGGTGTGTGTGGCCAGGTTTTGGTGGCGGGGGGCTGCAGGAGTGGCTTCTGTGAGAAGCTGCTGGAAGCTTCCTCCATGTCCGACAGAGCCAGTGCCAGCCGGCTACAAGATGGACCCACTGCTGGCCAAGGCCGAGCCCATCTGCGATGGTGGCAGCACCTCAGGGGAACAGAGTTAAGAAGGGGGAAAAGTGGCTGTGGTACTGCGGCTGGAGAATGAGAATGTGAGAGCAGCAACTCTGCAGACCCCAGCTCAGAGCAGGAGGGGCTCCAGGCACTGGATGGAGCGGGGGATGCCTGAAGGAGGCCGTGACCCCGTGGGCAGCCCGCGCTGGGGCCGGCTCCTGGCAGGGCCTGTGGCCCCGTGGGGAGAGAGAGGAGCCCCAGCTGGAGCAGGTTTGCTGGCAGGACCTGGGACCCTGTGGGGGGACCCAGGCTGGAGCAGCCTGTTCCTGAAGGACGGCACCCGTGGGGGGACCCAGATTGGAGCAGCCTGTGAAGAACTGCAGCCTGTGGGAAGGACTCGCATTGGAAAAGTTCATGGAGGACTGTCTCTTGCTGGAGCAGGAGATGAGTGTGAGGAGTCCTCCCCTTCAGGAGGAGGGAGCAGCAGAGACCATGTGTGATGAACTGTGACCAGAACCCACATTCCCTGTCTCCCTGTGCCCCTTGGCAGGGAGGAGGTGTAGAGAGGGAGTTGAGGAGGAAAATTCGGCCCAGGAAGAAGGGAGGGGTGGGGGGGGAAGGTGTTTTAAGACTTGATTTGATTTTCTTGTTAGCCTACTCTGATTTGATTGTCATTAAGTTAAAGTAATTTTCCCCCCAATTGAGTCTGTTTTGCCCCTGGTAATTGCTGACTGATCTCTCTGTCTGTATCTTGACCCACGAGCTTTTTATTTGACCATGAGATTTTATTTTCTCTCCCCTGTCCATTTGAGGAGGGGAGTGATAGAGCAACTTTGATGGGCATCTGGCATCCAGACAGGATCAACCCACCACAGGTTTTTCAGTGAGAAACAGTTCCTATTAAAACTAAATGTTTGAGCTGTAACGTTTACATTGATTTACTTCCTGTTTCTGAGATCTGTTATTTGTATCAACAAGACGATGGTTTTGCTGACAAAGTCTAACCCTGCTGACTCTGGCCTCTATTCCTGCTGTGTATGCTCTAACAGTTAACTAGATTCAGTTGATTCTTTTTAAGCATCCCCATTGTCAAACACTAAGTCTGACAAGAATATTATTTATGAGAAGCAGGAACAGATTGTAATTTATAAACCTCAACCCGTAATTAATGGGTGTGAGTGGGGGGAGATTTCAACTATCACTGAAACTATATAATTTTAGTAATCCAAAGGATGAAGTACTTACCTGGTGCTTGCAAAATGCAATAAGCAGCAAGAGACATTTTTTAAGGTTTTGTTTTTTAGATATCAAATTCTCAGAAGTTGTGCTATAATGTTATCTGGTAATACAACGAAATTATTTTCAATGGTGGCTTCGTCTCCTGGAATGGACCAGTCAAACACATGTGGGGGGGCAGGGACCCTATCTGAGACTACCAAATGTCCCGTAGGTCAGAACATTTTGCATGTGACTGCAAGTATCTGAGAGAACTGAGCTTCGTTCCACTACACTGAAATGATAGTTTTTTCAGTCATGTTGAAGTGGCTTGGGTGAAGCAGAATAAAAGAAATAACTTTAGCACAGCTCTCTGAAGGATGTACTCATAGGGTAGAAATCTCAGTCAGTACAGAAAATAAGAACTATCTGACCTGTGCAATAACATTGCACAGAAGAGATTAAAATAAGATTGGTAGAAGAAACCTTGTTTTTGTGGACTATTAGATCAACCCTGTTTCTAAAGACTTTACCTTTGAGAAAAGAGGTTTCATGTTGACTTAAGTTTCTCAGTGTCTTCTGAGTGAAACTGGTGTGCTTGGGAAAACTGGGAACATCATCCCTTGTGCTACAGTTTCCGTATGTGAGCAGAAGCTGATGGGTCCTATTTTCTGTGTTACTAGTCGCTTACTGTCAGCTTGCTTATCAATACTATTCTGGTATTTTAGCAACATGATTGGTTTGAAGTGTATCAAAAGTATGTAATTCTATACTTTCTGTAGTTGTTATCTGAACATGAGTAAGCACTCTGCAAATGTCTCTGAAGCAACATTAACACTTGCATTAATGTATGTTTAAAACAAGAAGCTGGAAAAACCACAACTTCTTTCTTATCTCCTAGGAGGAAGAGTTGAGAAAAAGTGGGGAGGCAAAGTACTTCCACCTAAACGATGACCTGCATGTTTTAATTGAAGTGTTTGCTCCGCCAGCAGAAGCGTATGCCAGAATGGGACATGCGTTGGAAGAAATAAAGAAGTTCCTCATCCCTGTTAGTATTTTAATTTTCTTGTAAGAATTCTGGTAGTCTTCAGTGAGAATTTTTTTCTAAAACTAACTTACTGTACGATATTGGTCAGGTCATGTTGCTTAATTTCTTTCATGTGTGAAAGAAGTGTTGATGTTTACAAATACTTTTCATTCTGATATAGGAAGTTATTGCGTGAATGCATAACTGTCCACATACACTGTCACTTCATATGACCTATAGTAAAAAAGAAACTTACTCTTTGCTTAGCTGGTCATGTGTAAAGTATTTAAGTTTACAAATTGTAAAAATCTGTAAAACAGGGAAGAATAACTTTGCTTAAGGTAGGGCTTTTCTGTGGTTTTGGTACACCTGAAGCATCAGCATAGGGTTCTGTTTCACAAAGAATAAATACTTTTGAAGTTGTAGTGTTGCTACCACCCATAATCCTGGTTTAGTGTTCGGTGCTGGGAATCAATACAATTTTATTATAGCTTTATTTTTCTGACAAATCTAATGATATATTGGTTATACTTGTCTTCTAGTGTATTCTTCAACTTGCAAGGTATGGATGTATAAAATGAGATGTGATTTCCAGTGTAAGTTTGTACTCCAGGTTTGGGATATGTATAAACACTGATGTTGCAGGGTGTCCAATGTCTTTTTACAGGAGATTCCTTTTTTTGCTTCTCATGTAAGGACCAACCTGCATTGTTTTGCAGTACTGAACTGCTTGGAACAGCCCAAGCTCTCTTACAAACCTGGTGCAATTGAGGTGGTCTTACTGTGTGTGAAGTTCCTAGCTGTATTACCTCTTCAGTGAACATTCTTCGATTCTTTTTGGTTACCAAATGACGGAATCATCCTCAAGGTGCATTGATTTCTGTTTAGTTCTACTGCTGAAAATGTTATCCAAGTGTTGTTCTTGAGTAGTATGAGATCTTGGAAATGTGGGAGACTTAACTAGGGAAAATTCGCTAATGTGTGTATCTTGAGTGACAGCAGCACATCAGTGTTTGAGAGTACAGTCAGTGTAGCTGTGTTCAGGACGAGCTGGGGATGCCTTGTTGTACAGCCACTACAGCCTGTTGGGAGTAGAACTTCCAGCTGTACTCTAGGGTGAAGCAGCTGGTGCTGATAACCTGACAATACTACTGTATGTGTTTGGGGAATTCTAGTTTGTGCTAACTCTAGTCTAGGTCCATGCAACTAAGTCCCCAGGTGGCAGGTGTTGATTGTGTGCCCCTTGAGTGTTTTTTCTGGCTTGTTTTTGTCTGAATGAAAACTAGTTCATATGCCCCAATACTATTCCAATGACACGAACTGAAGCGTGGTAAGTAACAATCATCAGGAGGCATCCTGATGTGAAATAATGCACTAATGTGGATCTACCTTAAGACAGTTAAACCCTTGCCAAATGTCCTGGGCTTTATGTTCTGTTATAAAGCAGCAAGCACCATGTTATAACTCCGTCTGCAGGTTCCAAATGGCCTTTGTCTTGATGTGTGTACCTCTTCATACACTACATCTCAAACATCCTAACCGATTAGGTAGGAGATAACTCGGCAGAATATTTGTAGGAATACTGGGCTGTCATGGTGTTGAACTTCATGGTACTTAAATGATTTATGATTTGATTGTGTGAACAGATAAGGGAGAATTAAGTTCTTGACTATTCTAGTGAGCAAACAGCTTTTTTCTTTTTAGATTAAAATATACTTGATAAGTGCTTTTTGCATGCACTGGAAGTAAGAATATATAAGAATATGATTCCCCTGTCCCCTTAATCAGAGATCTTTTATTCATTGAACTTGTGTCACCTAATGTCATAATAAATGAAGTAAGCTTATCAAAACCTAATCAATACTACTGTTAAGCTAGTAGAATTACAGACTGATAATGAGCAATTGCATTCATTGGTTGTACACTTTTCTGTCTCAGTTTTTGATTGTTGCATCTTTATTGTACTGAGCTGAACTGATGCTACATAATCTTTTCTGAACCATGGGATCAAGACAACACTGTCTTAATTTCTCTTTGGCTTTTCAAATGTCATCTTATCAGAATGGTTCTTAAATGCCTTAGTCTCTTCTGCCCCCCTGCCCCTCTTGCAGCAGACGCTCCAGGAAGCAAGAAGGAACAGCTTTGCCCGCTCCAAAACTACCATTTGTTTAACCGCTACCAAATGCAGCTTGATTTTTATTTTCTGTAAGGTCTATTTAGTTTTCTTAGAAAAATATCAGTTTTATTTCAAGTAAGAAGTCCTGCTATCAGAATGTATGGTTATGATTTTAATTTGTGTTCTCCTTACATTGTAAGCTAACTATATTTTACAAGAACTTTAGAGGCTGATCATAATTTATGAATACCATCATTGTTCAGTTTTCAAATCGGGTCTGAATATACAATCACAATTGGTGGTAGAATGTAGGATACAAAATGTCCTTGTAGTAGCTGACTAGAGCAAAAATTCCTTCGCCGCCTCTTTAAGACCTCTTTAGATCCATGAACAAGCACCTTTGCATTGAAGTTCAGCCTCAAGTAGGTACAGTGGTGTACTTTCCTTTAAACTATTGGTTTAACTCAAACCAAAACATAAAACCTTCTGACTTGAGTTTTTTTGGCTGTGCTTTTCATGTTGCTTTGACTCTTATGTGTCTTCTACAGGTAGAATTGTGACTTCTGACTTGAAGTATGTTCTTTTTGTTCTCCTTTAAATGAGCTAGTCCCTTTGTTCTGGCATACTCTCTGATCAGTAGTCTGTTTGCTGGATTGGTGGATGTTTTGTTTGATATTAATTTATCCCACAATTACTTCTGTCAGTTAAGGCAAAAAGCTGGCTACTTCCACCCTCACCTCCCCCTAGGTCCTGTATTATACCATGATTACTGCAGTTCTGGCCAGTAGGACTTTTCTTAGTCTTATTGCTTAATCTTTGAGTAGTGGTAGTCATTCTTCTTTTGACAGCTACAACATTAGTTATGCTTTGCTGTTGGTCTGTCTTGCCTCCTGAATGCTCAGTTTGTAAGGTGTGGTGATGAAACAGTGTTTAATGGCATTTGGAAGAGCTGGTGGGTTTTGGAAAGACACAGTTTTCTTTAAACAAGCTGGTGAATAACTGCAAGGTGTGTGTATAAAGGTGGCTGGAAACCTGATAACTATTAATTGCTCAATGCCAGGATAAAGATCTGCTTGGGTGTTTTGCAAAACTGCATAGGGTTTTACAGGGACCTGCCCTAACATTAAATAAAAAATGTTTTTACTAATAGTTTAAATGATAAATTGGAGGAAGGTCTTAAGTTACAGACGATCCGAAGGAGAACTGCTGCTGGTGCATTGATCAGGGCAGGGTAGAAATTGCAGATAAAATCGAAAAGAATGTTGCTTGCGTGTATCTTGGAGTCATTCTTACAGAAGAAAACATCCTCCATCTTCAGAGAAGACTGTAGTCAAAGTCAGGATGGGCAACATTCATAAAATGAGAGTACATCTGTTCACTTCAAATTAATCAGCGCCATTTGACTGAAATTGGAGTGTTGCCTCTGCCTAAACTGTACAGGGTAAGAGTGCAGTCTAAAGGATTTCCGTGTCCTTCTTGTATTCTAGGTGAGGAAGAGATTGTTGTCTCCTCAATTTGACTTTAAGTGTGCTGTTTTCCAGCAGTGAGTATTCATAAATAGACCATCTGTTACTTTTTTAATTGAAGAATCCATTTCGGAGTCTAATGGATTAACACCATTGCTTATCATGGCTACTTGTATTGTTACTTCCTTGTAGAATGTATAATTAAGCTGGTGACTGTCTCTTGACTCTGTCTTCCAGCTGCCTCTGGCATATGTGATAAGGACCGTGTTTTCTGTTCTGTGCCTTTGTGCAGTGAAGTCCTTGTGTGTGGCTAAGGCTGCTCGTATGTCTCCTATGCTACAGGAAAATGAGAAAGTGTTAGGAAGAAAAAGGACCCAACATGTATGGTGGTCACCTAAGCATGTCTCCTAAGAAATTAAATTAATATCAAATGATAATCAAAGGTATTTTTTCTAGGAGCCCAAGTCTGAAGAGGATGTCTTGTGGAGAAGTTATAAAGGGCATTTCTGTTTTATGATATGTCAGAACTCTGAGACCTAAGTGTTGTGGTACAGTTTTAACAATTCATTAGTGTGTTGTTTCAAGATTGAAGTTCTTTATTCCATACATGTATGGAATTTCACATTTGTAGCCAGTTCTGGTCCAGCAACAAAGTACAAATATGAAGTGGTTTTCTGTACAGTGGTTGGCCAGAACAGCGTTCAATAGCCTGTTTCTGTTCTACTCCTTGTGATGGCTTGGCTGTGTATTGGTTCCGAGTTGTTTTATAATGGAATCTGTTTCTCAAAAGCTTCAGTTAACTCAGTTTGAAACAGTTGATTCAGTCTTCCAGACTTTTTTCTTCTTGTTTGCTGGTTGGTTTCTGCTGCTAAATAGAGGAGGATCTCAGATGGACAGCTGACTTAAATTTGAGAGCCTATTTAAGACAATTTGGATAAAGTGCCTTTGTAGTGCCACTTTTTTTAACACTAGGAACTATCTTTAGCAGTGGTATGTAAAGGAAAACTTATTTCTGTTTGTGAAAGCTAGGGGAGGCAGAATCTTCAAGGGTAATTCATATCTTTGAGTTCAGAGATGCTTTAATCTCCTCTCAATGCGGAGTTATGTTTCAGTGAGTTGTCTGATGCAAGGCTGCCTGACAGTCTTTTGGTACCGGCCTAGAAATAAAATCAGATTTCTAGTAAGAGATGTAGATTCTTTGTTTTAGAATTGAAATGTAAAAATAAATGGCATTTGGATAAACCTGCTTTCTTTGAAATGTGGGGATTTGCAGAAAATAAGAGCTGTTGTCCAGAAGTATCACTTCATTCTTATGAGAGGACTTTATTAATAATTTTGATACTTGATGTGTATGTATACGTGTGGAATGAAGTATTTCTTTTTCTTATTCACCTTTACAGATGCATTCTCTGGCTTTAAGTAGAGGAAAAATGGCAGAAAAATATGTACAGCTCAACTGTTGTACAGCTTAAAAGTTCACTGCTGTATCTATTTTATTCCTGTGATTTTTCTGGTTTTGGAGGTTGGCTCAAGGTCCCTGAAAAGACTCTTGTGTATTTGAGAAGTACCATATCAATTCCATGTAATAACTTCAGCTTTCTTTTCAATAGACCTTGAGAGAGGATTTGTGCAGAATAAGAGACAAGCCATGTATCTTCAAATTGTTTATCCTTGCATGTTCTAGAACTGAAATTTTTTGAGCTCTTATTAGGTGATAGTGCATGTTTGTATTGAATGAATTTCACTGTTTATTCTTTAACTCCTGACTTTAAAAGTGTAGAGGTCTAATCTATATTGTCAAGGGCTGTTCTCTACAGTGTATATTTTCTGTATTGCTTTGCAACACCAGGTAATGTAATTTTTCCTGCTTTTAACACAGTCATTCTCCAGCTGGAACTACAGATCACAACTCAGCTCAAACGGGACCTTGATTTTTTTTTTGTTGTTTCTGCCTATCTGCAGCATTTTAACACTGGCATTTTAATTGGTAAACCTACATGGAGGTAATATGCATTGGGAATGAAAAACATGCCTGAGAAAAAATTGCAGTTAATATTAGGATTCTTTTAGAAATCTTTGAATAATATGCCTATAATATTCTGCATATTAAAATTTTTCGGTAGGATGTTCAACTTTTTTTAAATGGGTACTTTCAAGAGCAGTGTTTGCTGATACTAACTTGGTGTGGTGGTTGAAGAATTTGGGGTTTTTTCTCACTCTGCCCCTTGTTTTAGGACTACAATGATGAAATCAGACAGGCACAGCTTCAAGAATTAACATACTTAAATGGTGGTTCAGAAAATGCAGAAGTTCCAGTAGTTCGTGGAAAACCATCTATTCGAGCAAGAGGAGTACCAGTTCCTGCTCTGTCCAGGTAAGTATCTCAGCTGCAGAGGAATTTCATTTGAATGTGTATATTAAGCTTCTTCCTTCAAACACAAAAAAAGAGTCCAATAGTGAAATATGCTAAGGATGCCCAAAATAAGAGTAAGAAGGAAACAAATCTTAATTTGTTGAAGGTAGTCTAGTTTAGACTGAATTAACAGTGGTGCTGAAAATTGTCTTATGGAACTTGAATGGTAGCTAAGTTAAGAAACAATGTACATCGTAAAGATGTTCAATCTTACTGCGAGCAGCACAGTAAGGCTTCTGTGCTACTTGACTGAAAACTTTCAGTTGCTCCTTACATGCACGTAGGATCTGTGTATTGTCCCTATGGAGCTTACGGCTTTGAAAAACTGGTAAATCTTGCCTTGATTGACATGAATTTCAGATGAATTTCTCTAACTTATGGAATATACATACTCCTTTTACTGTGTTATGAGACTTGTATAGTCCTGATAAAATAATGTTTTGGAGGTAGAACTTGGATTTAGTCTTATCTGTGTTGTACTTATTTCATTAAAAAGTGGCTTTTGTTTGATTCGGGAATAGGCAAGTCTACTGCTGCTTTTGCTTTATTTTCCTTTGACACAGGAGATCTTTTACTTTTACTCTAGGATCCTGTATCTTCCTTGCAGTATGCAGATGACAGCTTCAACCCCTTGAGTCCCAAAGTGTGAAAACAAAAACTAAATAAATTGCATAATTGTTTCTATTACAGTACAGAGAGATTATGGCTGCAGCAGCAAAGTGTAACAGTTTTCTACAGTGAACTATTTTCCTTCAGTTGTGGCTATATTGCTTATTAATGCAAACTTTCAACTTTTAAAATAATTTCAAAATAATATTCTGAAATGTTTTAGCTCAGATTAAGCATGTTAGAAGAAAAAGCACTGAGGAATTATTTCATTTATACAGATCTGTTTAGTTACATGTATCCTGTAGTAATGGTTGCAAATGCATTGCAGAATGAATCTTAATTTAGAGAATGTACATTACTGTTGGTTGTATCCTGTAAAAATATAACTATTTTCTCTAAATCAACAAATTTTTATGTTAAGTAATACTGTGTAATATATCTATTCCGCTTCTTTTCTTGATTTTAGTATTAAGAGTAGTGGTAATCATATACCATGGTTCACTTCTTCAGCACTGTAATCAGCCATACAAAAGTGCTTGCGAATTAGAGATCTCATCTGATTTTGGAAACTAGTTTTTTTTGCTAATTTTACTTCAGGTCTTAAATACCTGTGTTTAACTTTCCTATAGATGCCTGTAACAGCTCTGCTACAGATGCTCAGCACCGAGACATTCACAGTTCTATTTCATGTTTTCTTCATTTTTCATATGTCCTTAAGCTAGTGTTTGTGATACAGAAATTGTTCGGTCTGATCTTATCACTAAAGTTTCATATCTAATTTCCACTGCTAGTATCTAGCATGTGCATGTATAATTAACTTTTCATAGTGCTGAATTTCTAACATCACTATTTCCATCCTCTGGATTTTGATAAATTATTTTTTTCCAACCTGCATTTTATGTGGGACAAACATGCTGTTACGTAGCTCACAAAATCCTTTCATCCTATTGGCCTACAACTATTGAAGTGTGTTCAGGGTAAATTTAAATGTTATTAGCATTTGCTTCAGAGATGACAGCTAAAAATTGTATTTCTCACCTCAATTTTTATACGTGTGCTAAAGAAAACTGAAAGGTCGTTGGTGTGACTTGTCCTTACTTTAAGGCTTGTCTTAAACTCCAAGGCTTTCTCCCTTGATTGAAACACTCTGGTAGCTTAAAAGATTCCTTAAGTGAAATTTAATGCCATTGCTACTGAGATACTATAGCCATTGAGTTAAAGATCTTAAACTCACTTGTAATGCTCTGATTCCTTGTAGCACAAATTGATTTCAGTAAGTAATACTTTCACTGAAGGAAGGCTTTGTTAAAGGCTTTGCCTTAGTGTGGAATAAAACAGTTTTAATAGCAAGCATCCCTGAGTTATCCAGGAGAGGTTGAAGCAAAGCTTGAACACTTGTAAAATTAAGCCTAAAGCCTTGGTCCTAACCTCTATAATCCATAGAATATTTTTAAGGTATCAGCCTTGATACGTGAAACATCCTGTTGAGGATGCAATAACTGAGTGCTTAATTTCCCAATTTTTTAAGCCTTTATTCCTGAATACTTTCCCTTAAAAGAACCAAAGTACTAATTTATGCCTTTTTTTACTCCTTATCAGACATGTTGAAACTGGAGATAATGCATCTTTTCAAGTGCCTTCTTTTAGGAAGACTTATGTCTATGTGTAGCTCCATACCAAAATTTCATTTTGTAGAAAACAATATGTTTGTGTTTGCATACAAAATTCTAGCTTTTGCACAGGTAGTCCTGTATATGGTAAGTAATTTCCTAATGGTTGTGGTTTGGTATTCTTTATTCTGCTATTTCTGGCTTGTTCCAGATTTTTTTGACTGAATTCTTTGACTTTAGAGCAAAGCAAGATTTTTGGGGGTGAGTGCATGGAATTTCCTGTACAAGAATTATGTTTTGAGCTTTACTTTTAGGCATATGCTTTTCTCATCATTGAGCTTGGGTGTATAGCTGCTTTCTTCTGCCTTCTTGCCCCCATTTTAATTTTTTTCTTCATCCTAATACTGTTAAAGGTGACCTTTAGATGTAACCACAACATTTCTATCTTCTGTGATGTTTATGCTGAGCATTTAACTTCTTTAGTACCTGCCTCTTGTGTGCAGCAAGAGAAGGGACATGAGAATCTTTCCCTGGTGAAAGTTTGGTCTTCATTCCTTTGTCAGTTTAATAAAAACATTCTTAAGTGTTTTTTGAGGCAACCATATAAAATTAAGGGTCATACCAGTTACTTTTTAATATATTGCTCTAGCAAACTTAAGAGGATCCATGATTTTTAATATGATGCTGTTATATTGAGTAGCTAGATACATGTCTTTTGTAATCAGTGTTTCTTTTAATGCATTTGAATTCCCATGCTGAATCAGTGCAATATAAATGATAATACTACTGAAATGTGAATAGAGACTTCTGATTAACTGAAGATTGCAAATAAACATAACATACATGTTAATATACACCTCTGAGGATGTTTTGCAACTAAAGCTGCATTTCCTTTCCCTAAAACTTCATATTAAGAATAAGTAAAAAATTTAAGGATTACTGAATTCTGACTCAGACTAAGATATATTGGAAAAGTGAAATTCTAGAGGATGATAACAGTAAGTCTAAGAGTATGGATAAATCTTACTACCTTGGGGTGGGGAACCAATTCATGTCACTTACAGCTAGAATCACTGTTAGAATCATAGAATGGTTTGGGTTGGAAGGGATCTTTGAAGATCATCTAGTCCATGGGCAGGGGTATATTCCCCTAGATCAGGCTGTTGAAAGCCCTCTCCAGCCTGACCTTGAACACTTCCAATGGTGGAGCATCCACAGCTTTTATGGGTAACCTGTTCCAGTGTCTCCCTATCCTCCTTGTAAAGAATGTCTTCCTTATGTCCAATCTAAATGTACCCTCTTCCAGTTTAAAACAGCTGCCCCTTGCCCTGTCACTACAGGCCCTGCTAAAAGTCTCTCTCCATCTTTCTTATAAGCAGCCCATCTTAAATATTGGAAGGCCACAATAAGGACAAGCTGTTTGGGTTTGCTCCTGCTTTCAAATACAATTCCTCTCAATCTTAGTTTTTTTTTTTTTGGTTTCACTAATATGAGGGGAGGAAAAAGTAATTTCTTATAGAGCCAACATGTAGGAATAGTCTAATGAAAGAACGAAGTTCTGGTTTATGCTTGCGTAAGACTGTGGGATTTTTTACTTTTCTCATTTATTCTTTTTATTCATATTTAAGTGTATACATGGCTGGGATCCTAGTGGTTGAATGAATGCCACCCTATCTGGGGACAAATAAAACTGTTAGAAATTGTAGGTTAGAACTTGCTGTCTATATGTCAGAATTAATACAAGGTGATGTGGATCACTGCTGTAATGTGTTCACAGCTTCCAATTGTTTAGCACCAGATTGAACTTAAATCATTCCTGTCGTATGTCTGGAGTCAACTGGTTGTTTCATTGAAGAATAAGTTCTTGCTGAGAACATGTGAGACTGCAAAAGATTCTGTAGCACAAAGTACTGGCAAAGCCAGTTCAGGATCCAGGACAAAGGCAGTGTGTTTTGTGTCTTTGGTCTTGTGATAAATCTCACATTTAAAAAAAAAAAATTAAACATGAACATACATATTACTGTTTTCAAATAAAAATGAGAAATAAAACTTGTTTAATAGCTTCAACAGTGACTCTCATCTAAAAAGAAAAAGATGAAAAGGCAGGAATCCTAGGTCTCTGAGTGCTATCTGGAAATCGGTGTTCAATATTTTGGTACTGACATGTTTTAAAATAACAGGTCTGTTATTTTTCAGGTGTTCTTAATATAAAACCTGAACAAAAATCTTTACTGTTTGAGGAACGCTGACTGTAGTTGCCTGTGCTCAAAAGGAAGAAAATATATCAATATCTGGTAACAAAATTTGTTAGACCCATTTATTGAACAGCTTAAATCCTTGCAGATGTATGGAACTATGAATGCTAAAATTAAGGCAGTCCAAGTGTTTCCTCATTGAATAATACAACGTTAAACAACTGGTTCTAAATTTCACAATTATTTTTATTTTAAAGCTATTCTTACATTTCCTTCCCCTTCCAGAGGGGAGATATTGAAAAGGAGCTTCTTACCACATAAACTCATTTAATTGTTGTTCTTTCATAAAAACAAAGTAAAGGAAAGCTGTGTACTTACTTGAGCTGTGATTCTGTAATCAGAGTAATTTTACTAACTCAGTCATCCAGTGAAAGGAGAGACTTGAAATAAAAATCAATTTTAATACTAGAGAGAAGAAAGTGATAAATGAAAAGATAAAATAGAGCTACTGCTGAGGGTAGCTGGAAGGGAGTATTGGCTAGATGCTACACCTCCTGTGGTCAAGAGCAACAACTTGCTAGAAACAAATCCCAGAAACACTATGGGACTACTACAAAGTAGATATGTCAAATTATTGCTAATAAAGGCCAAAGAGGAAGTATTTAAGTAGTTTTCTATGGATGTATTTAAGCTGTATGGGTTGGTAAAATACTATTTTAGTGGCAATCGGTGATTAGATTAGTACCTGTGAATTACTTCTAAACATTCACATATGTTCTGAGCCTAATGTAAAATGTGGCTCTGCGTGGTACTAGATTTTCTTTAGACTGTTTTTCCACACATTAAACTCTTTATTCAAATAGCAAGAGCTCAATCAGTTAGAAAATACAGTTCTTAAGTAACATTTTAACTTTACACAATAAGGTACATTTTTCAGTTTTTTATACATCAAGATGATTTTCCATAATTACTATACTGTGTTTACAAATTGCACTAGCACATTCTGACACTTTTGTGAAAGACCCGTTCTCCCAATCTGTAATGTATTTGATAGCTTTATGGAAATTCAGTGCTTTACTTACTATTCTCTTTTTTCCTCTCATACTAAATTACAAGTACAAATAATGAAATAATGTTATGGGGGGAAGATTCAGGTACCAACAGAGATAGTTCTCATGACATTGTCTTCAAGGGATGCTGTGGCATATGAATTAAATTTGATTATTTTCCCTCCACTATTCTGTCACACTGTTCAGTGTTCAATGAAAACAAAAGATGTTAAATGTTTTACTGGAATTTGCTTTATTTGGTCTAGACCATGGTACCCAGATTGAAAAAGACGTTTTCACTGCAGAGCCTATAGGTTAATTACATAGCTATGAGAGCAAAATTACTCTTAATTTAACCACCTAAATCACCTGTGTGTTTTATGGGGAATGGTTAACTTCCTTTGCTGGATTTACTGCTGCCAGATTAGTAAATTCAGGAAAATCAAAACTAAACTGATAATGAAGATGAGACATAGAAGTATTTTAGTTTTTCTCACATAGCTGTAGTAGTCTGCTTTAGGGCAGTAAAATGTTTCTTTGAGTAGGACTCAATGGTCTCAAGTACATAGATGATCACTTTGTTAAAGCATGTCTGGAGGTTATACTGTTATCTGGCTAGAAGCTAGGATTTACTGAGTGTGTTTAAGTACTGTCTATTTAACTACTGTAGTCTGTTTAGTATAAAATACAGTTAATAGATACTTAAGGAATAAGGTTTCACTCAGCCAAAGAAATCTAGGAGATTCTGAATCTTATGTCTGTTTACTATCCAGAATAGTTTTTCTTACAAATGCAGCAAAAAGAAAACACCACCAGTGTTCCCTGTGATGCTTCAGTACTCGTGTATTTGCAGCATCATCAATCTGAGAGATCAGACAATGATCTCTTTATTTCAGGTGTCGTGAAAATAAGGCACACGAACCTAGTTTCAAAGTCCTTACAAAATCAAAATATACAAAAAGTCTGAGGAGAGATTGAGGTGGGGTTCCCGCTTGTGTACACCATTAGCCTGGATATATTGGCAGTCTCAATACTGTAAAAGATCTTCTTATGGGCACTGGGGTAAAGAGGACATTCAAAAGACTTCTGAAAGGGAATGAGCATGGTAGTGAGGAGGGAAAAATAAAGGCAAAAGCCTTTATTTTTTGGTTAATACAATTGTTAAATACAAGACCCTTCTTGTGTTTCAGAACATGAGCAGGTAGTCAAGGCTGTCATGGGCTGACAAATGAGTTTTGATAATACACAACTTTCAAGGTTTGGGGATAATGCTTTGACCTAGAGAAATGCTTTTCTTCTGTAACAAAAAAAATATAGTGGAAGGATTAAGAGGGCTAACAGGCAAGGAAATGTACTGGGAGGCAGATCAAATTTCAGGTTCAGAAGTATTCTGAGCATTAATATAGCACAGTTTTCATTCACAGAAAGTTATTTCCAGTAGCTGTGCTGCTTGTAGTGAAACTGAATTCTGTCCATGAACCAAAGTCATGGATCAACTTTGTTTCATAGTTATTTGAACAAATATGCTGTATTTTTAATTAACATAAATGGGAAATTAGTATTTAATCACAGATTCTCCAGAAAGTTTAAAAATCTACTTTTCTAAACCATCAATTAACATGGAAGAATATCTGATTTTGGGAGAGGAGCCCTTCATTGTCTTAAAGTTTTGATGTCACCTGTAATCTCCATGCCAAATAATTTTTCATGTAGTTTGAAAAGAAAGGCTATTTTAGGTCTGTGTGCAAAGACAAGGGGAGTTGATGTTAGCTGAAATTTGGCCTACAGAATGATGTCGTTGGTCAAAGAACAAGCAGTAAAAGACTTGGAGGGACTAGGAGCCATGATGAATTTGATTTGATGGTAAGATATCTCTGTGAATGTGATTGAACAGAGCTGAGATGTCTTGATTTGGATGAAGTAAGTAAAGAATGAATCTAAATGTTAGCACATGCACCAAGGTTTTTGAATTCACAGGTGAGATGATTGTAGATGAAAAAGGGTAGAGAAAAGACTCTCTGTGCAGTTTCTTTAGAGAACTGAGAAGCAGACAGGCACCACTCAAAAGTAGTTGATTAGGAGAGGGAAAGCCCAGGAAACTGAAAGAAAAGTTTCTAAAAGGAAAAATGTCATTGGATTAGAAATACTATTTGTAACATGGACTATATGGAGAAACTCTGTAGGAAATCTGGCTGAATAGTTGTTACATACACACAGCATATTAGAAAGCACTCCCAGTGGGTATTCCCACACCACTGAATGCCCAGGGTATAAAGGGGAGAGAAAAGACTATTAGCATATTCACTAAACTTAATGGTAGTAGTGAGTTACATTCAAGTACATCTGAGTGAAGCTTTTACATAAAAATAAAGCCACTGCAACCTTATATACCTGGAGAAATATGTAAATTATAATGGAGTGAAATGGAAAACAAGAGTTGGCAAGGTGGATCACAACTGAGCTGTGGCAGGGTTAGCTAAAAAGTGTAGATGGAAGATGAGGATTGTAAGAGATAGGTGGGGACTAAACTGCCCTAGGGCTCAGTTCTGCCCCTAATGGATAGACATATCTGCTGCATAGACATGAGATGACTTGCAGGAGTCATTGGTGATATGGTGGGGGATGTAAAAAGTCAACGAGAAGGGCTTCTATTAATACTTGCATAGCAAAAGGAAGGCTAGGGAAAATGTGGGCCTACTGCAGAATGGAGCAGGGGCCCTGGTGAACACAGGGTATGGAAAATACTGTTACCTAATGAATTTTTGGGCTCAGTCTTTACTCAAGAGGGTCCTTCTGAAATCTGAGGACCGAAAGATGAGGGGGAAAGCATGCCCTTCGTGGAAGAGGATGACATTAGAGAATAGCTAAGCAAATTGGACACAAGTCCATGGGCTCTGATGTGATGCACCCATGAGTGCTGAGGGAGCTGGCAGATGTCATTGTGAAGCCACTCTCAATCTTTGAGTAATTGTGGAGATTAGGAGAGGTGCCTGAGGATTGGAGGAAAGTAAATGTCACTCTTCAAAAATGGCAAGGAGGACCTGGTGCACTGGTCAGCTTCACCTCAGTCCCTGCGAAGGTGGATGGAGCAACTAATCCTGGAAACCATTTCCAGGCACATAAGAGACAAGATCATCAGGAGTAATAAACATGGATTCACAAAGGGGAAGTCATGCTTGATCAATGTGATAGTATTCTATGATGAAGTGACTGGCCTGGTAGGTAAGGGAGAGCAGTGGATATTGTCTATTGTGACTTTAAGAAGGCTGTTTCCCATAAGATCCTCAGAGGAACTGATATATGGGCTGGATGAGGAGACAGGTGAATTAAAATCTGACAATGGCAAAGCCTAGAGAGTGATGATCACCGATACAAAGTCCAGTTGGAGGCCAGTAACAAGTAGTGTACTCCGGGGTCAATACTGGGTCCAGTCCTGTTTAACTTTGTTAATGATCTGGATGATGGGGCAGAGCATACCCTCAGCAAGTTTGCAGGTGATGCAGGATATGCTAGAGGGTTGTGCTGCCATCCAGAGTGATCTTGACAAGGCCAAAGAAATGTCCTTGCAGGAACCCCATGAAGCTCAACAAGGGGAAATGCAGAGTCCTGCACCTGGGGAAGAACAACCCCATGCACCAATAAATGCTGGAGGCCACCCAGCTGGAAAACAACGTGGCAGAGAAGGATGTGGATGGACACCAAGTTGAACATGAGCCAGCAGTGTGCCCTCGCTGCAAATGGTATGCTGAGCTGTATCAGTGGTGCTTGCAAGCCAGAGGAGGTCATCCTTCCCCCTTAGTGTTGGTGAGGCCCCGCCTGGAGTTCTGTATTGTGTTTTGAGCTCCCAAGTACAACAGGGACATGGGCATACTGGGTGGTTTAGCAAAGGGCCACAAAGATGATGAAGGGTCTGGAGCTTCTCTGCTATGAGGAAGGGCTGAGAGAACTGGGACTGTTACACCTAGAGGAGAGAAAACTCTTGTCACTGGTCACCAGCAACAGGACAAGAGGCAATGGTGTGGAAACTGAAACTCAGGAGGTTCCCTCTGAACATCAGGAAACACTTTTTTACTATGAGGGTGGCTGAGCACTGGCACAGATTGCCCAGGGAGGTTGTGGAGTCTCCCTCCTTGGAGCCATGCAGCAGTTGTCTGGACATGCTTGAGCAGGGGGGTTAGACTGGATGACCTCCAGAGGTCCCTGCAACATAACCATGTTGTCATTCAGTGATTGTATTTCACAGGAGCAGTCAAAATGGCTCAGATATTGAGGTAATCTGGTTTAATATTCCATCTTTCCCAGCTGATGTCCCCTGATTCTTAGACTGGGAATGAATGATGAATGGAGAAGGTGCATAAAGAACTATTCCCTTGATGTTTCTATTGGCTTCTATCATATAAACCTCAGTTGACGTTTGTAATATGAAGTGCCTTAATCTACTTAGTTGTTCCTTACATGTAAACTGTTCTATACTGGTCATTTTTGATATGCATCATAGTTTTTGATGCATTTCCAGTTTTTTAATGTTCTTTCCAAATTAGGAAACAAGACTATAAATACACACAGTGGGGTAACAAAGTTTTCTATGTTCTCTTATGTTTTCTAAAACTTGATTTGTTTTTTACTGTCCTGACCACTGGACCAATCTTAATTATAAATGTTCTATGGGCAGTGATGGGTCAGAACCTGTTACATTGTATAATATTAGGATATATAAATGTATGTCTGTATACAGTCCCAAGTGTTCCCTCTTAGTTTGCTGCTTTGACATTTTTTTGCTACTTTCTTTTCCTTAACATTCAGGTTGGGATTTGGCGGCAGATCATAGACAGACATATGAACTTCTGTTGTAGTTTATAGAAAGATAGTGCAATAACTTTAAATTACTCCTTTTGTTCTGTGATTTGTTTCTAAGTTGGCAGCACTATCCAATGCGTTTCCCAAAAGGAAAGACTCTAGCACGAGAACTTTGGTCTTTCTTGATTGTGTAGCAAAAAACTTAATGTATACATATCTTCTTACTGTTCTTTACTGGCGATTTGGCCTCAGACTGGCAGGTTTCCTAATTCCAGGATGTTTGAGACTATTTTTTTTGTGGCCTTTTACAAATTCTTTAAATTTTCTTACTTGTTTTTCCTGAGTATTTTACATTTGTTTTATTAGCATGCGTCTTTTGATGCTAGAGATGGGTTCAGTTTTTCAAGTTACGCTACTTTTAATATCTCTCCATACCCTGCTGTTACTGACCTCCTTTTGCTCTTTCTCAAGTTTTTCCTTTTTTTTTTGACAATTGTTCTGTATTTGCTCTGACAGCCCATGGGATTTCTCTAAGTGTCTTCCCGTATTGTGTATATACATCTTAATCTTTTAAATCTTTGTAAACATAATTTATATAGCTGCCCTTTTTCAAATTAAGCAATACCAGAACTGATCTGTTGTTTTTGCAAAGGTTCCTATCCAAAGTGGTTCCGCAATATTTTCAGTCAGTTTCTGTTCATTGCTCATGTCAAACGTCTTTAGTTCCCTGATAACTTCTTAATGAAAAAAGAGTTTAGTTTCTAAAAACTTGCTCTTAGCATCATACACGGATATGACTCAAATCTGCATGGTGGTAACTGAGCTCTCCTGTTACTGGGTTTCCTCTCTCTGCACCTTTCTAGTCTTTTCCAGCTTGGTGCAGTAATCAACTGAGTAGTGTAATACAGAACTACACGTTGTTTATTCTTCCTACAGTAACTCTTCAAAAAGCATGTAAATGGTCTCCTAATATAGGAGAAATAGGATTTCCCACTCATCACCACTCCAATCCTATTAACTGTTTTTGAAATACAGAAAAGACCTCATCACGTGGACCTGGTGTTCTAATTACTCTTCAAGAATAAATTATTCTGGCTCTAAAAACTGTACTTTTTTCCCCCTTGCTCAAATGTTTTTCCATCTTTTTCAGCATGTCCCACTTCCTGCTGCTTTCACTTGTACCCTGTCTGAAGGTTGCCATGAAGATTATGGCTAGTGATTCTTGAGTCTTTTTACTGACTTTTTTTACTTGGTATTGACTATTGTCTATGCCAATAGGTTCCCTTTGGCTTCACTTGGAAAGTATCACATTTGCTATTTCTTTATATTACTTCAGCAGGCTGTGTCTGGGAACTTCACTGCTCACCCCTGCCCCTACTACAATGAAGTCAAATAAGCAGCTGGTACCCTGTCCTGAGGAGGCATTCTACAGATTAGCCAAAACCAAGTAATAAGCACAGTTTTAAATCACTTACTCTCTAGGCTTGTTTAAAATACTTTGTGACTGTTTTGATCAGTAATTAGAATTAATAAAATCTATCCTGATTGTATCAAGTATTTACACTTTTGCATTCGTCATTTAGTGATGCAGTTTTTCAAATGCTAATTATTTATGCTAAAATGTTTATATTTTTTCTGATAACCTTACCAATGGCAATTTATGACTGAGTTGAAATGGGATAGGAGATCTTAAGGCCAAATCTGGATCTTTATTATAGTGTTTAAGTTGGAAATTTCTACTGAAATCAGAACAGAGTATTTTCACTTAATTACTGCTCTTGAGATTAATTAGATGATGGCTTGATAGGTAGAAAAGTAGTGTAGAGCTTGAGCTTGCTTGTTTTCTTTTATGTGTCTGTTACAGTATACAATAAGGGTGTGACTTCCTCAGAAAAAGTCTATATGCCTACAGAACATTCAATTAAACTTAGCTATAGTCCATGGGGTGAAGTGATCTCCTTTAAAAAGATGTCTATAGCACTGTTTTAGAGATCCTGTTTAAACGAGGATAGATGATGCAAATTTCTCACAAGTTGTACCTCTAAGTCTCTCCCTTTACTATAGGGAGGGGGGGGAAATGCCACCTTTAAATGGATCAAATATTTTTGGAAATTGGTCTGATTTTTTTTAATCCGTATGTCAAGTGTCCAACGCAATGGAATGCAAGTTAATGTTTATCATTGTTTCAGAACTTTAAAGACTGTTATTTCTTTTCTTAAATATATATAGAACATCAGGTTATATCCTATAATCACCCTGCACATGCATTATGTGTTTGATTGTTTCTTGCAACAGCTGTAAATCTCTTCTTTAGAACCAGAGGAAAATGCAGTTTTTCTAACCCACTCAATCTCTTACATGCAGTGTGATCTTTGGGTTGCATTTAGAAGCTTGCACAGGATCAGAAGGGAGTTGCAACTGCTTCCTCTGTGCAGGGTTTGAGTATGATATAGCCTGACAGCTTCAGATTAACCTGTTACACTATGATTATGATTTCACATACTATAAGTCAAATTCTAGTGAAGCTGACTGATTCCAGCAAATTGGTTTGGGTGTCTCTGTATGTGAGAATGGCTCAAGCTAGTGAGAAGTTCATCACGGAATCACATGTCTAGTTTGTATTGTTTTGCATTTATTGCCTAATGTGTGTAATTGGATTAAGGCATACAGAAAAATGACAAACTATAAACCTCTTCTAGACTTTTTCTGGCTGTAGCAAAGCAAAATTGTCATGATGTGGGGGCAGCAGGCCAAGAGTGTAGTATTTAATGGCCAGTGATCCCTATATTCACAGGGGCCGTGGAGGAGTGCCTCCACCACCAGCAGGCGTACCAAGAGGGGCACCAGCACCCAGAGGAGTACCTCCCAGTAGAGGACCAGTCAGTCGTAGCCGTGGACTTCTAGCACCCAGAGCAAGAGGAGTACCTCCACCTGCAGGCTACCGGCCTCTTCCACCACCTCCAGCTCAGGAGACTTACGGTGAATATGTAAGTCAAGCTGTTGACATACCATTCATGAAGTGCATAATTTTGGAGGGATGATCCTAACTATTACTTTAGAACACAGTAGATTTCCTTTAATTAGTACCTAATGGAGTCTTGTGCCTGGAATCTACAGCAAATGTGGTCATCTCATCACCTATTCAGACTTAGACTGTTTCATATTAATAAGGTCATATGTACTACCATAAGGACGTTTACAGTGCATTTAGCAAAATAGTTATGTACCTCTTAAATGGATTATATTAGGTTTCTGCTTTACAAAACTTGGAAAAATCACATTATCAGTATATTTTTAATTCTTAACTAAACCAGAATAATGATCTACTTGTCTTCTTAAGCCTATCTTTGTGGTCATAGAAATGTTCAAAGATTAGATAATTAAAATATTTTTATGAAAGCTTCAGAATTGATCCTAAAATTTTAACAATGTACAGTGTATCTCTGAGCCGTACCTATTTATCTTGGTATTGTTGTTGTTAAAAGTTAAACAATATAAAAATACTTTATCATACATGACTGAAAATTATAGACAGTTATGAACTGTTAGGGTAAATTTAATTTAAATTGAACTTACAAAGCAGTGAGATAAAGAAAAAAGCTTATTAAATCATAACTATTGTCATAAAAATGGATTTAGTTTTACAGAAAAATAAAATTTTCAAGGACAATGCTTTTAATGTTTTATATATTTTAAAGCTTTTAGCATACCCTGTTTACAGCCCAGTCTGTCTGGACTTTGTCTCTGTTATTCAGACTAGCAAAAATGGAGTTCCTGAGTTCCAGAAAATGGTTTTGCTGTTTAGACATTTTCTGCTCTTCTGTCAACTCTTCTTCCTCTCTTCTTTTACCACCCCCCAGAAGCCCTCTAAATGAAATCTCAATCTCTATCCTCTTGATCGGAAACCTATTTTTCTGTGTAACACTAATCTTTACGCAGAAAGAAGTCTTATGTCATTAGTACAAACATTTATACATGTACCTGAAAAATTCAGAAGAAATTAATGTAGTTTCTTAATTTTATGACAACTAGTACTTGAGCAACATATCTAAATGTCCCCTGGCTATACCTGACTTGACTAGTCAAAGTGAGTACTGCAAATAAGTGGATATTTCACAATGCTTTCAAAAGAATTAGTCCTCCTTGAACAGCCTTTTTCCAGGGCTACACTGTAGAGCACGTGGTGATGCGGTAGAAAATAAACCTCTGAGTAACTCTATATTTTTTTTATATATCATCTGTTCATATCATGCATATATAGAAGTGGCATGGAAATAGCAGCTGGTTGAATCCGTACCCTGATGTATGCTTTACTTCTGAGAGAATGTTCAGAAAATAGCACAATAAAGAAAAACAGTGTGGGGCTAAAAAACTTTTTAAAAGAATGTTCTAGAGAACTAGATCACTTATTTTCCAAACAAGATAACCGGGATACATGTATTTGAAGCTGTAATTGATAAAGCAATGCTATCTGGTCCATTTTAAAAATACCATATTTTCTGTCTCCTTTGTTAAAATGGAGATTTGTCAGAATAAAGTTTTGCTGGGATGTGAGCCATTAGTGTATTGTATGTTAAATGGAATGCATGGTATTTTTTTACCTGCCCATTTGTAGTATGTTATCAAAGTTCTTTAACTGTATCTTTTCCAGGCTAAGGTAACATGGTAGGAGTCGGTAATATCTGTCTTTTCCTTACTAACTGCTGTTTAGACATATCTAATATTAAGTGCTGGTTTGCCAGTCTGAATATCTGAGCAGGGTCAGGTGTCATGGGGAAGTCTGTGGAATAAGAACATCACTGAGATGGTGGTATCATAAGTTAATTTAAGCAGCATATAGTTTCAGAGCCTTGGAGATGGGGATATCCAGAGAGGTTACGGAGCAGCCTTTAGAAGTGTATTGGGTTTGCGTGGTCGGGTTTTGGTAGCAGGGGGAAAACAGGCCTGGCTTCTGTGAGAAGCTGCCAGAAGCTTCCCCCATGTCCAACAGAGCCAGTGCCAGCTGGCTAAAGATGGACCCACAGCTGGCCAAGGCTGAGCCCATCAGTGATGGTGGTAGCACCTCTGGGGGAATGGAGTTAAGTAGGGGGAAAAGTGGCTGTGGTACTGTGGCTGGAGAATGAGAATGTGAGAGCAGCAACTCTGCATCCCCCAACCCGGGGCAGGAGGGCTCCAGGCGCTGGAGCAGAGGGTCCCTGGCAGCCCCTGGGGAAGCCCACGGGGAGGCCGGCTGTGCCCCTGCAGCCATGGAGCTCCACGGGGGAACAGATCTGCACCCGCACCCGGGGAGGGCCCCACGCCGGGGCAGGGGGATGCCCAAAGGAGGCTGTGACCCCCGTGGGCAGCCTGCGCTGGGGCCGGCTCCTGGCAGGGCCTGTGGCCCCGTGGGGAGAGAGAGGAGCCCCAGCTGGAGCAGGTTTGCTGGCAGGACCTGGGACCTCGCGGGGGCCAGGCTGGAGCAGCCTATTCCTTGAAGGATGGCACGTGTGGGGGGACCCAGGCTGGAGCAGCCTTTTACTGAAGGACGGCACGTGTGGGGGGACCCGGGCTGGAGCAGCCTGTTCCTTGAAGGATGGCACCTGTGGGGGGACCCAGGCTGGAGCAGCCTGTTCCTTGAAGGATGGCACCTGTGGGGGGACCCAGGCTGGAGCAGCCTGTTCCTTGAAGGATGGCACCTGTGGGGGGACCCAGGCTGGAGCAACCTGTTCCTGAAGGATGGCACCTGTGGGGGGACCCAGGCTGGAGCAGCTTGTGAAGAACTGCAGCCTCTGGGAAGGACTCACATTGAAGTTCACAGAGGACTGTCTTCTATGGGATAGACATCTCCTGCGGGACCAGGAGATGAGTGTGAGGAGTCCTCCCCCTGAGGAGGAAGGAGGAGCAGAGACAGTGTGTGATGGACTGACCACAACTCCCATTCCCCATCCCCCTGCGCTGCTTGGGGGGAGGAGGGAGAGAAATCGGGAGGGAAGTTGAGCCTGAGAAGAAGGGAGGGGTGGGGGGAAGAGGTTTGAAGGTTTGGTTTGATTTTCTTGTTAGCCTACTCTGATTTGATTGGCAATAAATTAATTTTTCCAAGTCGAGTGTTTTGCCTGTGATGGTAATTGCTGACTGATCTCTCTGTCCTTATCTTGACCCATGGGCCTTTAAAGTTTCTCTCCCCTGCCCAGCTGAGAAGGGGAGTGATAGAGTGGCTTTGGCATCCAGCCGGGGTCAACCCAGCACAAGAAGGCTTTCCATTGAGAATGGGAAAGTCTGCAAAGACTCATGAAGCTTTTCATTCCCTTAGGCTTACAAGCCTCTGCTTTGTACTCATTAAAACATGAAGCTGTGCAAGTTCATAAAGAAGCAAACCATATTCTGTGTGGAAGTCTTCAACCACTTCTGTAACTGTAAATATCTTGAGGATGATGCAGGGCTTTCTGTACTTAAAGTCCTTGCCCATTTCCTCTGTGAAGTACTGTGAATCCAGCTTGTGGAAGAAAATGAGACCATCGTTGTGTCACAAACAGCACCCCTTTTCCTTCACTCCCTTTGCTGACTTTTTTTAGTCCTTGAGACCAATGAATCTTTAGGATCTATGAGAAACTTAGTTCTGCCTCCTGCCTATCCTACTGTCTCTCCTTCCTCCTCTTGATGGTTTAAGAAGTTGTTTTCTAAAAGATGATATCCAAATGGGAATTGTTTCATTCTTAAAAATCAGAAAGGTTAACTCTGTAGGCAGTATCTCACATGGGGAATATCATGCCACAGGCAAAACATTTGAATTTAGATGCATTCTAATATGGGCTGAAGATCAACGGCACTACATGACCGTTGCTGTCCTGTGCTTGGAGCCCATAGGGAAGTTCTGGAGAACTCTACCTGTTACAGAAAGCTCTACACAGAGATAGACTATCTCTGTCATCTGTCAGTTTTCTGCAGTGTTTGCAATACTGATTCTGGATGCTTCTCCGCAAATGTCACACAACATATCGGACTGGCAGAAATATCTGTATGTTTTTGCAGATCAGTATAACTAGTTTTCCCACTCCGCAGTTGCCAGTCTCATATATCTTTCTCAGGCCCAGGACCCATTCCTCCTGGGACCTCACCATATTGTTAGTACCGTGACTTTTTTGAAGCTACTATATGACAGTTCCTTACAGTTTCCTGTGAACATTGTCTCTTTAATAGCTGTAGCATTCGTTTAGATGATAGGAAAAATTCAAGCCTCTGTGGCCAGCCAGCTTTATGATCACTGTTCTAACCTCTCTGCTTGGTTTGTGATGAACTTTCTCTAAAGGCTAACATGCCTCCCACTTATGTCCTCAACTGCTCAAGTCAGGAGAAAGCCTGGTATGACATGTGAAGCATAGGCCAGGATTATTTTTGTAATACTTAGATAAGGAAAATCATACTAGGTGGTTGCTAGATTTATTGAAGCAGTAACAGATAGTCTCAGGGACATTGTTCTCTTAATTATATGAGAATTTTTCTCTAATTGTTGAAGCAAACTGTAATAGATGAAAATATTTTAATGTATTTAAGTTGACAATCGATTCCATTAAGAATTAGAAATTGTATTTAACTACTAGCTAGAAATTTTAAGCTTTTCCATAGTTTTCAATAAGCAGGAAATTATTAACAGTATGATAGCAACTCGCTACTCTTTAATGGTGTCAATTCCTTAGTGAATGTTCAATCATACATAGGTTAGAACATAACTGTTGTCTCAGTTACTGTCTAGTAACTCTTGTTGCTCTCTGCCTCTGCCTCTTCTTACCAACTTCAAACCTTTGAGGCTTTTGCCAATTTAGTAACACAACAATGTGACTGAAGCTGTTTTAAGATTAGATTTTTATTTGCTGCTGTTTTCATCTTATAAAGGTAAATATTTTGCAAATATTCTGTAAATATTCCAGTTCTGTACTTTGTATGAACACATTTATGATGCCATGTCAAGTCCTATTTTGGCTGCTTAAATGTGTTAAATGCAACGTGAGATTTATCTAAGTTCACAATCAGATTTTTAGGCATGAAGAATTGGACTTTAAACACTGATTTAAAACCCATTGCTGTGGTAATGGGGAATGTCTGCACTGAAACATAAAGCTTGTCAACCTAGCAAGTTATGGCCAAGGTTTGCTTCAACACTGCTTTGGAAAGCAATTGGATCTAAATGTTCCTCCCTAGTGTGTATGTGGGAAAGTTGTGGCAGAGCTTTAATTCTGTTTCTGGCAATTTTATTGAAGTTTTCTTGTGTTCAGACAAGGGTTACCTCAGCAGCAGATTCTTCTAACGCAGTGTCCACATGTATAATTTCTAGCAGTTAATGTTGCAATTAGAATGCTTCAATGAGATTGCTTTGTGTAATAAGAAATTGAATTAGCATGGAATGTCTACCAGTAAGAGACCTAGGGTGCCTTTCTAATGTCAAGTAAATTGTAACTTGAAAATGAACATTATGAACTATTTCCAATTACATGCCAAGATTATTTTAACTTAAAGATACTATTTACTTAAATGGATGTACAGAACACATGGATGCAAAAAAAAATACCGATAACAAACTTCAAAATCTACTCTTTAAAATCTACATTTAGTTCTTGCCCGATTCTGGAAGATCATAAAGCTTAGGGATTACTAAGTTTTTAAGCTTTATAGTTCCTGAAGCATACGTTTCTGGTTATTTCTAGAAATACATTGCTTTTACTGATGGACAAAGCAGTGCTTCAGAATTAACTCAGACTTAAGCTTGTAATTCCTGTCCTAAATCTATATTATGGGACTATACTTAACCTATGTATACTGTAAGGTACGTACATATTACAGATACTACGATAGTATGAGCTAGGCTCATACTGTTTGCAGTGAGAAGTGGGGAACACCCAAAAGACGTTACCTTAACATGCTGTCTAACAAGATCTCACCCAAAACAATGAGCAGATGAGGTAGTGCTGTATGTTTCTCTTCATAATTGACAGCTCAATATTTCTCCAGTAGTGGAAGGCCCTTGATTCAAATTCCTGTCACAGCTATTCGTATTCCCTTGGTTCTCTCTGGAGATGGTGTGCTGGCCACCAGGATACTGGCTGTCCCAGCATACGTGGTATCAGGAGCACTGGTTTCTGTCCTTTCAATTTTGCAAGAAATCCTTATCAAAGTTGCAGGAATACTTAAGGAAAGTTTATTCACAAATAACATCTGGCTGGATGGCTACGAACAAAATCCATTTCATGATCCAGTGATTATTATAAAATATGCATGGATGCATCCATTAGAGAAAAGAATGAATGCAAAATCTTGCTATTTACAGGTGAGAGCCCATTCAGCTGAATAGCCTATAGCTTATTATTTAGTGCATCTTCCTAGAAAGCTAATGCATGTTCTGTGTCTTCATCTCCAGCATTGAGCTTGAATTCCCTGTCTCACCAAGATCATATTTGGTTTAGATTTTGAAAAAATGAAAATTAAGATTTATGTGAAAGCAATTTGTTGGACCTATTAATAGAATGCTGATTTTGCATGGTGAGCTGTTTTTAAAGTAGACTTTTTTCTCATCAACATTCATTTGCTTACCTGCTCTTCATGGTTGAAGGCAAGATCTGTAGGAAAAAAAAGAGGAGAAACTTTGTATTCCATCTATAACCCCATGCTTTTTATTTACAAATAAATGCTTCTTGGAGTTGAGGTGGCAAAATACTAGGCAGTGTAAGGGCTAGTCCAGATGACGTAAGACTTTGAAAAGAATTTGAATTGTCCCTGAATAGAGTTCAAGTATAATTTTAATGATACTTTGCAGGAGTCACACCATGTTTTAATTTACCTTGGTCTTCTGCATGTTGATAGTTTCCTAATAACAAGCAATGCTCATTTCAAATGCTTTTATTTGCTTAGTCGTTTTGAGTATGAAGCTTTTTGTTTGGATTCTTGGAAAAGGGCTTGAGGTAGCTTCATCCTCTAAGAACTGGGGAAATGACATTTTGTCCATTCTGTCTCTGTTCCCCCCTGTGGATAATGTTGTGGTTTCCGCTTAGATATTATGCCTTTTTTTAAGCAGTGTGTTTACTGAGTTCTGGCTTTTCAGAAGTGCTAAGACTACTTTTAAAGTTGGGGTGAATTGAGGTAAGACTTTTGGAAAGCATGTTCATAACATCATACCATTATTTCTTGGCTTTTTTGCCAATTACAATGTTTTTCATGAGAAATAGGACAAACAAGAAAAATTTAAGAATCTTTTTTGTATTTATTTCAAGTCCCTCAATTAATTGTTTTGTTTTATTTTGAACCTTTTACATTTACCTTCTCTGGGGTTTTCAGGGTGAGGTGGAGAGAATGGAAAATCTTTTCATTTTCTCAGGAACTCAGGTGACTGTGGAAACAGTGGAATGGTTTGGATGAAAGGCTGAGAAGCTTTTCCACCTGCCTATGTTGAAGTTCGAAGTTCACCTGTAATATGCAAATAAAATATTTTCTTTTCAGGTATTTTAGTTTAAACTGCTCATCTAAGTAGACCATTTTCTGACTTAGTATTATTGAACGAGTATGAGTCATCCTCCTGATTCTGACACTGCTCTCCCTGCTGTTGTACATAAAGACAGAATTGTTTTGACCTGATAGTAACTTGGTTTAAATGTCGCTGCCTATATTCATTAGCAACTCTTCTCTTTTTTTGGAGGTGCACAAAAGGCAATTCTGCTAGTAACATCTCTCATTCCAGGAATACCTTATTGGTTTGAGTTGAATATGCACTAGGCTTCTTCTAGATGAAAACATGAAAAATTACAAAATAAGAGCTTACAGTCTGTGTATGTTTGCTGCTAATGTCCTTAACGTTATCACTGAGACTTTAGATGGTAGTGGCTACCTATATTTGTTTTGATTGCTCCATGTTCCCTGTTGATTAAATGGTGGGGAGATGTTGTTTCAGTGTAACAAAATGGCTGTTCTTTCACTTTACAATTCTAATTTAAAAAAAAAAAAAACAAACAAAAATTCATTGCACTGCACTGATGTGGTCTCATGTGCTTTCTCCTTCAAGTTAATCTCTGTACAAACAATTTTTTTTTGAATGTGATAGTTTTTATCTAAAAGGAAGACATTCCTCCAGTGTTCTGTGATAAAGTACTGGTGTAAGTATTAATTTCAGAGAATGAGGAAGAAAAACCACCACCTTTTAGTTGTAGTGATAACAGCCTTAATTTTTTCCCTTGGATGGATTTCCTTAGTTGTGGAGAGCTGGAAAATTGATTTCTTATTGATTTTGTGATTTTTTTTTTTAGCACTACAAATAGCCTTTTTGTTAAAATGAACTTTTTACCCTCTTCTTTATTCCTGTTTCTCTGTCTTGCTGTCTTTGAAACACTGTTCATTTCCCCTAAAGAGAGCCCAAACACTAGTCTGTCATTGTCACTGCCAGCAGATCATAATTTAAAGACACCATTTCCTATTCCCCATGAACAAGGGTATGTCTAGAGTACTTCATTATTAGATGAAGTACTCTAAACTGATACTGATGAGCAAGGCTTAGCATGATTTATAATGTTTTCCGTAATGCAGAGGTTTTGGCAAAAATTGCTTTCATTGCTTTTATCTTTTGACCTGTGATAGTAACTTACTATTTAATATATTTGAAGGGTGCATATTTACACATTGCCTTTGGTTCTGTTCATTAAAAATTTCTGCACTTTGCACTGAACAATTACTGTTACTAGTGCTGCTCTTCGGATTTATATCAACTGTGGGCACTATCACTGGGGCAACTGCAGGCAGAAGCACTCTTTAAGGGGAAGTATAATGTGATTCTGGCTTAATACAAGAATTATTAATAAGGTTTGAGATTTTTACAGAGTAATTTCATATTCTTTTTATATCTGTCTTGTAATTATAGCTGTTCTATTACTTTGGAGGAAGATTCTTAAGACTGAAATTAACAGAAGTCAGGAGAATTGCTCTTGACACCATCCTGGTTAATATTTCAAATGTGTGTAAAATACCTGAAGTTTAAGAGGACTTTAGCATTTTCAGCTCATCTTTTTCTACGTTTTTGTTGTAAGCACAAACTGTACTGCACACTTGCCTTCTTTTGGTCAGACTAAATCTGATGACGGTTAATTTTCTAGGTTATCCTGAGAAGTAGAATAGTGAATGACAAACAAAATGCTCCCATTTATGGGATGAAAATATGAACTTGTTTGGGCTTCTGGGTTTTTTTGGAGTGGGAGAAGAAATATAGCTTCACCAGTAAATTTTCTGATTACAGTGTACTTCTAAGAAGAGCTACTTATACACCTATCGAATTGGAGTAGAGAGGTAGTCCATTGTATTGCATTGGGTAGGTGGTAGGAAGACCAATGCTATCCTCCACATGAAGAATAATGGCTTTAAATACAAAAATGAATGCTTTTATAAATACTTGACACATGCTGAAAAATCAGAAAAAATCCAATTAAAATACTCACGAAAGTGTAATTCTTACTGTATTATAAAGAAAGAAACCTGTACAACAACGCTTGTCAGTGAATCTGATGTACTTTAGTACATGACATCTGTGCATACCTAAGTTCTCTCCTGTCCCTTTTCATAAACATAGAATTACAGAATCTCTGGGTTGGAAGGGACCTTTAAAGGCCATCTAGTCCAAACCCCCCTGCAATAAGCAGGGACATCTTCAACTAGTTTAGGATGCTCAGAGCCCTGTCCAGCCCGACCTTGAATGTTTCGAGGGATGGGGCATCTGCCACCTCTCTGGGCAAACTGCCAGTTTTTCACCACCCTCATTCTTCAAAAATTTCTTCCTTAGATCTCCTCTAAATCTGCCCTCTTAGTTTACAACCCTTACCCCTTGTCCTATCACAACAGGCCCTGCTAATAGTCTGTCCCCATCTTTCTTAGAAGCCCCCTTTAAGTACTGGAAGGCTCCAAGAAGCTGTCCCTGGAGCCTTCTCTTTTCCAGGCTGAACAACCCCAACTCTCTCAGCTCTTCTTCACAGGAGATGTGTTCCACCCCTCTGATGATTTTTTGTGGCCCTCCTCTGGACCCTCTCCAACAGGTCCATGTCTTTCCTGTGGTGAGGGCTCCAGAGCTGGGTGCAGCACTGCAGGTGGGGTCTCCCCAGAGTGGAGGAGAGGGCCAGAATCCCCTCCTTCACCCTGCTGGCCACGCTGCTTTGGATGCAGCCCAGGACACAGTTGGCCTTCTGGGCTGCAGGCGCCCATTGCTGGCTCATGTCCAGCTTTTCGTCCACCAGTGCCCCCAAGTCCTTCTTGGCTGGGCTGCTCTCAACCCCTTCATCCCCCAGCCTCTGTTGATACTGGGGGTCGCCCTGTTGCAGGTGCAGGACCCTGCACTTGGTCTTGTTGAACCTCATGAGGTTTATCCGGGCCCATTCCTCGAGCTTGTCCAGCTCCCTCTGGATGGCATCCTGTTCTCCAAGCATGTCAACTGCACCACTCAGCTTGGTGTTGTCTGCAAAGTTGCTGAGGGTGCACTCGATCCCACTGTCTGTCATTGAAGATATTGAAGAGTACTGGTGCCAGTACAAACCCCTGAGGGACACCACTCATCACTGAACTCCAGCTGACTTTGAGCCATTGACCACTACCCTCTGGATGTGACCATCCAACCAGTTCCTCATCCAACCATCCACTCATCAAGTCCATTTTTCCATATTAGAGATAAGGACATTGTGAGGGGCTGTGTCAAAAGCCTTATAAAAGTCCACATAGATGACACTGGTAGCTCTTCCCTTGTCCACTGATGTGGTCACTCCATCCCAGAAGGCCACTAGGTTGGTCAGGCAGGACTTGCCCTTGGTGAAGCCATGCTGGCTGTCTCAAATCACCTCCCTGTCCTCCATGTGCCTTAGGATAGTTTCTAGGAGGATCTGTTCCATGATGTTGCCAGGCACAAAGGTGAGGCTGACAGGTTGGTGGTTCCCAGGGTCCTCCTTTCTACCCTCTTTAAAAATGAGTGCAATGTTTCCATTTTTCCAGTCACCAGGGACTTCCCCTGACTGCCATGACCTTTCAAACATCATGGAGAGTGGCTTGGCAACCTCATCAGCCAATTCCCTCAGGACACACTATATATGTGTAAAAATGATCGTTATTTTCATTTAACTTAGCCTGGTATTTTCTAGTACTGAAATATACCAGATGGCCAAGGATATTTCACATAGATAGTAAATAAAGTTAGAGAAAGCTTACTGAATCCAGGAGAGGTCTGTGTTTCAGAAAGAAAATACTCAAGTAGTGTGGATTTAATCTGAAATATAAAACATTTATCCTTGGCCAGCTGTATTTGTAACCTACTGAAAATTTCCGAATACTGCATGACTAAGACAAAATACTGTCAGACCTAATTCAGGGAGAGCACTGCAACATACTTCAGCTGCCCCTGCCTAATTGCTATTGCAAGGGAATAGTACAGAGTAAACAAATGTTTTGGATTTTGAATCTCTTATCTCAGCAGAACAAGGCATTGAGAGCAGCTCTTGAAATCTATTCTGTTTTTGCAGCATGTTGCACATGACGTTTGTCTTGGTTTTAATGTAAATTTTTGTTTTTATAAATGTAAGTACAGCAATAAAGAGGAAGAATTGATCTATTTAAGCAAATTAGAGTAATCGCAACAGCACAGGTTGATCTTTTTAATGTTAACTGACAAGAGTCCCATGTATAAACTGTTTTCCATTCGAAGCTTATAAGAGCCACCTTCAACAATATAATAATGCAGGACTTAATTTCTGCAGTAGCCAATTTATTTACACACAAAATGGTGAACGGTATTGAGTTCTGGGCAAAATTTCTCTGTAAGAGAAATGCTAGTAGTAGAAGCACTTAAGTCTGATACAGCACACACTTCCCCAAAATTCTTTTTGTTGTGCTGGACATCTTGTTAAGGGTCTTCCTATTACAAATTCACTTTGCTTCTTCGTCTTCAAGAAGTCATGGATACACCGTAACTTGAGTAGTCTGTTTTCCCCTCTTCTTTCACGATCTCTTTTTTTTAGTAAAATGGTTAACATAAATGCGAGTAGGACTGATTGCTTAAGAACTCTCCAAAAATTCCTTGGTGACAAAGATTCCCTAACATGTTAAAAGGTTAATTTCAGTACTCTGCTTTCATTTGTTGTCACTGCTGGGTGTGCACGGTTTGAAGTTTAGGAGTCCCTCTTAGGGATGGCTGGTGCACAGTTAGGAGATGCTGTGAAAAGAGACCAAATGCCATGTAAATGTTCTGGAACAGAGTAAGTTGGCTCAGCCAGCTTCTGCTGTTGATCAATGTCTCTGTTGTTAACAGATGTCTGTGTATTGCATCAATAAGTAACAAACTACTTGTTCGTAATAACTGCCAGGCAGCAGTGGTTTAGTGTGTGGCTTATCAAGAAAAATCCATATCAGATGGGCAAAGAACAAGCTAAGATTCTATTTTAACTTTTAGTTTCAGGACAATGAATTACTGAAGGAGAAAACAATTGGAAGAATCCTTGTTTGCAACAGACAATTGGAATAATCCTCTTTTCTTCCAGACCTTTGAATAGGCTGTCAGTCATTTGTGCCTGCAATTATTCATAGACACCCTTCTACTAATCACTGCTGGGAAACAATCATGTTCACTGATCTAGTGGGGGTGAAGCAGTATTGATGTGCAGATTGCCTGGTTTTCCATATAAGCAATTTCAAGGGACTGAAGAAATGCTAAAAACTCTTAGCAAATTCACAACTTCCTATTTGTTTCGAGGATGTCATTGTCTTCCACTGTAGAAAGCTTTCCTTACAATGTCTAGAAAACTGTCAGATTCCAATCAGTGGAGATGTTTTTTGTACTAGAGTTGGACAGTTGATCATTTGTCATCCCTACCTAATTAATACTGGTAGTCAGTTTTGTTTAGCCATTGCTAAAAGATTGTTATAGAATCACAGAATAGTTTGAGTTGGAAAGGATCTCCAAAGGTCATCTAGTCCAACCCCCCTGCCGCGAGCAGGAACATCTGCAACTGGATTGGGTTGCTAAGAGCCCCATCCAACCTGACCTGGAATGTTTCCAAGGATGGGGCATCTACCACCTCTCTGGGCAACCTGTTCTTAAAGGTTCCTTTTTCTGGGAAAGAATTTGTTCTTTCATGAGAATTTATCCTTATGTTGCTAGGGTTTGATACATGCTTATTCAGAAAACACCGTATGTAAGATGATGCCTGATTTTCATTTCTTTGGATCCCTGTAGCTTCCAAACGTCTTCTCATTAGGTCATTCTCATCTGGCAAAAATGGACAAGGGACCCCTAAATATCCATCAAGGTCTCTGGCCTATTTGGATATTAGGATTTCTAGGAATCGGTACAATGGGAGGTGCCCTTTCTACTTTTCATGTGTTTAGCTCAGGTTTATTATTGGATGAAACAATAAATTGGTGACAGTTCTTTGCATTTCTGTAGTTCATCCTTCTCTGGGAAAACACAGCATCTTTGTCACTTGTTTGTAGCTTAAACTTCTGTATGGCTTGTAGCTGGAGTTCGTGGTTTGTTCAACTTGGTGTTTAAACCCCGTACTATTTTGGGAAGAGTGTTACTACAGCATATACTTAAATAGTGTGCATAATGTGGGAGGAGTAAGAAATCCTTACCTCTAGTTTCTTAATGGATGCTGAACTCGCAGTGGTTGATGAGGATACAGAGGGCATTCAAAGTAAAACCATCTTACTAGTCTTACCTCTAACGAATTTTTTCCCGTCAGTAGTCTATGTAGAATATTGAATTTATTGTCCAGAAACACGTCAGCTGCCTAAGTCAGTTGTACAATATTTATTCAGATGTTTGGATTCCTGAGATGCTTCCCAGAACTCTCTTGAACATCAGTAGCTCATCTCAGATTCAGGTACACAGAGACATGAAGCATTTGCACTGTCTCTGCACAAGCCAGTGTTAAATAAAAAAAAATCTTTTTCAAAGCACATTGCCAGTAGTTCAAAACACCTTTAAAGTAATTATAGTCTTAGGTGTGTATGACCTCCTAAATGAAAGTCTCTAAGATTTTGCCATTTCATGGTGTATGTCTGTCATATATGCGTTTCAGGAGAGTATTGTCTTTCATATTTAGAACTAGGTTACTACTTCGTTTCTGGAGTGTGCTTACAGTTAATATTACCTTTCGTTTATATCATTTCAGGAGTATGATGATGGTTATGGAACTGCTTATGATGAACAAAGCTATGATTCCTATGATAACAGCTATACCACTCAAGCACAAAGGTAAGTCTCCAGATGTGCTGTAACTACATTTGAAATATTCTATGGTTGGAAAGTTAGATTTACTTAAAGATTTTTTCAATTTCATCTTAGACAGCAAAAATATTATAAGAGGCTTATTAGAAATAATACCCAGTGTTATTTGTCTCTAGTAGCATGTAAATGTGAAAGTCAAGTTAACTGAGTGGTTGAAAAGAAATAGAAGTGAGAACTTGAAATAAAGTTTTACTGATGACAAATAATAAATCAAAGTTTTTAAAAGTTAAGGAAACTCAGGAAGATTTAATTCTGAATCATTTTGGGGGAGGGAGGATGGGGAAAGGAAGAAAAAAACTTTATAAGACATATTAAATAATCTGAAACATAGAGCTGTTGCATTTTCTTACTACTTAAACATGGTTATATTTCAGTATTTTACCTTTATTTGGCTGTAAAAAAAGTACACCCTTTAGTTTTACTCCTTTGTGTAATTGTCTTTGTGACAAATTTGAATCTCTTGCCATTTGTGTTCCTTCCCCCACTTCATTCCCAACACTATTTTTAAGCACTTGTTTATTTTCTTAAAATTTTGCTTTCTTCAAAAGAGTCACTATCTGAAATCTCCAGGAGTTACCGGGAATATTAATGTATCCTAATGATGGGAAAAATGGTATGAAGTACAAACTACTTGTGTTGGTTGGTAGTTTGAACTAATGACTGATTGCCCCCACTATTAGGTACTACTAATGTGCAGATCTGGAAGGGACCTTCTGTGCACCTTTTACTGAGTTGTAATTTATTCTCACTCTTTTTTTCTCTTAGACCAGACATTCATAGTTTCAACAGTAGTAGATTTTGTAATGTTATTGAGAATTTCTTTTATTGGCAATAAACTTCAAATGGTTGAAAATGAGAAAATGGCAAAATAAGATCAAATGTTGTAGTTCTGCATTACTGCTTTGGTTATTTGGGGTGATTAGAGCTTCAGACCTTGCTCTCTGGGAAGAATGTGACAGTAGGAAAGGGACATATTGGTGGATATTGTGATGTTGATAACTAGGTACTGATCGGACTGTTTTACCTTCTAAATATTTAAGACCCTTCTTTTATAACATAGCCTTGTCTGAAATAGTACAGAACTGTTCACAGCAAAGTTAAAGCTGTTTGCACCTGACATCTGCTTTGCTGTAGTGTTGACACACCCAATTTAAATTTTGTTGTACAAATGAATGTTTTCCTGTGTCCAGCAATTCAGTCAATGTGAAAAAACTTAGTGGAAAGTTCAAGTGTCATTACTGTTGAGAACTAACAGAATGAAAATACCTTTGTGTCTGGTACTTGGCTCCTACAGAGGCTTGTAAGCTACTGAAAATAGATGAAAATAATACGACTTAAGAAACCAGCAGTGTAGGACCTTCAAAACATGAGGCTCTGTAGGATGTTACATTTAGAGAGCAGCTGCTGTAATGGATTTTTTTCCCAGAAAGAAGATTATCAAAATAGTCCTCAACTTTTATGTTGGTAATTCTGTTCTGTTTTATGGCTTCTAGTGTTGGTAAATGGGTTTATTGCACACAAACATTTGGACTTCATTACAAAGTCATTTGCCTGAGCCAAAACTAAACATTACTTGGATTTGATATTTTTTCCATGCCAAGAGCATTTTCACTAAGATTTTTTCCTTTGAACTAAAACTAGCAAAAAGCAAATTTCCCAAGAAATTAAATTGCTTTTGTAAAGGACTAATACATCAGAATATATAAAATATTCTTAGTTGTAATATATGCACATGTTCAGCCCAGTCTGACAGGAGATACTTCATAAAATGATTGCTCTGCTTTGTATTTTGCCTGTAGTTTCACAATACATATACTGTTAGATTTTTTTTTAAATTCATTAGCTTCTGAATGATTACTTCATCTTTTTCCCCTAATTTTAGTAAGTGCTTCATAGTAAAAGGAAACAAGAAATGATTCACTTGTACGTTTCTCACGGCGTGTCGACACTCATTTTCTGGCATATATTCTGGCTTGGCAAAAAGATTTTTAGGATTCTATTGGCAGGCAAAAAGTAATAACTATAAACAGCCATCTGAGCTACCTAGAGCAGCATTCCTATCTTTAATCTGAATATCAAGTAGTAGCCCATATTGCAAAAATGTCATTTTGTAACCACTAAGAGATACTTATCATATTTAGGTGCATTACTGTGTGCTTACTGTGAAGGAAATTAGTGAAAAGTGTATTGTTTTCATAGTTCAGCCTTACCTCATTCTTCATATTTTGCCTGCACGAAGCATGGAAAGAAAATACATTTGAGCATAGAGGGCATTCACATGTTTAAAATGCATCATGTATAAATAACTCTTCCTCTTTTCTTTTGTAAGTTTTATTACTCAAAAAATAATAGTATTTCTAGTATGTCTTCTGATATTAATGTCTCTGGAAGACTGATATTAATGATTTTGTGTATTAAAGAGGAAATTTGACAAATAGCTAGGAAACTGAAAAGATGAGTTTGCTCATTAAATTATTCGCAGTGGTTTCTCAGTATATGAACCCTCTTCCTGCACCTCATCAGACTTGGGTAACGTTCACAAGTGTGTGTACACTGTGTACAATGTACATGTGTCATACAGTGGAGACAGTTGAAATACTTGTTTTTAAAGTTTTTGCTTATTTTAGTGATTCTTCTGTTAAAGATGTAAGTTCTCCAAATTTGACCATTCAGTACAACACCGTATGGCTCTCCTTCATTGCTTTTAATTTTGACATTTCTAGTGTGTTTTCCAGAAATGGGCAAATCTGAGATGGACTAGGATGGGTGATATGAATAGTTCAGATATGAAGAATAGCATACTGCATATTTATGTGTGCATTATGGTAGTTGAGTTTGCATGCCTCTACAAACAATTCTTCCTTTCTATAACCTGACTGCTTGCTCCTATCAAATCATGTGTGTTTAAAAGTTTAATGGCATTTTATTTGACATTGTGTGATACTGTATCCTTGTTTGTATTTGGCAATCTGAAGCTTTAGTTAAAACCTGTCACAGCACTAATAGGGAAAGAAACATCAGTTTTCTCCAAGTTCTCATCTATCTTAATGCCCTGTAATCCTATAAAAAAATAGTTTTCCTTTTAAAATATTTTCTTATCCACAGTTGTTTGTGCAACAAAGCCCCAGATAGTGCTTCAGGATGTCTTTTAACAGAATTTTTTTTTATGGTCAAAAAGACTTCAAATATCTTTTGGAGCTGTACTGAGCTTTACTAGGTACCTTGACTCATTTTTAGAAGAGATGTGACTAAATTATACACATTTTTTTGCAGAGGATTGTTAGAGGATATTTTTACCAGTATAAACTGGGAGGGATAGTTAATCAACTGGGCTATTCAGTATTAGAATGTTTTGGGTTTTTTATAACAAAATTAATTTAACAAAATATTTTTCAATTTCTGAACATCAAAGGCTAACAAACATGTAAAGCAGCCAAGACAGTTTTACCTTAATAGAGCATAACGAACACTGTCAAAAGCTGTGATCATTTATGGTTGATACTCAACGCCTAGCCAAGGAGAGCACCAAGACTAGGCTGAATGTTTCTCTGTCATGCAGAGCAGATTTCATGTTATGCAGTCCCGAATTCCTTCATAAAATTTCTTCTATGTATGTATGTAGTCGTTTAACATGTGCAGTTGTATGCCAAAAACTTTTTTGCCATCTTATGGTAGAATGTGAATGACAAGTGTGAAACACCACACTCATGGGACTGCCGGTGCTGATAATTTCTCATGTCAGATGCCTGTAGATGTGTCAGCAACCCTCACTAGCACATATGTATGCTTGCTTACAAGACCTAGCTGGCTCTTAAAGATCTTCCCCAAATCTATCTAGAACTGTAATCCTTTACTTGGATTTATTGCGAAAAGTAGTGGGTGTTTTAATGGCCTGATGTTAACGCCAGAACAATTTTGTTATGAAAATTCAGAGAAGAATATTGTGGAGGAAGCAGAAGTATTTAGTTCAGTCTTCATTTAAATTTGTAGATCACTCTTAACATTTTCAGCATGAAGAAATAATTTATTTTAAATCTCTGAAATATGTTTCAAATTGAGCAAAAGTGCTTTTGTCCCTTAGTGGCTCCATACATGATCTGCACAAGTGTTTGTGAAGACTATAGTAGGGCAAAGGGAAATGGATGCTAATAAATCAATTGGCACTGTCAGTTCACTGTTTAATGTTCTCTAGAATACATAAGATTTATCACTGAGGAATTGTAGAATAATGGTAGTGTATGGAAACAAAGTCCACCAGGGAGATGTACTACATCATTCGGATTTAGCGCTGCCATCTGCTTAATAGCATTGAGATGACTACAGAGGTACTTATGATCAACCATTCATAGCAGTGACAGATGCTGCAGAGACTTAACATGCCAGAGAATGAGGTTTGTTACTAAAATTCAGATTATGTGATGAGGTTCCTGAGAAAGGGGGCTGAGTTTGTTACCTCTCCAACAGCATTAAAGGTTTACTGTGTGCTTTTAAGTTTACTATCAAGAGGGAATGGCTAACACAGTTACTGTAGTACAAAAAATGTGGAGAACCCAATCTGTCTGCTTCATTGCACTCCGAAGTTTCAAATAACTTCTTTAGGCTTCTCTGCTAGCATTTAAATCTTGAAGCTTCTGTCTAGCTTCATTGTTTAGCTATGGCAGACATCAGCAATCTCAACTAGAAAAGGAGTAGTTTGTGTAACTATATGCCTGTGTCTGTTTAGGGGCAAGAATAAGTCATTCATGTAGTAATGTAGTCATTCGATGCTTAAATATAACTTAATTTTACACCTGGTTTTGGTCTTCGATGAGGGTGATCTCACCTTCGCTCTGTCGCAGAATTTAATCTAAACACTGATATAAAAGGGGAAGATTAGGACTTGGCGTAATTGCTGGCGTTGTCTATGGTTTCCTGGTTTCCACACTTGCCTGTTAATGCTCTAGATTTCGCTCGGCAGCAACTGTTGTGCCATTGGCTTGAACAGTGTTTCCCAGTTGCTGCTTTTGCATATCTAACAATAGTTGCTACCATTTCAAATCATACCAGAACGTGATACATTCAGATGCCTGTAAACCGTAGAGCCATCCAGTCAAGCTAATCTGAATTGAAGGAATTGGCAAATTCGCTTTTCTATACCTTTGTTTATTCAGTGCCTCTAGTTCACGCTGTTTATTGGTTAATGTCTTGGGAAGTGAGAAGTACATGCTGCAGCTTTATTTTAAACTATTTGTCTAAAAGCATAAAAAGATAACCGCCCATGTGGTAATTCCTAAGCATGTTAAAAGCTCAGATTTATGAGTGCCATCCGGTGAGGCCTTATTCTTTACTGTTCGTTTCAACAGTGACTGATTCAAGACATAAAATTTATTCAAAGTAGGGAAGACCTTGCACGAAGACCCTGTTGCTTGAAAGGCTTGAGGAAGTTTGTGTTTCATAGTTTGTGGTAGTTAAGAACTAAGAAACTGGATATCGGGTTAAAAAGAGGACTAGAAACCACCTTGAAATCCAACAGTGGCCATTGTTCAACTGATGCCTAAATAATACAGCTGAATTGGTTTGCTAAAATCCTGAAAATCTCTAAATCCCTGATTTCATGCCACTCCAGAGGCACCTTAGTTTTGAGAGAAGCTGATGCCTATATGTAGTTCTTGGCAAGACCCTCCTCACTTTCCACTAGGAAATCAAATTTTCGGGTGTATTATGAACCTGTGCTCAGCAGTCGTGCAAAAGTTGACAACATCACTGTTTGTAAGAGGAGGATTTCCATAAAGGGCCGAGTGTATGGATTTGAAATTGGCTTATGGAGGTGTTGCTACTGGCATTTGAAAGTTAACTGCTAACATTTTGTTTGTGGTGCTCAGTGTTTTAAATTTACGTTGTTAAGTTTGTCAGCAATCGTGCAGTGTGTATAAATATGCATTATATGCAAAACAGTGTCTGTTACTGTAGCTTTTCAAGATGTAATTCTCTGGATTTTAATGCTAGTAGCTGTTTGTATTTCATGCTCTGACTTATAAATCAAGTCAATCCACAGCAGCTTGATTTCTGGGGATAGTGCAAATGGCTAGAGCTTTGCAATTGTTGCTTACGAACACCTGGTATGTATGAGCTTACTGGAGGTTATAATTCTGTGCAAATAAAGCCTCAAAAGTGTTAGCATAAACAAGTTAATGTATCTTTTACTGGAAAATCCCTGCCATGTGGTTTCCTGCTTAAATTTTTACCCTCCTATGATTGGAAGAGATTATTTTCTGCAGTTTTTCAGATGTAGTTCTTCATGTTTAGATAGATTGTTTTCCTTTTTTGTTACCTGTTAAAATGTGACAAGGTAAAATATTCTGAAGTGCTTCAATAGCACAGATATTTTTGTGAGTCTAGCGTATGTGATTGAATTTTTTTTTTAAACAGGTTTACAGAAATCTGGTCTGAAACATCAGTAAATGGGAATAAGACTAAGGCAATTCAAGTTTAATGATGGAAAAAACTTTAAAGTTTTAGATCTTTAAAGAAAAGATCAATCTTAACAGAAGTATATCACATGCTGCACTCATGAAATTGGAAAAGGTTTTTAAAATCCTTTGATTTAAAGGATTTAAAATCCTTTGACATTAGTTGATTATTTCACTATTTAAGAAATGTTAGGAATACTTTCAATTTGTACTAATTACACTCAGTAAAATGCTTTAGATACAAAAAATTATTTGGGTTTTCTTTATGGCTTTGCTATTAAACTTAACTAGAAATACTCCTCAGTGTTTAGAAAACAAGTGAAAATGCATTTAAAAATACGTTGGAGACAACGTAGGTGTGTTATAGTAGTACAAATAGTAACGTGAAACTTTTTGAGGACCACAAAAGAAATTATTTCATAAAATGAGATTACTCATTTTGTGTGATTGGTTTAATTTTACTCAGGTGATTGTACAGCATCTTAAACTGGGTGCTTGAATTACCGCAATATAATTATAAGAGGCTGAGTATTTGGTAGGATTTAGGATTTTTTCCTTGACTGATTACACAGGTGAAAACATGAGAAATGGGTAGGTCAAATAAGATCTTTTCAGAAGTCCTTAATAGAAGGAAAAACTCATTAATGGTGAATATTTTTGAAATATTAAATGCTATATTGTAGTTGTTAAGGGTAATTTGCGGTATTAAAAGTATCTTAATTATATGAGAACTTCGATTTAATTGCAGTATGTTTTTAAAAAAAAGTAGTTTAAGCTTGGATGATGGGAGTAACAAAGAGAAAGGGGAGTATCCTGTTGCGAGGCCTCAGCAGGGTGCTGCAGCAGTGCCGCAAGGTATATTGTCTTTGGAGACAGAACTTAGATAATCAGGCTTCCACATCTTACAAGTTGAAGTTACTAATTCAGAAATAACTTTTCAAATGTCTTACATAATAAACTTTCTACTGGTTTCATTAAGAGATACCACGATAAGGAAGAAAGACTGCATAGTTTGTCTGGCTAGAGAAAGGGCAGCATCATAAATTCATGCCTGCAGTAGAAAGTGAAGAATTATGTAGAGAAGATTTATTTTCTCTAGTGTAGGGTGGAAAGGAACTTCAATGGAAACTTACACTTTTTTGGAAGCCAATGTCTATTAGTTGAATGAAGGAGGCATGAGAAATCAGGCTTCGTCCCTTCAGAATGTATTTTTGTCACAGAACATGTTTTTGTAGATTTGACGCTATTTTGCTGGTTAACAAGTCAACGTTGCATGTCTGCTTACTAGCAGTAATCGAAAATTGCAACCTTTTCTCTTAGACTATCCTGTAGTATTTGGTTGCTTTCAAGGGGAGGAAAATAGTGCTTCTTTCCATTAGTGAGGAAATATATATTTAATTGGGCAACTTTAGAAATGGGAGATGGTTGCAGGAAAACTTCAAAATGGTCTTACATGTTTCTTCTCCTTGTATTTTATTTTAGAAGAAATACTGGGAGCTGTAAATTGGACTTTTAAGCACAATTTTGGCATCCTTCAGTTGACAGACAATGAAAAATACAGTTTAGTAACCATCAGAATTTGAGGTTTATCGTGGTGTAATTGTCAGGTGCAATGTGCTTGGAACATATATGTTGATAAAAGTAGTAGAGCCCACATAAGCTCAGCAAACAAGTCTTAGCAGTTACGTGGATTGAATTATCTTTAACACAAGAGGAAGAGGTCTGCCTTATTGTACTTGCAGAGGCAAGGCTCAAGCCCTGCCTGTGTAAGGGGCATTAGAGAACCACTGGAAAGATCTCAAAGATTGTAATAAATTACTTTAAGATCTGTCAGATGCTTATGATTGTGCAGCCCTGAAAACAGCTAAATACAATCTCTTTAACAAAATACCTTCCTTGATGGCACTTCAGTTATTTTTGAATGATATATATAATGGAATGATATTTTTTCTCTCGTGCTCTTCAGTGTCAACTGAGTAAGGATATCAAATTTATAGGAAACTGATGAAAGTTGTACTGTTCCTTCATGTTGTGGTTTAACTCCAGCTGGCAACTACGCACCATGCAGCCGCTTGCTCGCTCATCACTGGGACGGGGAGGAGAATCGAGGGCAGAAAAAGTAGAACTTGTGGGTTTGAGATAAAGACAGTTTAATAGAACAGCAAGGGAAGTGAAAAAAAAAGATAAAAGAATATCCAAAATAAGTGATGCACAATACAATTGCTCACCACTTGCTGACTGATGCCCAGCCAGTTCCCAAGCTGCAGCCCCCCTGGCCAACTCCCTCCGGTTTTATAAACTGAGCATGACATCTTATGGTATGGAATATCCCTTCGGCCAGTTCGGGTCAGCTGTCCTGGCTGTGTCCCCTCCCAGCTTCTTGCTGGCAGGACATGAGAAGCTGAAAGGTCCTTGACTTGGTGTAAGCACTACTTGGCAACAACTAAAACATCAGTGTTTTATCAACATTGTTCTCATCCTAAATGTAAAACACAGCACTAAACCAGCTATCAGGAAGAAAATTAATTCTATCCCAGCTGAAATCAGGACACTTCAGTAAATTAGAAAAACAAGAAGGTATGTTGTATATCTTACTGAGTAGTATTTCTAATGACAGAATGGTGACATACCATCTGTGCAGTTTTTGTGGATGAGGATATATTAAAGACAGTGTTGTCTTGTACTCCGGTCTGTGGCTAGTATCATCTCAGATCTCTACCAGCATCTTATGCAGGATTCAAGAGGAATAACCAAGGATTAGATGGAATAATAGCCACAGCTCTTTCCAGTATGGCACTGGATAGTCTAAAGATTTTGACTGATACCTGTCAGATCTTCATTATTCTCTGCTGCTTCCACTGTCCTAAGTAGTCTCGTCTGGAGGGAAAGGGAAGAAAACACATCCTTTGCCAATGTTAATATTCATGTTGGTTCACATCTCTGTTCCCATTTAGCAGTTGGAACACATTTGGTACACACTTGGGTAGTTTAAGGCTTCCTGTTTAGTTTCCTCTGAGCGCAGTCTAGTTTGCTTCCCCCAAGCTGCCGTGTGAACCAGAAAAATGTATTGTGGGGATGGCTGGGGCTTGGTTCTAATTCACAGGCCAAAGTAAAATTTTAGTATTTAGTCAGCCTGAGTTTTTAGTTTTCCTGCTGACTTTCTGGTGCTTTCTTGTTTGTAGTGAATTTTTGACATTTTACTTAGCACTTTTGTGTTTAGGAATGAATTGTTGATGTATTCTATTCATAGTTTCAAGGTAAAGCTGTAGTTGTGTTGCTGTTCCTGAGAAGAAGCCTTATTAGTGTGCTTCGGTCACCTCTGCTACTTGCCATTTACCTTCCCCATTTTAAGACATGGGACACGAGTGTGGAGAGAGGGGGACAGAATACTGAATGAGTTCATAGACAGCAAGTGACTGTATGTTTCAGATAGTTGAACTGTTAGCTTTGGGAAAATCTGTATAGGTCTGTGCCTGGTAGGTAGCACCAGAATGTAGATGCCTTGGAGGGCATTTCACTGTTCTTAAGAAGTAAAACTTATTACAACTTCTGCCATAAAAAGTAATTTCTAAGTAGTGATAGCTAAGGCAATCCTTGAGGGGGCACTCTGGTCATCTTTTAGGATTATAGGTAATAGTATTGCTATTTGTATTATCCATATGAGAGTACAATGGGATATAAGTTAAGGAAGATTTTATAAAATACAGAAAAATGATACAGCTTTCACATATAGGTCTCAGTTGCTTTGTGAGATCATTATCTGTTTTACAGACATAAACTGAGATGCAGGATGAGAGTATGTACCAAAGAAACTTCTTCTAAGAAGTGGCAGAATTGGGCGTTAAACAAAAATCTATCTGCAAGATGCAAGAAAAGATGTGAATCTCTTCTTGATATCCTGGGTTTGTTATCCTGATGTTAGCTCAGTTACAGAATATGGTGTTCTAGTGATCCACAGAAGCATTAAGAACAGGTACTCAATTTTCAGGACAATTATGGGGTTATGAGAAGTTTTGCTACAGTGATTGTCTTGACAATAACATTTGGGACACTCTTCCTGTTTACTGTTGACAGATGCTTTTTGATATCAGAAGCAGCTGAGCATGAAGATCTGGTAGGAATGATAGAAAGAATCTTGTCCTTGTGGAAAAGTTTTGTTCAGATGTGATCATATCGGTCAGAGTCTATGTGCTGGGTTGACCCTGGCTGGATGCCAGGTGCCCACCAAAGCTGTTCTAACACTCCCCTCCTCAGCTGGACAGGGGAGAGAAAATACAACAAAAAGCTTGTGGGGCAAGATAAGGACAGGGGAAGATCAGTCAGCAATTACTGTCATGGGCAAAACAGACTTGACTTGGGAAATTAATTTAATTTATTGCCAATTAAAATCAGAGTAGGATAATGACAACTAAAACCAAATTTTAAAACACCTTCCGCCCACCCCTTCCTTCTTCCCAAACTCAACATCACTCCTGATTTCTCTACCCCCTCCCTCCCAAGCAGCTCAGGGGCATGGGGAATGGGGGTTGTGGTCAGGTCATCACATGTTGTCTCTGCTCCCTCTTCAAGGAGGAGGACTCCTCACACTCTTCTCCTGCTCCAGTGTGGGGTCCCTCCCATGGGAGACAGTCCTCCTTGAACTTCTCCACTGTGAGTGCTTCCCACAGGCTGCAGTTCTTCAGGAACTGCTCCAGCTTGGGTCCCTGCCATGGGGTGCCATCCTTCAGGAACAGACTGTTCCAGCATGGATCCCCCATGGGGTTGCAAGTCCTGCCAGCAAACCTGCTCCAGCCTGGGCTTCTCTCCCCATGGGGCCACAGGTCCTGCCACACCTGCAGCCCCTGGGCTACCAAAACCTTGCCATGCAAACCCAATACAGTCTATCATATAAGACCTATTGCTAGAGTTCCTTGTTTGTTCTTTCTGCTTTGCTGTTCTGTGTGACCTCTGTGTAGAATGACAAAGGTGATACTTGTGGAGCTACTCTTACCACAAAAGGAAACCTTTGTGTTTAGAAGGTTTTGTTTCCATCACTTTCTGAAACTGTCCTAGCTTCTGTCTAAAGTGATCAGTCCCAAAGTTACTTGTGATACCAATGTGCAAAAGAAAAAGCAGAATTTTTTCTGTTTTATCCTGGTGAGCATTACAAGAAGCTGAACTGTTTGCAAAGGCTGTTCTTCATCACTGAAGATGAAGCAAGTTTCTGTTAACTTAGTGTTTAAACCCAGTAACCAGGCTTGTCAATGCTTAAGTCTGGGCTTTTCCATTAAACTAGAAGCTTTCAATCTGAGACCTTTTCCTCTCCCCTTAGCAGTCAGGCTCCCTGACGTACTACATTTGTTTCAAACAAAGCAATGGCATAATGCTGATTCTAAAGGATGCTGTATCAAATCTAAAGGGCTATGGCAATCACATTCATTAATCACAATGTATTTTGACTGCCTTTATGCGTTTTTTGGAAATACTATAGAACACTTAGATTGTGCCGTTGACATGCCTGTTTTAGGATTGTCCCAAAAATAGCCTAATGACCTATTCTGAGATCTTCATGAGAGTTAGATTGAAACTCTTACCATTCTGTTGGTATCTGTCCCAAGAGAATATACGAACATCTCTAGACAGAATAAGCTAGCAGTTAATGTAGTCTAAAATGTAAGAGTTCGTTAAGACTTAACCATCATGTCAAGAGCAGTTATATAAAGATTTGTTCTTCTATTATGGTTCATCAAGATATTTTCAGAAACAATCAGCTTAGCAGGAAAGCCTGAGAAATTCAGGCCATATTCCATAAGACCTTTGAAAGCTTATGTTGAATACCTCTAAATTAAAGTATTCTAAGATACTTCTCACAGCACAGTGCTTCTAGAAGAACGGCAGGAAGCTTCCCAGTCCTCTGTTTCACTAGATAAAAAAAGCTTTTCTAAGGTTTTACTTCATCAAGGATGCAGTGCTGAAATCTGAGGTTGCTATTCTCTATCTCAGGCTGTTTCTTGAACAGAGAACACAGGTACTTCCCCCTGGCTTCATCTAAACTACTTAAGCCTCATTTCACACTTTCTTTAAGTATTGAGGATTAATGCCCAGCCCTTAGCAATTAGAAACTACGTACTTAAGTTTATTGCTGCTTGCTAATCCTTTCATACCATTAGGTGGTTCCAGGTTTTTATGTTGACACGGAAAATCAAAGCACTTTTTCTTTTCCATCTCTGTCTTCTCTCTTCTCAGCCCAAACACATTTTGCTGGAATGGGAATACAAAAGATGTTAAATATGAGGTGTTACAAGTAAGGGCTGTCTATGTACAAAAAGACCTCAGTCACAGCTGATACTCCAGTGTTGATTGCACTTGTCCTGTTTACTTGACGGTTAGGAAGATGCTTCAACTCAGCTGACTATACCATGTAATGCAGTTACCATCTACAAAGTAGACACCTGGAGAAGTAAGGAAAAGTTAAGAAAAGAAAATTGAAGAAAATTGCCTCAGGAAGACATTTCACATCTGAAAACATAGGAACTCAAAGCAACTCATGGCATGTTTTTCCCTTGTTCTGGAAGGAGGGAGGCACATGAGGTAAAGAAGAAAATGAACCTGTTCTTGGTTTCGTTCTCCTTTCTATGAGACAAAATGAAAGGAATAGGAAGAAAAGGGATTCCCTTGCAGAATAAGTCCATTAAGGAGAAGTAGAGTTTGAATAGTCTTCAGTTAGCATGCTAAGATGCCATAGAACCTGTATAAAAAAGTATAATTGTCAAGGATGCTTTTAAAACAAAAATTGACATCATGCCTTCTGTCCAGAGGAAAAATTCATTAATATCGCTACTTAATTCCTCACAACAGAATTGACCTCCGCTATCTCAGTGAAGGAGTTCAAACAATCAGTTTAGAACTTTGGTATTGCAGGTTCCTTTAACTAGGTTTCCTTTAATCAGGTGATTGCTTTGGAAAAAAAAAAATACAGTTCTGTAAGCTGTAACTTCATATACAGTAGTAGAATTTTCTGTAGTTCCTCTAGAAAAAAACAAACCTCAGTTATCTTTGGTCTTGGTTGTGAATTCCATGGGCTATTCAGACTGTTACAGGTGAAACAAAAAATAATCTTTTTAAGTTTTCTTTTTTACCCAGAATTCCTTACAGCCATTTGTGTGTACACACACCCTTTTCTTTGGGTCATAGTCTTCGAGTTGTCGTATCTGAAGTTTTGCATTTGTTTAACATACAGTTGAATTGACAGTGTTGGCGTTGTTTGGAGAGCAGAAATGAAAGCAGTCAGAGAGGATTGAATTGCACTAGGCAACTTCCCATTATAACTTGTACTTTTGGACAGATTATTAATTTTGAATGGTTTGTCTGTTAATAAAGATGGGTAATGATTTACTTTCAGTAAAGATTATTTTTTCCTTTTCTGATATTTACTCATTTTGTGGCTTACACGCTGTAAAATGAGTAATTTTTTCTTTAATAGAAATTTTAGAACTCTGAAATGAAACCCTGCAAAAGTCATTCTGACAGGATTGACAGATATGGGGATAGGGCTCAGCTGCTATAGGATTCTAAACTTGATGACAGCCTTAAAATAAATAACCAAGTACTGTGCGGAAGGATAGTGAATGTCAGTTTTAAGTTGGTTGTCAGAATAAATACTGTCCTATCACTGGCTGCTGCAGGGCAAAATTGTTATTTGTTAAGCTTCAAACTTTGCCCTTGTTATTCTGAGGTCATTGTCACATGGACTGACAAACCTTAGACGACATTTATGTTGTATGCAGATACTTTTTTGTGGGTCTTCATAGTGCATTCTGGTTAAGTTTTTGTTAAGGAAGCCTCATACTAGCAACAACATACTCATCCACACTTTTTAGATATGCATTTCAACACATTGTATTATTTCTGGCCTGGATTGTTTCATAGGATTTAAAACTAGTTAAACACACCTAAAACACAAACAACCTAAACACAACAAATGATCTTTGTCTTGTGTCAGTTATTTGTGTGTCAGTGATGTTATTTGTTTTATATAAATGCTTTACCTGCTAATTCATGTTAAGGCAATAAATTGCTTTTTCTTTCTGTTTATTTTGTTAGCAATCAATCTAAGATTAGAAACATTTTGTCAATATTAGTATGCTAGTGATCATACATTTGTGATTTATTTTTTTTTTCCTTCTTATTTAGAAGGTAATGACTTGGTAGCATCAGTTTGTATTTTCCAAATATCATCAACCCTGGTTTTGGCTGTTAGAAAGAAAAGGAAAGAAACAATTGAGTCTTGCTTTTGATGTCCTACAAACATGTCTAATAGACTTTTGTTCTGTCAACTATGTAAAAAGACTATACATAGCTATACACTACATGAAATATGAAAGCATAATGGAGAAGTAGAATGTAATGAGACTTGTTTTTCAGTTTCCATTCAGTGATCTTAATATAAAAAGAAAGGAAAATGGAAGACTGTTTTAGGCCATGCTTTTGGTATTCATACATACTTCTGAATCCTAACAACTGCAGATTTCTGCTTTTAACTTAGTTCCTATCGTCATTTCTTACCTGCCTATTATAATGGTAGGATTTACATGTGTGTACATCTGTGGTGTTTTGAAGGCACTGGAACTTGTACACACATAGCAACTGTATAACCCTCAGATCAGCAAGTTGCTTGTCCTTTATTGTATTTTTATCAGTGAATTCAAAGGTGCAAAGGCAAAATACTAGGTAACAGTAGGTAATGAAAAGAAGTTTATATGACAAATGAATTGGTTCAGTACCAACACCACCTACTCTTCTTTCATTGGCACTTGTAAGATCTTCAACCTTCCCAAATATAACTTTAAATACAGAATTTACACATCTGCATTTACACTGTGAACCAGGGGCTCAGTGATGAAAATAAATCCTAAATGAAAGTAAATGTTTTTTTCACCTTTAATTCATGAACAAACAGGACCTAAGTTGTCATTGTCACATAAATGCTTACCTTTCTTACCTTAGGGGATGTCTATATGCTTTGAGCTTTTTTCTTTTCAAAGGTAGGACGTGTAATGATAAGCATTGCTTCTTAAAATGTAACTGCTCTATTTCTTGTTCTTATTCTTCCTACTTCCTTTCTCCTGTTCAGTGGAGCAGACTACTATGACTATGGCCATGGACTGAGTGAAGAAACATACGACTCATACGGTGAGTAGCTTTATGAGCTGAAAGGCTACAGTAGTATATATCATCTACGGAGAATTTCCATAAGGCAGGCTTCAGTTCTGCAGTGGATAACAGCTGTTCAGGGACTCCACTGTCACAGAGCTCCTCAAGTGCTTATTGAGAAAAAGACCAAAAGAGGCTTCTGTGTATGTTAGCTAACAGTCATGTGAAACTAAAATCAAAGACATAAAAAAATCCAAATCATGTTGCAAGTACCCTTTTCATGTCACATTTGATGAAATTTAAGGAAAAAAAATGGGGGTGTAAGACCTTTTTTCAGGAGCTGTTTGCAGCTGAAAGCAAATGCTTCTAGTGTGGCACAACTGGCATTGGAACATGGTACAAGGTAAAAGTTCTCAGCTGACTCAGGGCCTAATTGAGTGCGTATTAGACTTGTATGGTCTTTTTGTATTAGTTCATTTTCATGCATCAGTCTTGTGAAATCAAGCAGGGAGTCATTATGTAAAGGTTATGAAAGTACTTTAGGTAGCTAATAGACATGAGGGCAATGGGTTACTCATGGAGACAAAACAATGCGTAATGAAGCAAAAAAAACATATGCCAGTGGTAAAGATCACTTTTTTAAGCTAGAAGAGTAGTAGTGACAGGTTTAATTAAAGAAATCTGTTACAGATTAGACGCATAAAGCATGTTAAAAGGCACCTTTGCTTAAGGGATAAATGTTAAATCTCTGGCTAGAGATCAGAGAAATAGAATCTAGATCACAAATCTCAAATGTTTGAGGATTGTTAGTAACTACTGTAAAAGAGTTGTGATTCTGGGTAACTGATGCTTCAGTGATTTTTAGAGCTCTACTTAAAATTTTCTGTGGTGTATTTCTTGAACTCCACTTGGAAGTGCTTCCTGCTGAAAACTAAAATTACCTCAGCTAAGTTGTGATAAATGCACCTAATACACAATTGTTGTCTGCTTTAATTATTTTGCTTAAGAGGAAAGTCAGTTCATCAACAAGTCACTTGAAATTCCTCTGTCCCCCAGCACTTTCCATTGGTGTTGATAGATATATAGCTTAAATCTTCATTTCAGCATTAAAATAAACTGTTTGCCATTATAAGCCTGATATTTCTAAGACTATTTCATGAATTCAAAGTGGGGTGGGGGGGGAGAGGAGTATGAAACTCCTTAATGTAGATAGTTGACTGGGGAAAAAAATGTGGATTGCAGTATTTAAGGTTCAAAATATGGATTTTTCATTGCTTTGCATTTAAAATCGGTTTTCTGTTTATCAAAGCACAGCCACTCAGAATACTAATTGATGTATTTACTCAAGTTGAGAGGATGACTATAAATATCTTGAAGAATGATTATGGGTTACAGCCACTGAAGTTTTTACACTTATACACTTTATTTCTTAACTAGCTGACCCTCAAGTAAATCCTTAAATGCAGAACTAGATACTAATAATCATCCTTACAGTATGTAAAGAACATTAGGTACCTCAAACTAAAATTCGTAAGACTGCATAGTGAGCAGATCGTTGCCTAGTGCTGGCCAGGAGGAAACACAGATTCTCAGAAAGTACCTGAACTTTCCCCCTCTGAGAAGCTCGGGTGCCAGTCCAGAGGCTGTAGGAAGAATATCAGTATTTTTAGGATTCAGAGACCTAAATGGCACTAAAATGAAAACTGATAAAGGCGACTCTTTACCCTACTGATCTGACCAACTGCTTGAGAAGGACCAAATATTGCCCTTAAGTTGTGAACAAGACTTTTTACACTTAAACAGTTACTTGCAGTGGTGCTTAAAAGCTGGGATATTTTTAATTCTTACTCCTCAGCCAGCTGCCTTTACTGTTAAGCTAGGGTTCTTTTCCTGCTTAATATAAGCCTTGATTTCTGTGTGATGAAGCAGCACAAAGATTGCTTTTCATATATGTTGTTCTGTTATCAGATTCCTGTGGAACTTGCCTGAGGTACAAGTTTAATTCTTTCAGCCTTAAACCAAATTTGAACTTGTTCCTTTTACCTCCTAGGCAAATGTTCTGACCACCTAGGTATGATATATAACCTAGGCTCTGCAGACAACCATCTAAATTTTTAAAAATAAAGTAGCTTGGATGATACTTCTATGAAGAGATTGTGAAAATGGACCCTTGACTTATGGGATTCTTGTCACCTAATTTCAGATACCTACTTAGGTAGGTATCTGAAATTAGCAAGTGACCATTCAAAGTTCAGGGCTTCTTTGACTGTTGACTTTGATTTTTATTTTTTCTGAAATGGACTAGAAAGGTCAAGTGATGCCTACATTTTAGGTTAACCATACATTTGGATTCTACCCTTAGTTTCTGGTTTTGGTTCACTTGGACACCTGTCTGCCTAGGGCAGGGCAGTTCTTCACAGTTAGATATGGAAGCACATACAGTGTTTTAGGTGTGTTTTGTTTTTTGCTTTTTTCTGTTTTTCTTCACCTTGGGGGTGATATGGTACTCTGTGTGTTTACTTAATTAAAGTGTAACTAAGTACTGTTTCATTATACTCTGCATTTGGTCCTGTGTTTTCCTCTTGTAAATGCCTGGCACAGTAGGTCTGACTCACTTAAGACAATACTTTGATACTTTTTGGTAAGATTTATTACCGCTAGTGTGGTAGGATTATGAAGCACTAAGTATAGCACAAGTTTTTCCAAAACTTATTTTGTTGTCAGAATTCAAACAAGCAACTTCACTTGCCCTTTTAGTTTTTTTTATAATCTGCCTTCCTATTTCTTGTGGTCTAGAGGAATCGTGTTTATAGTGAAATTGAATATTGCCCCATGGTTGTTTGAAGCCACAGGTGTTTGTAGTGATAGTTGAGGCTTTTCACTATTGGATTGCATATTTGAATTAAGCCTAAATTGGTACTGATGCAAAGAAGCTTATTTTTGAGGGTAGCTATTTGCTTATACATAATTCATATCCTCCATTCGTTTCATCCTAGCGTAATTATTTGTAGGTCTGCTACTATAGCTGACGTTTCTGTGTATTTGCAACAAGAGGTCCGGTTGAATGCCAGAGCCCTAAATATTTTTGCCGTTAGCCTGTCACACTCCCTGCTGTTATGTGCTGAAAAAGCATTCTACAGTAGCTCATAGAGATGTGTTGTACCTGGATTTTTTGGTTGTTAGACTTCACTTTGTACACCTTGGTTTCAGTAAATAAAATGTTGCTATGTAATTCACAATTAAATAAGGAAAAATATAAGTACAGTGTCTGAGAACATTAGAAGGTGTCTAACTATATTTTCCCTTCTTGTAGGGCAAGAAGAATGGACCAACTCAAGACACAAGGCACCTTCTGCAAGGACAACAAAAGGCGTCTACAGAGACCAGCCATATGCGAGATACTGATTGTACTGTCTGATGTTGTGAAATATCCAATCTCCACCAGTCCTGTATACTGTTCAAAGTAATTTTTTTCTATGAACAATCCCTTTTTATTAAATCAAAGTGCATAAAAACCTGAATGGATGGACTGAACTTAAAATATTTTGCTGAAAGAACAACCTGAACAGAAGGATATGTAAAACAAGGAACTTTGTTATTTCCAAACTGTATTTGAAAAAATAGGTGATCAAAAAAATAACATTTGATTAACTAGTGTTAAACAAAAAATAGGTTTACTAAATATGTTAGTCCATTCTTTTAACATAAGCGTAACCTTTTATTTTAAAGGTTTTCAACAATTTAGTTTTTAGTTTTTATTTTCAGCCATTTGCTAGATTTTCTCTTTGCAAACATGCGTAAAAAGGGAAGCAAATTACAAATGCAAATAATGTGGTATTTTGTAACTCGAGTCTTGAAATGTTCTGTAGTGTTAAGCAAAGTTTTGCCCTTGCTTGATACTAAATAAACTTTTGAAAGAAAATCAGTGTGTGTGAGATTAATTTTATTCTTTATCTTATAATAAAACTTCATAAATAGTAGTAAACAGGGAGAAATGTATAACAGTGATCAGCATAAAAGGCTCATATTAAACCTTGCGCAACTTCTTTAAAAAAATGGTATAAAACTAAATGTATATATACTCACAGTAGACATAAATGCTGTTTAAAGTATCCAAATGGTATGGATCTGCTTGAGTGCCACACTAAATCAAAATACTTTTGTTAAAAATGGTTTAAAATAGCTAATGAATTTTCTGAAAAAGATGTGACTAGTTTTCATCTTGTTGAGCATTTTTTCACTAGTGCAACTTTGGAATTTTTATGAGAATTTTGGCACGTTAATGACCACCTCGCTCCGTGCTGGAAGCAATAAACACAAAGCTTTTAAAGACTTTCTGACTTGACTAATTGAGGTCGCTTTCGTCAGAGACAGAGGATGTGTAACCCTTAAAACGGTCTTCATTTGCAAAGGTAAATAAATCAAATAAGATTTTAATCTCACTTAATTTATCTTAATATAACAATAAAAACAGGGAGGCTACAACTTAGAAAGTTTCATTTTAGAATGTAGGAAAGACTTTGAGGACACCTAAATTCTCATTTTAAAACGTTTAATTTGTGTTAGTAATCTAAAAAGCCTCAGCTTAGCTAGTTAAATTTGGACAAACTATTCCCTATTAAACAACTGTAAAACCTCATAACCAATAGTTTGTAATATGTTATTTTTCCATAAATTGTAGTAACTTAAACATTACAAATGTTATCTAAAGCTTTTTGTTAATCTTTAAGTTTCTATTAATTATAGTTTTATTTACATTGTTTTCTTTAGTTTTTAATAAAAAGTCTTTGAAATTTAGTAAAAATCTTTTTTTTTTTTCTTTTGTCAGGAAACCCACCTCCTTGGACAGCCAAGAGAACAAAAACCTTTAACCTTCTGATGCTTTGGTAGGTATCTTTATTCATCTGTGAAATTATTAGATAAGTAATGGAGCTTTCAATCAGGTCCTTAATTCTTTATTCTTAGTTCTTTATACACAATATATACTGTGTATGAAGTGTAAATACATACACTGTGTATATATTGTAAATATATTTTGCTGGAGACTAACAAAAATCATCGGCTGTGGTCAATTCTGGTGGGAAAAGTCATCATTAAAGAGGACATTAAACTGTCCCACTGTATGGACAGTGTCCTCTGGCTGTTTGTTTATTGGAAGCTATACATAGCTTTGACATTTCAACCAACCAAGTACTTCATTGGACAGAGGAAGGTGAAAGAAAACGAATACATTTTTATGCTAGTAGTGTTCAAAAGGGAATTTAAAACTCTAATGTGGTCATCAGACATGTCTAAAATGGTTTTCCAAAGCTGAAGAAAGCATTTTGTAGAATGATTTTCTAAGTTAAGCATTTATGCACAAGGAGCAGACTGTTTTTTTGGCACAAATGAAGGAGAACAAGTCCATTGAAAAACATTAGCTGAAGAATAGCTAGCTAAACTTTTTCTGGTGAATACAATGTATAAAGTAAGAAACAATTTAACTGTATTTATGTTCAGATTTTGTATATTTTAAATAGAACACATTTTTTCATTATTTCCTACTTGGAATGGTAATTCGTCCTGCTAACCTCATGATCTCAGTGCCTTTAGTTGACAGGAATTAGATAAATAGAGCTCTGTGAAATACTGCATGCATTGCACTGCCTCTGTGTACCACAGTAAATTTCAGAGACTGCTGTCACAGGCTAAAGGAACTTTTTGTACATGCAAAATAGCTTTAGAACAATTTTGAGAGTATTTTAAAGATTTAAAGCTAAAGGACCCTTTTAAGGTTAGGAGAGCTTGGAGAAGCTTTCTGCCCTCTGAGGCTCAAAGGGCAAAGATTTAATACCAGCTGCTAGAACTGCTATGGAAAAAATGAGCATATAAATATTTCTTTAAAATACTTATAATGGAATTGGCCAAAATTCTATTTTTGTTCACATCTTAAACAACGTAATATGATGAATTACATGTCACAACAAGTTTTCATTCGGAAATATGAAGCTTTATATTAAATATACGATGAAACTTGATGGGTTTAAACTGAAATGTCTGCTAGCCATCCTTGCTATAAGATAAGAAGTGAATTCAACCTTCTGTAATATTTATCCCACTCGTTTTTTTATGCCATCTTTCCTTAGTGCCTCCTGTATGGAGGATGAATGTATCCGCATGCGTTTGTACCACTTCTCTGCTGCTCTGTCCTGAAGTCCTATAAACCCGTAAATTGTTCCAGGTTCCCCTTGCAGAGGAAAAAAGTGTATCCCTGTCAAATCATGCAGAGGCTGTTTGGGTGCACCGTTGTGTGACAGGGTGTTAATGTGACTGGATGTTGCAGGTCACTTGAGTAAATTAAAAGAAAATTCCCCTCCTGACTAAGAGCAGACTCATCCTGTGGTCAGGAGTGGCTGTTTTGATCATGTGCCAGATGTGCCTTTGAAAAGATGGAGTAGTCTGTGGCCATATGGTGCCCCCATTACGGAGCTGTGGCCCACCTCGGTGGAAAAGTTAACCATTTTTAATGAGTTGCAAGATCTAAATCTGATACGTCTAAGAAAGCATGCGTACATTGACCATATTAGTGGTATGAAATTTAAATCCGTAAGTCTTCCTTATTCCAGTGCTCTACATTGATACCTTTTATTTCTCCTAGGAAGATGTGTTTTCATGCCTCTTAAAAAAAAAAAAAAGTTGTATCAATTCTCATGTCTTATACATGTGTGTACAATAAACATCAGTGCAAACAGCTGGTATTAAGTGATCTTAGCAACTGCATATTTGCAGTACAAAACTTCTCTTGACAGCTCCTGAAATGACATGCACTAGCACTGTGTCCTGCTACTGCATTTTTCTTTTCTTTGGAGTAGTCTCTGAAATGAAATCCATTAGGTTTTGAACAGAGGGGAAAAATAATCTAAAAAGGTCTCTGAATTAAAAAAAAAAAAAAAATCAATGTAGAAGGCAGCCTTCCTTTTATTGTGACAAAGTAACCTAGAAGTGTTTATCCATTCCAGTAGGGCTTTGTATTCTGACATTGGTCAGTTGCTGTATGTTACTGATCAAACAACTAATGTTAATGATTATGATTATAAACATGTTAATTTGCCTTTATTGAACCTTTTTATCACACTTGCACTGAATTTCAATGATAGCAGTTTCTGCAATGGCTTCCATAAATCTACATACATTTATTATATGCATAATTGCCTTATCCCATTGCTCATAATCTGACAGTCTTCAGAGAATTCATAGTGGCTAGTCTCAGGATGTATACAAATAAATTGTATTTTGCTCTTTTTCAGGAACTTCTGCCATGTTAATTACGGACTGCTTTGAGCATTGTATTTATCCGTGTGCCTAGACAACAATGAGGCTACGGAGTATGAAAATCCTGTTCAGTATTTCCTGTATTAAAGCCTTAAAGTGTATAACACTGTACACTTTTTAAAATAATTGTATATTTAAACTTAATTGTTTAGTGATGTGACATTGTTTTATTTGGAACTCAATAAAGAATTTTCATCTAAGTTCTTGATACAAAGCAATAATGCAACCTCGTGTTCCTTTAGTGACTCTTTTTAGCCTTATGCAGCAAGTGTAAGAGCGTGTGAAGTCTCATGACTAGAATTTAAATGCTTTTGGAAATAGCTTGTCTAATGTATAAACAACATGGATAAGTTAAAATTGTTGTTTTATGCTGAAGCTTTTCTTAATAGATAATTGCAAACAGGTCTACTCAAAACAAGACTCTTGGGTAGAAATGATACTCCAACTTCCATTTTCTTCAGAAACTTGTAGAACATGAAGGTGTTAGCCCCTGTCAAATATACTATGCTGCTTATTCTCTTTCACTTGGTGTTTAATGCATAGAAATGTTTTCTCTAATATAGTCACAGATTTTCTAGTAGTAGAGTCTTGGATGAGGCTTTTACACCTTGATAAAGCTTGTATCTAACAGTCATGTTTTCTCAGTGCTTTCTGTTTTATATTAATTGTGATTGTGATAATTTGTAACAAATAAAATTCTGATCATTTAATTTCTTGTGTTTTTTCTTAAATACTTCTCGCAAAGTATGAGTGTCCCATTCTTCACTGAATCTCACATTCATCCTAAGAAAAGCATAGTTTGGGTCTGTCTTGTTTATTTTGAAAATAAGCAATATCACTTAATAGCTTCACATCAAATACCTTCAACTTGTATTCATAACTTCTAATACCATTTACTGACTATTGAAAAATGGCTTTGAAATTTATGTGGATAGAGTTACTGTTAACCCTGGCACACTGATCAACATGTCTTGAGTAACATACAATTTTTTTTAATAGATGAAAAAAACTTTGACTGTAAAAAAAGGTCTGTATTTTTAACCTTCAAATATTTAAGATGATTTCATCAGTTAATCTCACAATCTAGAAAGATTTTCCCTGCCATCATCTCTCACTGTACTAAACTCTATTTCCGAAATGTTTTCCACAGTAAGTGATAGTAATTACTTAAATAAGTAAAAGCAAAATCCAAAAACCTTTGAATAAGTGCAAGAGAAGTATAATAATGATTCCCTTCAGACTGACAGGCAGGAACCTCTGGTGTGGAACAGCACCTAACATTTTACTGCTAGCCAAGTATAAAAATTGTATATAGATACTGTGGGGGGAATTTAGATAAGCAGAATGCAATTTCACTTACTGTAATTTGGACCAGACACCAGGATTACCAACACAATCTCATTTGAGGAGTACTATGAACTATTTAAGGAGTGAAGTATCAAGCCTTCCACTCTGGTGTCATGAACAACAGATCTTCTTAATGCCAATATTAAATACTTTGCGAGTATGACTTATGTTATATATGTGACTATCAAAGCTATCTAGCAAATGCAGTAATTTTTCTGAGATCTTGTCCTGAGTGGCCTAACACAGGAACTGTTGGGGTTCAAAGTGGTCTGGCTGCAGAATATCCAGTTGTTTGTCTTACAAGTACTTCGCTTGATTTCACTAAAAACTTAGGGACTGGCTGTTTCTGTGCTTTGAAGCCTGGATTTCATTTCGGCTTGTTTTTCTTACTACTAAGTTGAGATTTCTGTATTTCTGGTGAATGATTTGAGTGAAATCTAGGTCTCACTGGAATAGTTTTGTCATTCACTTCAGGAGACCACATATCCTGCCTGTGCTGTCTATGATGATAAAGTCAATCTACATTGCGAGACAGTCCTGATGCTCTGTTCGGTGATACCAGTTCTACACACCACCATATTACTTAAAGTTTGAGCAAGGACTTGAGCATGCCACTTCAAATGAATTCTCCAGTCTGAATCAGTCTTCCCAATAGTGTTTATCCTGCTGTGGGGATGTCCCCACATTTAGATACATAATAAATGTATGAAATAATATTCTATGACTCTATCAACTAGAACAAACCTTGAGGTCACCTGTCTTTCCAAATGACTCTGGAGAGCATGCTTTTCAAGTTGGCCCTTCATCCTTCTGGGCAAAGGAACTGAAAATTTAAGGATCAAAATGCAAAGTTAAACTTAAAAAAAAAATACGGATTGCTGATAAATAGGATCAAATCTTCCTTCGAGTTGTTTTGCTTCTGTTTCTCCACACATAACTTTGCAGTCTTTTTTTTTTTTTTTACTATTTTAGCTTTATAGTTGGATTTTTGTGCCAGGTTCACAACTGTGTACTGAAAGACCATGCTTGTAGTAGAATTTCTGGGTTATCAATATCCAAAAACCTCAGTACTGCTGCAGCTGAGTAAATCATAAACTCATAGAATGGTTTGGGTTGGAAGGGACCTTAAAGATCATCTAGTTCCAGCCCCTCTGCCATGGGCAGGGACACCTTCCACTAGACCAGGTTGCTTAAACCCGCATCCAACCTGGGCTTGAACCCTTCCAGGGATGGGGCATCCACAACTTCCCTGGGCAACATGTTTCAGTGCTTCACCACCCTCATTGTGAAGTATTTCTTCCTTATACCTAATCTAAATTTACCCTTTTTCAGTTTAAAGGTGTTGCCCCTTGTCCTACTGCCACATGCCCTTGTGAAAAGTCCCTCTCCAGCTTTCTTATAGGCCCTCATCAGGTACGGGAAGGCTGCAAGAAGGTGGTCTCCCCGGAGTCTTCTCCAGGTGGAACAACCCCAACTCTTTCAGCCTGTCCTCACAGGAGAGGTGTTTCACTCCTCTGATCATTTTTGTGGCCTCCTCTGGACCTGCTCCAACAGCTCCATGTCCTTCCTGTGCTGAGGGCTCAGAGCTGGACGCAGCACTGCAGGTGGGTCTCACCAGAGCAGAGGGGCAGAAGCCGCTCCCTCAACCTGCTGGTCACAAACACACCAAAGAATCAGAATATCTTTGATTTCAAGTTTATGAAAAAGTTGTTTTGCATGAAGGGGCTGAGAATTATTTTCACAAGCTCAGCAATTTTGTCCAAGACAGCTGCATTTGTTTAATGGGGAGAAAAACCCTTTGGTAATGGAAATTATTGAAGGTATTTAGTGTTAAAGCACATATTGCTAAGATAATAAATGTTTTACAGCCTCAGACGCTTCAATGAGTTTGCAGTGCATTGACCCTTGTCTTCAGGCAGGCTTTCTCTACAATTGCAAGTCAAGAGAACATCGCTGGCAAACTTGGATTTTAAAAATGCTTAGAAACTGTAGCCGGGGGCAGAAATAAAGCTGCTTTGCTGTGTAGTTCTTTATTAGGTTCCTCACTGGGAAAGTATTAAGAAACTATGAAATGTTGACATTCCTGAAAATAGCAAATAAGGCAATAGGCTTAATGGAAACTTCCACTTTTCAGTCAAAGATATACTTGAAAATTTTGAAATTAAAATAATTTACATTTATGATACATTTTGTTATTTAGTATATGACCAGATTTCTCAGGAATCTTTAGACCCAGTAATGAAAATAACTTATGCGCTTTCAAGGCAGAAAGCTACTGATCTAGAGTTCCTGACTAAACAAGGTTCTGTTCTTATTACCCTGAGAGAAATCAAATGTAAATCAGTCCTTATAGCTGAGTTTCTGCGTTTGCAAAGCTAAACACTTACCCAGTTCTTTATGCCTCGAACCATTTAGTATAACTTAGCTTAAATGATCTTATCTTTGTATTCTTACTGAAATTTAGAGTCAAGAAAGAAAGTTTTCACCTGAAGTGAAATGCTGGCCCCTTTATGAAGGCAAAGGGGAGTTGGTTTTTTACTGACCTCCATAGACTGGGTTTTTTTCTCCCTCTTATGCAAAACATAGTGAACCGCCCCAAATGCTTATTCAAGCAGCAACGTATGAACTCAATAGTTCATTGTCCTCTATGGCTAAAGAGTAAGTGGTAACTTGTGCCGTTGCTGTTGATCCGTTTGTGAAAGATCTTGATGCCCTAAATATCTCATGAAGATTAAACACTCACTTTTTATTCATTTGATAAAGTGGTTTGTTTCTTCATTCTTCTATTAAGAATTGGGGTTTCTTAACATGGAGGTAGCTGTTTCTTGTGTTCTTATTGAGGGGAAAATATGCAGACTCCATCTCACAGAATTCACTACTGTTATTAAGGATATATTAAAAAAGAAGGAAAATACATTTGCCTCTAAGTTCCTTTTTCTGCTAATGCAATTACCAGTTCAAAAATCCATGGATGAAGATGTTTTTGCTTCAGATAGTAAGACTGCTACAGAATTATGCTGCTAAACATACATCCATGGACCTTGGGCTTTTACTGAATCATTTTCCGATGTTCTTACCGCAATATAAATACTTACTGTTTTAAAACTTCAGTAGACCTTTCAGGATAGTTAATTGCAGGCTTGAAAGCAAGTAAGAAGACCAAGTATAAGCTATGATGAATGTGCCTACATGCATATTGGAAGTCATCTCACTAATAATGATGATCAGAATTATCCACATGTGAAAATTAAGCTTATTCTGTTTAGTATAAGTTTCACTTTTTTACAGCACTTGAGGCTGTAACTTCAAATGGTTTGAATAGAAAATTCCTTTAGATATTTAAAATATTCCAGTGATGATTTTCTCATGCAGCATATTAATAAGAAAAGTGTGTGTGTTTTTTTCATTATTCCCTTGAAGACTGTATTACTGTTACATCAGAAATAGACTCCCTCTAAAATTGACAGAATTAAGGAAATGTAAGTAAAGAAAGCAGAGATGATCGTCAGGCCATTACTCCTCTTGAAAGGACTGCGGGATAAATGCATAAGGAATTGCAGTAAAGTTTTGTGGTATGTTTTATGGTGGTGATCATGAGTTGCGTTTACTTTTTTATTACACTCATTGCAGATCTGAGGAAATGAAAATGGAAAAATAATATAAGCATATGACACAGAAGGAAACTGGATGGGGGTGAGGAAGATGGGTTGTTAAAAAGCAATCTAAATACTAAAAGCCATTTTGGACTTCAAATTCTGTAATGGAAAAGGAAAGCCTCCATATTCCAGAGCTAGTTTGGGAAGCCCTGCAATAGCTGCTAATCTTTAAAATGTCCTTTTTTTTTTTATGGACTATTACAACAATTATTCGCTGGAGTTCACTCTTGATTTAGACGTATTTGATGTTAGGACGTTGAAGTGATGAATCCTAGGTCAGAGAGGTAAGAGAAACATAGGTTACAAGCATGGTCTATGATAACTACCATTTTTTTTTCTACCGGTGTCTGGCATTGGAATCCCTCACATAGTAGGAATAACTTCATTCATTTTTTGTGATATCCTTCAATGGTATAAACAGATAATTTTTGTAAATACCACAATCGATACCCCTTTCAAAGGTCACTTTGTCTATTTCTGAATACTTATATGCATGTGTACATAATTTAATGTATTTGGTAAGGGCTCTTCAGAAGAATAATTCAAAGGATAGAAGATGATATCATACTGTGAGAGACTTAAAAAGCTTGATTATGATTTATAATTACTTGCACAGGGAGAAAATAACAAGTACTAAATGACTCTAATCTAGTAGTGAAAAAAAGCAGGAACTAATGCTAGGTGTAAAAGCCCTGCAGTTTTAAATGAGAAATTAGGCTTAAATGAGAGTGATTAACCACAGCAGCAAGACAGTTACAGCAGAATGGACTTCTGTTGGTTTTCCTACATAGCAGACTAGATTGAATGATCTAATAACCGTGTCTGAATTTGAAAGTTGTGGATCCATGATTGTTGTATAATAATTATAACCATCACAAGAAAGCACTTGTTTTTTTCCTGATTTGCCAGCTAATGAGTAGTCTGTGAGGATTAAGATGATCAAAATACTTTTTATTAACAAAGATGAATTCTCCATTTCTGTATATATATATTTATATATATTATGTATGTCTTACTGCCTTTACAAACAGTGAAAGCCGGGGTAAGTCAGTATTTACTGATACTAGCATACCAACACAACTCTTGTTCCTCATGCAAGCAACATTTAGAAATCTTGTATATTGATGTGATTAACTTGCAAGATATGCTTTTTGAAAAGCAGCGTCTACTTGTTAAGTTAACAGAAGTCTCTAATTTTTTTTAAAGAAAAGAAACAGGATGGATTTTTCAGTTCTGATTTATGTATCTACAACTCCGATGACAAAGTCTTGACTGGTTTCTCAGGCTCCCCTTACAGTCAATGAAGAGAAGCAACCTCAAAGGATAACTCTTCTTTCTGAGACAGAAGTACACTTAGATCAAGTGACTCACCCTCTGGCTCTTCCCCCTTGACTCGTGTGGGTGATAAAACTTATTTGGGTGCTTAAACCGTAGACACCTGAAGTGAAGCGTGGTGAATCCCACTCATGTTTCTGTTCCAAATCCAGCTTTGTGGATACCTGGAAAACAGCAGCAATTGATGGGGTCTGGAAATAAACAGATACTTGGAGAAAATCACTGAAGACAGCTCTCATAGTAAGGTGTGTGGAAGATGTGGTTTGCTACACAGTATAGAGGGGACTATTCCAAATGCGTAGGAGTAGGGGCGAGGATGTGTGTGTAACGCGTTTGTTACCTGCTCTCTCTTTGTCCTTCTCTCTGTCCTTCCTTCAGGAAAAATTTTATGCTCTGCTTGTTGTAAGCAGGAAAAAAAGGCAGACTATGTTTTGATGGCTTCTGTTCCAAACGTTCCTGTGACATGGCCTTCTTAGCATATGTATTTATTAGGACGTTTTCATGCTCAGTGTTTGTTTCCAGAGGCTTCTGTTAAACATGGCTACATGTTTTTGTTTGTTTGGAAGCATCTGAAATCTAGGGATTAACTAGAATATTAGCTGAGAGGGCTTGTACAAGAGGGAATTTATGGTTGTTATAAATGTTAGTCATTGCTTAAAAGAAAGGTATAAATGGGATATGCTGAAGGAAAGTCTACTGACTAGAAAATGCAGTTGAATTTCTCTGCATAAAAACTTAAAACAGTAGGAAGTAAAAGATTTGTTATTTAAGTCTTTTGTCTAAAATATTAGTATCCAGCCCCCACTAATAACCATAAGATGCTATGCAGAAGGAAAATAAAAACCTCCAGTGTACTTATCCAGTTATCCAGAGCTGTATAAATAAGATTAACTCTCCTTTGGAATATCTGCAGGAAATTTTTTAACTAGGAAACAGAAAATATGCAGCGCTTCTGCTAATGGAAATCTAAGACTTGATACTTCTGTGGTTGTTAACATTTAAGGAAGTCACTAACTTTCAAACACTGTTGTGTTAAGGAAGATATGATGCAGAAGAAGAGCCAAAACAAGCCTGAAAATTATCCTTGGTGCAGTATTCCTCAGAAAATCAAATTTTTCCAGAAAAACATTGGTTTGCAGGAAAACATGTATTGGGAACACAGTTACTATTTCATTTTAATATAACTTCTTTTAATTTTTTTTTTTTTTTAATATTTTTATCTTTTTAAAGCGTGACTTTCTCTCAGGACATGCCCTGTGCTACTAGGCCACTGAAAAAACATGAGAAAATAAATTGTGAGGGAAAAGAACAAATAAAAAGTAGAAAGAAGAATAGCAGGATAGTGACACAGAACTCTCAAACTGTAGTTCTCTGTATTAACATAGTCCTGGGCAACCTGCTGTAGGTGGTGCTGCTTGAGCAGGAGGGGTGGATAAGATGACCTCAAGAGGTTCCTTCCAACCAGAAACATTCTGTGATTCTGTAACACAGTCATGTCACCGTGATGGAGGTCGACCTGAATAGAAGCCCTGTCCTGCAACGTATTAACTGTGTCGCCATCCCCCTTCCTCTGCCACCCCCCGCAACTGGTCTCTACAGGTGTACGTATGGTGCACTCCATCCTACGGTCCAGTATTGGCTCCAGGAGAGATCCCTGAGACATGCTGCGAGGAACTATCTGCCACCAAATCTTCAAAGCAGTGACCACTACTGCTGGAGTCCCGCTGTCCAGCTATGTTTTCAATACAGCCTAGTTTTCCAGTCATCATGGAGCCCATCCAACCACTCTCTGTATCTCCAGATTGACTGCACGTTTGCCACGCTTGTCAAAGTACACGACATTGACTGCTCTCTCCAGGTCTACCATGCCAGTCACCACAGAAGGCAATCAGGTTCATCAGGTGTGATTTGCCCTTGGTAAATTTATGTTCGCTGTTCCTGGTTACCTTCTTGTCCTTCATGTGCATGGAAATTTGCATCTGGGTGGATTTCTTCCATAACCTTCTTAAAGACCAGGGTTAGGCCAGCCACGTGTAACTCCCCAGAATCTCATTCTTGACGATGGACAAGGGCATCAAGTACATCATTCTTTTGCTTTATATTTAATTTTATATATGTCATGGGGAAAAAAACCCAAAAAACCAAAAACAACTAAACCCCCAAAAACCCAAACCAACACGGGACGAATCTTCCCCCACATCTTCCTGTCTTCTTCATTACCTAGTACACTGCATTAGTTGGTCAGCATTTACTCGACTGAAGGTAGTTGAGAGAAACATAAACCTATAGAGGTCCTTCCTCCTTTCCCTTCAGTAAAAAGCATGAAAAGGAGATTAAGAAGATAATACAGGCTTTCTTGTTGTTACTTTTTCTTCTCAAGTCAGTCATGGTAAAAGAAAGATATTTTCCTGGGTTTTTTCCTCCCTCAGCCAGCAGGCTTTGGGACCATTACAACAGTTTTGTTCAGTGCAGTCTTGAGGATGCTGTAAGCATCTGTGGATTTTTCAAAGGTACTTACAGCATCAGGGAGCGTAAATCCCTCTAGTGTGTATTGAAGCTTACGGTTTTCATGTATACTAGACCCACAGAATGTGATCTTAGATCCAGACTAGACTGTAGTTGTTCTAGGTTCCTTTATAGGCAGCTGCGATAGAAAGCCACTGAAGAAAAGGAGAGACAGGTGGGCCAGGTATGATTTGGCTAGCCTGAGGAACACGAGAGCACTCTTCTCCTGTGCTAGAAGCTTCATTGGGTTGCCTGATATTAGGTGACATCTACTTACTGACCCACATGAACAGCGTTTGAAATAATTGCAGTCGTTAACATACTAATAGAATTAATTTATTAATGAACAAACACACTAAAGATGAAGTCTGTGCTCACTCCTCTGTTTTTTCTCTTCTTCAAACACAGACTGTAGGTAAGCTGATTATAAATACGTTCCCGATGATCAGCATATGTTAGCAGGAAAGAGTTGACTTCTGTACGCTACCCCACCACCAGACCCATTATTGTCATTCACTGACAACACCCTGTTCTCCTAATTCAAGTGGGGGATTGTGTAAATGGGAACACCATGACTCAGATAGTGCTTGAGAAACAGTGTTAGTTATTAATCATCCCTGCAGATCTTTTCTGCTGCTACAGGTACACCTGGAGAACAGGCAACATTTTCAATTATATGCAGGCATTAATTTTTCAAACAGTTTCTTAGTATTTAAAAAGAACCACAAAAAACTAGCAAACTGCAATTTATTATTTAGTTTCTCTTGAGCAGCTGCAGCATTTCACATCTAGTGGGCAGAACACAACACTGCATTGGTTCCTGTATCTCTGAATGTATTGTTCCCATTACCTCCACGTAAGAGGCCTTGAAATCTAAAAAGCCTCAGCAATATTTTAGGACAGCCCCCTTGATCCATCTGTATCTTTCCAAAGAACAATAGTCAGAATTTTAAGTACCTGGCCATAATATATTATAGTTTGATTAGGACAGAGCAAGCCTTAAAAGTTTTACAACTTTGATTTAGACAGCCACTTACCCAAGTGGCTTCGCCAGCCTTGAAGCAAATAAGAGTTCAAATTTTGCCATTGGTCATATTTGCAAATCTGGGCTGCTACATTTACGAAAAAAAAGTAAAGATGAGGAGATGATTGTGGTGGGTTGGCCTTGGCTGGCCACAAGCTGCCCACCAAGCCACTCTATCGCTCCTCCTCTTCAGTGGGACAAGGGGAGAAAATATGACGAAAGGCTCGTGGGTCGAGATGAGGACAGGGAGAGATCACTCAGCAATCACCATCATGGGCAAAACAGACTTGACTTGGGGACAAATTTATTTAATTTATTGCCAATCAAATTGGAGTAGGATAATGAGAAACAAGAACAAACCTTAAAACCCCTTCCCCCACCCGTCCCTCCTTCCCGGGCTCAACTTCACTCCCCATTTCTCTCCCTCCTCCCCCCGAGCGGCGCAGGGGGACGGGGAATGGGGGTTGTGGTCAGTCCATCACACGCTGTCTCTGCCGCTCCTTCCTCCTCAGGGGGAGGACTCCTCACCCTCTGCCCTGCTCCAGAATGGGGTCCCTCCCACGGGAAACAGTCTTGCTCTGAAGGAAGCTGTGACTCCATGAACACCCACCTGCTCTGCCATGGGGCCCTCCCCGGGTGCGGGTGCAGATCTGCTCCCTTGTGGAGCTCCATGGCCTCAGGGGCACAGCCGGCCTCCCCGTGGGCTTCCCCAGGGGCTGCCAGAGAACCTCTGCTCCGGCACCTGGAGCCCCTCCTGCTCCGACCTGGAGGTCTGCAGAGTTCTTTTCACACATTCTCACTCCTCTCTCCAGCTGCAACTGCGCAGTTATTTCCCCCTTCTTAACTCTGTTGTCCTAGAGGCACTACCCCCATTGCTGACCAGTGGCGGGTCCGTCCTGGAGCCGGCTGGCACTAGGCATGGAGGGGCAGCTTCTGGCATCTTCTCACAGAAGCCACCCCTGCAGCCCCCTGCTACCAAAACCTTGACACGCAAACCCAACGCAATCACACACCAGGCAAGACAGACTTGACTTGGGGAAAATGAATTTAATTTATTGACAATTAAAATAGATCTAGGGATGAGAAAAAAAGGTGAATTTAAAGAGCACTTTCCTCACTCCTTTCCCCCATGCTCAGCACTTCCCCTTCACTCCCGACCCCTCTCCCCCCGAGGGGCGCAGGGGTGGGCACGGGGGTTGCGGTCAGTCCCTCCCAGCCCCTCTCGGCCGCTCCTCCCTCCTCACAGGTCTCCCTGCTCCAGCGCGGGCCCTTCCCCGGGCTGCAGCCCTTCAGGGACAACCCGCTCCCGCCCGGGCTCCCCACGGCCGCAGCTCCTGCAGGAAATATCCCCCTGCTGCGGCCTGGGGCCCTCCCCGGGCTGCGGGGGGGTCTCTGCTCCCGCGGGCTCTCTCCAGGGCTGCGGGGGATCCCTGCTCCGGGCCTGCAGCCCCTCCCGCCCTCCTCCTCCTCCGGCCTCGGGCTCCCTCTGCTGCTGCCGCCTCCTGGGCTCCCTCCTCCTCTGCCGGTGCCGCCTTGGGCCCTTTCTGGGTCCTGTTTCCCCCCGGCGCCCCCGGCTTGGCTGCGGGGCTCAGCTGTGTCCTGCGCTGCGGCCCTTGGAGCCGGCTGGGACCGGCTGGGACCGGCTGTGTCCGGCACCGGGCAGCCCCGGCCGCTCCTCACAGCGGCCGCTTGGCAGCCCCCGCTGCCATCTTGTGCATCATCTTAAACATATTTATAATAGTCTCAATCTTTCGTTATCACTTTTTCAGTGATTTTTATTTTGTAACATACAGTAGCAAAAATTTGTCCATTTCCAACATGGCAGAAAGACTCAGGAGCAGAAGTCACACTGCCTTCAGTGTAACTGTCTCCTGCTGGCCTGTCCTGGTTTCAGCCAGGGTAGAGTTAATTTTCTTCATAGAAGCCAGTGTGAGGCTATGTTTTGGATTTGGGATGAGAAAATGTTGATAACGTGCTGATGTTTTGAGCTGTTGCTGAGCAGTCAAGGACAGTCCAGCTTCTCGTGCTGGCCTGCAGCGAGCAGGCTGGGGGTGCACGGGGAGCTGGGAGGGGACACAGCTGGGACAGCTGACCCAGGCTGGCCAAAGAGATATTCCATACCATATAACATCATGCTCAGTATATAAAGCTGGGACAAAGAAGAAGGAAGGAGTGGAGGGATGTTCGGAGTGATGGCGTCTGTCTTCCCAAGAAACCATTATGCGTGACGGAGCCCTGCTTCCCTGGAGATGGCTGAACACCTGCCTGCCCATGGGGAGTGGTGAACAAATTCCTTGTTTTGCTTTGCTTGCGTGCGCAGCTTTTGCTTTACTTATTAAACTGTCTTTATCTCAAACCATGAGTTTCCTCACTTTTACTCTTCCAATTCTCTCCCCCGTGCCACCGTGGGGGAGTGAGCAAGCGGCTGCGTGGTGCGTAGTTGCTGGCTGGGGCTAAACCATGACAGTCCTTTTTGGCGCCCAACATGGGGCTCGAAGGGTTTGAGATAATGACAAGTTTGATTGGAATGTGCTAGATGATAGAATTACAAGAACTACAAGTGCGCTATCTTCGGGGCCATGTGTTTGGAATCATAGAATGTATTTAGAATCATAGAATCATTAAAGTTGGAAAAGACCTTTAAGATCATCAAGTCCAACTGTCAAGCCAACACCACCATGCCCCCTAAACCAAGTCCTGAAGTGCCAAGTGCACACGTTTTTTTAAACACTTCCAGTGATGGTGACTCCCTGGGCAGCCTGTGCTAATGCTTGACCACTCCCTCCATAAACATATTTTTCCTAATATCCAATCTAAACCTCCCCTGGCGCAACTTGAGCCCATTTCCTCTCATTCTATCACTAGTTACTTGGGAGAAGAGACCAACACCCACTTCACCACAATCCCCTTTCAGGTAGTTGTAGAGAGCGATAAGGTCTCCCCTCAGCCTCCTCTTCTCCAGACTGAACAACCCCAGTTCCCTCAGACGCTCCCCATAAGACTTGTGCTCCAGACCCCTCACCAGCTTCGTTGCTCTTCTCTGGACATGCTCCAGCACCTCAATGTCCTTCTTGTAGTGAGGGGCCCAAAACTGAACACAGGATTCAAGGTGCGGCCTCACCAGTGCCGAGTACAGGGGCATGATCTGTTCCCTGCTCCTGCTGGCCACACTATTGCTGATACAGGCCAGGACGCTGTTGGCCTTCTTGGCCACCTGGGCACACTGCCGGCTCATGTTCAGCCAGCTGTCAACCAGCACCCCCAGGTCCTTTTCCACCGGGCAGCTCTCCAGCCACTCCTCCCCAAGCCTGTAGTGTTGCATGGGGTTGTTTTGACCCAAGTACAGGACCTGGCACTTGGTCTTGTTGAACCTCATACAACTGACCTCGGCCCATCAATAGTGGTCAAACCTTGGAACAGGCTGCCCAGAGAGGTGGTGGAGTCGCCATCACTGGAATTATTAAAAAAATGTGTGGACGTGGCACTTGAAGACATGGTTTAGTAGGCATGGTGGTGTTGGGTTGATGGTTGGACTTGACAATCTTAAAAGTTCTTTTCCAACCTTAATGATTCTGTGATTCTGTCTCTGTGATCCAGCCTGTCCAGACCCTTCTGCAGAGCCCTCCTGCCCTCCAGCAGATCAACACTCCCACCCAACTTGATGTCATCTGCAAACATAGTGAGGGAGCACTCGATCCCCTCATCCAGATCATTGATAAAGATATTAAACAAAACTGGCCCCAAAACCGAGCCCTGGGGACCACCGCTTGTGACTGGCCGCCAACTGGATTTTACTCTGTTTACCATAACTCTCTGGGCTCAGCTATCCAACCAGTTTTTTACTCAGCGAAGAGTAATTTCCAGTCTTCTGCAATAACTGTCTGAAATTATTTTTGATCATGAGTTCTCTTTAGTTACTAGCATGCAGTGCTCCAGCATCAGTACTGTATTGTTATGGTGTTGCTATGGTCGTGTATAATGCTATGCTGCAATAATATCCTGGGGATTAAATAAACTGGAAAAAAATGTAAGGACTATTGACCTCTAGATGAGGTTTGTTTGGATAAGTGCCTCGCTCCCACTTGAGGCAGACGTCTGATTAAGATATCTAAGCATTACTTACCACACAAAGCTAGAGATGGCTTGTTTGAATGCCTCTACTTTAGGGCTGCCAGACCTTGGGTCCATATACAGTGGACGAAAGGAGCAGGTCTGACTCCTGCGTTGTTGTGGATGGTGGTTTTGTTGTTGGTATAGATCAGGCCTCCAGTGGGACTCAAAAGCATCTGTTTAACTGTGTCTAAATCCTTCACTTAAGCCTAAGTTTTGCATATGAAGGCCAGGTCTTACTCTCCTGAAGAGGCACATAGGTTAGTAGCAGGGTGGCATACTCCTACCATCCAAGTAGGTCCTGCAAAGGCTAGCATGCATCATTTTGATGACTTAAAACCTATGGAAGGTAGGAACAAATCACCAGCCTCCTGTTTATAGCAGCAATTTGTGAGCTTCACAAGAACTGCTTAGGTATTCCTTCTTTGGATGCCTTTTACATTTACCAATGCTTTAATCACAGGTAGCAAAATTCCTTTATGGGCAAACTCATCACCCAGATGCCTAAGCATCTGGCAAAGCTGGTTATTTATCCCTTATGTTTCCAGCAACTGCATTAATTTTGCACCCTGCTCTTCCCCCTTCGAGAAGCAAGTGATCCATATTGCTAAGCCTTCTAACATTCATTGAGAGCTGGGTATTTATTATCTCAGTTCAGGTCCCCATGATTCCGTGGGTTGCACAGCTTTTGATTCATATTTGGATTGCTGCCTTTCCTTCTCTTCTCTTCTCTTCTCTTCTCTTCTCTTCTCTTCTCTTCTCTTCTCTTCTCTTCTCTTCTCTTCTCTTCTCTTCTCTTCTCTTCTCTTCTCTTCTCTTCTCTTCTCTTCTCTTCTCTTCTCTTCTCTTCTCTTCTCTTCTCTTCTCTTCTCTTCTCTTCTCTTCTCTTCTCTTCTTTTTTCCCTTTTTTTTTTTTTTTTTTTACCCTTTCTGGAAGCAGCCCAAGTTATTAGCACCAGCAAACTCAGTCTGTATCCAAATGTTGCTCCTCAATGAGAATGTACTGGCCATGATGACACTAGAACAGCACTTGCAGCAGCAGTACCAGAGCAAAGGGTCCTATGAGGTGGTGGTTGCCAGGCTTCAATTAAGACATCAGACTTCCAGCTTTTCCACATGGGGGTGTTTAAAGGCCCTGTGGTACAGGAAGCCTAATTCCGATCTCTGTCCCAATAATCTGAACGGGTAACAACTGCAGAGTTTGTCTAGCAAAGTTCCTGACACCGCTGTGCTTTCACATGCGATTTTTCCTTCCCTGTCAAGTTCTGGTGTGGCATCGCTACGTGGTGTTACACAGCTGCTTCTCTCTACCCCAGAGATAGCTGCATTTCAGCAGAAGACAAAGCAATTGCTGTTCTTCAAGCATGTGAAATTTCCTGGGAGTAAAGAGCTCCTAATCTTCTGCCTTATTTGACTTTAAAATCTTTTTCAGACATCTGCAGATTTAAGAGCCGTGGTTTTGATATTGGTAGGGATATATCCTTAAATTATTATAACCCTGCAGAGGACTAGTTCTTTTCACCTCCCCCCATCCAGAAAACTAATTTAGTCATCTCTTCTGGAAGAGAGAGACTTTTAGGCTTACTAAATCAGACTAAATGTTTGCAATTAAATTTCAGTGTACTCGAGGTCATTTGTATTTTAAATTGAAAAAACCCAGCCTTACGATTTAGCCAGATGTACTCCTCTTGCCTGTTCTTGGGATGAGTTATATTTAATTTGAGTTTGTGTTTACTCCTACTGTAGTTTCTAAGCTGATTTCCACAGTTTATACCAGGGGATCTGACCTAAGTGTTTTGGTAAAATGAAATGATAAGAAAATAACCTATGATGCAAATGAGATTTAAAAAAAAAAAGAAAGAAAACCCACAAAACACAACTAAACACCTAATATTTATTTTCTCAAAAGGAAGATGCACCATCTTGGCAATTTTGTTTAACACAGAATGAGGACAATGAAGAAGTATCCTTGATGCAGATAGCTCATTCCGAATTAGGCATGTGCGGTAGGCAAGGTTGCTCCATTCCTGGTGCAGAGAAAAATGCAGTCATGAGCTGTTTCCGGTTTTCAGTATTTCAAGTCAACTTAGAAAATTCTCCTCCAAACTTCAAGGATGCTAATTTCCCAGACCCTCAGGACTGGTCTTTGTGTAACTGCAGCTCAACTAAAGAAACTCTCATCACACAAAGGTTCTGTGTGCATATGAGATTCTCTTTCCTGCTCTGTAATCTCCATAGCCCACTTCATCTCGGCAGTCTTACTTTTTAAAAGTAAGGACTGCCGCAAGCAGAGGTTGGAAGAATCTCCAACATGTGGAATAAGTATCTGACATGAGAGCAGGGTTGTGTCTCACGAACAGGACCCAGAGATGGTCATCACTGGCTGGGAGAGTGAGATGGAGTGCTTCCCTAAATGGTGACGTCAAATAATGAATCCAAATGAAGGAAAGACATACATTTAAATATGTTAATTAAAAGTCATTACATTTGATATGAGATCTTCTGAATTGAACAGGCCATAAGAAGTGGTGAAAGGAGGTATGAGTTTCTTGTGCAGGTGTCTAACAAAGTTGGTTTTGGCTCTGCATTACAATGGTTGATTCCAGAAGCCTCAGTTTCATATCTGAAAGTTAGCTACTACAACTCAGTGAAATTAATGGTGCCGGAGCTGGACAGTGAGCTGGACTGGGGGTGAGAGTATTTCAGCTAAGAATATGTAACAGAACCTCCAGTGACAACCAAAGCCAACTGCTTTTAATCCTCAGCTCACATCTATTCTATTTCCCACCTTTCATATTAAGTATGTTGCTATGGGACTTGCTATGACTTGCTATTTAATGTGTATTTCTGCAATGTATTCACCTAAGTGTAGAGAAGAATGTCCTGAGTTTATTTTCTTTGTTCTGAAAAATTTAAATGGTCATGCTAACTCTCATTTGAACCAACTCTAATTGCAGTTTGCTCATTACTAACTGTAAAACAAACACTGGAGGCAAGGGTCATACAGAGTGGAGTGGTTCTGTGGACGCAAACCGGTGGAGCACAGCAGATCTACATCTGATGCTTTTTTCTTTATGTATATAGTTGAATCCTTCTGACCTTTATAGGTGATAATCTGACACGTTAAGTTCTACCGCAAGAAATTGTTAAGCCTTAGCTCAAGTACTGTGTCAAGAATACACTGAGGGCAGCACAAGAAATCCCATTCCTGCTTTTAGTGCCCATAGCCATTCAGCAGAGGAGGCTTGTATGTTCTTTACCACTCAAAAAATGCAAATCCAACAATTCTTTCCAAAGCTGGATAAAAGGATCTCAAACCTTGTTTAAAAGGCCACAGGAGAGAGTGCCTGCCCTTCCTTTCCTTGTGTCAGCTCTTAGCAGTACTAATTCTAGGAAATTGTCACTGATTTTAAGGTTGAATTTTACAGTCTCCAGCTTCCAGCTCTTGTTATGCCCTTGTTAGCAATGTCAAAATAAAGTTTAGGGTGTTTGCATGCAAGCCTATAGAACTAATTAGCCCAAATCTGTTACCAAATGTTTTCATTTTACGCTAGAAAAGCATAGGTGATGAGAATACTACATTCTGTTTGACTAGTAGATGTAAATCTAGAAGGCAGCACAGTGATATCTTTCCTAAAATTACATAGCATGTCACTTCACAGGTGCCAGCACTGACACAGCAGAGAAAGCTTTTCAAGCTGAGCCAGGCTATCAGAATTTGGCCCTAACAACAGAAACGCTACAGGGAGAATAGCTATTAGGGGAATAAACTGTTGTGATAATATATATGAAGGCTTCGGGGAGGGGGGGGAAACAACACAACAAAACTATCAACGAATAAAGGGTGATTCAGGTAAAAAGGTGTCCTGGTATTTAAAATTCCCTGCACCGTTCATTAGCTGGAATGTTCACAGAGGTGTCTGTGCGGGCCAAGGGATACGCTGTGCTCCATCACCGAGAACGGCGCGGGGAAGCAGGAGCAGCTTCACTGCTCTAGTGGGATGGAGAGCTGTGCTTAGCAAAGCCAGCTCTTTTGGTCCTTTTAATAAAATGACAGTAATTTCACAGTAATAAATATTAGGCCGTCACTGTAATGTAGCAGTTTGCAAATAATGTTGACATTATCTTATGCTTCATGTCAGAATGTGGGTCTGCTTTATCAGCTGATTAATGGGTAAATGGGATGAAATTCTTTAAATTTGACAAAAAGGAGCATGGATTGCACTAGGAATTAGTTGTCTTTTGTTTTCCTCTGTTCCTTTTAAGCCCTGGTAGTGTGTTTTCATCTCCTTTTTGTTTTTGTTTTTGTTTTCTCATTTTGAGCATTTGTGCAAAGCTGTGACAAGTTGAACATAAATGGTAATGTTATCTAAACTACTGGAAGTGCCATTTAAAGAAGTCCCAGAGTTTTTTTCTAGAAATACACAGTTCTGAAATAGTGAAGGTATGTTTTTTGTTGTTGGTTTTTGTTGGGGTTTTTTGTTTGTGTGGTTTTTTTGTTTGTTTTTTAAAGTGCCTTCATCATTAACTTCTGCTTACTGTCACAGATTGTGGCTATTCTACATACTACTGATTAACACAAATGATGATTAGCCTCCTAGAATTCATTTTAGGGCTGAGGGAATTATGAACACAGAAATTAGCCAATGCCATACCAGGGATTTCCTCTGTCGTTGCAGCCCATCATCGTAAGCCAGGCTGTCTGTCACACACAGCCCTCTCAACAACATCCTTCCAAATCTTACACTTTTCTTTCTTTCTGGATTTCCTAGAAATGCATCTGACTCTAACAGGCACTGGGAAGATTTGGACTTTGCATACATTTTGTAACTGTATATGATCCAAATGCATTTCATGCCATTGAAGATGACAGTCAGGAGCAGGCTATTGGACATGTATGCAAATGCAAAACAAAATTATCAGCTGGCTTCTTTTCAGAAGGGAAAGTATCACCATCTAGTATCCCCCTTCAGAGGTGTTTGAGGAAGCTGCTGGAGATAAATCTGACTCATAATGATTTCTGTGTGTGCTGGATGTAGAGAATGAGAGATCTTCCCATCTGTTCATTCTCCCAGATGGGTCACACAAAGGGAGTATCCAGCACCAACATACCCATTTTACAGGGTTATCAAGTACTCGGGTAAAATGGGACCTCAGGAGATCTCTATTCCAACCTCCTTCTCAGAACTGGGTCAGCTATGGGATCCTATAATATTGCTCAGAGATTTATCCATTTGGGTCTTGAAAACCACCAAGGATGAAGAAGGCACAATGTACCTGGGCAACCTGCTCTACTGCCTGGCTGTCCTCATGGGGAAAAAACGTTTCTCCTCATATCCAGTCTGAGACTCTCTGAGCTTGTTGTCTCTTATCCTCCTACCATGCACAACTGTGAAAACCTTGGCTCCAATGACCTTCCCATGGGTACTGGGGGCTGCTGTAAGGTCCCCCCAAAGCCACCTCTTCTCCATGCTGAACAATGCTCATCCCTCAGCCTCTCCTTGGGGTGTTCCAGCCCTGATCATCTCAGTGGCCTCCACTGACCTTTTTCTGCTTTGTTGATGTAGTTTCTATATCGGGCTATTTAGCTCACATTTAAGCCAGCTGAAATATAGTATGAATTAACCACTTAAAAACCGGTGGACCTGGCACCAAGTGCTCAGTCCAGTTATGTGAATGATAATAACTTGTCCTTCCCATCTCTGAATCCCATGGGCAAGAGGATGGGATTATCTTGCTTTCTAGATGAGAGATGCAAACGTATTACCCAACTTGGACAGAGGTGGTCTAGTCATTCAGTGGCAGAGTCATGATTATTACCTGGATCCTTAGTCCTTTTCCAGCTTTGCTGGATTGGACCTCAAAAATCCATCTGATTTTGCTGGCATGGGGTAGCAATTATGATTGAATTGGGTGTCCGAAAGTACTCCCAAGAGGCTCTTGACACCCTCTACAGGAAAACCAGCAGCCAATATTAAAAATCAATTAGCATTTCTGGAGCACAACCTTTGCCATACAATGTACAATGACCTTTACAGGGCAGAGAAGAGTCAGTTTAATGTACTATATAATGCCAGATGGTAATGTCTTTCCTCACTGAGGTGGTTTGTGATTAAACTCAATTTTCTCAGCCACCAATTGACCTTTATCTATCTCCCACAATTTAGTGAATGGAAGTTGGTAAGAGCTAACAGGGCATATACATCATGTTGTGACAACTTCTCCTTATAACAAGATACAAGTGGGCAGTGAGAAACATCTGAGATGCAGTCACTTCAAGCAAATGTTGTATTTGCCCAGTTAAAGGAGAACTTTTTGAGATGCAACCAAGTTACTTTTGTGTCCATCATGTCCTACATGTACATTTTCCCTTCAGTGAGAAAGTGGTTATAACCAGTCCTCTTTTCACTGTTGGGCTGTGTTGGAGGTGTTCAGTAGATAAATATTTTCCATATAACAAGAGAAGGATGAAACATTTGTCATACCCCAGCTGGTGTCTCAGTAAACATGGAGAGAACTTACCCTCCTCCACCTTTTGAGATCAGTCTACATTCAAAGGATATCCAGTAGTTGATACTGTGCAGACCCATAGTGCAAGAAATGGCCTTTGCACTAGCTGTTTACCTCATTGCTGATGCAGTGGCTTCCCATGATCCAGGCATTTGCTGGCCCTAGAGGTCTGGCAGATATGGATCCAAGGTCAGTAGTAAAATGAAGTGTCAAAGTACAGTCTTTTCCTTCTCCTATGATCCAGTGCACATACTACCAAATAGTAGTGATAAGCAAATTACTTTAGCTCATTTACTCCATTGATATGTCCATGCCAGGGGGAGGATGAGCTGATATTTATATTTAAAACACATATATTTATATTTTTTCAACCTCTCCAGTTCAACCTCTTCAGTTCAACCTGAAGAGGTATTTATCATTTTGCATCCAGCTCTGGAGCCCTCAGCACAAGAAAGACACGGACCTGTTGGAGCAGGTCCAGAGGAGGCCACAAAAATGATCAGAGGGATGTAACAGCTCTCCTGTGACGACAGGCTGAGAGAGTTGGGGTTGTTCAGCCTGGAGAAGAGAAGGCTCCAGGGAGACCTTATTGCAGCCTGCCAGGTCTTAAAGGGGCTTATAAGAAAGATGGAGACAGACTTCTAGCAGGATCTGTAGCAATAGGACAAGGGGTGATGGATTTAAACTGAAAGAGGGCAGACTTAGATTACATCTAAGGAAGAAATTTTTGACAATGAGGCTGGTGAAACGCTGGCACAGGTTTCCCAGAGAGGTGGTAGATGCCTCATCCCTGGCAACATTCAAGGTCAGGCTGGACAGAGCTCTGAGCAACCTGATGTAGTGAAAATGTCTCTGCTCACTGCAGGGAGGTTGGACGACATGACCTTAAAAGGTCCCTTTCAACCCGAAGATTCTATGATTCTACGATTCTATGATTTACAGTTGCCATTTCACTGGGAGAGTTTGAATTTTCAAGACCCCGACATGTATGTGGCACACTTGCCTTTCCTGGCAAGGCTTCTTAACAAAGTGTTTCTGTTTCTTGTAAACGTTCCTCACAACAACTATGTTCAGGACACAGTCTCAGGATACCAGATCTTGAAATCTGGTTTAAATGGAAGATGATTTGAGCTCTCCCTATGGAACAGGCTCTAGTTAACTCTGTAGTTATCTGCAGTAATGCAAATGCAGCATTCAAAAGGTATTTTTGAAACAAAACAGCACGTCTTTGTAAGTAATTGAGTATTTTGCTTCTTCATCTTTTCACTCTATTTCCCTTCTACTGAATAGTCTGAAAGGAAGTAAGGGAAGTCTTTTCTTCCCTTGCTCAGCTTCACTCTGCTTGCAGTGTTGAGTGATGCCTGAAATTTCTTCCCTATTGGAATTGTCTTTTAGACCTTTCCTTTGGCAAAGCTTTCCTTAAGATGGTTTTATTTTCTCTCCAGACTCCAAAGATGCCAGCATATGGCAATGAAACACCACCACTGAATTACTGTCTCTTTTCATGGTAATTAGTTTAGACTTTTGGACTTCATCTATCCTAGCTAATTGAATGGCACCGGGGAACGTTCCCAGGGATGGGAACTTGATCGCCTGTCCTGTTAAATGGTTCCTGTTATGATTTTGGCCCCAGCCAGCTGGCACTCTTCCAAATGCATCCTGGACACAGATTGGGAATCAGCATAGACCAGGGACCATTCCCAGTTAGCAGTTTGGATGTGCCCACCCTGTTTCACAGACTGGGAGCATTTAACAGTACACATATAGGCAAGTCTGTGCCAAACAATTATCCCAGACATATATAGCATAACTATCTAATCATATGGTAACGCAAAAGCAGTGTCTTCCTTCCCCTTTTTACCTAAAAAGAACCGCAATGACTGTTAGATCTTAAAAAAACTTAGGTGTTTTTAGCATGTGTAACACATAGCTTGGGAATTACTAGGACTATTGTTTTCTGTGACTGCTGAATTGATGCTGTTCATAAATATATATTATCTTCTGGCCATTGATTATGCAAATACATGCACATATTGCAAGTATATGTTGGACCTGCTCCACAGGTGAATCAGGACTGTGTAGTGAAAATGCTCCATTGCCCAGACAAATTGCTTGTTGCAGTAATTAGAAGGTATATGATGAATAAGAAAGGAGAATAGGAGGAGGGAAGGGAGGATTTCTTGCCTATCATGGTTGAATACCAAACTGAAGAACTGGATACTATCCCTCCACCCAGTGTGGGGCTCCCAAGAGATGCTCCACAAGAGACTCGGAGCTAGTAGGTTAGCCTAAGGTGGGAATTTCTACTAAGTTATTACGACACCTCAGAAAATTGCCCGTTCTCTGTGTTTACAGGTTGTAGGCAAATTCAAGCTGGGCTACAAAGAGGCAACCTTGACTCATTCTCTTCTTTAACAAAAAGGTGTGGAGGAGAAAGAGATAGAAACGATGTCTTTGTGAAAAACATATACGGTTTTATCTAGATTAATTTGCTGGGTATTCAATTAGACTGTATCCTGTGGGATTTTCTGTCTAATCAGATGGCAGGTATTTTCATGCAGAGACCTTTCCTTCACTCAGAAAGCCTGACGAGTCAGTCCTCTTCCCATGCTTACAGCTCCACTTGTGGCTTTTCTAGGTGATCACATATTCACCCTTGAATAGCGATTGCTTGCAGTGGAAACCTGCCTGTAGTGTGCATCAACCATGCTTTCATACAGATGTTGTGGCCTTGACACCAAATACAGATGTTGGCTTAAAATCTATTTAATCTAATTAATCTAATTGCAAACTATCCCGGTTTCAGTGCACTGGCAGGAAATTTGCAGCAATACCTAGAATTTAAGTTCAGAATTGGGAAGATTCTGCAAATAATTCCATTTTCATGGAATGTGTAGTTCTGGATGAAAAGTCCTATTACATCAAATGAGGACTGATTTTTATATCATTAAGAATGGAATAAAATTTTTGGTTTTCATTTCAACCAGCTATTAATATTGACACATTGTTAAAACAACCCTGTGCTCCAGAGATGTACAATTAAATGTCCCCAGAATGTAATATCAAGGATAGCAAGTATTATTGATTAATTTCATGATACAGGTTACAGTATTCACTTTAGAGAATCACTCAATACTAGTTATCAAAATATATGCAGAGGACAGGTGAAGGTTATGAAACCGTCTGGAGAATACAGCTAACAAAGTAAACTCTCAGCTATGAGTTCTGTGCATGACTTATTGCTTCTAATAATGTAAATATGTGCATGTTAGAGG